>NW_027182466.1:11910226-12546968 GCF_040938575.1 Ambystoma mexicanum | reverse complement strand
CTACCAAACCTGAGACCCATACTATGGCATGAGATGTGATATCAAACTCCTTCCCATTCTAATCCTGAGACCCTTCCTATAGCTTGAGATGTGATATCCAACTCCTTCCCATTCCAATTCTGAGACCCTTCCTATACCATGAGACTTGATATCTCAATGCTTCTAATACCAAACCTGAGACCCATCCTATAACATGAGATGTGATATCCAAATCCTTCCCCTTCCAAACCTTAGACCCTTCCGATAGCAGAGATGTGATATCTCAATGCTTATACCAAACCTGAGATCCTTCCTATAACATGAGATGTGATATCCAACTCCTTCCCATTCCAATCCTGAGACACTTCCTATAGCATGAGATGTGATATCTCACTGCTTATACCAAACCTGAGACCCTTCCTATAGCATGAGATGTGATATCCAACTCCTTCCCATTCCAATCCTGAGACCCTTCCTATAGCATGAGATGTGATATCTCAATGCTTCTAATATCAAACTTGAGACCCTCCCTATAGCATGAGATGTGATACCCAAGTCCTTCCCATTCCAATCCCGAGACACTTCCTATAGCATGAGATGTGATATCTCAATGCTTCTAATACCAAACCTGAGACTCTTCCTATAACATGAGATGGGATATCCAACTCCTTTCCATTCCAATCCTGAGACCCTTTCGATAGCAGAGATGTGATATCTCAATGTTTATACCAAACCTGAGACCCTTCCTACGGCATGAGATGTCATATTCAACTCCTTCCCATTCCAATCCTGAGACCCTTCCTATAGCATGAGATGTGATATCCAACTCCTTCCCATTCCAATCATGAGACCCTTCCTATAGCATGAGATGTGATGTCTCAATGCTTCTAATACCAAACCTGAGATCCTTCCTACAACATGAGATGTGATATCCAACTCCTTCCATTCCAATCCTGGACCCTTCCTATAGCATGAGATGTGATATCTCAATGCTTATACCAAACCTGAGACCCTTCCTATAGCATGAGATGTGATATCCAACTCCTTCCCATTCCAATCCTGAGACCCTTCCTATAGCCTGAGATGTGATATCTCAATGCCTCTAATACCAAACCTGAGATCCTTCCTCTAACATGAAATGTGATATCCAACTCCTTCACTTTCCAAACCTGAGAGCCTATCTATAGCATGAGATGTGATATCCAAGTCCTTCCCATTCCAATCCTTAGACCCTTCCTACAGCATGCAATATGATATCTCAATGATTCTAATAAAAAACCTGAGACCCGTCCTATAACATGAGATGGGATATCCAACTCCTTCCCATTCCAATTCTGAGACACTTCCGATAGCAGAGATGTGATATCTCAATGTTTATACCAAACCTGAGACCCTTCCTATAACATGAGATGTGATATCCAACTCCTTCCCGTTCCAAACCTGAGACCCTTCCTTTAGCATGAGATGTGATATCCAGCTCCTTCCCATTCCAATCCTGAGACACTTCCGATAGCATGAGATGTGATATCTCAATGCTTCTAATATCAAAACTGAGACCCTCCCTATAGCATGATATGTGATATCTAAGTTCTTCCCATTCCAATCCTGAGACCCTTCCTATAGCATGAGATGTGATATCTCAATGCTTCTACCAAACCTGAGACCCTTCCTTTAGCATGAGATGTGATATCCAACTCCTTCCCATTCCAATCCTGAGACCCTTCCTATAGCATGAGAGGTGATATCTCAATACTTCTAATACCAAACCTGAGATCCTTCCGATAACATGAGATGTGATATCTCAATACTTCTAATACCAAACCTGGGATCCATCCTATAACATGAGATGTGATATCCAAATCCTTCCCCTTCCAAACCTGAGACCCTCCCTTTAGCATGAGATGTGATATCCAACTCCTTCCCATTCCAATCCTGAGACCCTTCTGATAGCATAAGATATGATATCTCAATGCTTCTATACCAAACCTGAGATCCTTCCGATAGCATGAGATGTGATATCTCAATACTTCTAATACCAAACCTGAGATCCTTCCTATAACATGAGATGTGATATCCAAATCCTTATCTTCCAAACCTGAGACCCTCCCTTTAGCATGAGATGTGATATCCAACTCCTTCCCATTCCAATCCTGAGACTCTTCTGATAGCATAAGATATGATATCTCAATGCTTCTATACCAAACCTGAGATCCTTCTGATAGCATGAGATGTGATATCTCAATACTTCTAATACCAAACCTGAGATCCTACCTCTAACATGAAATGTGATATCCAACTCTTTCCCCTTGCAAACCTGAGAGCCTTCCTATAGCATGAGATGTGATATCCAAGTCCTTCCCATTCCAATCCTGAGACCCTTCCTATAACATGAGATGTGATATCCAACTCCTTCCCATTCCAACCTGAGACCCTTCCTATAGCATGAGATGGGATATCCAACTCCTTCCAAATCCAATCCCGATACCCTTCCGATAGCATGAGATCTGATATCCCAATGCTTCTACCAAACCTGAGACCCATACTATGGCATGAGATGTGATATCAAACTCCTTCCCATTCTAATCCTGAGACCCTTCCTATAGCTTGAGATGTGATATCCAACTCCTTCCCATTCCAATTCTGAGACCCTTCCTTTATCATGAGATGTGATATCTCAATGCTTCTAATACCAAACCTGAGACCCGTCCTATAACATGAGATGTGATATCCAAATCCTTCCCCTTCCAAACCTTAGACCCTTCCTTTATCATGAGATGTGATAGCCAACTCCTTCCCATTCCAATCTTGAGACCCTTCCGATATCATGAAATGTGATATCTCAATGCTTCTAATATCAAACTTGAGACCCTCCCTATAACATGAGATGGGAATATCCAACTCCTTCCCATTCCAATCCTGAGACCCTTCCGATAGCACAGATGTGATATCTCAATGCTTATACCAAACCTGAGATCCTTCCTATAACATGAGATGTGATATCCAACTCCTTCCCATTCCAATCCTGAGACACTTCCTATAGCATGAGATGTGATATCTCACTGCTTATACCAAACCTGAGACCCTTCCTATAGCATGAGATGTGATATCCAACTCCTTCCCATTCCAATCCTGAGACCCTTCCTATAGCATGAGATGTGATATCTCAATGCTTCTAATATCAAACTTGAGACCCTCCCTATAGCATGAGATGTGATACCCAAGTCCTTCCCATTCCAATCCTGAGACACTTCCTATAGCATGAGATGTGATATCCAACTGCTTCCCATTCCAATCCTGAGACCCTTCCTATAGCATGAGATGTGATATCTCTATGCTTCTAATACCAAACCTGAGATCCTTCCTCTAACATGAAATGTGATATCCAACTCCTTCCCTTTCCAAACCTAAGAGCCTATCTATAGCATGAGATGTGATATCCAAGTCCTTCACATTCCAACCCTTAGACCCTTCCTACAGCATGCAATATGATATCTCAATGATTCTAATAACAAACCTGAGACCCGTCCTATAACATGAGATGGGATATTCAACTCCTTCCCATTCCAATCCTGAGACTCTTCCAATAGCAGAGATGTGATATCTCAATGCTTATACCAAACCTGAGACCCTTCCTATAACATGAGATGTGATATCCAAATCCTTCCCGTTCCAAACCTGAGACCCTTCCTTTAGCATGAGATGTGATATCCAGCTCCTTCCCATTCCAATCCTGAGACACTTCCGATAGCATGAGATGTGATATCTCAATGCTTCTAATATCAAAACTGAGACCCTCCCTATAGCATGATATGTGATATCTAAGTCCTTCCCATTCCAATCCTGAGACCCTCCCTATAGCATGAGATGTGATATCCAACTCCTTCCCATTCCAATCCTGAGACCCTTCCTATAGCATGAGATATGATATCTCAATACTTCTAATACCAAACGTGAGATCCTTCCGATAACATGAGATGTGATATCCAAATCCTTCCCCTTCCAAACCTGAGACCCTCCCTTTAGCATGAGATGTGATATCCAACTCCTTCCTATTCCAATCCTGAGACTCTTCTGATAGCATGAGATGTGATATCTCAATGCTTCTAATACCAAACCTGAGATCCTTCCGATAGCATGAGATGTGATATCTCAATGCTTCTAATACCAAACCTGAGATCCTTCCTATAACATGAGATGTGATATCCAAATCCTTCCCCTTCCAAACCTGAGACCCTCCCTTTAGCATGAGATGTGATATCCAACTCCTTCCCATTCCATTCCTGAGACCCTTCTGATAGCATGAGATGTGATATCTCAATGCCTCTAATACCAAACCTGAGATCCTACCTCTAACATGAAATGTGATATCCAACTCTTTCCCCTTCCAAACCTGAGAGCCTTCCTATAGCATGAGATGTGATATCCAACTCCTTCCCATTCCAATCCTGAGACCCTTCCGATATCATGAGATGTGATATCTCAAAGCTTCTAATATCAAACTTGAGACCCTCCCTATAGCATGAGATGTGATATCCAAGTCCTTCCCATTCCAATCCTGAGACCCTTCCTATAGCATGAGATGTGATATCTCAATGCTTCTAATACCAAACCTGAGACCCTTCTTATAACATGAGATGGGAATATCCAACTCCTTCCCATTCCAATCCTGAGACCCTTCCGATAGCAGAGATGTGATATCTCAATGCTTATACCAAACCTGAGATCCTTCCTATAACATGAGATGTGATATCCAACTCCTTCCCATTCCAATCCTGAGACACTTCCTATAGCATGAGATGTGATATCTCACTGCTTATACCAAACCTGAGACCCTTCCCATAGCATGAAATGTGATATCCAACTCCTTCCCATTCCAATCCTCAGACCCTTCCTATAGCATGAGATGTGATATCTCAATGCTTCTAATATCAAACTTGAGACCCTACCTATAGCATGAGATGTGATATCCAAGTCCTTCCCATTCCAATCCTGAGACACTTCCTATAGCATGAGATGTGATATCTCAATGCTTCTAATACCAAACCTGAGACTCTTCCTATGACATGAGATGGGATATCCAACTCCTTCCCATTCCAATCCTGAGACCCTTTTGATAGCAGAGATGTGATATCTCAATGTTTATACCAAACCTGAGACCCTTCCTACGGCATGAGATGTCATATTCAACTCCTTCCCATTCCAATCCT
The DNA here is from genome assembly GCF_040938575.1 of Ambystoma mexicanum. Classification (NCBI taxonomy): domain Eukaryota; kingdom Metazoa; phylum Chordata; class Amphibia; order Caudata; family Ambystomatidae; genus Ambystoma; species Ambystoma mexicanum. The sequence continues at coordinate 12,541,782 of NW_027182466.1, read as the reverse complement.
GAGACCCTTCCTATAGCATGAGATGTGATATCCAACTCCTTCCCATTCCAATCCTGAGACCCTTCCTATAGCATGAGATGTGATGTCTCAATGCTTCTAATACCAAACCTGAGATCCTTCCTATAACATGAGATGTGATATCCAACTCCTTCCATTCCAATCCTGGACCCTTCCTATAGCATGAGATGTGATATCTCAATGCTTATACCAAACCTGAGACCCTTCCTATAGCATGAGATGTGATATCCAACTCCTTCCCATTCCAATCCTGAGACCCTTCCTATAGCCTGAGATGTGATATCTGAATGCCTCTAATACCAAACCTGAGATCCTTCCTCTAACATGAAATGTGATTTCCAACTCCTTCACTTTCCAAACCTGAGAGCCTATCTATAGCATGAGATGTGATATCCAAGTCCTTCCCATTCCAATCCTTAGACCCTTCCTACAGCATGCAATATGATATCTCAATGATTCTAATAAAAAACCTGAGACCCGTCCTATAACATGAGATGGATATCCAACTCCTTCCCATTCCAATCCTGAGACACTTCCGAAAGCAGAGATGTGATATCTCAATGTTTATACCAAACCTGAGACCCTTCCTATAACATGAGATGTGATATCCAACTCCTTCCCGTTCCAAACCTGAGACCCTTCCTTTAGCATGAGATGTGATATCCAGCTCCTTCCCATTCCAATCCTGAGACACTTCCGATAGCATGAGATGTGATATCTCAATGCTTCTAATATCAAAACTGAGACCCTCCCTATAGCATGATATGTGATATCTAAGTCCTTCCCATTCCAATCCTGAGACCCTTCCTATAGCATGAGATGTGATATCTCAATGCTTCTACCAAACCTGAGACCCTTCCTTTAGCATGAGATGTGATATCCAACTCCTTCCCATTCCAATCCTTAGACCCTTCCTATAGCATGAGAGGTGATATCTCAATACTTCTAATACCAAACCTGAGATCCTTCCGATAACATGAGATGTGATATCTCAATACTTCTAATACCAAACCTGAGATCCATCCTATAACATGAGATGTGATATCCAAATCCTTCCCCTTCCAAACCTGAGACCCTCCCTTTAGCATGAGATGTGATATCCAAATCCTTCCCATTCCAATCCTGAGACCCTTCTGATAGCATAAGATATGATATCTCAATGCTTCTATACCAAACCTGAGATCCTTCCGATAGCATGAGATGTGATATCTCAATACTTCTAATACCAAACCTGAGATCCTTCCTATAATATGAGATGTGATATCCAAATCCTTATCTTCCAAACCTGAGACCCTCCCTTTAGCATGAGATGTGATATCCAACTCCTTCCCATTCCAATCCTGAGACTCTTCTGATAGCATAAGATATGATATCTCAATGCTTCTATACCAAACCTGAGATCCTTCTGATAGCATGAGATGTGATATCTCAATACTTCTAATACCAAACCTGAGATCCTACCTCTAACATGAAATGTGATATCCAACTCTTTCCCCTTGCAAACCTGAGAGCCTTCCTATAGCATGAGATGTGATATCCAAGTCCTTCCCATTCCAATCCTGAGACCCTTCCTATAACATGAGATGTGATATCCAACTCCTTCCCATTCCAACCTGAGACCCTTCCTATAGCATGAGATGGGATATCCAACTCCTTCCAAATCCAATCCCGATACCCTTCCGATAGCATGAGATCTGATATCCCAATGCTTCTACCAAACCTGAGACCCATACTATGGCATGAGATGTGATATCAAACTCCTTCCCATTCTAATCCTGAGACCCTTCCTATAGCTTGAGATGTGATATCCAACTCCTTCCCATTCCAATTCTGAGACCCTTCCTATACCATGAGACTTGATATCTCAATGCTTCTAATACCAAACCTGAGACCCGTCCTATAACATGAGATGTGATATCCAAATCCTTCCCCTTCCAAACCTTAGACCCTTCCGATAGCAGAGATGTGATATCTCAATGCTTATACCAAACCTGAGATCCTTCCTATAACATGAGATGTGATATCCAACTCCTTCCCATTCCAATCCTGAGACACTTCCTATAGCATGAGATGTGATATCTCACTGCTTATACCAAACCTGAGACCCTTCCTATAGCATGAGATGTGATATCCAACTCCTTCCCATTCCAATCCTGAGACCCTTCCTATAGCATGAGATGTGATATCTCAATGCTTCTAATATCAAACTTGAGACCCTCCCTATAGCATGAGATGTGATATCCAACTCCTTCCCATTCCAACCTGAGACCCTTCCTATAGCATGAGATGGGATATCCAACTCCTTCCAAATCCAATCCCGATACCCTTCCGATAGCATGAGATCTGATATCCCAATGCTTCTACCAAACCTGAGACCCATACTATGGCATGAGATGTGATATCAAACTCCTTCCCATTCTAATCCTGAGACCCTTCCTATAGCTTGAGATGTGATATCCAACTCCTTCCCATTCCAATTCTGAGACCCTTCCTATACCATGAGACTTGATATCTCAATGCTTCTAATACCAAACCTGAGACCCGTCCTATAACATGAGATGTGATATCCAAATCCTTCCCCTTCCAAACCTTAGACCCTTCCGATAGCAGAGATGTGATATCTCAATGCTTATACCAAACCTGAGATCCTTCCTATAACATGAGATGTGATATCCAACTCCTTCCCATTCCAATCCTGAGACACTTCCTATAGCATGAGATGTGATATCTCACTGCTTATACCAAACCTGAGACCCTTCCTATAACATGAGATGTGATATCCAACTCCTTCCCGTTCCAAACCTGAGACCCTTCCTTTAGCATGAGATGTGATATCCAGCTCCTTCCCATTCCAATCCTGAGACACTTCCGATAGCATGAGATGTGATATCTCAATGCTTCTAATATCAAAACTGAGACCCTCCCTATAGCATGATATGTGATATCTAAGTCCTTCCCATTCCAATCCTGAGACCCTTCCTATAGCATGAGATGTGATATCTCAATGCTTCTACCAAACCTGAGACCCTTCCTTTAGCATGAGATGTGATATCCAACTCCTTCCCATTCCAATCCTGAGACCCTTCCTATAGCATGAGAGGTGATATCTCAATACTTCTAATACCAAACCTGAGATCCTTCCGATAACATGAGATGTGATATCTCAATACTTCTAATACCAAACCTGAGATCCATCCTATAACATGAGATGTGATATCCAAATCCTTCCCCTTCCAAACCTGAGACCCTCCCTTTAGCATGAGATGTGATATCCAACTCCTTCCCATTCCAATCCTGAGACCCTTCTGATAGCATAAGATATGATATCTCAATGCTTCTATACCAAACCTGAGATCCTTTCGATAGCATGAGATGTGATATCTCAATACTTCTAATACCAAACCTGAGATCCTTCTTATAACATGAGATGTGATATCCAAATCCTTATCTTCCAAACCTGAGACCCTCCCTTTAGCATGATATGTGATATCCAACTCCTTCCCATTCCAATCCTGAGACTCTTCTGATAGCATAAGATATGATATCTCAATGCTTCTATACCAAACCTGAGATCCTTCTGATAGCATGAGATGTGATATCTCAATACTTCTAATACCAAACCTGAGATCCTACCTCTAACATGAAATGTGATATCCAACTCTTTCCCCTTGCAAACCTGAGAGCCTTCCTATAGCATGAGATGTGATATCCAAGTCCTTCCCATTCCAATCCTGAGACCCTTCCTATAACATGAGATGTGATATCCAACTCCTTCCCATTCCAACCTGAGACCCTTCCTATAGCATGAGATGGGATATCCAACTCCTTCCAAATCCAATCCCGATACCCTTCCGATAGCATGAGATCTGATATCCCAATGCTTCTACCAAACCTGAGACCCATACTATGGCATGAGATGTGATATCAAACTCCTTCCCATTCTAATCCTGAGACCCTTCCTATAGCTTGAGATGTGATATCCAACTCCTTCCCATTCCAATTCTGAGACCCTTCCTATACCATGAGACTTGATATCTCAATGCTTCTAATACCAAACCTGAGACCCGTCCTATAACATGAGATGTGATATCCAAATCCTTCCCCTTCCAAACCTTAGACCCTTCCTTTATCATGAGATGTGATAGCCAACTCCTTCCCATTCCAATCTTGAGACCCTTCCGATATCATGAAATGTGATATCTCAATGCTTCTAATATCAAACTTGAGACCCTCCCTATAACATGAGATGGGAATATCCAACTCCTTCCCATTCCAATCCTGAGACCTTTCTGATAGCAGAGATGTGATATCTCAATGCTTATACCAAACCTGAGATCCTTCCTATAACATGAGATGTGATATCCAACTCCTTCCCATTCCAATCCTGAGACACTTCCTATAGCATGAGATGTGATATCTCACTGCTTATACCAAACCTGAGACCCTTCCTATAGCATGAGATGTGATATCCAACTCCTTCCCATTCCAATCCTGAGACCCTTCCTATAGCATGAGATGTGATATCTCAATGCTTCTAATATCAAACTTGAGACCCTCCCTATAGCATGAGATGTGATACCCAAGTCCTTCCCATTCCAATCCTGAGACACTTCCTATAGCATGAGATGTGATATCCAACTGCTTCCCATTCCAATCCTGAGACCCTTCCTATAGCATGAGATGTGATATCTCTATGCTTCTAATACCAAACCTGAGATCCTTCCTCTAACATGAAATGTGATATCCAACTCCTTCCCTTTCCAAACCTAAGAGCCTATCTATAGCATGAGATGTGATATCCAAGTCCTTCACATTCCAACCCTTAGACCCTTCCTACAGCATGCAATATGATATCTCAATGATTCTAATAACAAACCTGAGACCCGTCCTATAACATGAGATGGGATATTCAACTCCTTCGCATTCCAATCCTGAGACTCTTCCGATAGCAGAGATGTGATATCTCAATGCTTATACCAAACCTGAGACCCTTCCTATAACATGAGATGTGATATCCAAATCCTTCCCGTTCCAAACCTGAGACCCTTCCTTTAGCATGAGATGTGATATCCAGCTCCTTCCCATTCCAATCCTGAGACACTTCCGATAGCATGAGATGTGATATCTCAATGCTTCTAATATCAAAACTGAGACCCTCCCTATAGCATGATATGTGATATCTAAGTCCTTCCCATTCCAATCCTGAGACCCTCCCTATAGCATGAGATGTGATATCCAACTCCTTCCCATTCCAATCCTGAGACCCTTCCTTTAGCATGAGATGTGATATCCAAATCCTTCCCCTTCCAAACCTGAGACCCTCCCTTTAGCATGAGATGTGATATCCAACTCCTTCCTATTCCAATCCTGAGACTCTTCTGATAGCATGAGATGTGATATCTCAATGCTTCTAATACCAAACCTGAGATCCTTCCGATAGCATGAGATGTGATATCTCAATGCTTCTAATACCAAACGTGAGATCCTTCCGATAACATGAGATGTGATATCCAAATCCTTCCCCTTCCAAACCTGAGACCCTCCCTTTAGCATGAGATGTGATATCCAACTCCTTCCTATTCCAATCCTGAGACTCTTCTGATAGCATGAGATGTGATATCTCAATGCTTCTAATACCAAACCTGAGATCCTTCCGATAGCATGAGATGTGATATCTCAATGCTTCTAATACCAAACCTGAGATCCTTCCTATAACATGAGATGTGATATCCAAATCCTTCCCCTTCCAAACCTGAGACCCTCCCTTTAGCATGAGATGTGATATCCAACTCCTTCCCATTCCATTCCTGAGACCCTTCTGATAGCATGAGATGTGATATCTCAATGCCTCTAATACCAAACCTGAGATCCTACCTCTAACATGAAATGTGATATCCAACTCTTTCCCCTTCCAAACCTGAGAGCCTTCCTATAGCATGAGATGTGATATCCAAGTCCTTCCCATTCCAATCCTGAGACCCTTCCTATAGCTTGAGATGTGATATCCAACTCCTTCCCATTCCAATTCTGAGACCCTTCCTATACTATGAGACTTGATATCTCAATGCTTCTAATACCAAACCTGAGACCCGTAATATAACATGAGATGTGATATCCAAATCCTTCCCCTTCCAAACCTTAGACCCTTCCTTTATCATGAGATGTGATATCCAACTCCTTCCCATTCCAATCCTGAGACCCTTCCGATATCATGAGATGTGATATCTCAAAGCTTCTAATATCAAACTTGAGACCCTCCCTATAGCATGAGATGTGATATCCAAGTCCTTCCCATTCCAATCCTGAGACCCTTCCTATAGCATGAGATGTGATATCTCAATGCTTCTAATACCAAACCTGAGACCCTTCTTATAACATGAGATGGGAATATCCAACTCCTTCCCATTCCAATCCTGAGACCCTTCCGATAGCAGAGATGTGATATCTCAATGCTTATACCAAACCTGAGATCCTTCCTATAACATGAGATGTGATATCCAACTCCTTCCCATTCCAATCCTGAGACACTTCCTATAGCATGAGATGTGATATCTCACTGCTTATACCAAACCTGAGACCCTTCCCATAGCATGAAATGTGATATCCAACTCCTTCCCATTCCAATCCTCAGACCCTTCCTATAGCATGAGATGTGATATCTCAATGCTTCTAATATCAAACTTGAGACCCTACCTATAGCATGAAATGTGATATCCAAGTCCTTCCCATTCCAATCCTGAGACACTTCCTATAGCATGAGATGTGATATCTCAATGCTTCTAATACCAAACCTGAGACTCTTCCTATGACATGAGATGGGATATCCAACTCCTTCCCATTCCAATCCTGAGACCCTTTTGATAGCAGAGATGTGATATCTCAATGTTTATACCAAACCTGAGACCCTTCCTACGGCATGAGATGTCATATTCAACTCCTTCCCATTCCAATCCTGAGACCCTTCCTATAGCATGAGATGTGATATCCAACTCCTTCCCATTCCAATCCTGAGACCCTTCCTATAGCATGAGATGTGATGTCTCAATGCTTCTAATACCAAACCTGAGATCCTTCCTATAACATGAGATGTGATATCCAACTCCTTCCATTCCAATCCTGGACCCTTCCTATAGCATGAGATGTGATATCTCAATGCTTATACCAAACCTGAGACCCTTCCTATAGCATGAGATGTGATATCCAACTCCTTCCCATTCCAATCCTGAGACCCTTCCTATAGCCTGAGATGTGATATCTGAATGCCTCTAATACCAAACCTGAGATCCTTCCTCTAACATGAAATGTGATTTCCAACTCCTTCACTTTCCAAACCTGAGAGCCTATCTATAGCATGAGATGTGATATCCAAGTCCTTCCCATTCCAATCCTTAGACCCTTCCTACAGCATGCAATATGATATCTCAATGATTCTAATAAAAAACCTGAGACCTGTCCTATAACATGAGATGGATATCCAACTCCTTCCCATTCCAATCCTGAGACACTTCCGAAAGCAGAGATGTGATATCTCAATGTTTATACCAAACCTGAGACCCTTCCTATAACATGAGATGTGATATCCAACTCCTTCCCGTTCCAAACCTGAGACCCTTCCTTTAGCATGAGATGTGATATCCAGCTCCTTCCCATTCCAATCCTGAGACACTTCCGATAGCATGAGATGTGATATCTCAATGCTTCTAATATCAAAAGTGAGACCCTCCCTATAGCATGATATGTGATATCTAAGTCCTTCCCATTCCAATCCTGAGACCCTTCCTATAGCATGAGATGTGATATCTCAATGCTTCTACCAAACCTGAGACCCTTCCTTTAGCATGAGATGTGATATCCAACTCCTTCCCATTCCAATCCTGAGACCCTTCCTATAGCATGAGAGGTGATATCTCAATACTTCTAATACCAAACCTGAGATCCTTCCGATAACATGAGATGTGATATCTCAATACTTCTAATACCAAACCTGAGATCCATCCTATAACATGAGATGTGATATCCAAATCCTTCCCCTTCCAAACCTGAGACCCTCCCTTTAGCATGAGATGTGATATCCAAATCCTTCCCATTCCAATCCTGAGACCCTTCTGATAGCATAAGATATGATATCTCAATGCTTCTATACCAAACCTGAGATCCTTCCGATAGCATGAGATGTGATATCTCAATACTTCTAATACCAAACCTGAGATCCTTCCTATAACATGAGATGTGATATCCAAATCCTTATCTTCCAAACCTGAGACCCTCCCTTTAGCATGAGATGTCATATCCAACTCCTTCCCATTCCAATCCTGAGACTCTTCTGATAGCATAAGATATGATATCTCAATGCTTCTATACCAAACCTGAGATCCTTCTGATAGCATGAGATGTGATATCTCAATACTTCTAATACCAAACCTGAGATCCTACCTCTAACATGAAATGTGATATCCAACTCTTTCCCCTTGCAAACCTGAGAGCCTTCCTATAGCATGAGATGTGATATCCAAGTCCTTCCCATTCCAATCCTGAGACCCTTCCTATAACATGAGATGTGATATCCAACTCCTTCCCATTCCAACCTGAGACCCTTCCTATAGCATGAGATGGGATATCCAACTCCTTCCAAATCCAATCCCGATACCCTTCCGATAGCATGAGATCTGATATCCCAATGCTTCTACCAAAACTGAGACCCATACTATGGCATGAGATGTGATATCAAACTCCTTCCCATTCTAATCCTGAGACCCTTCCTATAGCTTGAGATGTGATATCCAACTCCTTCCCATTCCAATTCTGAGACCCTTCCTATACCATGAGACTTGATATCTCAATGCTTCTAATACCAAACCTGAGACCCGTCCTATAACATGAGATGTGATATCCAAATCCTTCCCCTTCCAAACCTTAGACCCTTCCGATAGCAGAGATGTGATATCTCAATGCTTATACCAAACCTGAGATCCTTCCTATAACATGAGATGTGATATCCAACTCCTTCCCATTCCAATCCTGAGACACTTCCTATAGCATGAGATGTGATATCTCACTGCTTATACCAAACCTGAGACCCTTCCTATAGCATGAGATGTGATATCCAACTCCTTCCCATTCCAATCCTGAGACCCTTCCTATAGCATGAGATGTGATATCTCAATGCTTCTAATATCAAACTTGAGACCCTCCCTATAGCATGAGATGTGATACCCAAGTCCTTCCCATTCCAATCCTGAGACACTTCCTATAGCATGAGATGTGATATCTCAATGCTTCTAATACCAAACCTGAGACTCTTCCTATAACATGAGATGGGATATCCAACTCCTTTCCATTCCAATCCTGAGACCCTTTCGATAGCAGAGATGTGATATCTCAATGTTTATACCAAACCTGAGACCCTTCCTACGGCATGAGATGTCATATTCAACTCCTTCCCATTCCAATCCTGAGACCCTTCCTATAGCATGAGATGTGATATCCAACTCCTTCCCATTCCAATCATGAGACCCTTCCTATAGCATGAGATGTGATGTCTCAATGCTTCTAATACCAAACCTGAGATCCTTCCTATAACATGAGATGTGATATCCAACTCCTTCCATTCCAATCCTGGACCCTTCCTATAGCATGAGATGTGATATCTCAATGCTTATACCAAACCTGAGACCCTTCCTATAGCATGAGATGTGATATCCAACTCCTTCCCATTCCAATCCTGAGACCCTTCCTATAGCCTGAGATGTGATATCTCAATGCCTCTAATACCAAACCTGAGATCCTTCCTCTAACATGAAATGTGATATCCAACTCCTTCACTTTCCAAACCTGAGAGCCTATCTATAGCATGAGATGTGATATCCAAGTCCTTCCCATTCCAATCCTTAGACCCTTCCTACAGCATGCAATATGATATCTCAATGATTCTAATAAAAAACCTGAGACCCGTCCTATAACATGAGATGGGATATCCAACTCCTTCCCATTCCAATTCTGAGGCACTTCCGATAGCAGAGATGTGATATCTCAATGTTTATACCAAACCTGAGACCCTTCCTATAACATGAGATGTGATATCCAACTCCTTCCCGTTCCAAACCTGAGACCCTTCCATTAGCATGAGATGTGATATCCAGCTCCTTCCCATTCCAATCCTGAGACACTTCCGATAGCATGATGTGATATCTCAATGCTTCTAATATCAAAACTGAGACCCTCCCTATAGCATGATATGTGATATCTAAGTCCTTCCCATTCCAATCCTGAGACCCTTCCTATAGCATGAGATGTGATATCTCAATGCTTCTACCAAACCTGAGACCCTTCCTTTAGCATGAGATGTGATATCCAACTCCTTCCCATTCCAATCCTGAGACCCTTCCTATAGCATGAGAGGTGATATCTCAATACTTCTAATACCAAACCTGAGATCCTTCCGATAACATGAGATGTGATATCTCAATACTTCTAATACCAAACCTGGGATCCATCCTATAACATGAGATGTGATATCCAAATCCTTCCCCTTCCAAACCTGAGACCCTCCCTTTAGCATGAGATGTGATATCCAACTCCTTCCCATTCCAATCCTGAGACCCTTCTGATAGCATAAGATATGATATCTCAATGCTTCTATACCAAACCTGAGATCCTTCCGATAGCATGAGATGTGATATCTCAATACTTCTAATACCAAACCTGAGATCCTTCCTATAACATGAGATGTGATATCCAAATCCTTATCTTCCAAACCTGAGACCCTCCCTTTAGCATGAGATGTGATATCCAACTCCTTCCCATTCCAATCCTGAGACTCTTCTGATAGCATAAGATATGATATCTCAATGCTTCTTTACCAAACCTGAGATCCTTCTGATAGCATGAGATGTGATATCTCAATACTTCTAATACCAAACCTGAGATCCTACCTCTAACATGAAATGTGATATCCAACTCTTTCCCCTTGCAAACCTGAGAGCCTTCCTATAGCATGAGATGTGATATCCAAGTCCTTCCCATTCCAATCCTGAGACCCTTCCTATAACATGAGATGTGATATCCAACTCCTTCCCATTCCAACCTGAGACCCTTCCTATAGCATGAGATGGGATATCCAACTCCTTCCAAATCCAATCCCGATACCCTTCCGATAGCATGAGATCTGATATCCCAATGCTTCTACCAAACCTGAGACCCATACTATGGCATGAGATGTGATATCAAACTCCTTCCCATTCTAATCCTGAGACCCTTCCTATAGCTTGAGATGTGATATCCAACTCCTTCCCATTCCAATTCTGAGACCCTTCCTATACCATGAGACTTGATATCTCAATGCTTCTAATACCAAACCTGAGACCCGTCCTATAACATGAGATGTGATATCCAAATCCTTCCCCTTCCAAACCTTAGACCCTTCCTTTATCATGAGATGTGATAGCCAACTCCTTCCCATTCCAATCTTGAGACCCTTCCGATATCATGAAATGTGATATCTCAATGCTTCTAATATCAAACTTGAGACCCTCCCTATAACATGAGATGGGAATATCCAACTCCTTCCCATTCCAATCCTGAGGCCCTTCCGATAGCACAGATGTGATATCTCAATGCTTATACCAAACCTGAGATCCTTCCTATAACATGAGATGTGATATCTCAATACTTCTAATACCAAACCTGAGATCCATCCTATAACATGAGATGTGATATCCAAATCCTTCCCCTTCCAAACCTGAGACCCTCCCTTTAGCATGAGATGTGATATCCAACTCCTTCCCATTCCAATCCTGAGACCCTTCTGATAGCATAAGATATGATATCTCAATGCTTCTATACCAAACCTGAGATCCTTTCGATAGCATGAGATGTGATATCTCAATACTTCTAATACCAAACCTGAGATCCTTCTTATAACATGAGATGTGATATCCAAATCCTTATCTTCCAAACCTGAGACCCTCCCTTTAGCATGATATGTGATATCCAACTCCTTCCCATTCCAATCCTGAGACTCTTCTGATAGCATAAGATATGATATCTCAATGCTTCTATACCAAACCTGAGATCCTTCTGATAGCATGAGATGTGATATCTCAATACTTCTAATACCAAACCTGAGATCCTACCTCTAACATGAAATGTGATATCCAACTCTTTCCCCTTGCAAACCTGAGAGCCTTCCTATAGCATGAGATGTGATATCCAAGTCCTTCCCATTCCAATCCTGAGACCCTTCCTATAACATGAGATGTGATATCCAACTCCTTCCCATTCCAATCCTGAGACTCTTCTGATAGCATAAGATATGATATCTCAATGCTTCTATACCAAACCTGAGATCCTTCTGATAGCATGAGATGTGATATCTCAATACTTCTAATACCAAACCTGAGATCCTACCTCTAACATGAAATGTGATATCCAACTCTTTCCCCTTGCAAACCTGAGAGCCTTCCTATAGCATGAGATGTGATATCCAAGTCCTTCCCATTCCAATCCTGAGACCCTTCCTATAACATGAGATGTGATATCCAACTCCTTCCCATTCCAACCTGAGACCCTTCCTATAGCATGAGATGGGATATCCAACTCCTTCCAAATCCAATCCCGATACCCTTCCGATAGCATGAGATCTGATATCCCAATGCTTCTACCAAACCTGAGACCCATACTATGGCATGAGATGTGATATCAAACTCCTTCCCATTCTAATCCTGAGACCCTTCCTATAGCTTGAGATGTGATATCCAACTCCTTCCCATTCCAATTCTGAGACCCTTCCTATACCATGAGACTTGATATCTCAATGCTTCTAATACCAAACCTGAGACCCGTCCTATAACATGAGATGTGATATCCAAATCCTTCCCCTTCCAAACCTTAGACCCTTCCTTTATCATGAGATGTGATAGCCAACTCCTTCCCATTCCAATCTTGAGACCCTTCCGATATCATGAAATGTGATATCTCAATGCTTCTAATATCAAACTTGAGACCCTCCCTATAACATGAGATGGGAATATCCAACTCCTTCCCATTCCAATCCTGAGACCTTTCTGATAGCAGAGATGTGATATCTCAATGCTTATACCAAACCTGAGATCCTTCCTATAACATGAGATGTGATATCCAACTCCTTCCCATTCCAATCCTGAGACACTTCCTATAGCATGAGATGTGATATCTCACTGCTTATACCAAACCTGAGACCCTTCCTATAGCATGAGATGTGATATCCAACTCCTTCCCATTCCAATCCTGAGACCCTTCCTATAGCATGAGATGTGATATCTCAATGCTTCTAATATCAAACTTGAGACCCTCCCTATAGCATGAGATGTGATACCCAAGTCCTTCCCATTCCAATCCTGAGACACTTCCTATAGCATGAGATGTGATATCCAACTGCTTCCCATTCCAATCCTGAGACCCTTCCTATAGCATGAGATGTGATATCTCTATGCTTCTAATACCAAACCTGAGATCCTTCCTCTAACATGAAATGTGATATCCAACTCCTTCCCTTTCCAAACCTAAGAGCCTATCTATAGCATGAGATGTGATATCCAAGTCCTTCACATTCCAACCCTTAGACCCTTCCTACAGCATGCAATATGATATCTCAATGATTCTAATAACAAACCTGAGACCCGTCCTATAACATGAGATGGGATATTCAACTCCTTCCCATTCCAATCCTGAGACTCTTCCGATAGCAGAGATGTGATATCTCAATGCTTATACCAAACCTGAGACCCTTCCTATAACATGAGATGTGATATCCAAATCCTTCCCGTTCCAAACCTGAGACCCTTCCTTTAGCATGAGATGTGATATCCAGCTCCTTCCCATTCCAATCCTGAGACACTTCCGATAGCATGAGATGTGATATCTCAATGCTTCTAATATCAAAACTGAGACCCTCCCTATAGCATGATATGTGATATCTAAGTCCTTCCCATTCCAATCCTGAGACCCTCCCTATAGCATGAGATGTGATATCCAACTCCTTCCCATTCCAATCCTGAGACCCTTCCTTTAGCATGAGATGTGATATCCAAATCCTTCCCCTTCCAAACCTGAGACCCTCCCTTTAGCATGAGATGTGATATCCAACTCCTTCCTATTCCAATCCTGAGACTCTTCTGATAGCATGAGATGTGATATCTCAATGCTTCTAATACCAAACCTGAGATCCTTCCGATAGCATGAGATGTGATATCTCAATGCTTCTAATACCAAACGTGAGATCCTTCCGATAACATGAGATGTGATATCCAAATCCTTCCCCTTCCAAACCTGAGACCCTCCCTTTAGCATGAGATGTGATATCCAACTCCTTCCTATTCCAATCCTGAGACTCTTCTGATAGCATGAGATGTGATATCTCAATGCTTCTAATACCAAACCTGAGATCCTTCCGATAGCATGAGATGTGATATCTCAATGCTTCTAATACCAAACCTGAGATCCTTCCTATAACATGAGATGTGATATCCAAATCCTTCCCCTTCCAAACCTGAGACCCTCCCTTTAGCATGAGATGTGATATCCAACTTCTTCCCATTCCATTCCTGAGACCCTTCTGATAGCATGAGATGTGATATCTCAATGCCTCTAATACCAAACCTGAGATCCTACCTCTAACATGAAATGTGATATCCAACTCTTTCCCATTCCAAACCTGAGAGCCTTCCTATAGCATGAGATGTGATATCCAAGTCCTTCCCATTCCAATCCTGAGACCCTTCCTATAGCTTGAGATGTGATATCCAACTCCTTCCCATTCCAATTCTGAGACCCTTCCTATACTATGAGACTTGATATCTCAATGCTTCTAATACCAAACCTGAGACCCGTAATATAACATGAGATGTGATATCCAAATCCTTCCCCTTCCAAACCTTAGACCCTTCCTTTATCATGAGATGTGATATCCAACTCCTTCCCATTCCAATCCTGAGACCCTTCCGATATCATGAGATGTGATATCTCAAAGCTTCTAATATCAAACTTGAGACCCTCCCTATAGCATGAGATGTGATATCCAAGTCCTTCCCATTCCAATCCTGAGACCCTTCCTATAGCATGAGATGTGATATCTCAATGCTTCTAATAATTCCAATCGTGAGACCCTTCCTATAGCATGAGATGTGATATCTCAATGCCTCTAATACCAAACCTGAGATCCTACCTCTAAAATGAAATTTGATATGCAACTCCTTCCCCTTCCAAACCTGATAGCCTTCCTATAGCATGAGATGTGATATCCAAGTCCTTCCCATTCCAATCCTGATACCCTTCCTATAACATGAGATGTGATATCCAATTCCTTCCCATTCCAACCTGAGACCCTTCCTATAGCATGAGATGGGATATCCAACTCCTTCCAAATCCAATCCTGATACCCTTCCGATAGCATGAGATGTGATTTCCCAATGCTTCTACAAAACCTGAGACCCATACATGGCATGAGATGTGATATCAAACTCCTTCCCATTCCAATCCTGAGACACTTCCTATAGCATGAGATGTGATATCTCAATGCTTCTAATACCAAACCTGAGACTCTTCCTATAACATGAGATGGGATATCCAACTCTTTCCCATTCCAATCCTGAGACCCTTCCGATAGCAGAGATGTGATATCTCAATGCTTATACCAAACCTGAGACCCTTCCTATAGCATGAGATGTCATATACAACTCCTTCCCATTCCAATCCTGAGACCCTTCCTATAGCATGAGATGTGATATCTCAATGCTTATACCAAACCTGAGACCCTTCCTATAGCATGAGATGTGATATCCAACTCCTTCCCATTTCAATCCTGAGACCCTTCCTATAGCATGAGATGTGATGTCTCAATGCTTCTAATACCAAACCTGAGATCCTTCCTATAACATCAGATGTGATATCCAACTCCTTCCCATTCCAATCCTGAGACCCTTCCTATAGCATGAGATGTGATATCTCAATGTTCATACCAAACCTGAGACCCTTCCTATAGCATGAGATGTGATATCCAACTCCTTCCCATTCCAATCCTGAGACCCTTCCTATAGCATGAGATGTGATATCTCAATGCCTCTAATACCAAATCTGAGATCCTTCCTCTAACATGAAATGTGATATCCAACTCCTTCCCTTTCCAAACCTGAGAGCCTACCTATAGCATGAGATGTGATATCCAAGACCTTCCCATTCCAATCCTTAGACCCTTCCTACAGCATACAATATGATATCTCAATGATTCTAATAACAAACCTGAGACCCGTCCTATAACATGAGATGTGATATCCAACTCCTTCCCATTCCAATCCTGAGACACTTCCGATAGCAGAGATGTGATATCTCAATGCTTATTCCAAACCTGAGACCCTTCCTATAGCATGAGATGTGATATCCAACTCCTTCCCGTTCCAAACCTGAGACCCTTCCTATAGCATATGTGATATCCAACTCCTTCCCATTCCAAACATGAGACCCTTCCTATAGCATGAGATGTGATATCCAACTCCTTCCCATTCCAATCCTGAGACCCTTCCTATAGCATGAGATGTGATATCTCAATGCCTCTAATACCAAACCTGAAATCCTTCCTCTAACATGAAATGTGATATCCAACTCCTTCCCTTTCCAAACCTGAGAGCCTACCTATAGCATGAGATGTGATATCCAAGACCTTCCCATTCCAATCCTTAGACCCTTCCTACAGCATACAATATGATATCTCAATGATTCTAATAACAAACCTGAGACCCGTCCTATAACATGAGATATGATATCCAACTCCTTCCCATTCCAATCCTGAGACACTTCCGATAGCAGAGATGTGATATCTCAATGCTTATTCCAAACCTGAGACCCTTCCTATAGCATGAGATGTGATATCCAACTCCTTACCGTTCCAAACCTGAGACCCTTCCTATAGCATATGTGATATCCAACTCCTTCCCATTCCAAACATGAGACCCTTCCTATAGCAAGAATGTAATATCCAACTCCTTCCCATTCCAATCCTGAGACCCTTCCTACAGCATGCGATGTGATATCTCAATGCTTCTAATACCAAACCTGAGACCCGTCCTATAACATGAGATGGGATATCCAACTCCTTCCCGTTCCAAACCTGAGACCCTTCCTATAGCATGAGATGTGATATCCAACTCCTTCCCATCCCAATCCTGAGACACTTCCGATTGCAGAGATGTGATATCTCAATGCTTATACCAAACCTGAGACTCTTCCTATAACATGAGATGTGATATCCAAATCCTTCCCGTTCCAAACCTGAGACCCTTCCTATAGCATAAGATGTGATATCCAACTCCTTCCCATTCCAATCCTGAGACCCTTCCGATAGCATGAGATGTGATATCTCAATGCTTCTAATACCAAACCTGAGATCCTTCTTATAACATATGATGTGATATCCAAATCCTTCCCCTTCCAAACCTGAGACCCTCCCTTTAGCATGAAATGTGATATCCAACTCCTTCCCATTCCAATCCTGAGACCCTTATGATAGCATGAGATGTGATATCTCAATGCCTCTAATACCAAACCTGAGATACTTCCGATAGCATGAGATGTGATATCTCAATGCTTCTAATACCAAACCTGAGATCCTTCCTATAACATGAGATGTGATATCCAAATCCTTCCCCTTCCAAACCTGAGACCCTCCCTTTAGCATGAGATGTGATATCCAACTCCTTCCCATTCCAATCCTGAGACCCTTCTGATAGCATGAGATGTGATATCTCAATGCCTCTAATACCAAACCTGAGATCCTACCTCTAACATGAAATATGATATCCAACTCCTTCCCTTTCCAAACCTGAGATCCTGCCTATAGCATGAGATGTGATATCCAAGTCCTTCCCATTCCAATCCTGAGACCCTTCCTATAGCATGAGATGTGATATCTCAATGCTTATACCAAACCTGAGACCCTTCCTATGGCATGAGATGCCATATACAACTCCTTCCCATTCCAATCCTGAGACCCTGCTTATAGCATGAGATGTGATATCTCAATGCTTCTAATGCCAAACCTGAGATCTTTCCTATAACATGAGATGTGATATCCAACTCCTTCCCATTCCAATCCTGAGACCATTCCTATAGCATGAGATGTGATATCTCAATGCTTATACCAAACCTGAGACCCTTCCTATAGCTTGAGATGTGATATCCAACTCCATCCCATTCCAATACTGAGACCCTTCCTATAGCATGAGATGTGATATCTCAATGCCTCTAATACCAAACCTGAGATCCTTCCTCTAACATGAAATGTGATATCCAACTCCTTCCCCTTCCAAACCTGAGAGCCTTCCTATAGCATGAGATATGATATCCAAGTCCTTTCCATTCCAATCCTGAGACCCTTCCTATAACATGAGATGTGATATCCAACTCCTTCCCATTCCAACCTGAGACCCTTCCTATAGCATGAGATGGGATATCCAACTCCTTCCAAATCCAATCCTGATACCCTTCCGATAGCATGAGATGTGATATCCCAATGCTTCTACCAAACCTGAGACCCATACTATGGCATGAGATGTGATATCAAACTGCTTCCAATTCTAACCTGAGACCCTTCCTATAGCATGAGATGGGATATCCAACTCCTTCCAAATCCAATCCTGAAATCCTTCCGATAGCATGAGATGTGATATCCCAATGCTTCTACCAAACCTGAGACCCATACTATGGCATGAGATGTGATATCCAACTCCTTCCCATTCCAATTCTGAGACTCTTCTGATAGCATGAGATGTGATATCTCAATGCCTCTAATACCAAACCTGAGATCCTACCTCTAACATGAAATGTGATATCCAACTCTTTCCCGTTGCAAACCTGAGAGCCTTCCTAAAGCATGAGATGTGATATCCAAGTCCTTCCCATTCCAATCCTGAGACCCTTCCTATAACATGAGATGTGATATCCAACTCCTTCCCATTCCAACCTGAGACCCTTCCTATAGCATGAGATGGGATATCCAACTCCTTCCAAATCCAATCCTGATACCCTTCCGATAGCATGAGATGTGATATCCCAATGCTTCTACCAAACCTGAGACCCATACTATGGCATGAGATGTGATATCAAACTCCTTCCCATTCCAATCCTGTGACCCTTCCTATAGCTTGAGATGTGATATCCAACTCCTTCCCATTCCAATTCTGAGACCCTTCCTATACAATGAGACTTGATATCTCAATGCTTCTAATACCAAACCTGAGAGCCGTCCTATAACATGAGATGTGATATCCAAATCCTTCCCCTTCCAAACCTTAGACCCTTCCTTTATCATGAGATGTGATATCCAACTCCTTCCCATTCCAATCCTGAGACTCTTCCGATATCATGAGATGTGATATCTCAATGCTTCTAATATCAAACTTGAGACCCTCCCTATAGCATGAGATGTGATATCCAAGTCCTTCCCATTCCAATCCTGAGACCCTTCCTATAGCATGAGATATGATATCTCAATGCTTCTAATACCAAACCTGAGACCCTTCCTATAACATGAGATGGGAATATCCAACTCCTTCCCATTCCAATCCTGAGACCCTTCCGATAGCAGAGATGTGATATCTCACTGCTTATACCAAACCTGAGACCCTTCCTATAGCATGAGATGTGATATCCAACTCCTTCCCATTCCAATCCTGAGACACTTCCTATAGCATGAGATGTGATATCTCACTGCTTATACCAAACCTGAGACCCTTCCTATAGCATGAGATGTGATATCCAACTCCTTCCCATTCCAATCCTGAGACCCTTCCTATAGCATGAGATGTGATATCTCAATGCTTCTAATATCAAACTTGAGACCCTCCCTATAGCATGAGATGTGATACCCAAGTCCTTCCCATTCCAATCCTGAGACCCTTCCTACAGCATGCGATGTGATGTCTCAATGCTTCTAATACCAAACCTGAGACTCTTCCTATAACATGAGATGGGATATCCAACTCCTTCCCATTCCAATCGTGAGACCCTTCCGATAGCAGAGATGTGATATCTCAATGCTTATACCAAACCTAAGACCCTTCCTATGGCATGAGACGTCATATACAACTCCTTCCCATTCCAATCCTGAGACCCTTCCTATAGCATGAGATGTGATATCTCAATGCTTATACCAAACCTGAGACCCTTCCTATAGCATGAGATGTGATATCCAACTCCTTCCCATTCCAATCCTGAGACCCTTCCTATAGCATGAGATGTGATGTCTCAATGCTTCTAATACCAAACCTGAGATCCTTCCTATAACATGAGATGTGATATCCAACTCCTTCCCATTCCAATCCCGAGACCCTTCCTATAGCATGAGATGTGATATCTCAATGCTTATACCAAACCTGAGACCCTTCCTATAGCATGAGATGTGATATCCAACTCCTTCCCATTCCAATCCTGAGACTCTTCCTATAGCATGAGATGTGATATCTCAATGCCTCTAATACCAAACCTGAGATCCTTCCTCTAACATGAAATGTGATATCCAACTCCTTCCCATTACAAACCTGAGAGCCTACCTATAGCATGAGATGTGATATCCAAGTTCTTCCCATTCCAATCCTTAGACCCTTCCTACAGCATGCAATATGATATCTCAATGATTCTAATAACAAACCTGAGACCCGTCCTATAACATGAGATGGGATATCCAACTCCTTCCCATTCCAATCCTGAGACACTTCCGATAGCAGAGATGTGATATCTCAATGCTTATACCAAACCTGAGACCCTTCCTATAACATGAGATGTGATATCCAACTCCTTCCCGGTCCAAACCTGAGACCCTTCATATAGCATATGTGATATCCAACTCCTTCCCATTCCAAACATGAGACCCTTCCTATAGCAAGAGTGTAATATCCAACTCCTTCCCATTCCAATCCTGAGACCATTCCTATAGCATGAGATGTGATATCTCAATGCTTCTAATACCAAACCTGAGATCCTTCCTATGACATGAGATGTGATATCCAATTCCTCCCCATTCCAAACCTGAGAACCTTCCTACAGCATGCGATGTGATATCTCAATGCTTCTAATACCAAACCCGAGACCAGTCCTATAACATGAGATTGGATATCCAACTCCTTCCCCTTCCAAACCTGAGACTCTTCCTATAGCATGAGATGTGATATCCAACTTCTTCCCATTCCAATCCTGAGACCCTTCCTATAACATGAGAGATGTGATGTCTCAATGCTTCTAATACCAAACCTAAGATCTTTCCTATAACATGAGATGTGATATCCAACTCCTTCCCATTCCAATCCTGAGACCCTTCCTATAGCATGAGATGTGATATCTCAATGCTTATACCAAACCTGAGACCCTTCCTATAGCTTGAGATGTGATATCCAACTCCTTCCCATTCCAATCCTGAGACCCTTCCTATAGCATGAGATGTGATATCTCAAGGCCTCTAATACCAAACCTGAGATCCTTCCTCTAACATGAAATGTGATATCCAACTCCTTCCCCTTCCAAACCTGAGAGCCTTCCTATAACATGAAATGTGATATCCAATTCCTTCCCATTCCAACCTGAGACCCTTCCTATAGCATGAGATGGGATATCCAACTCCTTCCAAATCCAATACTGATACCCTTCCGATAGCATGAGATGTGATATCCCAATGCTTCTACGAAACCTGAGACCCATACTATGGCATGAGATGTGATATCAAACTCCTTCCCATTCCAATCCTGAGACCCTACCTATAGCTTGAGATGTGATATCCAACTCCTTCCCATTCCAATTCTGAGACCCTTCCTATACCATGAGACTTGATATCTCAATGCTTCTAATACCAAACCTGAGACCCGTCCTATAACATGAGATGTGATATCCAAATCCTTCCCCTTCCAAACCTTAGACCCTTCCTTTATCGTGAGATGTGATATCCAATTCCTTCCCATTCCAATCCTGAGACCCTTCCGATATCATGAGATTTGTTATCTCAATGCTTCTAATATCAAACTTGAGACCCTCCCTATAACATGAGATGTGACATCCAAGTCCTCCCCATTCCAATCCTGAGACCCTTCCTATAGCATGAGATGTGATATCTCAATGCTTCTAATACCAAACCTGAGACCCTTCCTATAACATGATTTGGGATATCCAACTCCTTCCCATTCCAATCCTGAGACCGTTCCGATAGCAGAGATGTGATATCTCAATGCTTATACCAAACCTGAGACCCTTCCTATGGCCTGAGATGTCATATGCAACTCCTTCCCATTCCAATCCTGAGACCCTTCCTATAGCATGAGATGTGATATCTCAATGCCTCTAATACAAACCTGAAATCCTTCCCCTAACATGAAATGTGATATCCAACTCCTTCCCTTTCCAAACCTGAGAGCCTACCTATAGCATGAGATGTGATATCCAAGACCTTCCCATTCCAATCCTTAAACCCTTCCTACATCATACAATATGATATCTCAATGATTCTAATAACAAACCTGAGACCCGTCCTATAACATGAGATGTGATATCCAACTCCTTCCCATTCCAATCCTGAGACACTTCCGATAGCAGAGATGTGATATCTCAATGCTTATTCCAAACCTGAGACCCTTCCTATAGCATGAGATGTGATATCCAACTCCTTCCCTTCCCAAACCTGAGACCCTTCCTATAGCATATGTGATATCCAACTCCTTCCCATTCCAAACATGAGACCCTTCCTATAGCAAGAATGTAATATCCAACTCCTTCCCATTCCAATCCTCAGACCCTTCCTACAGCATGCGATGTGATATCTCAATGCTTCTAATACCAAACCTGAGACCCGTCCTATAACATGAGATGGGATATCCAACTCCTTCCCGTTCCAAACCTGAGACCCTTCCTATAGCATGAGATGTGATATCCAACTCCTTCCCATCCCAATCCTGAGACACTTCCGATTGCAGAGATGTGATATCTCAATGCTTATACCAAACCTGAGACTCTTCCTATAACATGAGATGTGATATCCAACTCCTTCCCGTTCCAAACCTGAGACCCTTCCTATAGCATAAGATGTGATATCCAACTCCTTCCCATTCCAATCCTTAGACCCTTCCTACAGCATGCAATATGATATCTCAATGATTCTAATAACAAACCTGAGACCCGTCCTATAACATGAGATGGGATATCCAACTCCTTCCCATTCCAATCCTGAGACACTTCCGATAGCAGAGATGTGATATCTCAATGCTTATACCAAACCTGAGACCCTTCCTATAACATGAGATGTGATATCCAACTCCTTCCCGGTCCAAACCTGAGACCCTTCCTATAGCATATGTGATATCCAACTCCTTCCCATTCCAAACATGAGACCCTTCCTATAGCAAGAGTGTAATATCCAACTCCTTCCCATTCCAATCCTGAGACCATTCCTATAGCATGAGATGTGATATCTCAATGCTTCTAATACCAAACCTGAGATCCTTCCTATGACATGAGATGTGATATCCAATTCCTCCCCATTCCAAACCTGAGAACCTTCCTACAGCATGCAATGTGATATCTCAATGCTTCTAATACCAAACCCGAGACCAGTCCTATAACATGAGATTGGATATCCAACTCCTTCCCCTTCCAAACCTGAGACTCTTCCTATAGCATGAGATGTGATATCCAACTTCTTCCCATTCCAATCCTGAGACCCTTCCTATAACATGAGATGTGATGTCTCAATGCTTCTAATACCAAACCTGAGATCTTTCCTATAACATGAGATGTGATATCCAACTCCTTCCCATTCCAATCCTGAGACCCTGAGACCCCATGAGATGTGATATCTCAATGCTTATACCAAACCTGAGACCCTTCCTATAGCTTGAGATGTGATATCCAACTCCTTCCCATTCCAATCCTGAGACCCTTCCTATAGCATGAGATGTGATATCTCAAGGCCTCTAATACCAAACCTGAGATCCTTCCTCTAACATGAAATGTGATATCCAACTCCTTCCCCTTCCAAACCTGAGAGCCTTCCTATAACATGAAATGTGATATCCAATTCCTTCCCATTCCAACCTGAGACCCTTCCTATAGCATGAGATGGGATATCCAACTCCTTCCAAATCCAATACTGATACCCTTCCGATAGCATGAGATGTGATATCCCAATGCTTCTACCAAACCTGAGACCCATACTATGGCATGAGATGTGATATCAAACTCCTTCCCATTCCAATCCTGAGACCCTACCTATAGCTTGAGATGTGATATCCAACTCCTTCGCATCCCAATTCTGAGACCCTTCCTATACCATGAGACTTGATATCTCAATGCTTCTAATACCAAACCTGAGACCCGTCCTATAACATGAGATGTGATATCCAAATCCATCCCCTTCCAAACCTTAGACCCTTCCTTTATCATGAGATGTGATATCCAATTCTTTCCCATTCCAATCCTGAGACCCTTCCGATATCATGAGATTTGTTATCTCAATGCTTCTAATATCAAACTTGAGACCCTCCCTATAACATGAGATGTGACATCCAAGTCCTCCCCATTCCAATCCTGAGACCCTTCCTATAGCATGAGATGTGATATCTCAATGCTTCTAATACCAAACCTGAGACCCTTCCTATAACATGATTTGGGATATCCAACTCCTTCCCATTCCAATCCTGAGACCCTTCCGATAGCAGAGATGTGATATCTCAATGCTTATACCAAACCTGAGACCCTTCCTATGGCCTGAGATGTCATATGCAACTCCTTCCCATTCCAATCCTGAGACCCTTCCTATAGCATGAGATGTGATATCTCAATGCCTCTAATACCAAACCTGAAATCCTTCCTCTAACATGAAATGTGATATCCAACTCCTTCCCTTTCCAAACCTGAGAGCCTACCTATAGCATGAGATGTGATATCCAAGACCTTCCCATTCCAATCCTTAGACCCTTCCTACAGCATACAATATGATATCTCAATGATTCTAATAACAAACCTGAGACCCGTCCTATAACATGAGATGTGATATCCAACTCCTTCCCATTCCAATCCTGAGACACTCTGAGAGCAGAGATGTGATATCTCAATGCTTATTCCAAACCTGAGACCCTTCCTATAGCATGAGATGTGATATCCAACTCCTTCCCGTTCCAAACCTGAGACCCTTCCTATAGCATATGTGATATCCAACTCCTTCCCATTCCAAACATGAGACCCTTCCTATAGCAAGAATGTAATATCCAACTCCTTCCCATTCCAATCCTCAGACCCTTCCTACAGCATGCGATGTGATATCTCAATGCTTCTAATACCAAACCTGAGACCCGTCCTATAACATGAGATGGGATATCCAACTCCTTCCCGTTCCAAACCTGAGACCCTTCCTATAGCATGAGATGTGATATCCAACTCCTTCCCATCCCAATCCTGAGACACTTCCGATTGCAGAGATGTGATATCTCAATGCTTATACCAAACCTGAGACTCTTCCTATAACATGAGATGTGATATCCAACTCCTTCCCGTTCCAAACCTGAGACCCTTCCTATAGCATAAGATGTGATATCCAACTCCTTCCCATTCCAATCCTGAGACCCTTCCGATAGCATGAGATGTGATATCTCAATGCTTCTAATACCAAACCTGAGATCCTTCTTATAACATGTGATGTGATATCCAAATCCTTCCCCTTCCAAACTTGAGACCCTCCCTTTAGCATGAAATGTGATATCCAACTCCTTCCCATTCCAATCCTGAGACCCTTATGATAGCATGAGATGTGATATCTCAATGCCTCTAATACCAAACCTGAGATACTTCCGATAGCATGAGATGTGATATCTCAATGCTTCTAATACCAAACCTGAGATCCTTCCTATAACATGAGATGTGATATCCAAATCCTTCCCCTTCCAAACCTGAGACCCTCCCTTTAGCATGAGATGTGATATCCAACTCCTTCCCATTCCAATCCTGAGACCCTTCTGATAGCATGAGATGTGATATCTCAATGCCTCTAATACCAAACCTGAGATCCTACCTCTAACATGAAATATGATATCCAACTCCTTCCCTTTCCAAACCTGAGATCCTGCCTATAGCATGAGATGTGATATCCAAGTCCTTCCCATTCCAATCCTGAGACCCTTCCTATAGCATGAGATGTGATGTCTCAATGCTTATACCAAACCTGAGACCCTTCCTATGGCATGAGATGCCATATACAACTCCTTCCCATTCCAATCCTGAGACCCTGCTTATAGCATGAGATGTGATATCTCAATGCTTCTAATACCAAACCTGAGATCTTTCCTATAACATGAGATGTGATATCCATCTCCTTCCCATTCCAATCCTGAGACCATTCCTATAGCATGAGATGTGATATCTCAATGCTTATACCCAACCTGAGACCCTTCCTATAGCTTGAGATGTGATATCCAACTCCTTCCCATTCCAATCCTGAGACCCTTCCTATAGCATGAGATGTGATATCTCAATGCCTCTAATACCAAACCTGAGATCCTTCCTCTAACATGAAATGTGATATCCAACTCCTTCCCCTTCCAAACCTGAGAGCCTTCCTATAGCATGAGATATGATATCCAAGTCCTTTCCATTCCAATCCTGAGACCCTTCCTATAACATGAGATGTGATATCCAACTCCTTCCCATTCCAACCTGAGACCCTTCCTATAGCATGAGATGGGATATCCAACTCCTTCCAAATCCAATCCTGATACCCTTCCGATAGCATGAGATGTGATATCCCAATGCTTCTACCAAACCTGAGACCCATACTATGGCATGAGATGTGATATCAAACTCCTTCCCATTCCAACCTGAGACCCTTCCTATAGCATGAGATGGGATATCCAACTCCTTCCAAATCCAATCCTGAAATCCTTCCGATAGCATGAGATGTGATATCCCAATGCTTCTACCAAACCTGAGACCCATACTATGGCATGAGATGTGATATCCAACTCCTTCCCATTCCAATTCTGAGACTCTTCTGATAGCATGAGATGTGATATATCAATGCCTCTAATACCAAACCTGAGATCCTACCTCTAACATGAAATGTGATATCCAACTCTTTCCCGTTGCAAACCTGAGAGCCTTCCTATAGCATGAGATGTGATATCCAAGTCCTTCCCATTCCAATCCTGAGACCCTTCCTATAACATGAGATGTGATATCCAACTCCTTCCCATTCCAACCTGAGACCCTTCCTATAGCATGAGATGAGATATCCAACTCCTTCCAAATCCAATCCTGATACCCTTCCGATAGCATGAGATGTGATATCCCAATGCTTCTACCAAACCTGAGACCCATACTATGGCATGAGATGTGATATCAAACTCCTTCCCATTCCAATCCTCTGACCCTTCCTATAGCTTGAGATGTGATATCCAACTCCTTCCCATTCCAATTCTGAGACCCTTCCTATACAACGAGACTTGATATCTCAATGCTTCTAATACCAAACCTGAGAGCCGTCCTATAACATGAGATGTGATATCCAAATCCTTCCCCTTCCAAACCTTAGACCCTTCCTTTATCATGAGATGTGATATCCAACTCCTTCCCATTCCAATCCTGAGACTCTTCCGATATCATGAGATGTGATATCTCAATGCTTCTAATATCAAACTTGAGACCCTCCCTATAGCATGAGATGGGAATATCCAACTCCTTCCCATTCCAATCCTGAGACCCTTCCGATAGCAGAGATGTGATATCTCAATGCTTATACCAAACCTGAGATCCTTCCTATAACATGAGATGTGATATCCAACTCCTTCCCATTCCAATCCTGAGACACTTCCTATAGCATGAGATGTGATATCTCACTGCTTATACCAAACCTGAGACCCTTCCTATAGCATGAGATGTGATATCCAACTCCTTCCCATTCCAATCCTGAGACCCTTTCTATAGCATGAGATGTGATATCTCAATGCTTCTAATATCAAACTTGTGACCCTCCCTATAGCATGAGATGTGATACCCAAGTCCTTCCCATTCCAATCCTGAGACCCTTCCTACAACATGCGATGTGATGTCTCAATGCTTCTAATACCAAACCTGAGACTCTTCCTATAACATGAGATGGGATATCCAACTCCTTCCCATTCCAATCCTGAGACCCTTCCGATAGCAGAGATGTGATATCTCAATGCTTATACCAAACCTAAGACCCTTCCTATGGCATGAGATGTCATATACAACTCCTTCCCATTCCAATCCTGAGACCCTTCCTATAGCATGAGATGTGATATCTCAATGCTTATACCAAACCTGAGACCCTTCCTATAGCATGAGATGTGATATCCAACTCCTTCCCATTCCAATCCTGAGACCCTTCCTATAGCATGAGATGTGATGTCTCAATGCTTCTAATACCAAACCTGAGATCCTTCCTATAACATGAGATGTGATATCCAACTCCTTCCCATTCCAATCCCGAGACCCTTCCTATAGCATGAGATGTGATATCTCAATGCTTATACCAAGCCTGAGACCCTTCCTATAGCATGAAATGTGATATCCAACTCCTTCCCATTCCAATCCTGAGACTCTTCCTATAGCATGAGATGTGATATCTCAATGCCTCTAATACCAAACCTGAGATCCTTCCTCTAACATGAAATGTGATATCCAACTCCTTCCCTTTCCAAACCTGAGAGCCTACCTATAGCATGAGATGTGATATCCAAGTCCTTCCCATTCCAATCCTTAGACCCTTCCTACAGCATGCAATATGATATCTCAATGATTCTAATAACAAACCTGAGACCCGTCCTATAACATGAGATGGGATATCCAACTCCTTCCCATTCCAATCCTGAGACACTTCCGATAGCAGAGATGTGATATCTCAATGCTTATACCAAACCTGAGACCCTTCCTATAACATGAGATGTGATATCCAACTCCTTCCCGGTCCAAACCTGAGACCCTTCCTATAGCATATGTGATATCCAACTCCTTCCCATTCCAAACATGAGACCCTTCCTATAGCAAGAGTGTAATATCCAACTCCTTCCCATTCCAATCCTGAGACCATTCCTATAGCATGAGATGTGATATCTCAATGCTTCTAATACCAAACCTGAGATCCTTCCTATGACATGAGATGTGATATCCAATTCCTCCCCATTCCAAACCTGAGAACCTTCCTACAGCATGCGATGTGATATCTCAATGCTTCTAATACCAAACCCGAGACCAGTCCTATAACATGAGATTGGATATCCAACTCCTTCCCCTTCCAAACCTGAGACTCTTCCTATAGCATGAGATGTGATATCCAACTTCTTCCCATTCCAATCCTGAGACCCTTCCTATAACATGAGATGTGATGTCTCAATGCTTCTAATACCAAACCTGAGATCTTTCCTATAACATGAGATGTGATATCCAACTCCTTCCCATTCCAATCCTGAGACCCTTCCTATAGCATGAGATGTGATATCTCAATGCTTATACCAAACCTGAGACCCTTCCTATAGCTTGAGATGTGATATCCAACTCCTTCCCATTCCAATCCTGAGACCCTTCCTATAGCATGAGATGTGATATCTCAAGGCCTCTAATACCAAACCTGAGATCCTTCCTCTAACATGAAATGGGATATCCAACTCCTTCCCCTTCCAAACCTGAGAGCCTTCCTATAACATGAAATGTGATATCCAATTCCTTCCCATTCCAACCTGAGACCCTTCCTATAGCATGAGATGGGATATCCAACTCCTTCCAAATCCAATACTGATACCCTTCCGATAGCATGAGATGTGATATCCCAATGCTTCTACCAAACCTGAGACCCATACTATGGCATGAGATGTGATATCAAACTCCTTACTATTCCAATCCTGAGACCCTACCTATAGCTTGAGATGTGATATCCAACTCCTTCCCATTCCAATTCTGAGACCCTTCCTATACCATGAGACTTGATATCTCAATGCTTCTAATACCAAACCTGAGACCCGTCCTATAACATGAGATGTGATATCCAAATCCTTCCCCTTCCAAACCTTAGACCCTTCCTTTATCATGAGATGTGATATCCAATTCCTTCCCATTCCAATCCTGAGACCCTACCGATATCATGAGATTTGTTATCTCAATGCTTCTAATATCAAACTTGAGACCCTCCCTATAACATGAGATGTGACATCCAAGTCCTCCCCATTCCAATCCTGAGACCCTTCCTATAGCATGAGATGTGATATCTCAATGCTTCTAATACCAAACCTGAGACCCTTCCTATAACATGATTTGGGATATCCAACTCCTTCCCATTCCAATCCTGAGACCCTTCCGATAGCAGAGATGTGATATCTCAATGCTTATACCAAACCTGAGACCCTTCCTATGGCCTGAGATGTCATATGCAACTCCTTCCCATTCCAATCCTGAGACCCTTCCTATAGCATTAGATGTGATATCTCAATGCTTATACCAAATCTGAGACCCTTCCTATAGCATGAGATGTGATATCCAACTTCTTCCCATTCCAATCCTGAGACCCTTCCTATAGCATGAGATGTGATGTCTCAATTCTTCTAATACCAAACCTGAGATCCTTCCTATAACATGAGATGTGATATCCAACTCCTTCCCATTCCAATCCTGAGACCCTTATGATAGCATGAGATGTGATATCTCAATGCTTCTATTACCAAACCTGAGATCCTTCCTATAACATGAGATGTGATTTCCAAATCCTTCCACTTCCAAACCTGAGACCCTCCCTTTAGCATGAGATGTGATATCCAACTCCTTCCCATTCCAATCCTGAGACCCTTCTGATAGCATGAGATGTGATATTTCAATGCCTCTAATACCAAACCTGAGATCCTACCTCTAACATGAAATGTGATATCCATCTCCTTCCCTTTCCAAACCTGAGACCCTGCCTATAGCATGAGATGTGATATCCAAGTCCTTCCCATTCCAATCCTGAGACCCTTCCTATAGCATGTGATGTGATATCTCAATGCTTATACCAAATCTGAGACCCTTCCTATAGCATGAGATGTGATATCCAACTCCTTCCCATTCCAATCCTGAGACCCTTCCTATAGCATGAGATGTGATGTCTCAATGCTTCTAATACCAAACCTGAGATCCTTCCTATAACATGAGATGTGATATCCAACTCCTTCCCATTCCAATCCTGAGACCCTTATGATAGCATGAGATGTGATATCTCAATGCCTCTAATACCAAACCTGAGATACTTCCGATAGCATGAGATGTGATATCTCAATGCTTCTAATACCAAACCTGAGATCCTTCCTATAACATGAGATGTGATTTCCAAATCCTTCCCCTTCCAAACCTGAGACCCTCCCTTTAGCATGAGATGTGATATCCAACTCCTTCCCATTCCAATCCTGAGACCCATCTGATAGCATGAGATGTGATATTTCAATGCCTCTAATACCAAACCTGAGATCCTACCTCTAACATGAAATGTGATATCCATCTCCTTCCCTTTCCAAACCTGAGACCCTGCCTATAGCATGAGATGTGATATCCAAGTCCTTTCCATTCCAATCCTGAGACCCTTCCTATAGCATGTGATGTGATATCTCAATGCTTATACCAAACCTGAGACCCTTCCTATGGCATGAGATGTCATATACAACTCCTTCCCATTCCAATCCTGAGACCCTTCCTATAGCATGAGATGTGATATCTCAATGCTTATACCAAACCTGAGACCCTTCCTATAGCATGAGATGTGATATCCAACTTCTTCCCATTCCAATCCTGAGACCCTTCCTATAACATGAGATGTGATGTCGCAATGCTTCTAATACCAAACCTGAGATCTTTCCTATAACATGAGATGTGATATCCAACTCCTTCCCATTCCAATCCTGAGACCCTTCCTATAGCATGAGATGTGATATCACAATGCTTATACCAAACCTGAGACCGTTCCTATAGCTTGAGATGTGATATCCAACTCCTTCCCATTCCAATCCTGAGACCCTTCCTATAGCATGAGATGTGATATCTCAAGGCCTCTAATACCAAACCTGAGATCGTTCCTCTAACATGAAATGTGATATCCAACTCCTTCCCCTTCCAAACCTGAGAGCCTTCCTATAACATGAGATGTGACATCCAAGTCCTCCCCATTCCAATCCTGAGACCCTTCCTATAGCATGAGATGTGATATCTCAATGCTTCTAATACCAAACCTGAGACCCTTCCTATAACATGATTTGGGATATCCAACTCCTTCCCATTCCAATCCTGAGACCCTTCCGATAGCAGAGATGTGATATCTCAATGCTTATACCAAACCTGAGACCCTTCCTATGGCCTGAGATGTCATATGCAACTCCTTCCCATTCCAATCCTGAGACCCTTCCTATAGCATTAGATGTGATATCTCAATGCTTATACCAAATCTGAGACCCTTCCTATAGCATGAGATGTGATATCCAACTTCTTCCCATTCCAATCCTGAGACCCTTCCTATAGCATGAGATGTGATGTCTCAATTCTTCTAATACCAAACCTGAGATCCTTCCTATAACATGAGATGTGATATCCAACTCCTTCCCATTCCAATCCTGAGACCCTTATGATAGCATGAGATGTGATATCTCAATGCTTCTATTACCAAACCTGAGATCCTTCCTATAACATGAGATGTGATTTCCAAATCCTTCCACTTCCAAACCTGAGACCCTCCCTTTAGCATGAGATGTGATATCCAACTCCTTCCCATTCCAATCCTGAGACCCTTCTGATAGCATGAGATGTGATATTTCAATGCCTCTAATACCAAACCTGAGATCCTACCTCTAACATGAAATGTGATATCCATCTCCTTCCCTTTCCAAACCTGAGACCCTGCCTATAGCATGAGATGTGATATCCAAGTCCTTCCCATTCCAATCCTGAGACCCTTCCTATAGCATGTGATGTGATATCTCAATGCTTATACCAAATCTGAGACCCTTCCTATAGCATGAGATGTGATATCCAACTCCTTCCCATTCCAATCCTGAGACCCTTCCTATAGCATGAGATGTGATGTCTCAATGCTTCTAATACCAAACCTGAGATCCTTCCTATAACATGAGATGTGATATCCAACTCCTTCCCATTCCATTCCTGAGACCCTTATGATAGCATGAGATGTGATATCTCAATGCCTCTAATACCAAACCTGAGATACTTCCGATAGCATGAGATGTGATATCTCAATGCTTCTAATACCAAACCTGAGATCCTTCCTATAACATGAGATGTGATTTCCAAATCCTTCCCCTTCCAAACCTGAGACCCTCCCTTTAGCATGAGATGTGATATCCAACTCCTTCCCATTCCAATCCTGAGACCCATCTGATAGCATGAGATGTGATATTTCAATGCCTCTAATACCAAACCTGAGATCCTACCTCTAACATGAAATGTGATATCCATCTCCTTCCCTTTCCAAACCTGAGACCCTGCCTATAGCATGAGATGTGATATCCAAGTCCTTTCCATTCCAATCCTGAGACCCTTCCTATAGCATGTGATGTGATATCTCAATGCTTATACCAAACCTGAGACCCTTCCTATGGCATGAGATGTCATATACAACTCCTTCCCATTCCAATCCTGAGACCCTTCCTATAGCATGAGATGTGATATCTCAATGCTTATACCAAACCTGAGACCCTTCCTATAGCATGAGATGTGATATCCAACTTCTTCCCATTCCAATCCTGAGACCCTTCCTATAACATGAGATGTGATGTCGCAATGCTTCTAATACCAAACCTGAGATCTTTCCTATAACATGAGATGTGATATCCAACTCCTTCCCATTCCAATCCTGAGACCCTTCCTATAGCATGAGATGTGATATCACAATGCTTATACCAAACCTGAGACCGTTCCTATAGCTTGAGATGTGATATCCAACTCCTTCCCATTCCAATCCTGAGACCCTTCCTATAGCATGAGATGTGATATCTCAAGGCCTCTAATACCAAACCTGAGATCGTTCCTCTAACATGAAATGTGATATCCAACTCCTTCCCCTTCCAAACCTGAGAGCCTTCCTATAACATGAGATGTGACATCCAAGTCCTCCCCATTCCAATCCTGAGACCCTTCCTATAGCATGAGATGTGATATCTCAATGCTTCTAATACCAAACCTGAGACCCTTCCTATAACATGATTTGGGATATCCAACTCCTTCCCATTCCAATCCTGAGACCCTTCCGATAGCAGAGATGTGATATCTCAATGCTTATACCAAACCTGAGAGCCTTCCTATGGCCTGAGATGTCATATGCAACTCCTTCCCATTCCAATCCTGAGACCCTTCCTATAGCATTAGATGTGATATCTCAATGCTTATACCAAATCTGAGTCCCTTCCTATAGCATGAGATGTGATATCCAACTTCTTCCCATTCCAATCCTGAGACCCTTCCTATAGCATGAGATGTGATGTCTCAATTCTTCTAATACCAAACCTGAGATCCTTCCTATAACATGAGATGTGATATCCAACTCCTTCCCATTCCAATCCTGAGACCCTTATGATAGCATGAGATGTGATATCTCAATGCCTCTAATACCAAACCTGAGATACTTCTGATAGCATGAGATGTGATATCTCAATGCTTCTAATACCAAACCTGAGATCCTTCCTATAACATGAGATGTGATTTCCAAATCCTTCCACTTCCAAACCTGAGACCCTACCTTTAGCATGAGATGTGATATCCAACTCCTTCCCATTCCAATCCTGAGACCCTTCTGATAGCATGAGATGTGATATTTCAATGCCTCTAATACCAAACCTGAGATCCTACCTCTAACATGAAATGTGATATCCATCTCCTTCCCTTTCCAAACCTGAGACCCTGCCTATAGCATGAGATGTGATATCCAAGTCCTTCCCATTCCAATCCTGAGACCCTTCCTATAGCATGTGATGTGATATCTCAATGCTTAGTCCAAACCTGAGACCCTTCCTATGGCATGAGATGTCATATACAACTCCTTCCCATTCCAATCCTGCGACCCTTCCTATAGCATGAGATGTGATATCTCAATGCTTATACCAAACCTGAGACCCTTCCTATAGCATGAGATGTGATATCCAACTTCTTCCCATTCCAATCCTGAGACCCTTCCTATAACATGAGATGTGATGTCTCAATGCTTCTAATACCAAACCTGAGACCCTTCCTATAACATGAGATGGGATATCCAACTCCTTCCCATTCCAATCCTGAGACCCTTCCGATAGCAGAGATGTGATATCTCAATGCTTTTACCAAACCTGAGACCCTTCCTATGGCCTGAGATGTCATATACAACTCCTTCCCATTCCAATCCTGAGACCCTTCCTATAGCATGAGATGTGATATCTGAATGCTTATACCAAATCTGAGACCCTTCCTATAGCATGAGATGTGATATCCAACTCCTTCCCATTCCAATCCTGAGACCCTTCCTATAGCATGAGATGTGATGTCTCAATGCTTCTAATACCAAACCTGAGATCCTTCCTATAACATGAGATGTGATATCCAACTCCTTCCCATTCCAATCCTGAGACCCTTATGATAGCATGAGATGTGATATCTCAATGCCTCTAATACCAAACCTGAGATACTTCCGATAGCATGAGATGTGATATCTCAATGCTTCTAATACCAAACCTGAGATCCTTCCTATAACATGAGATGTGATTTCCAAATCCTTCCCCTTCCAAACCTGAGACCCTCCCTTTAGCATGAGATGTGATATCCAACTCCTTCCCATTCCAATCCTGAGACCCATCTGATAGCATGAGATGTGATATTTCAATGCCTCTAATACCAAACCTGAGATCCTACCTCTAACATGAAATGTGATATCCATCTCCTTCCCTTTCCAAACCTGGGACCCTGCCTATAGCATGAGATTTGATATCCAAGTCCTTTCCATTCCAATCCTGAGACCCTTCCTATAGCATGTGATGTGATATCTCAATGCTTATACCACACCTGAGACCCTTCCTATGGCATGAGATGTCATATACAACTCCTTCCCATTCCAATCCTGAGACCCTTCCTATAGCATGAGATGTGATATCTCAATGCTTATACCAAACCGGAGACCCTTCCTATAGCATGAGATGTGATATCCAACTTCTTCCCATTCCAATCCTGAGACCCTTCCTATAACATGAGATGTGATGTCGCAATGCTTCTAATACCAAACCTGAGATCTTTCCTATAACATGAGATGTGATATCCAACTCCTTCCCATTCCAATCCTGAGACCCTTCCTATAGCATGAGATGTGATATCACAATGCTTATACCAAACCTGAGACCCTTCCTATAGCATGAGATGTGATATCTCAAGGCCTCTAATACCAAACCTGAGATCGTTCCTCTAACATGAAATGTGATATCCAACTCCTTCCCCTTGCAAACCAGAGAGCCTTCCTATAACATGAGATGTGATATCCAACTCCTTCCCATTCCAATCCTGAGACCCTTATGATAGCATGAGATGTGATATCTCAATACCTCTAATACCAAACCTGAGATACTTACGATAGCATGAGATGTGATATCTCAATGCTTCTAATACCAAACCTGAGATCCTTCCTATAACATGAGATGTGATTTCCAAATCCTTCCCCTTCCAAACCTGAGACCCTCCCTTTAGCATGAGATGTGATATCCAACTCCTTCCCATTCCAATCCTGAGACCCTTCTGATAGCATGAGATGTGATATTTCAATGCCTCTAATACCAAACCTGAGATCCTACCTCGAACATGAAATGTGATATCCATCTCCTTCCCTTTCCAAACCTGAGACCCTGCCTATAGCATGAGATGTGATATCCAAGTCCTTTCCATTCCAATCCTGAGACCCTTCCTATAGCATGTGATGTGATATCTCAATGCTTATAC
This sequence comes from Ambystoma mexicanum, assembly GCF_040938575.1. NCBI lineage: Eukaryota > Metazoa > Chordata > Amphibia > Caudata > Ambystomatidae > Ambystoma > Ambystoma mexicanum. The sequence continues at coordinate 12,504,777 of NW_027182466.1, read as the reverse complement.
CAAACCTGAGACCCTTCCTATGGCATGAGATGTCATATACATCTCCTTCCCATTCCAAACCTGAGACCCTTCCTATAGCATGAGATGTGATATCTCAATGCTTATACCAAACCTGAGACCCTTCTTATAGCATGAGATGTGATATCCAACTCCTTCCCATTCCAATCCTGAGACCCTTCCTATAGCATGAGATGTGATATCACAATGCTTATACCAAACCTGAGACCGTCCCTTTAGCTTGAGATGTGATATCCAACTCCTTCCCATTCCAATCCTGAGACCCTTCCTATAGCATGAGATGTGATATCTCAAGGCCTCTAATACCAAACCTGAGATCGTTCCTCTAACATGAAATGTGATATCCAACTCCTTCCCCTTCCAAACCTGAGAGCCTTCCTATAGCATGAGATATGATAGCCAAGTCCTTCCAATTCCAATCCTGAGACCCTTCCTATAACATGAAATGTGATATCCAACTCCTTCCCATTCCAACCTGAGACCCTTCCTATAGCATGAGATGGGATATCTCAATGCTTCTAATACCAAACCTGAGACTCTTCCTATAGCATGAGATGTGATATCCAACTTCTTCCCATTCCAATCCTGAGACCCTTCCTATAACATGAGATGTGATGTCTCAATGCTTCTAATACCAAACCTGAGATCTTTCCTATAACATGAGATGTGATATCCAACTCCTTCCCATTCCAATCCTGAGACCCTTTCTATAGCATGAGATGTGATATCTCAATGCTTATACCAAACCTGAGACCCTTCCTATAGCTTGAGATGTGATATCCAACTCCTTCCCATTCCAATCCTGAGACCCTTCCTATAGCATGAGATGTGATATCTCAAGGCCTCTAATACCAAACCTGAGATCCTTCCTCTAACATGAAATGTGATATCCAACTCCTTCCCCTTCCAAACCTGAGAGCCTTCCTATAACATGAAATGTGATATCCAATTCCTTCCCATTCCAACCTGAGACCCTTCCTATAGCATGAGATGGGATATCCAACTCCTTCCAAATCCAATACTGATACCCTTCCGATAGCATGAGATGTGATATCCCAATGCTTCTACCAAACCTGAGACCCATACTATGGCATGAGATGTGATATCAAACTCCTTACTATTCCAATCCTGAGACCCTACCTATAGCTTGAGATGTGATATCCAACTCCTTCCCATTCCAATTCTGAGACCCTTCCTATACCATGAGACTTGATATCTCAATGCTTCTAATACCAAACCTGAGACCCGTCCTATAACATGAGATGTGATATCCAAATCCTTCCCCTTCCAAACCTTAGACCCTTCCTTTATCATGAGATGTGATATCCAATTCCTTCCCATTCCAATCCTGAGACCCTACCGATATCATGAGATTTGTTATCTCAATGCTTCTAATATCAAACTTGAGACCCTCCCTATAACATGAGATGTGACATCCAAGTCCTCCCCATTCCAATCCTGAGACCCTTCCTATAGCATGAGATGTGATATCTCAATGCTTCTAATACCAAACCTGAGACCCTTCCTATAACATGATTTGGGATATCCAACTCCTTCCCATTCCAATCCTGAGACCCTTCCGATAGCAGAGATGTGATATCTCAATGCTTATACCAAACCTGAGACCCTTCCTATGGCCTGAGATGTCATATGCAACTCCTTCCCATTCCAATCCTGAGACCCTTCCTATAGCATTAGATGTGATATCTCAATGCTTATACCAAATCTGAGACCCTTCCTATAGCATGAGATGTGATATCCAACTTCTTCCCATTCCAATCCTGAGACCCTTCCTATAGCATGAGATGTGATGTCTCAATTCTTCTAATACCAAACCTGAGATCCTTCCTATAACATGAGATGTGATATCCAACTCCTTCCCATTCCAATCCTGAGACCCTTATGATAGCATGAGATGTGATATCTCAATGCTTCTATTACCAAACCTGAGATCCTTCCTATAACATGAGATGTGATTTCCAAATCCTTCCACTTCCAAACCTGAGACCCTCCCTTTAGCATGAGATGTTATATCCAACTCCTTCCCATTCCAATCCTGAGACCCTTCTGATAGCATGAGATGTGATATTTCAATGCCTCTAATACCAAACCTGAGATCCTACCTCTAACATGAAATGTGATATCCATCTCCTTCCCTTTCCAAACCTGAGACCCTGCCTATAGCATGAGATGTGATATCCAAGTCCTTCCCATTCCAATCCTGAGACCCTTCCTATAGCATGTGATGTGATATCTCAATGCTTATACCAAATCTGAGACCCTTCCTATGGCCTGAGATGTCATATGCAACTCCTTCCCATTCCAATCCTGAGACCCTTCCTATAGCATGAGATGTGATATCACAATGCTTATACCAAACCTGAGACCGTTCCTATAGCTTGAGATGTGATATCCAACTCCTTCCCATTCCAATCCTGAGACCCTTCCTATAGCATGAGATGTGATATCTCAAGGCCTCTAATACCAAACCTGAGATCGTTCCTCTAACATGAAATGTGATATCCAACTCCTTCCCCTTCCAAACCTGAGAGCCTTCCTATAACATGAGATGTGACATCCAAGTCCTCCCCATTCCAATCCTGAGACCCTTCCTATAGCATGAGATGTGATATCTCAATGCTTCTAATACCAAACCTGAGACCCTTCCTATAACATGATTTGGGATATCCAACTCCTTCCCATTCCAATCCTGAGACCCTTCCGATAGCAGAGATGTGATATCTCAATGCTTATACCAAACCTGAGACCCTTCCTATGGCCTGAGATGTCATATGCAACTCCTTCCCATTCCAATCCCGAGACCCTTCCTATAGCATTAGATGTGATATCTCAATGCTTATACCAAATCTGAGACCCTTCCTATAGCATGAGATGTGATATCCAACTTCTTCCCATTCCAATCCTGAGACCCTTCCTATAGCATGAGATGTGATGTCTCAATTCTTCTAATACCAAACCTGAGATCCTTCCTATAACATGAGATGTGATATCCAACTCCTTCCCATTCCAATCCTGAGACCCTTATGATAGCATGAGATGTGATATCTCAATGCCTCTAATACAAACCTGAGATACTTCCGATAGCATGAGATGTGATATCTCAATGCTTCTAATACCAAACCTGAGATCCTTCCTATAACATGAGATGTGATTTCCAAATCCTTCCCCTTCCAAACCTGAGACCCTCCCTTTAGCATGAGATGTGATATCCAACTCCTTCCCATTCCAATCCTGAGACCCATCTGATAGCATGAGATGTGATATTTCAATGCCTCTAATACCAAACCTGAGATCCTACCTCTAACATGAAATGTGATATCCATCTCCTTCCCTTTCCAAACCTGAGACCCTGCCTATAGCATGAGATGTGATATCCAAGTCCTTTCCATTCCAATCCTGAGACCCTTCCTATAGCATGTGATGTGATATCTCAATGCTTATACCAAACCTGAGACCCTTCCTATGGCATGAGATGTCATATACAACTCCTTCCCATTCCAATCCTGAGACCCTTCCTATAGCATGAGATGTGATATCTCAATGCTTATACCAAACCTGAGACCCTTCCTATAGCATGAGATGTGATATCCAACTTCTTCCCATTCCAATCCTGAGACCCTTCCTATAACATGAGATGTGATGTCGCAATGCTTCTAATACCAAACCTGAGATCTTTCCTATAACATGAGATGTGATATCCAACTTCTTCCCATTCCAATCCTGAGACCCTTCCTATAGCATGAGATGTGATATCACAATTCTTATACCAAACCTGAGACCGTTCCTATAGCTTGAGATGTGATATCCAACGCCTTCCCATTCCAATCCTGAGACCCTTCCTATAGCATGAGATGTGATATCTCAAGGCCTCTAATACCAAACCTGAGATCGTTCCTCTAACATGAAATGTGATATCCAACTCCTTCCCCTTCCAAACCTGAGAGCCTTCCTATAACATGAGATGTGACATCCAAGTCCTCCCCATTCCAATCCTGAGACCCTTCCTATAGCATGAGATGTGATATCTCAATGCTTCTAATACCAAACCTGAGACCCTTCCTATAACATGATTTGGGATATCCAACGCCTTCCCATTCCAATCCTGAGACCCTTCCGATAGCAGAGATGTGATATCTCAATGCTTATACCAAACCTGAGAGCCTTCCTATGGCCTGAGATGTCATATGCAACTCCTTCCCATTCCAATCCTGAGACCCTTCCTATAGCATTAGATGTGATATCTCAATGCTTATACCAAATCTGAGACCCTTCCTATAGCATGAGATGTGATATCCAACTTCTTCCCATTCCAATCCTGAGACCCTTCCTATAGCATGAGATGTGATGTCTCAATTCTTCTAATACCAAACCTGAGATCCTTCCTATAACATGAGATGTGATATCCAACTCCTTCCCATTCCAATCCTGAGACCCTTATGATAGCATGAGATGTGATATCTCAATGCCTCTAATACCAAACCTGAGATACTTCTGATAGCATGAGATGTGATATCTCAATGCTTCTAATACCAAACCTGAGATCCTTCCTATAACATGAGATGTGATTTCCAAATCCTTCCACTTCCAAACCTGAGACCCTACCTTTAGCATGAGATGTGATATCCAACTCCTTCCCATTCCAATCCTGAGACCCTTCTGATAGCATGAGATGTGATATTTCAATGCCTCTAATACCAAACCTGAGATCCTACCTCTAACATGAAATGTGATATCCATCTCCTTCCCTTTCCAAACCTGAGACCCTGCCTATAGCATGAGATGTGATATCCAAGTCCTTCCCATTCCAATCCTGAGACCCTTCCTATAGCATGTGATGTGATATCTCAATGCTTAGTCCAAACCTGAGACCCTTCCTATGGCATGAGATGTCATATACAACTCCTTCCCATTCCAATCCTGAGACCCTTCCTATAGCATGAGATGTGATATCTCAATGCTTATACCAAACCTGAGGCCCATCCTATAGCATGAGATGTGATATCCAACTTCTTCCCATTCCAATCCTGAGACCCTTCCTATAACATGAGATGTGATGTCTCAATGCTTCTAATACCAAACCTGAGACCCTTCCTATAACATGAGATGGGATATCCAACTCCTTCCCATTCCAATCCTGAGACCCTTCCGATAGCAGAGATGTGATATCTCAATGCTTTTACCAAACCTGAGACCCTTCCTATGGCCTGAGATGTCATATACAACTCCTTCCCATTCCAATCCTGAGACCCTTCCTATAGCATGAGATGTGATATCTCAATGCTTATACCAAATCTGAGACCCTTCCTATAGCATGAGATGTGATATCCAACTCCTTCCCATTCCAATCCTGAGACCCTTCCTATAGCATGAGATGTGATGTCTCAATGCTTCTAATACCAAACCTGAGATCCTTCCTATAACATGAGATGTGATATCCAACTCCTTCCCATTCCAATCCTGAGACCCTTATGATAGCATGAGATGTGATATCTCAATGCCTCTAATACCAAACCTGAGATACTTCCGATAGCATGAGATGTGATATCTCAATGCTTCTAATACCAAACCTGAGATCCTTCCTATAACATGAGATGTGATATCCAACTCCTTCCCATTCCAATCCTGAGACCCTTATGATAGCATGAGATGTGATATCTCAATGCCTCTAATACCAAACCTGAGATACTTCCTATAACATGAGATGTGATTTCCAAATCCTTCCCCTTCCAAACCTGAGACCCTCCCTTTAGCATGAGATGTGATATCCAACTCCTTCCCATTCCAATCCTGAGACCCATCTGATAGCATGAGATGTGATATTTCAATGCCTCTAATACCAAACCTGAGATCCTACCTCTAACATGAAATGTGATATCCATCTCCTTCCCTTTCCAAACCTGGGACCCTGCCTATAGCATGAGATTTGATATCCAAGTCCTTTCCATTCCAATCCTGAGACCCTTCCTATAGCATGTGATGTGATATCTCAATGCTTATACCAAACCTGAGACCCTTCCTATGGCATGAGATGTCATATACAACTCCTTCCCATTCCAATCCTGAGACCCTTCCTATAGCATGAGATGTGATATCTCAATGCTTATACCAAACCTGAGACCGTTCCTATAGCATGAGATGTGATATCCAACTTCTTCCCATTCCAATCCTGAGACCCTTCCTATAACATGAGATGTGATGTCGCAATGCTTCTAATACCAAACCTGAGATCTTTCCTATAACATGAGATGTGATATCCAACTCCTTCCCATTCCAATCCTGAGACCCTTCCTATAGCATGAGATGTGATATCACAATGCTTATACCAAACCTGAGACCGTTCCTATAGCTTGAGATGTGATATCCAACTCCTTCCCATTCCAATCCTGAGACCCTTCCTATAGCATGAGATGTGATATCTCAAGGCCTCTAATACCAAACCTGAGATCGTTCCTCTAACATGAAATGTGATATCCAACTCCTTCCCCTTGCAAACCAGAGAGCCTTCCTATAACATGAGATGTGATATCCAACTCCTTCCCATTCCAATCCTGAGACCCTTATGATAGCATGAGATGTGATATCTCAATACCTCTAATACCAAACCTGAGATACTTACGATAGCATGAGATGTGATATCTCAATGCTTCTAATACCAAACCTGAGATCCTTCCTATAACATGAGATGTGATTTCCAAATCCTTCCCCTTCCAAACCTGAGACCCTCCCTTTAGCATGAGATGTGATATCCAACTCCTTCCCATTCCAATCCTGAGACCCTTCTGATAGCATGAGATGTGATATTTCAATGCCTCTAATACCAAACCTGAGATCCTACCTCGAACATGAAATGTGATATCCATCTCCTTCCCTTTCCAAACCTGAGACCCTGCCTATAGCATGAGATGTGATATCCAAGTCCTTTCCATTCCAATCCTGAGACCCTTCCTATAGCATGTGATGTGATATCTCAATGCTTATACCAAACCTGAGACCCTTCCTATGGCATGAGATGTCATATACAACTCCTTCCCATTCCAAACCTGAGACCCTTCCTATAGCATGAGATGTGATATCTCAACGCTTATACCAAACCTGAGACCCTTCTTATAGCATGAGATGTGATATCCAACTTCTTCCCATTCCAATCCTGAGACCCTTCCTATAACATGAGATGTGATGTCGCAATGCTTCTAATACCAAACCTGAGATCTTTCCTATAACATGAGATGTGATATCCAACTCCTTCCCATTCCAATCCTGAGACCCTTCCTATAGCATGAGATGTGATATCACAATGCTTATACCAAACCTGAGACCGTCCCTTTAGCTTGAGATGTGATATCCAACTCCTTCCCATTCCAATCCTGAGACCCTTCCTATAGCATGAGATGTGATATCTCAAGGCCTCTAATACCAAACCTGAGATCGTTCCTCTGACATGAAATGTGATATCCAACTCCTTCCCCTTCCAAACCTGAGAGCCTTCCTATAGCATGAGATATGATAGCCAAGTCCTTCCAATTCCAATCCTGAGACCCTTCCTATAACATGAAATGTGATATCCAACTCCTTCCCATTCCAACCTGAGACCCTTCCTATAGCATGAGATGGGATATCTCAATGCTTCTAATACCAAACCTGAGACTCTTCCTATAACATGAGATGGGATATCCAACTCATTCCCATTCCAATCCTGAGACCCTTCCGATAGCAGAGATGTGATATCTCAATGCTTATACCAAACCTGAGACCCTTCCTATGGCCTGAGATGTCATATACAACTCCTTCCCATTCCAATCCTGAGACCCTTCCTATAGCATGAGATGTGATATCTCAATGCTTATACCAAATCTGAGACCCTTCCTATAGCATGAGATGTGATATCCAACTCCTTCCCATTCCAATCCTGAGACCCTTCCTATAGCATGAGATGTGATGTCTCAATGCTTCTAATACCAAACCTGAGATCCTTCCTATAACATGAGATGTGATGTCCAACTCCTTCCCATTCCAATCCTGAGACCCTTATGATAGCATGAGATGTGATATCTCAATGCCTCTAATACCAAACCTGAGATACTTCCGATAGCATGAGATGTGATATCTCAATGCTTCTAATACCAAACCTGAGATCCTTCCTATAACATGAGATGTGATTTCCAAATCCTCCCCCTTCCAAACCTGAGACCCTCCCTTTAGCATGAGATGTGATATCCAACTCCTTCCCATTCCAATCCTGAGACCCTTCTGATAGCATGAGATGTGATATCTCAATGCCTCTAATTCCAAACCTGAGATCCTACCTCTAACATGAAATGTGATATCCATCTCCTTCCCTTTCCAAACCTGAGACCCTGCCTATAGCATGAGATGTGATATCCAAGTCCTTCCCATTCCAATCCTGAGACCCTTCCTATAGCATGTGATGTGATATCTCAATGCTTATACCAAACCTGAGACCCTTCCTATGGCATGAGATGTCATATACAACTCCTTCCCATTCCAATCCTGAGACCCTTCCTATAGCATGAGATGTGATATCTCAATGCTTATACCAAACCTGAGACCCTTCCTATAGCATGAGATGTGATATCCAACTTCTTCCCATTCCAATCCTGAGACCCTTCCTATAACATGAGATGTGATGTCTCAATGCTTCTAATACCAAACCTGAGATCTTTCCTATAACATGAGATGTGATATCCAACTCCTTCCCATTCCAATCCTGAGACCCTTCCTATAGCATGAGATGTGATATCTCAAGGCCTCTAATACCAAACCTGAGATCCTTCCTCTAACATGAAATGTGATATCCAACTCTTTCCCCTTCCAAACCTGAGAGCCTTCCTATAGCATGAGATATGATATCCAAATCCTTCCCATTCCAATCCTGAGACCCTTCCTATAACATGAAATGTGATATCCTACTCCTTCCCATTCCATCCTGGGACCCTTCCTATATCATGAGATGGGATATCTCAATGCTTCTAATACCAAACCTGAGACCCTTCCTATAACATGAGATGGGAATATCCAACTCCTTCCCATTCCAATCCTGAGACCCTTCCGATAGCAGAGATGTGATATCTCAATGCTTATACCAAACCTGAGATCCTTCCTATAACATGAGATGTGATATCCAACTCCTTCCCATTCCAATCCTGAGACACTTCCTATAGCATGAGATGTGATATCTCAATGCTTATACCAAATCTGAGACCCTTCCTATAGCATGAGATGTGATATCCAACTCCTTCCCATTCCAATCCTGAGACCCTTCCTATAGCATGAGATTTGATATCTCAAGGCCTCTAATACCAAACCTGAGATCCTTCCTCTAACATGAAATGTGATATCCAACTCTTTCCCCTTCCAAACCTGAGAGCCTTCCTATAGCATGAGATATGATAGCCAAGTCCTTCCAATTCCAATCCTGAGACCCTTCCTATAACATGAAATGTGATATCCAACTCCTTCCCATTCCAACCTGAGACCCTTCCTATAGCATGAGATGGGATATCTCAATGCTTCTAATACCAAACCTGAGACTCTTCCTATAACATGAGATGGGATATCCAACTCATTCCCATTCCAATCCTGAGACCCTTCCGATAGCAGAGATGTGATATCTCAATGCTTATACCAAACCTGAGACCCTTCCTATGGCCTGAGATGTCATATACAACTCCTTCCCATTCCAATCCTGAGACCCTTCCTATAGCATGAGATGTGATATCTCAATGCTTATACCAAATCTGAGACCCTTCCTATAGCATGAGATGTGATATCCAACTCCTTCCCATTCCAATCCTGAGACCCTTCCTATAGCATGAGATGTGATGTCTCAATGCTTCTAATACCAAACCTGAGATCCTTCCTATAACATGAGATGTGATATCCAACTCCTTCCCATTCCAATCCTGAGACCCTTATGATAGCATGAGATGTGATATCTCAATGCCTCTAATACCAAACCTGAGATACTTCCGATAGCATGAGATGTGATATCTCAATGCTTCTAATACCAAACCTGAGATCCTTCCTATAACATGAGATGTGATTTCCAAATCCTCCCCCTTCCAAACCTGAGACCCTCCCTTTAGCATGAGATGTGATATCCAACTCCTTCCCATTCCAATCCTGAGACCCTTCTGATAGCATGAGATGTGATATCTCAATGCCTCTAATTCCAAACCTGAGATCCTACCTCTAACATGAAATGTGATATCCATCTCCTTCCCTTTCCAAACCTGAGACCCTGCCTATAGCATGAGATGTGATATCCAAGTCCTTCCCATTCCAATCCTGAGACCCTTCCTATAGCATGTGATGTGATATCTCAATGCTTATACCAAACCTGAGACCCTTCCTATGGCATGAGATGTCATATACAACTCCTTCCCATTCCAATCCTGAGACCCTTCCTATAGCATGAGATGTGATATCTCAATGCTTATACCAAACCTGAGACCCTTCCTATAGCATGAGATGTGATATCCAACTTCTTCCCATTCCAATCCTGAGACCCTTCCTATAACATGAGATGTGATGTCTCAATGCTTCTAATACCAAACCTGAGATCTTTCCTATAACATGAGATGTGATATCCAACTCCTTCCCATTCCAATCCTGAGACCCTTCCTATAGCATGAGATGTGATATCTCAAGGCCTCTAATACCAAACCTGAGATCCTTCCTCTAACATGAAATGTGATATCCAACTCTTTCCCCTTCCAAACCTGAGAGCCTTCCTATAGCATGAGATATGATATCCAAATCCTTCCCATTCCAATCCTGAGACCCTTCCTATAACATGAAATGTGATATCCTACTCCTTCCCATTCCATCCTGGGACCCTTCCTATATCATGAGATGGGATATCTCAATGCTTCTAATACCAAACCTGAGACCCTTCCTATAACATGAGATGGGAATATCCAACTCCTTCCCATTCCAATCCTGAGACCCTTCCGATAGCAGAGATGTGATATCTCAATGCTTATACCAAACCTGAGATCCTTCCTATAACATGAGATGTGATATCCAACTCCTTCCCATTCCAATCCTGAGACACTTCCTATAGCATGAGATGTGATATCTCACTGCTTATACCAAACCTGAGACCCTTCCTATAGAATGAGATGTGATATCCAACTCCTTCCCATTCCAATCCTGAGACCATTCCTATAGCATGAGATGTGATATCTCAATGCTTCTAATATCAAACTTGAGACCCTCCCTATAGCATGAGATGTGATACCCAAGTCCTTCCCATTCCAATCCTGAGACACTTCCTATAGCATGAGATGTGATATCTCAATGCTTCTAATACCAAACCTGAGACTCTTCCTATAACATGAGATGGGATATCCAACTCCTTCCCATTCCAATCCTGAGACCCTTCCAATAGCAGAGATGTGATATCTCGATGCTTATACCAAATCTGAGACCCTTCCTATAGCATGAGATGTGATATCCAACTCCTTCCCATTCCAATCCTAAGGCCCTTCCTTTAGCATGAGATGTGATATCCAACTCCTTCCCATTCCAATCCTGAGACCATTCTGATAGCATGAGATGTGATATCTCAATGCCTCTAATTCCAAACCTGAGATCCTACCTCTAACATGAAATGTGATATCCATCTCCTTCCCTTTCCAAACCTGAGACCCTGCCTATAGCATGAGATGTGATATCCAAGTCCTTCCCATTCCAATCCTGAGACCCTTCCTATAGCATGTGATGTGATATCTCAATGCTTATACCAAACCTGAGACCCTTCCTATGGCATGAGATGTCATATACAACTCCTTCCCATTCCAATCCTGAGACCCTTCCTATAGCATGAGATGTGATATCTCAATGCTTATACCAAACCTGAGACCCTTCCTATAGCATGAGATGTGATATCCAACTTCTTCCCATTCCAATCCTGAGACCCTTCCTATAACATGAGATGTGATGTCTCAATGCTTCTAATACCAAACCTGAGATCTTTCCTATAACATGAGATGTGATATCCAACTCCTTCCCATTCCAATCCTGAGACCCTTCCTATAGCATGTGATGTGATATCTCAATGCTTATACCAAACCTGAGACCCTTCCTATGGCATGAGATGTCATATACAACTCCTTCCCATTCCAATCCTGAGACCCTTCCTATAGCATGAGATGTGATATCTCAATGCTTATACCAAACCTGAGACCCTTCCTATAGCATGAGATGTGATATCCAACTTCTTCCCATTCCAATCCTGAGACCCTTCCTATAACATGAGATGTGATGTCTCAATGCTTCTAATACCAAACCTGAGATCTTTCCTATAACATGAGTTGTGATATCCAACTCCTTCCCATTCCAATCCTGAGACCCTTCCTATAGCATGAGATGTGATATCTCAAGGCCTCTAATACCAAACCTGAGATCCTTCCTCTAACATGAAATGTGATATCCAACTCTTTCCCCTTCCAAACCTGAGAGCCTTCCTATAGCATGAGATATGATATCCAAATCCTTCCCATTCCAATCCTGAGACCCTTCCTATAACATGAAATGTGATATCCTACTCCTTCCCATTCCATCCTGGGACCCTTCCTATATCATGAGATGTGATGTCTCAATGCTTCTAATACCAAACCTGAGATCCTTCCTATAACATGAGATGTGATATCCAACTCCTTCCCATTCCAATCCTGAGACCCTTATGATAGCATGAGATGTGATATCTCAATGCCTCTAATACCAAACCTGAGATACTTCCGATAGCATGAGATGTGATATCTCAATGCTTCTAATACCAAACCTGAGATCCTTCCTATAACATGAGATGTGATTTCCAAATCCTCCCCCTTCCAAACCTGAGACCCTCCCTTTAGCATGAGATGTGATATCCAACTCCTTCCCATTCCAATCCTGAGACCCTTCTGATAGCATGAGATGTGATATCTCAATGCCTCTAATTCCAAACCTGAGATCCTACCTCTAACATGAAATGTGATATCCATCTCCTTCCCTTTCCAAACCTGAGACCCTGCCTATAGCATGAGATGTGATATCTCAATGCTTATACCAAACCTGAGACCCTTCCTATGGCATGAGATGTCATATACAACTCCTTCCCATTCCAATCCTGAGACCCTTCCTATAGCATGAGATGTGATATCTCAATGCTTATACCAAACCTGAGACCCTTCCTATAGCATGAGATGTGATATCCAACTTCTTCCCATTCCAATCCTGAGACCCTTCCTATAACATGAGATGTGATGTCTCAATGCTTCTAATACCAAACCTGAGATCTTTCCTATAACATGAGATGTGATATCCAACTCCTTCCCATTCCAATCCTGAGACCCTTCCTATAGCATGAGATGTGATATCTCAAGGCCTCTAATACCAAACCTGAGATCCTTCCTCTAACATGAAATGTGATATCCAACTCTTTCCCCTTCCAAACCTGAGAGCCTTCCTATAGCATGAGATATGATATCCAAATCCTTCCCATTCCAATCCTGAGACCCTTCCTATAACATGAAATGTGATATCCTACTCCTTCCCATTCCATCCTGGGACCCTTCCTATATCATGAGATGGGATATCTCAATGCTTCTAATACCAAACCTGAGACAGTTCCTATAACATGAGATGGGAATATCCAACTCCTTCCCATTCCAATCCTGAGACCCTTCCGATAGCAGAGATGTGATATCTCAATGCTTATACCAAACCTGAGATCCTTCCTATAACATGAGATGTGATATCCAACTCCTTCCCATTCCAATCCTGAGACACTTCCTATAGCATGAGATGTGATATCTCACTGCTTATACCAAACCTGAGACCCTTCCTATAGAATGAGATGTGATATCCAACTCCTTCCCATTCCAATCCTGAGACCATTCCTATAGCATGAGATGTGATATCTCAATGCTTCTAATATCAAACTTGAGACCCTCCCTATAGCATGAGATGTGATACCCAAGTCCTTCCCATTCCAATCCTGAGACACTTCCTATAGCATGAGATGTAATATCTCAATGCTTCTAATACCAAACCTGAGACTCTTCCTATAACATGAGATGGGATATCCAACTCCTTCCCATTCCAATCCTGAGACCCTTCCAATAGCAGAGATGTGATATCTCGATGCTTATACCAAATCTGAGACCCTTCCTATAGCATGAGATGTGATATCCAACTCCTTCCCATTCCAATCCTAAGGCCCTTCCTATAGCATGAGATGTGATGTCTCAATGCTTCTAATACCAAACCTGAGATCCTTCCTATAACATGAGATGTGATATCCAACTCCTTCCCATTCCAATCCTGAGACCCTTCCTATAGCATGAGATGTGATGTCTCAATGCTTCTAATACCAAACCTGAGAACCTTCCTACAGCATGCGATGTGATATCTCAATGATTCTAATACCAAACCTGAGACCAGTCCTATAACATGAGATTGGATATCCAACTCCTTCCCCTTCCAAACCTGAGACCCTTCCTATAACATGAGATGTAATATCCAACTCCTTCCCATTCCAATCCTGAGACCTTTCCTATAGCATGAGATGTGCTATCTCAATGCTTATACCAAACCTGAGACCCTTCCTAAAGCTTGAGATGTGATATCCAACTCCTTCCCATTCCAATCCTGAGACCCTTCCTATAGCATGATATGTGATATCTCAATGCCTCTAATACCAAACCTGAGACCCTTCCTATAGCATGAGATGTGATATCCAACGTCTTCCCATTCCAATCCTGAGACCCTTCCTATAACATGAGATGTAATATCCAACTCCTTCCCATTCCAATTCTGAGACCCTTCCTATAGCATGAGATGTGCTATCTCAATGCTTATACCAAACCTGAGACCCTTCCTAAAGCTTGAGATGTGATATCCAACTCCTTCCCATTCCAATCCTGAGACCCTTCCTATAGCATGATATGTGATGTCTCAATGCTTCTAATACCAAACCTGAGATCTTTCCTATAACATGAGATGTAATATCCAACTCCTTCCCATTCCAATCCTGAGACCCTTCCTATAGCATGAGATGTGCTATCTCAATGCTTATACCAAACCTGAGACCCTTCCTAAAGCTTGAGATGTGATATCCAACTCCTTCCCATTCCAATCCTGAGACCCTTCCTATAGCATGATATGTGATATCTCAATGCCTCTAATACCAAACCTGAGATCCTTCCTCTAACATGAAATGTGATATCGAACTCCTTCCCTTTCCAAACCTGAGAGCCTACCTATAGCATGAGATGTGATATCCAAGTCCTTCCCATTCCAATCCTTAGACCCTTCCTACAGCATGCAATATGATATCTCAATGATTCTAATAACAAACCTGAGACCCGTCCTATAACATGAGATGTGATATCCAACTCCTTCCCGTTTCAAACCTGAGACCCTTCCTATAACATGAGATGTGATATCCAACTCCTTCCCGTTTCAAACCTGAGACCCTTCCTATAGCATATGTGATATCCAACTCCTTCCCATTCCAAACATGAGACCCTTCCTATAGCAAGAATGTAATATCCAACTCCTTCCCATTCCAATCCTGAGACCATTCCTATAGCATGAAATGTGATATCTCAATGCTTCTAATACCAAACCTGAGATCCTTCCTATGACATGAGATGTGATATCCAATTCCTCCCCATTCCAAACCTGAGAACCTTCCTACAGCATGCGATGTGATATCTCAATGCTTCTAATACCAAACCTGAGACCAGTCCTATAACATGAGATTGGATATCCAACTCCTTCCCCTTCCAAACATGAGACCCTTCCTATAGCATGAGATGTGATATCCAACTTCTTCCCATTCCAATCCTGAGACCCTTCCTATAACATGAGATGTGATGTCTCAATGCTTCTAATACCAAACCTGAGATCTTTCCTATAACATGAGATGTGATATCCAACTCCTTCCCATTCCAATCCTGAGACCCTTCCTATAGCATGAGATGTGCTATCTCAATGCTTATACCAAACCTGAGACCCTTCCTAAAGCTTGAGATGTGATATCCAACTCCTTCCCATTCCAATCCTGAGACCCTTCCTATAACATGAAATGTGATATCCAACTCCTTCCCATTCCAACCTGAGACCCTTCCCATAGCATGAGATGGGAAATCCAACTCCTTCCAAATCCAATACTGATACCCTTCCAATAGCATGAGATGTGATATCCCAATGCTTCTACCAAACCTGAGAACCATACTATGTCATGAGATGTGATATCAAACTCCTTCCCATTCCAATCCTGAGACTCTTCCTATAGCTTGAGATGTGATATCCGAAATCCTTCCCATTCCAATTCTGAGACCCTTCCTATACCATGAGACTTGATATCTCAATGCTTCTAATACCAAACCTGAGACCCGTCCTATAACATGAGATGTGATATCAAACTCCTTCCCATTCCAATCCTGAGACTCTTCCTATAGCTTGAGATGTGATATCCGAAATCCTTCCCATTCCAATTCTGAGACCCTTCCTATACCATGAGACTTGATATCTCAATGCTTCTAATACCAAACCTGAGACCCTTCCTTTATCATGAGATGTGATATCCAACTCCTTCCCATTCCAATCCTGAGACCCTTCCGATATCATGAGATTTGTTATCTCAATGCTTCTAATATCAAAATTGAGACCCGCCTATAACATGAGATGTGATATCCAAATCTTTCCCCTTCCAAACCTTAGACCCTTCCTTTATCATGAGATGGGATATCCAACTCCTTCCCATTCCAATCCTGAGACCCTTCCGATAGCAGAGATGTGATATCTCAATGCTTATACCAATCCTGAGACCCTTCCTATGGCCTGAGATGTCATATACAACTCCTTCCCAATCCAATCCTGAGACCCTTCCTATAGCATGAGATGTGATATCTCAATGCTTATACCAAATCTGAGACCCTTCCTATAGCATGAGATGTGATATCCAACTCCTTCCCATTCCAATCCTGAGACCCTTCCTATAGCATGAGATGTGATGTCTCAATGCTTCTAATACCAAACCTGAGATCCTTCCTATAACATGAGATGTGATATCCAACTCCTTCCCATTCCAATCCTGAGACCCTTCCTATAGCATGAGATGTGATGTCTCAATGCTTCTAATACCAAACCTGAGAACCTTCCTACAGCATGCGATGTGTTATCTCAATGCTTCTAATACCAAACCTGAGACCAGTCCTATAACATGAGATTGGATATCCAACTCCTTCCCCTTCCAAACCTGAGACCCTTCCTATAGCATGAGATGTGATATCCAACTTCTTCCCATTCCAATCCTGAGACCCTTCCTATAACATTAGATGTGATGTCTCAATGCTTCTAATACCAAACCTGAGATCTTTCCTATAACATGAGATGTAATATCCAACTCCTTCCCATTCCAATCCTGAGACCCTTCCTATAGCATGAGATGTGCTATCTCAATGCTTATACCAAACCTGAGACCCTTCCTAAAGCTTGAGATGTGATATCCAACTCCTTCCCATTCCAATCCTGAGACCCTTCCTATAGCATGAGATGTGATATCTCAATGCTTCTAATATCAAACTTGAGACCCTTCCTATAGCATGAGATGTGATATCCAACTCCTTCCCATTCCAATCCTGAGACCCTTCCTATAGCATGAGATGTGATGTCTCAATGCTTCTAATACCAAACCTGAGATCCTTCCTATAACATGAGATGTGATATCCAACTCCTTCCCATTCTAATCCCGAGACCCTTCCTATAGCATGAGATGTGATATCTCGATGCTTATACCAAACCTGAGACCCTTCCTATAGCATGAGATGTGATATCCAACTCCTTCCCATTCCAATCCTGAGACCCTTCCTATAGCATGAGATGTGATATCTCAATGCCTCTAATACCAAACCTGAGATCCTTCCTCTAACATGAAATGTGATATCCAACTCCTTCCCTTTCCAAACCTGAGAGCCTACCTATAGCATGAGATGTGATATCCAAGTCCTTCCCATTCCAATCCTTAGACCCTTCCTACAGCATGCAATATGATATCTCAATGATTCTAATAACAAACCTGAGACCCATCCTATAACATGAGATGGGATATCCAACTCCTTCCTATTCCAATCCTGAGACACTTCCGATAGCAGAGATGTGATATCTCAATGCTTATACCAAACCTGAGACCCTTCCTATAACATGAGATGTGATATCCAACTCCTTCCCGGTCCAAACCTGAGACCCTTCCTATAGCATATGTGATATCCAACTCCTTCCCATTCCAAACATGAGACCCTTCCTATAGCAAGAATGTAATATCCAACTCCTTCCCATTCCAATCCTGAGACCATTCCTATAGCATGCGATGTGATATCTCAATGCTTCTAATACCAAACCCGAGTCCAGTCCTATAACATGAGATTGGATATCCAACTCCTTCCCCTTCCAAACCTGAGACCCTTCCTATAGCATGAGATGTGATATCCAACTTCTTCCCATTTCACTCCTGAGACCCTTCCTATAACATGAGATGTGATGTCTCAATGCTTCTAATACCAAACCTGAGATCTTTCCTATAACATGAGATGTGATATCCAACTCCTTCCCATTCCAATCCTGAGACCCTTCCTATAGCATGAGATGTGATATCTCAATGCTTATACCAAACCTGAGACCCTTCCTATAGCTTGAGATGTGATATCCAACTCCTTCCCATTCCAATCCTGAGACCCTTCCTATAGCATGAGATGTGATATCTCAAGGCCTCTAATACCAAACCTGAGATTCTTCCTCTAACATGAAATGTGATATCCAACTCCTTCCCCTTCCAAACCTGAGAGCCTTCCTATAGCATGAGATATGATATCCAAGTCCTTCCCATCCAATCCTGAGACCCTTCCTATAACATGAAATGTGATATCCAACTCCTTCCCATTCCAACCTGAGACCCTTCCTATAGCATGAGATGGGATATCCAATTCCTTCCAAATCCAATACTGATACCCTTCTGATAGCATGAGATGTGATATCCCAATGCTTCTACCAAACCTGAGACCCATACTATGGCATGAGATGTGATATCAAACTCCTTCCCATTCCAATCCTGAGACCCTACCTATAGCTTGAGATGTGATATCCAACTCCTTCCCATTCCAATTCTGAGACCCTTCCTATACCATGAGTCTTGATATCTCAATGCTTCTAATACAAAACCTGAGACCCGTCCTATAACATGAGATGTGATATCCAAATCCTTCCCCTTCCAAACCTTAGACCCTTCCTTTATCATGAGATGTGATATCCAATTCCTTCCCATTCCAATCCTGAGACCCTTCCGATATCATGAGATTTGTTATCTCAATGCTTCTAATATCAAACTTGAGACCCTCCCTATAGCATGAGATGTGACATCCAAGTCCTCCCCATTCCAATCCTGAGACTCTTCCTATAGCATGAGATGTGATATCTCAATGCTTCTAATACCAAACCTGAGACCCTTCCTATAACATGAGATGGGATATCCAACTCCTTCCCATTCCAATCCTGAGACCCTTCCGATAGCAGAGATGTGATATCTCAATGCTTATACCAAACCTGAGACCCTTCCTATGGCCTGATTTGTCATATACAACTCCTTCCCATTCCAATCCTGAGACCCTTCCTATAGCATGAGATGTGATATCTCAATGCTTATACCAAATCCGAGACCCTTCCTACAGCATGCAATATGATATCTCAATGATTCTAATAACAAACCTGAGACCCATCCTATAACATGAGATGGGATATCCAACTCCTTCCTATTCCAATCCTGAGACACTTCCGATAGCAGAGATGTGATATCTCAATGCTTATACCAAACCTGAGACCCTTCCTATAACATGAGATGTGATATCCAACTCCTTCCCGGTCCAAACCTGAGACCCTTCCTATAGCATATGTGATATCCAACTCCTTCCCATTCCAAACATGAGACCCTTCCTATAGCAAGAATGTAATATCCAACTCCTTCCCATTCCAATCCTGAGACCATTCCTATAGCATGCGATGTGATATCTCAATGCTTCTAATACCAAACCCGAGTCCAGTCCTATAACATGAGATTGGATATCCAACTCCTTCCCCTTCCAAACCTGAGACCCTTCCTATAGCATGAGATGTGATATCCAACTTCTTCCCATTCCACTCCTGAGACCCTTCCTATAACATGAGATGTGATGTCTCAATGCTTCTAATACCAAACCTGAGATCTTTCCTATAACATGAGATGTGATATCCAACTCCTTCCCATTCCAATCCTGAGACCCTTCCTATAGCATGAGATGTGATATCTCAATGCTTATACCAAACCTGAGACCCTTCCTATAGCTTGAGATGTGATATCCAACTCCTTCCCATTCCAATCCTGAGACCCTTCCTATAGCATGAGATGTGATATCTCAAGGCCTCTAATACCAAACCTGAGATTCTTCCTCTAACATGAAATGTGATATCCAACTCCTTCCCCTTCCAAACCTGAGAGCCTTCCTATAGCATGAGATATGATATCCAAGTCCTTCCCATCCAATCCTGAGACCCTTCCTATAACATGAAATGTGATATCCAACTCCTTCCCATTCCAACCTGAGACCCTTCCTATAGCATGAGATGGGATATCCAATTCCTTCCAAATCCAATACTGATACCCTTCTGATAGCATGAGATGTGATATCCCAATGCTTCTACCAAACCTGAGACCCATACTATGGCATGAGATGTGATATCAAACTCCTTCCCATTCCAATCCTGAGACCCTACCTATAGCTTGAGATGTGATATCCAACTCCTTCCCATTCCAATTCTGAGACCCTTCCTATACCATGAGTCTTGATATCTCAATGCTTCTAATACAAAACCTGAGACCCGTCCTATAACATGAGATGTGATATCCAAATCCTTCCCCTTCCAAACCTTAGACCCTTCCTTTATCATGAGATGTGATATCCAATTCCTTCCCATTCCAATCCTGAGACCCTTCCGATATCATGAGATTTGTTATCTCAATGCTTCTAATATCAAACTTGAGACCCTCCCTATAGCATGAGATGTGACATCCAAGTCCTCCCCATTCCAATCCTGAGACTCTTCCTATAGCATGAGATGTGATATCTCAATGCTTCTAATACCAAACCTGAGACCCTTCCTATAACATGAGATGGGATATCCAACTCCTTCCCATTCCAATCCTGAGACCCTTCCGATAGCAGAGATGTGATATCTCAATGCTTATACCAAACCTGAGACCCTTCCTATGGCCTGATTTGTCATATACAACTCCTTCCCATTCCAATCCTGAGCCCCTTCCTTTAGCATGAGATGTGATATCTCAATGCTTATACCAAATCCGAGACCCTTCCTATAGCATGAGATGTGATATCCAACTCCTTCCCATTCCAATCCTGAGACCCTTCCTATAGCATGAGATGTGATGTCTCAATGCTTCTAATACCAAACCTGAGATCCTTCTGATAGCATGAGACGTGATATCTCAATGCTTCTAGTACCAAACCTGAGATCCTTCCTATAACATGAGATGTGATTTCCAAATCCTTCCACTTCCAAACCTGAGACACTCCCTTTAGCATGAGATGTGATATCCAACTCCTTCCCATTCCAATCCTGAGACCCTTCTGATAGCATGAGATGTGATATTTCAATGCCTCTAATACCAAACCTGAGATCCTACCTCTAACATGAAATGTGATATCCATCTCCTTCCCTTTCCAAACCTGAGACACTGCCTATAGCATGAGATGTGATATCAAAAGTCCTTCCCATTCCAATCCTGAGACCCTTCCTATAGCATGTGATGTGATATCTCAATGCTTATACCAAACCTGAGACCCTTCCTATGGCATGAGATGTCATATACAACTCCTTCCCATTCCAATCCTGAGACCCTTCCTATAGCATGAGATGTGATATCTCAATGCTTATACCAAACCTGAGACCCTTCCTATAGCATGAGATGTGATATCCAACTTCTTCCCATTCCAATCCTGAGACCCTTCCTATAACATGAGATGTGATGTCTCAATGCTTCTAATACCAAACCTGAGACCCTTCCTATAACATGAGATGGGATATCCAACTCCTTCCCATTCCAATCCTGAGACCCTTCCTATAGCAGAGATGTGATATCTCAATGCTTATACCAAACCTGAGACCCTTCCTATGGCCTGAGATGTCATATACAACTCCTTCCCATTCCAATCCTGAGACCGTTCCTATAGCATGAGATGTGATATCTCAATGCTTATACCAAATCTGAGACCCTTCCTATAGCATGAGATGTGATATCCAACTCCTTCCCATTCCAATCCTGAGACCCTTCCTATAGCATGAGATGTGATGTCTCAATGCTTCTAATACCAAACCTGAGATCCTTCCTATAACATGAGATGTGATATCCAACTCCTTCCCATTCCAATCCTGAGACCCTTAAGATAGCATGAGATGTGATATCTCAATGCCTCTAATACCAAACCTGAGATACTTCTGATAGCATGAGATGTGATATCTCAATGCTTCTAATACCAAACCTGAGATCCTTCCTATAACATGAGATGTGATTTCCAAATCCTTCCCCTTCCAAACCTGAGACCCTCCCTTTAGCATGAGATGTGATATCCAACTCCTTCCCATTCCAATCCTGAGACCCTTCTGATAGCATGAGATGTGATATTTCAATGCCTCTAATACCAAACCTGAGATCCTACCTCTAACATGAAATGTGATATCCATCTCCTTCCCTTTCCAAACCTGAGACCCTGCCTATAGCATGAGATGTGATATCCAAGTCCTTCCCATTACAATCCTGAGACCCTTCCTATAGCATGTGATGTGATATCTCAATGCTTATACCAAACCTGAGACCCTTCCTATGGCATGAGATGTCATATACACCTCCTTCCCATTCCAATCCTGAGACCCTTCCTATAGCATGAGATGTGATATCTCAATGCTTATACCAAACCTGAGACCCTTCCTATAGCATGAGATGTGATATCCAACTTCTTCCCATTCCAATCCTGAGACCCTTCCTATAACATGAGATGTGATGTCTCAATGCTTCTAATACCAAACCTGAGATCTTTCCTATAACATGAGATGTGATATCCAACTCCTTCCCATTCCAATCCTGAGACCCTTCCTATAGCATGAGATGTGATATCTCAAGGCCTCTAATACCAAACCTGAGATCGTTCCTCTAACATGAAATGTGATATCCAACTCCTTCCCCTTCCAAACCTGAGAGCCTTCCTATAGCATGAGATATGATAGCCAAGTCCTTCCAATTCCAATCCTGAGACCCTTCCTATAACATGAAATGTGATATCCAACTCCTTCCCATTCCAACCTGAGACCCTTCCTATAGCATGAGATGGGATATCTCAATGCTTCTAATACCAAACCTGAGACTCTTCCTATAACATGAGATGGGATATCCAACTCCTTCCCATTCCAATCCTGAGACCCTTCCGATAGCAGAGATGTGATATCTCAATGCTTATACCAAACCTGAGACCCTTCCTATGGCCTGAGATGTGATATCCAACTGCTTCCCATTCCAATCCTGAGACCCTTCCTATAGCATGAGATGTGATATCTCAATGCTTATACCAAATCTGAGACCCTTCCTATAGCATGAGATGTGATATCCAACTCCTTCCCATTCCAATCCTGAGACCCTTCCTATAGCATGAGATGTGATGTCTCAATGCTTCTAATACCAAACCTGAGATCCTTCCTATAACATGAGATGTGATATCCAACTCCTTCCGATTCCAATCCTGAGACCCTTATGATAGCATGAGATGTGATATCTCAATGCTTCTAATACCAAACCTGAGATCCTTCCTATAACATGAGATGTGATTTCCAAATCCTTCCCCTTCCAAACCTGAGACCCTCCCTTTAGCATGAGATGTGATATCCAACTCCTTCCCATTCCAATCCTGAGACCCTTCTGATAGCATGAGATGTGATATCTCAATGCCTCTAATTCCAAACCTGAGATCCTACCTCTAACATGAAATGTGATATCCATCTCCTTCCCTTTCCAAACCTGAGACCCTGTCTATAGCATGAGATGTCATATACAACTCCTTCCCATTCCAATCCTGAGACCCTTCCTATAGCACGAGATGTGATATCTCAATGCTTATACCAAACCTGAGACCCTTCCTATAGCATGAGATGTGATATCCAACTCCTTCCCATTCCAATCCTGAGACCCTTCCTTTAGCATGAGATGTGATATCCAACTCCTTCCCATTCCAATCCTGAGACCCTTCCTATAGCCTGAGATGTGATGTCTCAATGCCTCTAATACCAAACCTGAGATCCTTCCTCTAACATGAAATGTGATATCCAACTCCTTCCCTTTCCAAACCTGAGAGCCTATCTATAGCATGAGATGTGATATCCAAGTCCTTCCCATTCCAATCCTGAGACACTTCCGATAGCAGAGATGTGATATCTCAATGCTTATACCAAACCTGAGACCCTTCCTATAACATGAGATGTGATATCCAACTCCTTCCCGTTCCAAACCTGAGACCCTTCCTTTAGCATGAGATGTGATATCCAGCTCCTTCCCATTCCAATCCTGAGACACTTCCGATAGCATGAGATGTGATATCTCAATGCTTCTAATATCAAAACTGAGACACTCCCTATAGCATGATATGTGATATCTAAGTCCTTCCCATTCCAATCCTGAGACCCTTCCTATAGCATGAGATGTGATATCTCAATGCTTCTACCAAACCTGAGACCCTTCCTTTAGCATGAGATGTGATAACCAACTCCTTCCCATTCCAATCCTGAGACCCTTCCTATAGCATGAGATGTGATATCTCGATACTTCTAATACCAAACCTGAGATCCTTCCGATAACATGAGATGTGATATCTCAATGCTTCTATACCAAACCTGAGATCCTTCCGATAGCATGAGATGTGATATCTGAATGCTTCTAATACCAAACCTGAGATCCTTCCTATAACATGAGATGTGATGTCCAAATCCTTCCCCTTCCAAACCTGAGACCCTCCCTTTAGCATGAGATGTGATATCCAACTCCTTCCCATTCCAATCCTGAGACCCTTCCGATATCATGAGATTTGTTATCTCAATGCTTCTAATATCAAACTTGAGACCCTCCCTATAGCATGAGATGTGACATCCAAGTCCTCCCCATTCCAATCCTGAGACTCTTCCTATAGCATGAGATGTGATATCTCAATGCTTCTAATACCAAACCTGAGACCCTTCCTATAACATGAGATGGGATATCCAACTCCTTCCCATTCCAATCCTGAGACCCTTCCGATAGCAGAGATGTGATATCTCAATGCTTATGCCAAACCTGAGACCCTTCCTATGGCCTGATTTGTCATATACAACTCCTTCCCATTCCAATCCTGAGACCCTTCCTATAGCATGAGATGTGATATCTCAATGCTTGTACCAAATCCGAGACCCTTCCTATAGCATGAGATGTGATATCCAACTCCTTCCCATTCCAATCCTGAGACCCTTCCTATAGCATGAGATGTGATGTCTCAATGCTTCTAATACCAAACCTGAGATCCTTCTGATAGCATGAGATGTGATATCTCAATGCTTCTAGTACCAAACCTGAGATCCTTCCTATAACATGAGATGTGATTTCCAAATCCTTCCACTTCCAAACCTGAGACACTCCCTTTAGCATGAGATGTGATATCCAACTCCTTCCCATTCCAATCCTGAGACCCTTCTGATAGCATGAGATGTGATATTTCAATGCCTCTAATACCAAACCTGAGATCCTACCTCTAACATGAAATGTGATATCCATCTCCTTCCCTTTCAAAACCTGAGACCCTGCCTATAGCATGAGATGTGATATCAAAAGTCCTTCCCATTCCAATCCTGAGACCCTTCCTATAGCATGTGATGTGATATCTCAATGCTTATACCAAACCTGAGACCCTTCCTATGGCATGAGATGTCATATACAACTCCTTCCCATTCCAATCCTGAGACCCTTCCTATAGCATGAGATGTGATATCTCAATGCTTATACCAAACCTGAGACCCTTCCTATAGCATGAGATGTGATATCCAACTTCTTCCCATTCCAATCCTGAGACCCTTCCTATAACATGAGATGTGATGTCTCAATGCTTCTAATACCAAACCTGAGACCCTTCCTATAACATGAGATGGGATATCCAACTCCTTCCCATTCCAATCCTGTGACCCTTCCGATAGCAGAGATGTGATATCTCAATGCTTATACCAAACCTGAGACCCTTCCTATGGCCTGAGATGTCATATACAACTCCTTCCCATTCCAATCCTGAGACCGTTCCTATAGCATGAGATGTGATATCTCAATGCTTATACCAAATCTGAGACCCTTCCTATAGCATGAGATGTGATATCCAACTCCTTCCCATTCCAATCCTGAGACCCTTCCTATAGCATGAGATGTGATGTCTCAATGCTTCTAATACCAAACCTGAGATCCTTCCTATAACATGAGATGTGATATCCAACTCCTTCCCATTCCAATCCTGAGACCCTTATGATAGCATGAGATGTGATATCTCAATGCCTCTAATAACAAACCTGAGATACTTCCGATAGCATGAGATGTGATATCTCAATGCTTCTAATACCAAACCTGAGATCCTTCCTATAACATGAGATGTGATTTCCAAATCCTTCCCCTTCCAAACCTGAGACCCTCCCTTTAGCATGAGATGTGATATCCAACTCCTTCCCATTCCAATCCTGAGACCCTTCTGATAGCATGAGATGTGATATTTCAATGCCTCTAATACCAAACCTGAGATCCTACCTCTAACATGAAATGTGATATCCATCTCCTTCCCTTTCCAAACCTGAGACCCTGCCTATAGCATGAGATGTGATATCCAAGTCCTTCCCATTACAATCCTGAGACCCTTCCTATAGCATGTGATGTGATATCTCAATGCTTATACCAAACCTGAGACCCTTCCTATGGCATGAGATGTCATATACAACTCCTTCCCATTCCAATCCTGAGACCCTTCCTATAGCATGCGATGTGATATCTCAATGCTTATACCAAACCTGAGACCCTTCCTATAGCATGAGATGTGATATCCAACTTCTTCCCATTCCAATCCTGAGACCTTTCCTATAACATGAGATGTGATGTCTCAATGCTTCTAATACCAAACCTGAGATCTTTCCTATAACATGAGATGTGATATCCAACTCCTTCCCATTCCAATCCTGAGACCCTTCCTATAGCATGAGATGTGATATCTCAAGGCCTCTAATACCAAACCTGAGATCGTTCCTCTAACATGAAATGTGATATCCAACTCCTTCCCCTTCCATACCTGAGAGCCTTCCTATAGCATGAGCTATGATAGCCAAGTCCTTCCAATTCCAATCCTGAGACCCTTCCTATAACATGTAATGTGATATCCAACTCCTTCCCATTCCAACCTGAGACCCTTCCTATAGCATGAGATGGGATATCTCAATGCTTCTAATACCAAACCTGAGACTCTTCCTATAACATGAGATGGGATATCCAACTCCTTCCCATTCCAATCCTGAGACCCTTCTGATAGCAGAGATGTGATATCTCAATGCTTATACCAAACCTGAGACCCTTCCTATGGCCTGAGATGTGATATCCAACTGCTTCCCATTCCAATCCTGAGACCCTTCCTATAGCATGAGATGTGATGTCTCAATGCTTCTAATACCACACCTGAGATCCTTCCTATAACATGAGATGTGATATCCAACTCCTTCCGATTCCAATCCTGAGACCCTTATGATAGCATGAGATGTGATATCTCAATGCTTATACCAAATCTGAGACCCTTCCTATAGCATGAGATGTGATATCCAACTCCTTCCCATTCCAATCCTGAGACCCTTCCTATAGCATGAGATGTGATGTCTCAATGCTTCTAATACCAAACCTGAGATCCTTCCTATAACATGAGATGTGATATCCAACTCCTTCCGATTCCAATCCTGAGACCCTTATGATAGCATGAGATGTGATATCTCAATGATTCTAATACCAAACCTGAGATCCTTCCTATAACATGAGATGTGATTTCCAAATCCTTCCCCTTCCAAACCTGAGACCCTCCCTTTAGCATGAGATGTGATATCCAACTCCTTCCCATTCCAATCCTGAGACCCTTCTGATAGCATGAGATGTGATATCTCAATGCCTCTAATTCCAAACCTGAGATCCTACCTCTAACATGAAATGTGATATCCATCTCCTTCCCTTTCCAAACCTGAGACCCTGTCTATAGCATGAGATGTCATATACAACTCCTTCCCATTCCAATCCTGAGACCCTTCCTATAGCACGAGATGTGATATCTCAATGCTTATACCAAACCTGAGACCCTTCCTATAGCATGAGATGTGATATCCAACTCCTTCCCATTCCAATCCTGAGACCCTTCCTTTAGCATGAGATGTGATATCCAACTCCTTCCCATTCCAATCCTGAGACCCTTCCTATAGCCTGAGATGTGATATCTCAATGCCTCTAATACCAAACCTGAGATCCTTCCTCTAACATGAAATGTGATATCCAACTCCTTCCCTTTCCAAACCTGAGAGCCTATCTATAGCATGAGATGTGATATCCAAGTCCTTCCCATTCCAATCCTGAGACACTTCCGATAGCAGAGATGTGATATCTCAATGCTTATACCAAACCTGAGACCCTTCCTATAACATGAGATGTGATATCCAACTCCTTCCCGTTCCAAACCTGAGACCCTTCCTTTAGCATGAGATGTGATATCCAGCTCCTTCCCATTCCAATCCTGAGACACTTCCGATAGCATGAGATGTGATATCTCAATGCTTCTAATATCAAAACTGAGACCCGCCCTATAGCATGATATGTGATATCTAAGTCCTTCCCATTCCAAACCTGAGACCCTTCCTATAGCATGAGATGTGATATCTCAATGCTTATACCAAACCTGAGACCATTCTTATAGCATGAGATGTGATATCCAACTTCTTCCCATTCCAATCCTGAGACCCTTCCTATAACATGAGATGTGATGTCGCAAAACTTCTAATACCAAACCTGAGATCTTTCCTATAACATGAGATGTGATATCCAACTCCTTCCCATTCCAATCCTGAGACCCTTCCTATAGCATGAGATGTGATATCACAATGCTTATACCAAACCTGAGACCGTCCCTTTAGCTTGAGATGTGATATCCAACTCCTTCCCATTCCAATCCTGAGACCCTTCCTATAGCATGAGATGGGATATCTCAATGCTTCTAATACCAAACCTGAGACTCTTCCTATAACATGAGATGGGATATCCAACTCATTCCCATTCCAATCCTGAGACCCTTCCGATAGCAGAGATGTGATATCTCAATGCTTATACCAAACCTGAGACCCTTCCTATGGCCTGAGATGTCATATACAACTCCTTCCCATTCCAATCCTGAGACCCTTCCTATAGCATGAGATGTGATATCTCAATGCTTATACCAAATCTGAGACCCTTCCTATAGCATGAGATGTGATATCCAACTCCTTCCCATTCCAATCCTGAGACCCTTCCTATAGCATGAGATGTGATGTCTCAATGCTTCTAATACCAAACCTGAGATCCTTCCTATAACATGAGATGTGATATCCAACTCCTTCTCATTCCAATCCTGAGACCCTTATGATAGCATGAGATGTGATATCTCAATGCCTCTAATACCAAACCTGAGATACTTCCGATAGCATGAGATGTGATATCTCAATGCTTCTAATACCAAACCTGAGATCCTTCCTATAACATGAGATGTGATTTCCAAATCCTCCCCCTTCCAAACCTGAGACCCTCCCTTTAGCATGAGATGTGATATCCAACTCCTTCCCATTCCAATCCTGAGACCCTTCTGATAGCATGAGATGTGATATCTCAATGCCTCTAATTCCAAACCTGAGATCCTACCTCTAACATGAAATGTGATATCCATCTCCTTCCCTTTCCAAACCTGAGACCCTGCCTATAGCATGAGATGTGATATCCAAGTCCTTCCCATTCCAATCCTGAGACCCTTCCTATAGCATGTGATGTGATATCTCAATGCTTATACCAAACCTGAGACCCTTCCTATGGCATGAGATGTCATATACAACTCCTTCCCATTCCAATCCTGAGACCCTTCCTATAGCATGAGATGTGATATCTCAATGCTTAAACCAAACCTGAGACCCTTCCTATAGCATGAGATGTGATATCCAACTTCTTCCCATTCCAATCCTGAGACCCTTCCTATAACATGAGATGTGATGTCTCAATGCTTCTAATACCAAACCTGAGATCTTTCCTATAACATGAGATGTGATATCCAACTCCTTCCCATTCCAATCCTGAGACCCTTCCTATAGCATGAGATGTGATATCTCAAGGCCTCTAATACCAAACCTGAGATCCTTCCTCTAACATGAAATGTGATATCCAACTCTTTCCCCTCCCAAACCTGAGAGCCTTCCTATAGCATGAGATATGATATCCAAATCCTTCCCATTCCAATCCTGAGACCCTTCCTATAACATGAAATGTGATATCCTACTCCTTCCCATTCCATCCTGGGACCCTTCCTATATCATGAGATGGGATATCTCAATGCTTCTAATACCAAACCTGAGACCCTTCCTATAACATGAGATGGGAATATCCAACTCCTTCCCATTCCAATCCTGAGACCCTTCCGATAGCAGAGATGTGATATCTCAATGCTTATACCAAACCTGAGATCCTTCCTATAACATGAGATGTGATATCCAACTCCTTCCCATTCCAATCCTGAGAGCCTTCCTATAGCATGAGATGTGATATCCAAATCCTTCCCATTCCAATCCTGAGACCCTTCCTATAACATGAAATGTGATATCCTACTCCTTCCCATTCCATCCTGGGACCCTTCCTATATCATGAGATGGGAATATCCAACTCCTTCCCATTCCAATCCTGAGACCCTTCCGATAGCAGAGATGTGATATCTCAATGCTTATACCAAACCTGAGATCCTTCCTATAACATGAGATGTGATATCCAACTCCTTCCCATTCCAATCCTGAGACACTTCCTATAGCATGAGATGTGATATCTCAATGCTTATACCAAATCTGAGACCCTTCCTATAGCATGAGATGTGATATCCAACTCCTTCCCATTCCAATCCTGAGACCCTTCCTATAGCATGAGATGTGATATCTCAAGGCCTCTAATACCAAACCTGAGATCCTTCCTCTAACATGAAATGTGATATCCAACTCTTTCCCCTTCCAAACCTGAGAGCCTTCCTATAGCATGAGATATTTTATTTATTTATTTTATTTGCATTTGTTAAGCGCACTTGCAGCCCATGAGGCATCGAGGCGCTGTTACAGAGGAAACACAGATTTTTTTTGTCTTAGTTACATATTTATAACGCGCTTAAACACTCAGAGGTTTCTAAGCGTGGACCCGGGGATCGAACCTGTTGTTGCTTTGTGTCGTCTTGCTTCCAAGACGCGCACGCTGCCGCTGTGCTATCCTCCCGGGACATCCTATAATATGATAGCCAAGTCCTTCCAATTCCAATCCTGAGACCCTTCCGATAGCAGAGATGTGATATCTCAATGCTTATACCAAACCTGAGACCCTTCCTATGGCCTGAGATGTCATATACAACTCCTTCCCATTCCAATCCTGAGACCCTTTCTTTAGCATGAGATGTGATATCTCAATGCTTATACCAAATCTGAGACCCTTCCTATAGCGTGAGATGTGATATCCAATTCCTTCCCATTCCAATCCTGAGACCCTTCCTATAGCATGAGATGTGATATCTCAATGCTTATACCAAACCTGAGAGCCTACCTATAGCATGAGATGTGATATCCAAGTCCATCCCATTCCAATCCTTAGACCCTTCCTACAGCATGCGATGTGATATCTCAATGATTCTAATACCAAACCAGAGACTCTTCCTATAACATGAGATGGGATATCCAACTCCTTCCCGTTCCAAACCTGAGACACTAACTATAGCATATGTGATATCCAACTGCTTCCCATTCCAAACATGAGACCCTTCCTATAGCAAGAAAGTAATATCCAACTCCTACCCATTCCAATCCTGAGACCCTTCCTATAGCAAGAGATGTGATATCCAAATCCTTCCCATTCCAATCCTGAGACCCTTCCTATAACATGAGATGTGATATCCAACTCCTTCCCATTCAAATCCTGAGACCCTTCCTATAGCATGAGAAGGGATATCCAACTCCTTCCCAATCCAATCCTGAGACCCTTCCGATAGCAGAAACGTGATATCTCAATGCTTCTACCAAACCTGAGACCCTTCCTTTAGCATGAGATGTGGTATCCAAATCCTTCACATTCCAATCCTGAGACCCTTCCTATAGCATGAGATGTGATATCTCAATGCTTCTAATACCAAACCTGAGATTCTTCCTATAACATGAGATGTGATATCCAATTCCTTCCCATTCCAAACCTGAGACCCTTCCTATTGGATGAGATGTGATATCCAACTCCTTCCCATTCCAACCCTGAGACCCTTCCTATAACATGAGATGTGATATCCAACTCCTTCCATTCCAATCCTGAGACCCGTCCTATAGCATGAGATGTGATATCTCAATGCTTATACCAAACCTGAGACCCTTCCTATAGCATGAGATGTGATATCCAACTCCTTCCATTCCAATCCTGAGACCCGTCCTATAGCATGAGATGTGATATCTCACTGCTTCTAATACCAAACCTGAGATCCTTCCTCTAACATGAAATGTGATATCCAACTCCTTCCCTTTCCAAACCTGAGACCCTTCCTTTAGCATGAGATGTGATATCTCAATGCTTATACCAAATCTGAGACCCTTCCTATAGCATGAGATGTGATATCCAAATCCTTCCCATTCCAATCCTGAGACCCTTCCTATAGCATGAGATGTGATACCTCAATGCTTATACCAAACCTGAGAGCCTACCTATAGCATGAGATGTGATGTCCAAGTCCATCCCATTCCAATCCTTAGACCCTTCCAACAGCATGCGATGTGATATCTCAATGATTCTAATACCAAACCAGAGACTCTTCCTATAACATGAGATGGGATATCCAACTCCTTCCCATTCCAATCCTGAGCCGCTTCCGATAGCAGAGATGTGATATCTCAATGCTTATACCAAACCTGAGACCCTTCCTATAACATGAGATGTGATATCCAACTCCTTCCCGTTCCAAACCTGAGACACTAACTATAGCATATGTGATATCCAACTCCTTCCCATTCCAAACATGAGACCCTTCCTATAGCAAGAAAGTAATATCCAACTCCTACCCATTCCAATCCTGAGACCCTTCCTATAGCAAGAGATGTGATATCCAAATCCTTCCCATTCCAATCCTGAGACCCTTCCTATAACATGAGATGTGATATCCAACTCCTTACCATTCCAACCTGAGACACTTCCTATAGCATGAGAAGGGATATCCAACTCCTTCCCAATCCAATCCTGAGACCCTTCCGATAGCAGAGATGTGATATCTCAATGCTTATACCAAACCTGAGACCCTTCCTATGGCATGAGATGTGATATCCAACTCCTTGCCATTCAAATCCTGAGACCCTTCCTATAGCATGAGAAGGGATATCCAACTCCTTCCCAATCCAATCCTGAGACCCTTCCGATAGCAGAGACGTGATATCTCAATGCTTCTACCAAACCTGAGACCCTTCCTTTAGCATGAGATGTGATATCCAAATCCTTCACATTCCAATCCTGAGACCCTTCCTATAGCATGAGATGTGATATCTCAATGCTTCTAATACCAAACCTGAGATCCTTCCTATAACATGAGATGTGATATCCAATTCCTTCCCATTCCAAACCTGAGACCCTTCCTATTGGATGAGATGTGATATCCAACTCCTTCCCATTCCAACCCTGAGACCCTTCCTACAGCATGAGATGTGATGTCTCAATGCTTCTAATACCAAACCTGAGATCCTTCCTATAACATGAGATGTGATATCCAACTCCTTCCATTCCAATCCTGAGACCCATCCTATAGCATGAGATGTGATATCTCAATGCTTATAGCAAACCTGAGACCCTTCCTATAGCATGAGATGTGATATCCAAGTCCTTCCCATTCCAACCCTTAGACCCTTCCTACAGCATGCAATATGATATCTCAATGATTCTAATAACAAACCTGAGACCCGTCCTATAACATGAGATGGGATATCCAACTCCTTCCCATTCCAATCCTGAGACACTTCCGATAGCAGAGATGTGATATCTCAATGCTTATACCAAACCTGAGAACCTTCCTATAACATGAGATGTGATATCCAAATCCTTCCCGTTCCAAACCTGAGACCCTTCCTTTAGCATGAGATGTGATATCCAGCTCCTTCCCATTCCATTCCTGAGACCCTTCCTATAGCATGAGATGTGATATCTCAATGCTTCTAATACCAAACCTGAGATCCTTCCTCTAACATGAAATGTGATATCCAACTCCTTCCCTTTCCAAACCTAAGAGCCTATCTATAGCATGAGATGTGATATCCAAGTCCATCCCATTACAATCCTTAGACCCTTCCTACAGCATGCGATGTGATATCTCAATGATTCTAATACCAAACCAGAGACTCGTCCTATAACATGAGATGGGATATCCAACTCCTTCCCATTCCAATCCTGAGCCACTTCCGATAGCAGAGATGTGATATCTCAATGCTTATACCAAACCTGAGACCCTTCCTATAACACGAGATGTGATATCCAACTCCTTCCCGTTCCAAACCTGAGACACTAACTATAGCATATGTGATATCCAACTCCTTCCCATTCCAAACATGAGACCCTTCCTATAGCAAGAAAGTAATATCCAACTCCTACCCATTCCAATCCTGAGACCCTTCCTATAGCAAGAGATGTGATATCCAAATCCTTCCCATTCCAATCCTGAGACCCTTCCTATAACATGAGATGTGATATCCAACTCCTTCCCATTCCAACCTGAGACACTTCCTATAGCATGAGAAGGGATATCCAACTCCTTCCCAATCCAATCCTGAGACCCTTCCGATAGCAGAGATGTGATATCTCAATGCTTATACCAAACCTGAGACCCTTCCTATAGCATGAAAAGGGATATCCAACTCCTTCCCAATCCAATCCTGAGACCCTTCCGATAGCAGAGACGTGATATCTCAATGCTTCTACCAAACCTGAGACCCTTCCTTTAGCATGAGATGTGATATCCAAATCCTTCACATTCCAATCCTGAGACCCTTCCTATAGCATGAGAAGGGATATCTCAATGCTTCTAATACCAAACCTGAGATCCTTCCTATAACATGAGATGTGATATCCAATTCCTTCCCATTCCAATCCTGAGACCCTTCCGATAGCAGAGATGTGATATCTCAATGCTTATACCAAACCTGAGACCCTTCCTATGGCCTGAGATGTCATATACAACTCCTTCCCATTCCAATCCTGAGACCCTTCCTATAGCATGAGATGTGATATCTCAATGCTTATACCAAATCTGAGACCCTTCCTATAGCATGAGATGTGATATCCAACTCCTTCCCATTCCAATCCTGAGACCCTTCCTATAGCATGAGATGTGATGTCTCAATGCTTCTAATACCAAACCTGAGATCCTTCCTATAACATCAGATGTGATATCCAACTCCTTCCCATTCCAATCCTGAGACCCTTATGAAAGCATGAGATGTGATATCTCAATGCTTCTAATACCAAACCTGAGATCCTTCCTATAACATGAGATGTGATTTCCAAATCCTTCCCCTTCCAAACCTGAGACCCTCCCTTTAGCATGAGATGTGATATCCAACTCCTTCCCATTCCAATCCTGAGACCCTTCTGATAGCATGAGATGTGATATCTCAATGCCTCTAATACCAAACCTGAGATCCTACCTCTAACATGAAATGTGATATCCATCTCATTCCCTTTCCAAACCTGAGACCCTGCCTATAGCATGAGATGTGATATCCAAGTCCTTCCCATTCCAATCCTGAGACCCTTCCTATAGCATGTGATGTGATATCTCAATGCTTATACCAAACCTGAGACCCTTCCTATGGCATGAGATGTCATATACAACTCCTTCCCATTCCAATCCTGAGACCCTTCCTATAGCATGAGATGTAATATCTCAATGCTTATACCAAACCTGAGACCCTTCCTATAGCATGAGATGTGATATCCAACTTCTTCCCATTCCAATCCTGAGACCCTTCCTATAACATGAGATGTGATGTCTCAATGCTTCTAATACCAAACCTGAGATCTTTCCTATAACATGAGATGTGATATCCAACTCCTTCCCATTCCAATCCTGAGACCCTTCCTATAGCATGAGATGTGATATCACAATGCTTATACCAAACCTGAGACCGTTCCTATAGCTTGAGATGTGATATCCAACTCCTTCCCATTCCAATCCGGAGACCCTTCCTATAGCATGAGATGTGATATCTCAAGGCCTCTAATACCAAACCTGAGATCCTTCCTCTAACATGAAATGTGATATCCAACTCCTTCCCCTTCCAAACCTGAGAGCCTTCCTATAGCATGGGATATGATATCCAAGTCCTTCCCATTCCAATCCTGAGACCCTTCCTATAACATGAAATGTGATATCCAACTCCTTCCCATTCTAAACTGAGACCCTTCCTATATCATGAGATGGGATATCTCAATGCTTCTAATACCAAACCTGAGACTCTTCCTATAACATGAGATGGGATATCCAACTCCTTCCCATTCCAATCCTAAGACCCTTTCGATAGCAGAGATGTGATATCTCAATGCTTATACCAAACCTGAGACCCTTCCTACGGCATGAGATGTCATATACAACTCCTTCCCATTCCAATCCTGAGACCATTCCTATAGCACGAGATGTGATATCTCAATGCTTATACCAAACCTGAGACCCTTCCTCTAGCATGAGATGTGATATCCAACTCCTTCCCATTCCAATCCTGAGACCCTTCCTATAGCCTGAGATCTGATATCTCAATGCCTCTAATACCAAACCTGAGATCCTTCCTCTAACATGAAATGTGATATCCAACTCCTTCCCTTTCCAAACCTGAGAGCCTATCTATAGCATGAGATGTGATATCCAAGTCCTTCCCATTCCAATCCTGAGACACTTCCGATAGCAGAGATGTGATATCTCAATGCTTATACCAAACCTGAGACCCTTCCTATAACATGACATGTGATATCCAACTCCTTCCCGTTCCAAACCTGAGATCCTTCCTTTAGCATGAGATGTGATATCCAGCTCCTTCCCATTCCAATCCTGAGACCCTTCTGATAGCATGAGATGTGATATCTCAATGCTTCTAATATCAAAACTGAGACCCTCCCTATAGCATGATATTTGATATCTAAGTCCTTCCCATTCCAATCCTGAGACCCTTCCTATAGCATGAGATGTGATATCTCAATGCTTCTACCAAACCTGAGACCCTTCCTTTAGCATGAGATGTGATAACCAACTCCTTCCCATTCCAATCCTGAGACCCTTCCTATAGCATGAGATGTGATATCTCAATACTTCTAATACCAAACCTGAGATCCTTCTGATAACATGAGATATGATATCCAAATACTTCCCCTTCCAAACCTGAGACCCTCCCTTTAGCATGAGATGTGATATCCAACTCCTTCCCATTCCAATCTGAGAATCTTCTGATAGCATGAGATGTGATATCTCAATGCTTCTATACCAAACCTGAGATCCTTCCGATAGCATGAGATGTGATATCTCAATGCTTCTAATACCAAACCTGAGATCCTTCCTATAACATGAGATGTGATATCCAAATCCTTCCCCTTCCAAACCTGAGACCCTCCCTTTAGCATGAGATGTGATATCCAACTCCTTCCCATTCCAATCCTGAGACTCTTCTGATAGCATGAGATGTGATATCTCAATGCCTCTAATACCAAACCTGAGATCCTACCTCTAACATGAAATGTGATATCCAACTCTTTCCCCTTCCAAACCTGAGAGCCTTCCTATAGCATGAGATGTGATATCCAAGTCCTTCTAATTCCAATCCTGAGACCCTTCCTATAACATGAGATGTGATATCCAACTCCTTCCCATTCCAACCTGAGACCCTTCCTATAGCATGAGATGGGATATCCAACTCCTTCCAAATCCAATCCTGATACCCTTCCGATAGCATGAGATGTGATATCCCAATGCTTCTACCAAACCTGAGACCAATACTATGGCATGAGATGTGATATCAAACTCCTTCCCCTTCCAAACCTTAGACACTTCCTTTATCATGAGATGTGATATCCAACTCCTTCCCATTCCATCCTTG
Organism: Ambystoma mexicanum; assembly: GCF_040938575.1. NCBI lineage: Eukaryota > Metazoa > Chordata > Amphibia > Caudata > Ambystomatidae > Ambystoma > Ambystoma mexicanum. Next base: position 12,466,206 of record NW_027182466.1, on the reverse strand, counting down.
AGACCCTTCCGATATCATGAGATGTGATATCTCAATGCTTCTAATATCAAACTTGAGACCCTCCTTATAGCATGAGATGTGATATCCAAGTCCTTCCCATTCCAATCCTGAGACCCTTCCTATAGCATGAGATGTGATATCTCAATGCATCTAATACCAAACCTGAGACCCTTCCTATAACATGAGATGGGAATATCCAACTCCTTCCCATTCCAATCCTGAGACCCTTCCGATAGTAGAGATGTGATATCTCAATGCTTATACCAAACCTGAGATCCTTCCTATAACATGAGATGTGATATCCAACTCCTTCCCATTCCAATCCTGAGACACTTCCTATAGCATGAGATGTGATATCTCACTGCTTATACCAAACCTGAGACCCTTCCTATAGCATGAGATGTGATATCCAACTCCTTCCCATTCCAATCCTGAGACCCTTCCTATAGCATGAGATATGATATCTCAATGCTTCTAATATCAAACTTGAGACCCTCCCTATAGCATGAGATGTGATATCCAAGTCCTTCCCATTCCAATCCTGAGACCCTTCCGATAGCATGAGATGTGATGTCTCAATGCTTCTAATACCAAACCTGAGATCCTTCCTATAACATGAGATGTGATATCCAACTCCTTCCCATTCCAATCCTGAGACCCTTCCTATAGCATGAGATGTGATATCTCAATGCTTATACCAAACCTGAGACCCTTCCTATAGCATGAGATGTGATATCCAACTCCTTCCCATTCCAATCCTGAGACCCTTCCTATAGCATGAGATGTGATATCTCAATGCCTCTAATACCAAACCTGAGATCCTTCCTCTAACATGAAATGTGATATCCAACTCCTTCCCATTCCAATCCTGAGACACTTCCTATAGCATGAGATCTGATATCTAAATGCTTCTAATACCAAACTTGAGACTCTTCCTATAACATGAGATGGGATATCCAACTCCTTCCCATTCCAATCCTTAGACCCTTCCTACAGCATGCAATATGATATCTCAATGATTCTAATAACAAACCTGAGACCCGTCCTATAACATGAGATGGGATATCCAACAGCTTCCCATTCCAATCCTGAGACACTTCCGATAGCAGAGATGTGATATCTCAATGCTTATACCAAACCTGAGACCCTTCCTATAACATGAGATGTGATATCCAACTCCTTCCCGTTCCAAACCTGAGACCCTTCCTATAGCATATGTGATATCCAACACATTCCCATTCCAAACATGAGACCCTTCCTATAGCAGGAATGTAATATCCAACTCCTTCCCATTCCAATCCTGAGACCATTCCTATAGCATGAGATGTGATATCTCAATGCTTCTAATACCAAACCTGAGATCCTTCCTATGACATGAGATGTGATATCCAATTCCTCCCCATTCCAAACCTGAGAACCTTCCTACAGCATGCGATGTGATATCTCAATGCTTCTAATACCAAACCTGAGACCAGTCCTATAACATGAGATTGGATATCCAACTCCTTCCCCTTCCAAACCTGAGACCCTTCCTATAGCATGAGATGTGATATCCAACTTCTTCCCATTCCAATCCTGAGACCCTTCCTATAACATGAGATGTGATGTCTCAATGCTTCTAATACCAAACCTGAGATCTTTCCTATAACATGAGATGTGATATCCAACTCCTTCCCATTCCAATCCTGAGACCCTTCCTATAGCATGAGATGTGCTATCTCAATGCTTATACCAAACCTGAGACCCTTCCTAAAGCTTGAGATGTGATATCCAACTCCTTCCCATTCCAATCCTGAGACCCTTCCTATAACATGAAATGTGATATCCAACTCCTTCCCATTCCAACCTGAGACCCTTCCTATAGCATGAGATGTGATATCTCAAGTCCTCTAATACCAAACCTGAGATCCTTCCTCTAACATGAAATGTGATATCCAACTCCTTCTCCATCCAAACCTGAGACCCTTCCTATAACATGAGATGTGATATCCAACTCCTTCCCGTTCCAAACCTGAGACACTAACTATAGCATATGTGATATCCAACTCCTTCCCATTCCAAACATGAGACCCTTCCTATAGCAAGAAAGTAATATCCAACTCCTACCCATTCCAATCCTGAGACCCTTCCTATAGCAAGAGATGTGATATCCAAATCCTTCCCATTCCAATCCTAAGACCCTTCCTATAACATGAGATGTGATATCCAACTCCTTCCCATTCCAACCTGAGACACTTCCTATAGCATGAGAAGGGATATCCAACTCCTTCCCAATCCAATCCTGAGACCCTTCCGATAGCAGAGATGTGATATCTCAATGCTTATACCAAACCTGAGACCCTTCCTATAGCATGAAAAGGGATATCCAACTCCTTCCCAATCCAATCCTGAGACCCTTCCGATAGCAGAGACGTGATATCTCAATGCTTCTACCAAACTTGAGACCCTTCCTTTAGCATGAGATGTGATATCCAAATCCTTCACATTCCAATCCTGAGACCCTTCCTATAGCATGAGAAGGGATATCTCAATGCTTCTAATACCAAACCTGAGATCCTTCCTATAACATGAGATGTGATATCCAATTCCTTCCCATTCCAATCCTGAGACCCTTCCGATAGCAGAGATGTGATATCTCAATGCTTATACCAAACCTGAGACCCTTCCTATGGCCTGAGATGTCATATACAACTCCTTCCCATTCCAATCCTGAGACCCTTCCTATAGCATGAGATGTGATATCTCAATGCTTATACCAAATCTGAGACCCTTCCTATAGCATGAGATGTGATATCCAACTCCTTCCCATTCCAATCCTGAGACCCTTCCTATAGCATGAGATGTGATGTCTCAATGCTTCTAATACCAAACCTGAGATCCTTCCTATAACATCAGATGTGATATCCAACTCCTTCCCATTCCAATCCTGAGACCCTTATGAAAGCATGAGATGTGATATCTCAATGCTTCTAATACCAAACCTGAGATCCTTCCTATAACATGAGATGTGATTTCCAAATCCTTCCCCTTCCAAACCTGAGACCCTCCCTTTAGCATGAGATGTGATATCCAACTCCTTCCCATTCCAATCCTGAGACCCTTCTGATAGCATGAGATGTGATATCTCAATGCCTCTAATACCAAACCTGAGATCCTACCTCTAACATGAAATGTGATATCCATCTCATTCCCTTTCCAAACCTGAGACCCTGCCTATAGCATGAGATGTGATATCCAAGTCCTTCCCATTCCAATCCTGAGACCCTTCCTATAGCATGTGATGTGATATCTCAATGCTTATACCAAACCTGAGACCCTTCCTATGGCATGAGATGTCATATACAACTCCTTCCCATTCCAATCCTGAGACCCTTCCTATAGCATGAGATGTAATATCTCAATGCTTATACCAAACCTGAGACCCTTCCTATAGCATGAGATGTGATATCCAACTTCTTCCCATTCCAATCCTGAGACCCTTCCTATAACATGAGATGTGATGTCTCAATGCTTCTAATACCAAACCTGAGATCTTTCCTATAACATGAGATGTGATATCCAACTCCTTCCCATTCCAATCCTGAGACCCTTCCTATAGCATGAGATGTGATATCACAATGCTTATACCAAACCTGAGACCGTTCCTATAGCTTGAGATGTGATATCCAACTCCTTCCCATTCCAATCCGGAGACCCTTCCTATAGCATGAGATGTGATATCTCAAGGCCTCCAATACCAAACCTGAGATCCTTCCTCTAACATGAAATGTGATATCCAACTCCTTCCCCTTCCAAACCTGAGAGCCTTCCTATAGCATGGGATATGATATCCAAGTCCTTCCCATTCCAATCCTGAGACCCTTCCTATAACATGAAATGTGATATCCAACTCCTTCCCATTCTAAACTGAGACCCTTCCTATATCATGAGATGGGATATCTCAATGCTTCTAATACCAAACCTGAGACTCTTCCTATAACATGAGATGGGATATCCAACTCCTTCCCATTCCAATCCTAAGACCCTTTCGATAGCAGAGATGTGATATCTCAATGCTTATACCAAACCTGAGACCCTTCCTACGGCATGAGATGTCATATACAACTCCTTCCCATTCCAATCCTGAGACCCTTCCTATAGCACGAGATGTGATATCTCAATGCTTATACCAAACCTGCGACCCTTCCTCTAGCATGAGATGTGATATCCAACTCCTTCCCATTCCAATCCTGAGACCCTTCCTATAGCCTGAGATCTGATATCTCAATGCCTCTAATACCAAACCTGAGATCCTTCCTCTAACATGAAATGTGATATCCAACTCCTTCCCTTTCCAAACCTGAGAGCCTATCTATAGCATGAGATGTGATATCCAAGTCCTTCCCATTCCAATCCTGAGACACTTCCGATAGCAGAGATGTGATATCTCAATGCTTATACCAAACCTGAGACCCTTCCTATAACATGACATGTGATATCCAACTCCTTCCCATTCCAATCCTGAGACCCTTCTGATAGCATGAGATGTGATATCTCAATGCTTCTAATATCAAAACTGAGACCCTCCCTATAGCATGATATTTGATATCTAAGTCCTTCCCATTCCAATCCTGAGACCCTTCCTATAGCATGAGATGTGATATCTCAATGCTTCTACCAAACCTGAGACCCTTCCTTTAGCATGAGATGTGATAACCAACTCCTTCCCATTCCAATCCTGAGACCCTTCCTATAGCATGAGATGTGATATCTCAATACTTCTAATACCAAACCTGAGATCCTTCTGATAACATGAGATATGATATCCAAATCCTTCCCCTTCCAAACCTGAGACCCTCCCTTTAGCATGAGATGTGATATCCAACTCCTTCCCATTCCAATCTGAGAATCTTCTGATAGCATGAGATGTGATATCTCAATGCTTCTATACCAAACCTGAGATCCTTCCGATAGCATGAGATGTGATATCTCAATGCTTCTAATACCAAACCTGAGATCCTTCCTATAACATGAGATGTGATATCCAAATCCTTCCCCTTCCAAACCTGAGACCCTCCCTTTAGCATGAGATGTGATATCCAACTCCTTCCCATTCCAATCCTGAGACTCTTCTGATAGCATGAGATGTGATATCTCAATGCCTCTAATACCAAACCTGAGATCCTACCTCTAACATGAAATGTGATATCCAACTCTTTCCCCTTCCAAACCTGAGAGCCTTCCTATAGCATGAGATGTGATATCCAAGTCCTTCTAATTCCAATCCTGAGACCCTTCCTATAACATGAGATGTGATATCCAACTCCTTCCCATTCCAACCTGAGACCCTTCCTATAGCATGAGATGGGATATCCAACTCCTTCCAAATCCAATCCTGATACCCTTCCGATAGCATGAGATGTGATATCCCAATGCTTCTACCAAACCTGAGACCAATACTATGGCATGAGATGTGATATCAAACTCCTTCCCCTTCCAAACCTTAGACACTTCCTTTATCATGAGATGTGATATCCAACTCCTTCCCATTCCATCCTTGAGACCCTTCCGATATCATGAGATGTGATATCTCAATGCTTCTAATATCAAACTTGAGACCCTCCTTATAGCATGAGATGTGATATCCAAGTCCTTCCCATTCCAATCCTGAGACCCTTCCTATAGCATGAGATGTGATATCTCAATGCTTCTAATACCAAACCTGAGACCCTTCCTATAACATGAGATGGGAATATCCAACTCCTTCCCATTCCAATCCTGAGACCCTTCCGATAGTAGAGATGTGATATCTCAATGCTTATACCAAACCTGAGACCCTTCCTATAGCATGAGATGTGATATCCAACTCCTTCCCATTCCAATCCTGAGACCCTTCCTATAGCATGAGATATGATATCTCAATGCTTCTAATATCAAACTTGAGACCCTCCCTATAGCATGAGATGTGATATCCAAGTCCTTCCCATTCCAATCCTGAGACCCTTCCGATAGCATGAGATGTGATGTCTCAATGCTTCTAATACCAAACCTGAGATCCTTCCTATAACATGAGATGTGATATCCAACTCCTTCCCATTCCAATCCTGAGACCCTTCCTATAGCATGAGATGTGATATCTCAATGCTTATACCAAACCTGAGACCCTTCCTATAGCATGAGATGTGATATCCAACTCCTTCCCATTCCAATCCTGAGACCCTTCCTATAGCATGAGATGTGATATCTCAATGCCTCTAATACCAAACCTGAGATCCTTCCTCTAACATGAAATGTGATATCCAACTCCTTCCCATTCCAATCCTGAGACACTTCCTATAGCATGAGATGTGATATCTAAATGCTTCTAATACCAAACTTGAGACTCTTCCTATAACATGAGATGGGATATCCAACTCCTTCCCATTCCAATCCTTAGACCCTTCCTACAGCATGCAATATGATATCGCAATGATTCTAATAACAAACCTGAGACCCGTCCTATAACATGAGATGGGATATCCAACAGCTTCCCATTCCAATCCTGAGACACTTCCGATAGCAGAGATGTGATATCTCAATGCTTATACCAAACCTGAGACCCTTCCTATAACATGAGATGTGATATCCAACTCCTTCCCGTTCCAAACCTGAGACCCTTCCTATAGCATATGTGATATCCAACACATTCCCATTCCAAACATGAGACCCTTCCTATAGCAGGAATGTAATATCCAACTCCTTCCCATTCCAATCCTGAGACCATTCCTATAGCATGAGATGTGATATCTCAATGCTTCTAATACCAAACCTGAGATCCTTCCTATGACATGAGATGTGATATCCAATTCCTCCCCATTCCAAACCTGAGAACCTTCCTACAGCATGCGATGTGATATCTCAATGCTTCTAATACCAAACCTGAGACCAGTCCTATAACATGAGATTGGATATCCAACTCCTTCCCCTTCCAAACCTGAGACCCTTCCTATAGCATGAGATGTGATATCCAACTTCTTCCCATTCCAATCCTGAGACCCTTCCTATAACATGAGATGTGATGTCTCAATGCTTCTAATACCAAACCTGAGATCTTTCCTATAACATGAGATGTGATATCCAACTCCTTCCCATTCCAATCCTGAGACCCTTCCTATAACATGAAATGTGATATCCAACTCCTTCCCATTCCAACCTGAGACCCTTCCTATAGCATGAGATGTGATATCTCAAGGCCTCTAATACCAAACCTGAGATCCTTCCTCTAACATGAAATGTGATATCCAACTCCTTCTCCATCCAAACCTGAGAGCCTTCCTATAGCATGAGATATGATATCCAAGTCCTTCCCATTCCAATCCTGAGACCCTTCCTAAAACATGAAATGTGATATCCAACTCCTTCCCATTCCAACCTGAGACCCTTCCTATAGCATGAGATGGGATATCCAACTCCTTCCAAATCCAATACTGATACCCTTCCAATAGCATGAGATGTGATATCCCAATGCTTCTATCAAACCTGAGAACCATACTATGGCATGAGATGTGATATCAAACTCCTTCCCATTCCAATCCTGAGACTCTTCCTATAGCTTGAGATGTGATATCCAACTCCTTCCCATTCCAATTCTGAGACCCTTCCTATACCATGAGACTTGATATCTCAATGCTTCTAATACCAAACCTGAGACCCGTCCTATAACATGAGATGTGATATCCAAATCGTTCCCCTTCCAAATCTTAGACCCTTCCTTTATCATGAGATGTGATATCCAACTCCTTCCCATTCCAATCCTGAGACCCTTCCGATATCATGAGATTTGTTATCTCAATGCTTCTAATATCAAAATTGAGACCCTCCCTATAGCATGAGATGGGATATCCAACTCCTTCCCATTCCAATCCTGAGACCCTTCCGATAGCAGAGATGTGATATCTCAATGCTTATACCAAATCTGAGACCCTTCCTATAGCATGAGATGTGATATCCAACTCCTTCCCATTCCAATCCTGAGTTCCTTCCTATAACATGAGATGTGATATCCAACTCCTTCCCATTCCAATCCTGAGACCCTTCCTATAGCATGAGATGTGCTATCTCAATGCTTATACCAAACCTGAGACCCTTCCTAAAGCTTGAGATGTGATATCCAACTCCTTCCCATTCCAATCCTGAGACCCTTCCGATAGCAGAGATGTGATATCTCAATGCTTATACCAAATCTGAGACCCTTCCTATAGCATGAGATGTGATATCCAACTCCTTCCCATTCCAATCCTGAGACCCTTCCTATAGCATGAGATGTGATGTCTCAATGCTTCTAATACCAAACCTGAGATCCTTCCTATAACATGAGATGTGATATCCAACTCCTTCCCCTTCCAAACCTGAGAGCCTTCCTATAGCATGAGATATGATATCCAAGTCCTTCCCATTCCAATCCTGAGACCCTTCCTATAACATGAAATGTGATATCCAACTCCTTCCCATTCCAACCTGAGACCCTTCCTATAACATGAAATGTGATATCCAACTCCTTCCAAATCCAATACTGATACCCTTCCAATAGCATGAGATGTGATATCCCAATGCTTCTACCAAACCTGAGACCCATACTATGGCATGAGATGTGATATCAAACTCCTTCCCATTCCAATCCTGAGACTCTTCCTATAGCTTGAGATGTGATATCCAACTCCTTCACATTCCAATTCTGAGACCCTTCCTATGCCATGAGACTTGATATCTCAATGCTTCTAATACCAAACCTGAGACCCGTCCTATAACATGAGATGTGATATCCAAATCTTTCCCCTTCCAAACCTTAGACCCTTCCTTTATCATGAGATGTGATATCCAACTCCTTCCCATTCAATCCTGAGACCCTTCCGATATCATGAGATTTGTTATCTCAATGCTTCTAATATCAAAATTGAGACCCTCCCTATAGCATGAGATGTGATATCCAACTCCTTCCCATTCCAATCCTGAGACCCTTCCGATAGCAGAGATGTGATATCTCAATGCTTATACCAAATCTGAGACCCTTCCTATAGCATGAGATGTGATATCCAACTCCTTCCCATTCCAATCCTGAGACCCTTCCTATAGCATGAGATGTGATGTCTCAATGCTTCTAATACCAAACCTGAGATCCTTCCTATAACATGAGATGTGATATCCAACTCCTTCCCCTTCCAAACCTGAGAGCCTTCCTATAGCATGAGATATGATATCCAAGTCCTTCCCATTCCAATCCTGAGACCCTTCCTATAACATGAAATGTGATATCCAACTCCTTCCCATTCCAACCTGAGACCCTTCCTATAACATGAAATGTGATATCCAACTCCTTCCAAATCCAATACTGATACCCTTCCAATAGCATGAGATGTGATATCCCAATGCTTCTACCAAACCTGAGACCCATACTATGGCATGAGATGTGATATCAAACTCCTTCCCATTCCAATCCTGAGACTCTTCCTATAGCTTGAGATGTGATATCCAACTCCTTCACATTCCAATTCTGAGACCCTTCCTATGCCATGAGACTTGATATCTCAATGCTTCTAATACCAAACCTGAGACCCGTCCTATAACATGAGATGTGATATCCAAATCTTTCCCCTTCCAAACCTTAGACCCTTCCTTTATCATGAGATGTGATATCCAACTCCTTCCCATTCCAATCCTGAGACCCTTCCGATATCATGAGATTTGTTATCTCAATGCTTCTAATATCAAAATTGAGACCCTCCCTATAGCATGAGATGTGATATCCAACTCCTTCCCATTCCAATCCTGAGATCCTTCCTATAACATGAGATGTGATATCCAACTCCTTCCCATTCCAATCCTGAGACCCTTCCTATAGCATGAGATGTGCTATCTCAATGCTTATACCAAACCTGAGACCCTTCCTAAAGCTTGAGATGTGATATCCAACTCCTTCCCATTCCAATCCTGAGACCCTTCCTATAGCATGAGATGTGATATCTCAAGGCCTCTAATACCAAACCTGAGATCCTTCCTCTAACATGAAATGTGATATCCACCTCCTTCCCCTTCCAAACCTGAGAGCCTTCCTATAGCATGAGATATGATATCCAAGTCCTTCCCATTCCAATCCTGAGACCCTTCCTATAACATGAAATGTGATATCCAACTCCTTCCCATTCCAACCTGAGACCCTTCCTATAACATGAGATGTGATATCCAACTCCTTCCCATTCCAATCCTGAGACCCTTCCTATAGCATGAGATGTGATATCTCAATGCTTATACCAAACCTGAGACCCTTCCTATAGCATGAGATGTGATATCCAACTCCTTCCCATTCCAATCCTGAGACCCTTCCTATATCATGAGATGTGATATCTCAATGCCTCTAATACCAAACCTGAGATCCTTCCTCTAACATGAAATGTGATATCCAACTCCTTCCCATTCCAATCCTGAGACACTTCCTATAGCATGAGATGTGATATCTAAATGCTTCTAATACCAAACTTGAGACTCTTCCTATAACATGAGATGGGATATCCAACTCCTTCCCATTCCAATCCTTAGACCCTTCCTACAGCATGCAATATGATATCTCAATGATTCTAATAACAAACCTGAGACCCGTCCTATAACATGAGATGGGATATCCAACAGCTTCCCATTCCAATCCTGAGACACTTCCGATAGCAGAGATGTGATATCTCAATGCTTATACCAAACCTGAGACCCTTCCTATAACATGAGATGTGATATCCAACTCCTTCCCGTTCCAAACCTGAGACCCTTCCTATAGCATATGTGATATCCAACACATTCCCATTCCAAACATGAGACCCTTCCTATAGCAGGAATGTAATATCCAACTCCTTCCCATTCCAATCCTGAGACCATTCCTATAGAATGAGATGTGATATCTCAATGCTTCTAATACCAAACCTGAGATCCTTCCTATGACATGAGATGTGATATCCAATTCCTCCCCATTCCAAACCTGAGAACCTTCCTACAGCATGCGATGTGATATCTCAATGCTTCTAATACCAAACCTGAGACCAGTCCTATAACATGAGATTGGATATCCAACTCCTTCCCCTTCCAAACCTGAGACCCTTCCTATAGCATGAGATGTGATATCCAACTTCTTCCCATTCCAATCCTGAGACCCTTCCTATAACATGAGATGTGATGTCTCAATGCTTCTAATACCAAACCTGAGATCTTTCCTATAACATGAGATGTGATATCCAACTCCTTCCCATTCCAATCCTGAGACCCTTCCTATAGCATGAGATGTGCTATCTCAATGCTTATACCAAACCTGAGACCCTTCCTAAAGCTTGAGATGTGATATCCAACTCCTTCCCATTCCAATCCTGAGACCCTTCCTATAACATGAAATGTGATATCCAACTCCTTCCCATTCCAACCTGAGACCCTTCCTATAGCATGAGATGTGATATCTCAAGGCCTCTAATACCAAACCTGAGATCCTTCCTCTAACATGAAATGTGATATCCAACTCCTTCTCCATCCAAACCTGAGAGCCTTCCTATAGCATGAGATATGATATCCAAGTCCTTCCCATTCCAATCCTGAGACCCTTCCTATAACATGAAATGTGATATCCAACTCCTTCCCATTCCAACCTGAGACCCTTCCTATAGCATGAGATGGGATATCCAACTCCTTCCAAATCCAATACTGATACCCTTCCAATAGCATGAGATGTGATATCCCAATGCTTCTATCAAACCTGAGAACCATACTATGGCATGAGATGTGATATCAAACTCCTTCCCATTCCAATCCTGAGACTCTTCCTATAGCTTGAGATGTGATATCCAACTCCTTCCCATTCCAATTCTGAGACCCTTCCTATTCCATGAGACTTGATATCTCAATGCTTCTAATACCAAACCTGAGACCCGTCCTATAACATGAGATGTGATATCCAAATCTTTCCCCTTCCAAATCTTAGACCCTTCCTTTATCATGAGATGTGATATCCAACTCCTTCCCATTCCAATCCTGAGACCCTTCCGATATCATGAGATTTGTTATCTCAATGCTTCTAATATCAAAATTGAGACCCTCCCTATAGCATGAGATGGGATATCCAACTCCTTCCCATTCCAATCCTGAGACCCTTCCGATAGCAGAGATGTGATATCTCAATGCTTATACCAAATCTGAGACCCTTCCTATAGCATGAGATGTGATATCCAACTCCTTCCCATTCCAATCCTGAGACCCTTCCTATAGCATGAGATGTGATGTCTCAATGCTTCTAATACCAAACCTGAGATCCTTCCTATAACATGAGATGTGATATCCAACTCCTTCCCATTCCAATCCTGAGACCCTTCCTATAGCATGAGATGTGCTATCTCAATGCTTATAGCAAACCTGAGACCCTTCCTAAAGCTTGAGATGTGATATCCAACTCCTTCCCATTCCAATCCTGAGATCCTTCCTATAACATGAGATGTGATATCCAACTCCTTCCCATTCCAATCCTGAGACCCTTCCGATAGCAGAGATGTGATATCTCAATGCTTATACCAAATCTGAGACCCTTCCTATAGCATGAGATGTGATATCCAACTCCTTCCCATTCCAATCCTGAGACCCTTCCTATAGCATGAGATGTGATGTCTCAATGCTTCTAATACCAAACCTGAGATCCTTCCTATAACATGAGATGTGATATCCAACTCCTTCCCCTTCCAAACCTGAGAGCCTTCCTATAGCATGAGATATGATATCCAAGTCCTTCCCATTCCAATCCTGAGACCCTTCCTATAACATGAAATGTGATATCCAACTCCTTCCCATTCCAACCTGAGACCCTTCCTATAACATGAAATGTGATATCCAACTCCTTCCAAATCCAATACTGATACCCTTCCAATAGCATGAGATGTGATATCCCAATGCTTCTACCAAACCTGAGACCCATACTATGGCATGAGATGTGATATCAAACTCCTTCCCATTCCAATCCTGAGACTCTTCCTATAGCTTGAGATGTGATATCCAACTCCTTCACATTCCAATTCTGAGACCCTTCCTATGCCATGAGACTTGATATCTCAATGCTTCTAATACCAAACCTGAGACCCGTCCTATAACATGAGATGTGATATCCAAATCTTTCCCCTTCCAAACCTTAGACCCTTCCTTTATCATGAGATGTGATATCCAACTCCTTCCCATTCCAATCCTGAGACCCTTCCGATATCATGAGATTTGTTATCTCAATGCTTCTAATATCAAAATTGAGACCCTCCCTATAGCATGAGATGGGATATCCAACTCCTTCCCATTCCAATCCTGAGACCCTTCCTATAACATGAGATGTGATGTCTCAATGCTTCTAATACCAAACCTGAGATCTTTCCTATAACATGAGATGTGATATCCAACTCCTTCCCATTCCAATCCTGAGACCCTTCCTATAGCATGAGATGTGCTATCGCAATGCTTATACCAAACCTGAGACCGTTCCTAAAGCTTGAGATGTGATATCCAACTCCTTCCCATTCCAATCCTGACACCCTTCCTATAGCATGAGATGTGATATCTCAAGGCCTCTAATACCAAACCTGAGATCCTTCCTATAGCATGAGATGTGATATCCAACTCCTTCCCATTCCAATCCTGAGACCCTTCCTATAGCATGAGATGTGATGTCTCAATGCTTCTAATACCAAACCTGAGATCCTTCCTATAACATGAGATGTGATATCCAACTCCTTCCCATTCCAATCCTGAGACCCTTCCTATAGCATGAGATGTGCTATCTCAATGCTTATAGCAAACCTGAGACCCTTCCTAAAGCTTGAGATGTGATATCCAACTCCTTCCCATTCCAATCCTGAGATCCTTCCTATAACATGAGATGTGATATCCAACTCCTTCCCATTCCAATCCTGAGACCCTTCCTATAGCATGATATGTGCTATCTCAATGCTTATACCAAACCTGAGACCCTTCCTAAAGCTTGAGATGTGATATCCAACTCCTTCCCATTCCAATCCTGAGACCCTTCCGATAGCAGAGATGTGATATCTCAATGCTTATACCAAATCTGAGACCCTTCCTATAGCATGAGATGTGATATCCAACTCCTTCCCATTCCAATCCTGAGACCCTTCCTATAGCATGAGATGTGATGTCTCAATGCTTCTAATACCAAACCTGAGATCCTTCCTATAACATGAGATGTGATATCCAACTCCTTCCCCTTCCAAACCTGAGAGCCTTCCTATAGCATGAGATATGATATCCAAGTCCTTCCCATTCCAATCCTGAGACCCTTCCTATAACATGAAATGTGATATCCAACTCCTTCCCATTCCAACCTGAGACCCTTCCTATAACATGAAATGTGATATCCAACTCCTTCCAAATCCAATACTGATACCCTTCCAATAGCATGAGATGTGATATCCCAATGCTTCTACCAAACCTGAGACCCATACTATGGCATGAGATGTGATATCAAACTCCTTCCCATTCCAATCCTGAGACTCTTCCTATAGCTTGAGATGTGATATCCAACTCCTTCACATTCCAATTCTGAGACCCTTCCTATGCCATGAGACTTGATATCTCAATGCTTCTAATACCAAACCTGAGACCCGTCCTATAACATGAGATGTGATATCCAAATCTTTCCCCTTCCAAACCTTAGACCCTTCCTTTATCATGAGATGTGATATCCAACTCCTTCCCATTCCAATCCTGAGACCCTTCCGATATCATGAGATTTGTTATCTCAATGCTTCTAATATCAAAATTGAGACCCTCCCTATAGCATGAGATGGGATATCCAACTCCTTCCCATTCCAATCCTGAGACCCTTCCGATAGCAGAGATGTGATATCTCAATGCTTATACCAAATCTGAGACCCTTCCTATAGCATGAGATGTGATATCCAACTCCTTCCCATTCCAATCCTGAGACCCTTCCTATAGCATGAGATGTGATGTCTCAATGCTTCTAATACCAAACCTGAGATCCTTCCTATAACATGAGATGTGATATCCAACTCCTTCCCATTCCAATCCTGAGACCCTTCCTATAGCATGAGATGTGCTATCTCAATGCTTATACCAAACCTGAGACCCTTCCTAAAGCTTGAGATGTGATATCCAACTCCTTCCCATTCCAATCCTGAGACCCTTCCTATAGCATGAGATGTGATATCTCAAGGCCTCTAATACCAAACCTGAGATCCTTCCTCTAACATGAAATGTGATATCCAACTCCTTCCCCTTCCAAACCTGAGAGCCTTCCTATAGCATGAGATATGATATCCAAGTCCTTCCCATTCCAATCCTGAGACCCTTCCTATAACATGAAATGTGATATCCAACTCCTTCCCATTCCAACCTGAGACCCTTCCTATAACATGAAATGTGATATCCAACTCCTTCCAAATCCAATACTGATACCCTTCCAATAGCATGAGATGTGATATCCCAATGCTTCTACCAAACCTGAGACCCATACTATGGCATGAGATGTGATATCAAACTCCTTCCCATTCCAATCCTGAGATTCTTCCTATAGCTTGAGATGTGATATCCAACTCCTTCACATTCCAATTCTGAGACCCTTCCTATGCCATGAGACTTGATATCTCAATGCTTCTAATACCAAACCTGAGACCCGTCCTATAACATGAGATGTGATATCCAAATATTTCCCCTTCCAAACCTTAGACCCTTCCTTTATCATGAGATGTGATATCCAACTCCTTCCCATTCCAATCCTGAGACCCTTCCGATATCATGAGATTTGTTATCTCAATGCTTCTAATATCAAACTTGAGACACTCCCTATAGCATGAGATGTGACATCCAAGTCCTCCCCATTCCAATCCTGAGACCCTTCCTATAGCATGAGATGTGATATCTCAATGCTTCTAATACCAAACCTGAGACCCTTCCTATAACATGAGATGGGATATCCAATTCCTTCCCATTCCAATCCTGAGACCCTTCCGATAGCAGAGATGTGATATCTCAATGCTTATACCAATCCTGAGACCCTTCCTATGGCCTGAGATGTCATATACAACTCCTTCCCAATCCAATCCTGAGACCCTTCCTATAGCATGAGATGTGATATCTCAATGCTTATACCAAATGTGAGACCCTTCCTATAGCATGAGATGTGATATCCAACTCCTTCCCATTCCAATCCTGAGACCCTTCCTATAGCATGAGATGTGATGTCTCAATGCTTCTAATACCAAACCTGAGATCCTTCCTATAACATGAGATGTGATATCCAACTCCTTCCCATTCCAATCCTGAGACCCTTCCTATAGCATGAGATGTGATGTCTCAATGCTTCTAATACCAAACCTGAGAACCTTCCTACAGCATGCGATGTGATATCTCAATGCTTCTAATACCAAACCTGAGACCAGTCCTATAACATGAGATTGGATATCCAACTCCTTCCCCTTCCAAACCTGAGACCCTTCCTATAGCATGAGATGTGATATCCAACTTCTTCCCATTCCAATCCTGAGACCCTTCCTATAACATGAGATGTGATGTCTCAATGCTTCTAATACCAAACCTGAGATCTTTCCTATAACATGAGATGTGATATCCAACTCCTTCCCATTCCAATCCTGAGACCCTTCCTATAGCATGAGATGTGCTATCGCAATGCTTATACCAAACCTGAGACCGTTCCTAAAGCTTGAGATGTGATATCCAACTCCTTCCCATTCCAATCCTGACACCCTTCCTATAGCATGAGATGTGATATCTCAAGGCCTCTAATACCAAACCTGAGATCCTTCCTCTAACATGAAATGTTATATCCAACTCCTTCCCCTTCCAAACCTGAGAGCCTTCCTATAGCATGAGATATGATATCCAAGTCCTTCCCATTCCAATCCTGAGACCCTTCCTATAACATGAAATGTGATATCCAACTCCTTCCCATTCCAACCTGAGACCCTTCCTATAGCATGAGATGGGATATCCAACTCCTTCGAAATCCAATACTGATACCCTTCCAATAGCATGAATTGTGATATCCCAATGCTTCTACCAAACCTGAGACCCATACTATGGCATGAGATGTGATATCAAACTCATTCCCATTCCAATCCTGAGACTCTTCCTATAGCTTGAGATGTGATATCCAACTCCTTCCCATTCCAATTCTGAGACCCTTCCTATGCCATGAGACTTGATATCTCAATGCTTCTAATACCAAACCTGAGACCCGTCCTATAACATGAGATGTGATATCCAAATCTTTCCCCTTCCAAACCTTAGACCCTTCCTTTATCATGAGATGTGATATCCAACTCCTTCCCATTCCAATCCTGAGACCCTTCCGATATCATGAGATTTGTTATCTCAATGCTTCTAATATCAAACTTGAGACCCTCCCTATAGCATGAGATGTGACATCCAAGTCCTCCCCATTCCAATCCTGAGACCCTTCCTATAGCATGAGATGTGATATCTCAATGCTTCTAATACCAAACCTGAGACCCTTCCTATAACATGAGATGTCATATACAACTCCTTCCCAATCCAATCCTGAGACCCTTCCTATAGCATGAGATGTGATATCTCAATGCTTATACCAAATCTGAGACCCTTCCTATAGCATGAGATGTGATATCCAACTCCTTCCCATTCCAATCCTGAGACCCTTCCTATAGCATGAGATGTGATGTCTCAATGCTTCTAATACCAAACCTGCGATCCTTCCAATAACATGAGATGTGATATCCAACTCCTTCCCATTCCAATCCTGAGACCCTTATGATAGCATGAGATGTGATATCTCAATGCCTCTAATACCAAACCTGAGATACTTCCGATAGCATGAGATGTGATATCTCAATGCTTCTAATACCAAACCTGAGATCCTTCCTATAACATAAGATGTGATTTCCAAATCCTTCCCCTTCCAAACCTGAGACCCTCCATTTAGCATGAGATGTGATATACAACTCCTTCCCATTCCAATCCTGAGACCCTTCTGATAGCATGAGATGTGATATCTCAATGCCTCTAATACCAAACCTGAGATCCTATCTCTAACATGAAATGTGAAATCCATCTCCTTCCCTTTCCAAACCTGAGGCCCTGCCTATAGCATGAGATGTGATATCCAAGTCCTTCCCATTCCAATCCTGAGAGGAAGGATCTCAGGTTTGGTATTAGAAGCATTGAGACATCACATCTCATGCTATAGGAAGGGTCTCAGGGTTGGAATGGGAAGGAGTTGGATATCACATCTCATCCAATAGGAAGGGTCTCAGGTTTGGAATGGGAAGGAATTGGATATCACATCTCATGTTATAGGAAGGATCTCAGGTTTGGTATGAGAAGCATTGAGATATCACATCTCATGCTATAGGAAGGGTCTCAGGATTGGAATGTGAAGGATTTGGATATCACATCTCATGCTAAAGGAAGGGTCTCAGGTATGGTAGAAGCATTGAGATATCACGTCTCTGCTATCGGAAGGGTCTCAGGATTGGATTGGGAAGGCGTTGGATATCCCTTCTCATGCTATAGGAAGGGTCTCAGGATTTGAATGGGAAGGAGTTGGATATCACATCTCATGTTATAGGAAGGGTCTCAGGATTGGAATGGGAAGGATTTGGATATCACATCTCTTGCTATAGGAAGGGTCTCAGGATTGGAATGGGTAGGAGTTGGATATTACTTTCTTGCTATAGGAAGGGTCTCATGTTTGGAATGGGAAGCAGTTGGATATCACATCTCATGTTATAGGAAGGGTCTCAGGTTTGGTATAAGCATTGAGATATCACATCTCTGCTATCGGAAGCGGCTCAGGATTGGAATGGGAAGGAGTTGGATATCCCATCTCATGTTATAGGAAGAGTCTCTGGTTTGGTATTAGAATCATTGAGATATCACATTGCATGCTGTAGGAAGGGTCTAAGGATTGGAATGGGATGGACTTGGATATCACATCTCATGCTATAGGTAGGCTCTCAGGTTTGGTATAAGCATTGAGATATCACATCTCATGCTATAGGAAGGGTCTCAGGATTGGAATGGGAAGGAATTGGATATCACATCTCATGCTGTAGGAAGGGTCTCAGATTTGGTATAAGCATTGAGATATCACATCTCATGCTAAAGGAAGGGTCTCAGGATTGGAATGGGAAGGAGTTGTATATGACATCTCAGGCCATAGGAAGGGTCTCAGGTTTGGTATAAGCATTGAGATATCACATCTCTGCTATCGGAAGGGTCTCAGGATTGGAATGGGAAGGAGTTGGATATCCCATCTCATGTTATAGGAATGGTCTCAGGTTTGGTATTAGAAGCATAGAGATATCACATCTCATGCTATAGGAAGGGTCTCAGGATTGGAATGGGAAGGACTTGGATGTCACATCTCATGCTGTAGGGAGGGTCTCAAGTTTGATATTAGAAGCATTGAGATAACAAATCTCATGATATCGGAAGGGTCTCAGGATTGGAATGGGAAGGAGTTGGATATCACATCTCATGATAAAGGAAGGGTCTAAGGTTTGGAAGGGGAAGGATTTGGATATCACATCTCATGTTATAGGACGGGTCTCAGGTTTGGTATTAGAAGCATTGAGATATCAAGTCTCATGGTATAAGAAGGGTCTCAGAATTGGAATGGGAAGGAGTTGGATATCACACCTCAAGCTATAGGAAGGGTCTCAGGATTGGAATGGGAAGGAGTTTGATATCACATCTCATGCCATAGTATGGGTCTCAGGTTTGGTAGAAGCATTGGGATATCACATCTCATGCTATCGGAAGGGTATCAGTATTGGATTTGGAAGAAGTTGGATATCCCATCTCATGCTATAGGAAGGGTCTCAGGTTGGAATGGGAAGGAGTTGGATATCACATTTCATGTTATAGGAAGGGTCTCAGGATTGGAATGGGAAGGACTTGGATATCATATCTCATGCTATAGGAAGGCTCTCAGGTTTGGAAGGGGAAGGAGTTGGATATCACATTTCATGTTAGAGGAAGGATCTCAGGTTTGGTATAAGCATTGAGATATCACATCTCATGCTATAGGAAGGGTCTCAGGATTGGAATGGGAAGGAGTTGGATATCACATCTCATGTTATAGGAAATATCTCAGGTTTGGTATTAGAAGCATTGAGACATCACATCTCATGTTATAGGAAGGGTCTCAGGATTGGAATGGGAAGAAGTTGGATATCACATCTCATGCTATAGGAAGGGTCTCAGGTTTGGTATAAGCATTGAGATATCACATCTCATGCTATAGGAAGGGTCTCAGGATTGGAATGGGAAGGAGTTGTATATGACATCTCATGCCATAGGAAGGGTCTCAGGTTTGGTATAAGCATTGAGATATCACATCACATGCTATAGGAAGGGTCTCAGGATTGGAATGGGAAGGACTTGGATATCACATCTCATGCTATAGGCAGGGCCTCAGGTTTGGAAAGGGAAGGAGATGGATATCACATTTCATGTTAGAGATAGGATCTCAGGTTTGGTATTAGAGGCATTGAGATATCACATCTCATGCTATCAGAAGGGTCTCAGGATTGGAATGGGAAGGAGTTGTATATCACATCTCATGCTAAATGGAGGGTCTCAGGTTTGGAAGGGGAAGGATTTGGAAATCACATCTCATGTTATAGGAAGGATCTCAGGTTTGGTATTAGAAGCATTGAGATATCACATCTCTGCTATCGGAAGGGTCTCAGGATTGGAATGGGAAGGAATTGGATATCCCATCTCATGTTATAGGAAGGGTCTCAGGTTTGGTATTAGAAGCATTGAGATATCACATCTCATGCTATAGGAAGGGTCTCAGGATTGGAATGGGGAGGACTTGGATGTCACATCTCATGCTATAGGGAGTGTCTCAAGTTTGATATTAGAAGCATTGAGATAACAAATCTCATGATATCGGAAGGGTCTCAGGATTGGAATGGGAAGGAGTTGGATATCACATCTCATGATAAAGGAAGGGTCTAAGGTTTGGAAGGGGAAATATTTGGATATCACATCTCATGTTATAGGACGGGTCTCAGGTTTGGTATTAGAAGCATTGAGATATCAAGTCTCATGGCATAGGAAGGGTCTCAGAATTGGAATGTGAAGGAGTTGGATATCACATCTCAAGCTATAGGAAGAATCTCAGGATTGGAATGGGAAGGAGTTTGATATCACATCTCATGCCATAGTATGGGTCTCAGGTTTGGTAGAAGCATTGGGATATCACATCTCATGCTATTGGAAGGGTATCAGTATTGGATTTGGAAGGAGTTGGATATCACATTTCATGTTAT
This sequence comes from Ambystoma mexicanum, assembly GCF_040938575.1. Lineage (NCBI taxonomy): Eukaryota > Metazoa > Chordata > Amphibia > Caudata > Ambystomatidae > Ambystoma > Ambystoma mexicanum. Next base: position 12,444,877 of record NW_027182466.1, on the reverse strand, counting down.
AGGAAGGGTCTCAGGTTGGAATGGGAAGGAGTTGGATATCACATTTCATGTTATAGGAAGGGTCTCAGGATTGGAATGGGAAGGACTTGGATATCATATCTCATGCTATAGGAAGGCTCTCAGGTTTGGAAGGGGAAGGAGTTGGATATCACATTTCATGTTAGAGGAAGGATCTCAGGTTTGGTATTAGAGGCCTTGAGATATCACATCTCATGCTATAGGAAGGGTCTCAGGATTGGAATGGGAAGGAGTTGGATATCACATCTCAAGCTTTAGGAAGGGTCTCAGGTTTGGTATAAGCATTGAGATAGCACATCTCATGCTATAGGAAGGGTCTCAGGATTGGAATGGGAAGGAGTTGGATATCACATCTCATGTTATAGGAAGGATCTCAGGTTTGGTATTAGAAGCATTGAGACATCATATCCAACTCCTTCCCCTTCCAAACCTGAGACCCTTCCTATAGCATGAGATGTGATATCCAACTTCTTCCCATTCCAATCCTGAGACCCTTCCTATAACATGAGATGTGATGTCTCAATGCTTCTAATACCAAACCTGAGATCTTTCCTATAACATGAGATGTGATATCCAACTCCTTCCCATTCCAATCCTGAGACCCTTCCTATAGCATGAGATGTGCTATCGCAATGCTTATACCAAACCTGAGACCGTTCCTAATGCTTGAGATGTGATATCCAACTCCTTCCCATTCCAATCCTGACACCCTTCCTATAGCATGAGATGTGATATCTCAAGGCCTCTAATACCAAACCTGAGATCCTTCCTCTAACATGAAATGTTATATCCAACTCCTTCCCCTTCCAAACCTGAGAGCCTTCCTATAGCATGAGATATGATATCCAAGTCCTTCCCATTCCAATCCTGAGACCCTTCCTATAACATGAAATGTGATATCCAACTCCTTCCCATTCCAACCTGAGACCCTTCCTATAGCATGAGATGGGATATCCAACTCCTTCGAAATCCAATACTGATACCCTTCCAATAGCATGAATTGTGATATCCCAATGCTTCTACCAAACCTGAGACCCATACTATGGCATGAGATGTGATATCAAACTCATTCCCATTCCAATCCTGAGACTCTTCCTATAGCTTGAGATGTGATATCCAACTCCTTCCCATTCCAATTCTGAGACCCTTCCTATGCCATGAGACTTGATATCTCAATGCTTCTAATACCAAACCTGAGACCCGTCCTATAACATGAGATGTGATATCCAAATCTTTCCCCTTCCAAACCTTAGACCCTTCCTTTATCATGAGATGTGATATCCAACTCCTTCCCATTCCAATCCTGAGACCCTTCCGATATCATGAGATTTGTTATCTCAATGCTTCTAATATCAAACTTGAGACCCTCCCTATAGCATGAGATGTGACATCCAAGTCCTCCCCATTCCAATCCTGAGACCCTTCCTATAGCATGAGATGTGATATCTCAATGCTTCTAATACCAAACCTGAGACCCTTCCTATAACATGAGATGTCATATACAACTCCTTCCCAATCCAATCCTGAGACCCTTCCTATAGCATGAGATGTGATATCTCAATGCTTATACCAAATCTGAGACCCTTCCTATAGCATGAGATGTGATATCCAACTCCTTCCCATTCCAATCCTGAGACCCTTCCTATAGCATGAGATGTGATGTCTCAATGCTTCTAATACCAAACCTGCGATCCTTCCAATAACATGAGATGTGATATCCAACTCCTTCCCATTCCAATCCTGAGACCCTTATGATAGCATGAGATGTGATATCTCAATGCCTCTAATACCAAACCTGAGATACTTCCGATAGCATGAGATGTGATATCTCAATGCTTCTAATACCAAACCTGAGATCCTTCCTATAACATAAGATGTGATTTCCAAATCCTTCCCCTTCCAAACCTGAGACCCTCCATTTAGCATGAGATGTGATATACAACTCCTTCCCATTCCAATCCTGAGACCCTTCTGATAGCATGAGATGTGATATCTCAATGCCTCTAATACCAAACCTGAGATCCTATCTCTAACATGAAATGTGAAATCCATCTCCTTCCCTTTCCAAACCTGAGGCCCTGCCTATAGCATGAGATGTGATATCCAAGTCCTTCCCATTCCAATCCTGAGAGGAAGGATCTCAGGTTTGGTATTAGAAGCATTGAGACATCACATCTCATGCTATAGGAAGGGTCTCAGGGTTGGAATGGGAAGGAGTTGGATATCACATCTCATCCAATAGGAAGGGTCTCAGGTTTGGAATGGGAAGGAATTGGATATCACATCTCATGTTATAGGAAGGATCTCAGGTTTGGTATGAGAAGCATTGAGATATCACATCTCATGCTATAGGAAGGGTCTCAGGATTGGAATGTGAAGGATTTGGATATCACATCTCATGCTAAAGGAAGGGTCTCAGGTATGGTAGAAGCATTGAGATATCACGTCTCTGCTATCGGAAGGGTCTCAGGATTGGATTGGGAAGGCGTTGGATATCCCTTCTCATGCTATAGGAAGGGTCTCAGGATTTGAATGGGAAGGAGTTGGATATCACATCTCATGTTATAGGAAGGGTCTCAGGATTGGAATGGGAAGGATTTGGATATCACATCTCTTGCTATAGGAAGGGTCTCAGGATTGGAATGGGTAGGAGTTGGATATTACTTTCTTGCTATAGGAAGGGTCTCATGTTTGGAATGGGAAGCAGTTGGATATCACATCTCATGTTATAGGAAGGGTCTCAGGTTTGGTATAAGCATTGAGATATCACATCTCTGCTATCGGAAGCGGCTCAGGATTGGAATGGGAAGGAGTTGGATATCCCATCTCATGTTATAGGAAGAGTCTCTGGTTTGGTATTAGAATCATTGAGATATCACATTGCATGCTGTAGGAAGGGTCTAAGGATTGGAATGGGATGGACTTGGATATCACATCTCATGCTATAGGTAGGCTCTCAGGTTTGGTATAAGCATTGAGATATCACATCTCATGCTATAGGAAGGGTCTCAGGATTGGAATGGGAAGGAATTGGATATCACATCTCATGCTGTAGGAAGGGTCTCAGATTTGGTATAAGCATTGAGATATCACATCTCATGCTAAAGGAAGGGTCTCAGGATTGGAATGGGAAGGAGTTGTATATGACATCTCAGGCCATAGGAAGGGTCTCAGGTTTGGTATAAGCATTGAGATATCACATCTCTGCTATCGGAAGGGTCTCAGGATTGGAATGGGAAGGAGTTGGATATCCCATCTCATGTTATAGGAATGGTCTCAGGTTTGGTATTAGAAGCATAGAGATATCACATCTCATGCTATAGGAAGGGTCTCAGGATTGGAATGGGAAGGACTTGGATGTCACATCTCATGCTGTAGGGAGGGTCTCAAGTTTGATATTAGAAGCATTGAGATAACAAATCTCATCATATCGGAAGGGTCTCAGGATTGGAATGGGAAGGAGTTGGATATCACATCTCATGATAAAGGAAGGGTCTAAGGTTTGGAAGGGGAAGGATTTGGATATCACATCTCATGTTATAGGACGGGTCTCAGGTTTGGTATTAGAAGCATTGAGATATCAAGTCTCATGGTATAAGAAGGGTCTCAGAATTGGAATGGGAAGGAGTTGGATATCACACCTCAAGCTATAGGAAGGGTCTCAGGATTGGAATGGGAAGGAGTTTGATATCACATCTCATGCCATAGTATGGGTCTCAGGTTTGGTAGAAGCATTGGGATATCACATCTCATGCTATCGGAAGGGTATCAGTATTGGATTTGGAAGAAGTTGGATATCCCATCTCATGCTATAGGAAGGGTCTCAGGTTGGAATGGGAAGGAGTTGGATATCACATTTCATGTTATAGGAAGGGTCTCAGGATTGGAATGGGAAGGACTTGGATATCATATCTCATGCTATAGGAAGGCTCTCAGGTTTGGAAGGGGAAGGAGTTGGATATCACATTTCATGTTAGAGGAAGGATCTCAGGTTTGGTATAAGCATTGAGATATCACATCTCATGCTATAGGAAGGGTCTCAGGATTGGAATGGGAAGGAGTTGGATATCACATCTCATGTTATAGGAAATATCTCAGGTTTGGTATTAGAAGCATTGAGACATCACATCTCATGTTATAGGAAGGGTCTCAGGATTGGAATGGGAAGAAGTTGGATATCACATCTCATGCTATAGGAAGGGTCTCAGGTTTGGTATAAGCATTGAGATATCACATCTCATGCTATAGGAAGGGTCTCAGGATTGGAATGGGAAGGAGTTGTATATGACATCTCATGCCATAGGAAGGGTCTCAGGTTTGGTATAAGCATTGAGATATCACATCACATGCCATAGTATGGGTCTCAGGTTTGGTAGAAGCATTGGGATATCACATCTCATGCTATCGGAAGGGTATCAGTATTGGATTTGGAAGAAGTTGGATATCCCATCTCATGCTATAGGAAGGGTCTCAGGTTGGAATGGGAAGGAGTTGGATATCACATTTCATGTTATAGGAAGGGTCTCAGGATTGGAATGGGAAGGACTTGGATATCATATCTCATGCTATAGGAAGGCTCTCAGGTTTGGAAGGGGAAGGAGTTGGATATCACATTTCATGTTAGAGGAAGGATCTCAGGTTTGGTATAAGCATTGAGATATCACATCTCATGCTATAGGAAGGGTCTCAGGATTGGAATGGGAAGGAGTTGGATATCACATCTCATGTTATAGGAAATATCTCAGGTTTGGTATTAGAAGCATTGAGACATCACATCTCATGTTATAGGAAGGGTCTCAGGATTGGAATGGGAAGAAGTTGGATATCACATCTCATGCTATAGGAAGGGTCTCAGGTTTGGTATAAGCATTGAGATATCACATCTCATGCTATAGGAAGGGTCTCAGGATTGGAATGGGAAGGAGTTGTATATGACATCTCATGCCATAGGAAGGGTCTCAGGTTTGGTATAAGCATTGAGATATCACATCACATGCTATAGGAAGGGTCTCAGGATTGGAATGGGAAGGACTTGGATATCACATCTCATGCTATAGGCAGGGCCTCAGGTTTGGAAAGGGAAGGAGATGGATATCACATTTCATGTTAGAGATAGGATCTCAGGTTTGGTATTAGAGGCATTGAGATATCACATCTCATGCTATCAGAAGGGTCTCAGGATTGGAATGGGAAGGAGTTGTATATCACATCTCATGCTAAATGGAGGGTCTCAGGTTTGGAAGGGGAAGGATTTGGAAATCACATCTCATGTTATAGGAAGGATCTCAGGTTTGGTATTAGAAGCATTGAGATATCACATCTCATGCTATCGGAAGTATATCAGGTTTGGTATTAGAGGCATTGAGATATCACATCTCATGCTATCATAAGGGTCTCAGGATTGGAATGGGAAGGAGTTGGATATCACATCTCATGTTATTGGAAGGATCGCAGGTTTGGTATTAGAAGCATTGAGATATCACATCTCATGTTATAGGAAGGGTCTCAGGATTGGAATGGGAAGAAGTTGGATATCACATCTCATGCTATAGGAAGGGTCTCAGGTTTGGTATAAGCATTGAGATATCACATCTCATGCTATAGGAAGGGTCTCAGGATTGGAATGGGAAGGAGTTGTATATGACATCTCATGCCATAGGAAGGGTCTCAGGATTGGAATGGGGAGGACTTGGATGTCACATCTCATGCTATAGGGAGGGTCTCAAGTTTGATATTAGAAGCATTGAGATAACAAATCTCATGATATCGGAAGGGTCTCAGGATTGGAATGGGAAGGAGTTGGATATCACATCTCATGATAAAGGAAGGGTCTAAGGTTTGGAAGGGGAAAGATTTGGATATCACATCTCATGTTATAGGACGGGTCTCAGGTTTGGTATTAGAAGCATTGAGATATCAAGTCTCATGGCATAGGAAGGGTCTCAGAATTGGAATGGGAAGGAGTTGGATATCACATCTCAAGCTATAGGAAGAGTCTCAGGATTGGAATGGGAATGAGTTTGATATCACATCTCATGCCATAGTATGGGTCTCAGGTTTGGTAGAAGCATTGGGATATCACAATTCATGCTATTGGAAGGGTATCAGTATTGGATTTCGAAGGAGTTGGATATCCCATCTCATGCTATAGGAAGGGTCTCAGGTTGGAATGGGAAGGAGTTGGATATCACATTTCATGTTATAGGAAGGGTCTCAGGATTGGAATGGGAAGGACTTGGATATCATATCTCATGCTATAGGAAGGCTCTCAGGTTTGGAAGGGGAAGGAGTTGGATATCACATTTCATGTTAGAGGAAGGATCTCAGGTTTGGTATTAGAGGCCTTGAGATATCACATCTCATGCTATAGGAAGGGTCTCAGGATTGGAATGGGAAGGAGTTGGATATCACATCTCAAGCTTTAGGAAGGGTCTCAGGTTTGGTATAAGCATTGAGATAGCACATCTCATGCTATAGGAAGGGTCTCAGGATTGGAATGGGAAGGAGTTGGATATCACATCTCATGTTATAGGAAGGATCTCAGGTTTGGTATTAGAAGCATTGAGACATCACATCTCATGCTATAGGAAGGGTCTCAGGATTGGAATGGGAAGGAGTTGGATATCACATCTCATGCTATAGGAAGGGTCTCAGATTTGGTATAAGCATTGAGATATCACATCTCTGCTATCGGAAGGGTCTCAGGATTGGAATGGGAAGGAGTTGGATATCCCATCTCATGCTATAGGGAGGGTCTCAATTTTGATATTAGAAGCATTGAGATAACAAATCTCATGATATCGGAAGGGTCTCAGGATTGGAATGGGAAGGAGTTGGATATCACATCTCATGATAAAGGAAGGGTCTAAGGTTTGGAAGGGGAAAGATTTGGATATCACATCTCATGTTATAGGACGGGTCTCAGGTTTGGTATTAGAAGCATTGAGATATCAAGTCTCATGGTATAGGAAGGGTCTCAGAATTGGAATGGGAAGGAGTTGGATATCACATCTCAAGCTATAGGAAGAGTCTCAGGATTGGAATGGGAAGGAGTTTGATATCACATCTCATGCCATAGTATGGTTCTCAGGTTTGATAGAAGCATTGGGATATCACATCTCATGCTATTGGAAGGGTATCAGTATTGGATTTGGAAGGAGTTGGATATCCCATCTCATGCTATAGGAAGGGTCTCAGATTGGAATGGGAAGGAGTTGGATATCACATTTCATGTTATAGGAAGGGTCTCAGGATTGGAATGGGAAGGACTTGGATATCATATCTCATGCTATAGGAAGGCTCTCAGGTTTGGAAGGAGAAGGAGTTGGATATCACATTTCATGTTAGAGGAAGGATCTCAGGTTTGGTATTAGAGGCCTTGAGATATCACATCTCATGCTATAGGAAGGGTCTCAGGTTGGAATGGGAAGGAGTTGGATATCACATTTCATGTTATAGGAAGGGTCTCAGGATTGGAATGGGAAGGAGTTGGATATCACATCTCAAGCTTTAGGTGGGTCTCAGGTTTGGTATAAGCATTGAGATAGCACATCTCATGCTATAGGAAGGGTCTCAGGATTGGAATGGGAAGGAGTTGGATATCACATCTCATGTTATAGGAAAGATCTCAGGTTTGGGATTAGAAGCATTGAGACATCACATCTCATGTTATAGGAAGGGTCTCAGGATTGGAATGGGAAGAAGTTGGATATCACATCTCATGCTATTGAAAGGGTCTCAGGTTTGCAAGGGGAAAGAATTGTATATCCAATCTCATGTTATAGGACTGGTCTCAGGTTTGGTATTAGAAGCATTGAGATATCACATCACATGCTGTAGGAAGGTTCTCAGGTTTGGAATGGGGAGGAATTGGATATCACATCTCATGTCATAGGAAGGATCTCAGGTTTGGTATTAGAAGCATTGAGATATCACATCTCATGCTATAGGAATGGTCTCAGGATTGGAATGGGAAGGAGTTGGATATTACATTCCTGCTATAGGAAGGGTCTCATGTTTGGAATGGGAATGTGTTGGATATCACATATGCTATAGGAAGGGTCTCAGGTTTGGAACGGGAAGGAGTTGGATATCACATCTCATGTTATAGGAAGGGTCTCAGGTTTGGTATAAGCATTGAGATATCACATCTCTGCTATCGGAAGTGTCTCAGGATTGGAATGGGAAGGTGTTGGATATCCCATCTCATGTTATAGGACGGGTCTCAGGTTTGTTATTAGAATCATTGAGATATCATATTGCATGCTGTAGGAAGGGTCTAAGGATTGGAATGGGAAGGAGTTGGATATCCCATCTCATGTTATAGGAAGAGTCTCAAGTTTGGCATTAGAAGCATTTAGATATCACATCTCATGCTATAGGAAGTGTCTCAGGATTGGAATGGGAAGGAGTTGGATATCACATTTCATGTTAGAGGAAGGATCTCAGGTTTGGTATTAGAGGCATTGAGATATCACATCTCATGCTATAGGAAGGGTCTCAGGATTGGAATGGGAAGGAGTTGGATATCACATCTCATGCTATAGGAAGGGTCTCAGGTTTGGTATAAGCATTGAGATATCACATCTCATGCTATAGGAAGGGTCTCAGGATTGGAATGGGAAGGAGTTGGATATCACATCTCATGGTATAGGAAGGATCTCAGGTTTGGTATTAGAAGCATTGAGACATCACATCTCATGCTATCGGAAGGGTCTCAGGATTGGAATGGGAAGGACTTGGATATCACATCTCATGCTATAGGGAGGGTCTCAAGTTTGATATTAGAAGCATAGAGATATCATATCTCATGCTATAGGAAGGGTCTCAGGATTGGAATGGGAAGGAGTTGGATATCACATCTCATGCTATAGGAAGGGTCTCAGGTTTGGTATAAGCAGTGAGATATCACATCTCTACTATCGGAAGGGTCTCAGGATTGGAATGGGAAGGAGTTGTATATGACATCTCATGCCATAGGAAGGGTCTCAGGTTTGGTATAAGCATTGAGATATCACATCACATGCTATAGGAAGGGTTTCAGGACTGGAATGGGAAGGACTTGGATATCACATCTCATGCTATAGGCAGGGCCTCAGGTTTGGAAAGGGAAGGAGATGGATATCACATTTCATGTTAGAGATAGGATCTCAGGTTTGGTATTAGAGGCATTGAGATATCACATCTCATGCCATAGAAAGGGTCTCAGGATTGGAATGGGAAGGACTTGGATATCACATCTCATGCTATAAGGAGGGTCTCAAGTTTGATATTAGAAGCATTGAGATATCACATCTCATGATATCGGAAGGGTCTCAAGGATGGAATGGGAAGGAGTTGGATATCACATCTCATGATAAAGGAAGTGTCTAAGGTTTGGAAGGGGAAGGAGTTTGATATCACATCTCATGCCATAGTATGGGTCTCAGGTTTGGTAGAAGCATTGGGATATCACATCTCATGCTATCGGAAGGGTATCAGGATTGGATTTGGAAGGAGTTGGATATCCCATCTCATGCTATAGGAAGGGTCTCAGGTTGGAATGGGAAGGAGTTGGATATCACATCTCATGTTATAGGAAGGGTCTCAGGATTGGAATTAGAAGGACTTGGATATCACATCTCATGCTATAGGAAGGCTCTCAGGTTTGGAAGGGGAAAGAATTGGATATCACATTTCATGTTAGAGGTAGGATCTCAGGTTTGGTATTAGAGGCATTGAGATATCACATCTCATGCTATCAGAAGAGTCTCAGGATTGGAATGGGAAGGAGTTGGATATCACATCTCATGCTAAAGGGAGGGTCTCAGGTTTGGAAGGGGAAGGATTTGGATATCACATCTCATGTTATAGGAAGGATCTCAGGTTTGGTATTAGAAGCATTGAGATATCACATCTCATGCTATCGGAAGGATCTCAGGTTTGGTATAGAAGCATTGAGATATCACATCTCATGCTATCAGAAGGTTCTCAGGATTGGAATGGGAAGGAGTTGGATATCACATCTCATGCTAAAGGGAGGGTCTCAGGTTTGGAAGGGGAAGGATTTGGATATCATATCTCATGTTATCAGAAGGATCTCAGGTTTGGTATTAGAAGTATTGAGATATCACATCTCATGCTATAGGAAGGGTCTCAGGATTGGAATGGGAAGGAGCTGGATATCACATCTCATGCTAAAGGAAGGGTCTCAGGTTTGGAACGGGAAGGAGTTGGATATCACATCTCATGTTATAGGAAGGGTCTCAGGTTTGGTATAAGCATTGAGATATCACATCTCTGCTATCGGAAGTGTCTCAGTATTGGAATGGGAAGGACTTGGATATCACATCTCATGCTATAGATAGGCTCTCAGGTTTGGAAAGGGAAGGAGTTGGATATCACATTTCATGTTAGAGGAAGGATCTCAGGTTTGGTATTAGAGGCATTGAGATATCAGATCTCAGGCTATAGGAAGGGTCTCAGGATTGGAATGGGAAGGAGTTGGATATCACATCTCATGCTAGAGGAAGGGTCTCAGGTTTGGTATAAGCATTGAGATATCACATCTCATGCTATAGGAAGGGTCTCAGGATTGGAATGGGAAGGAGTTGTATATGACATCTCATGCCGTAGGAAGGGTCTCAGGTTTGGCATAAGCATTGAGATATCACATCTCTGCTATCGAAAGGGTCTTAGGATTGGAATGGGAAGGAGTTGGATATCCCATCTCATGTTATAGGAAGAGTCTCAGGTTTGGTATTAGAAGCATTGAGATATCCCATCTCATGATATAGGAAGGGTCTCAGTTTGGAATGGGAAGGAGTTGGATATCACATTTCATGTTATAGGAAGGGTCTCAGGATTGGAATGGGAAGGACTTGGATATCATATCCCATGCTATAGGAAGGCTCTAAGGTTTGGAAGGGGAAGGAGTTGGATATCACATTTCATGTTAGAGGAAGGATCTCAGGTTTGGTATTAGAGGCCTTGAGATATCACATCACATGCTATAGGAAGGGTTTCAGGATTGGAATGGGAAGGACTTGGATATCACATCTCATGCTATAGGCAGGGCCTCAGGTTTGGAAAGGGAAGGAGATGGATATCACATTTCATGTTAGAGATAGGATCTCAGGTTTGGTATTAGAGGCATTGAGATATCACATCTCATGCTATAGAAAGGGTCTCAGGATTGGAATGGGAAGGACTTGGATATCACATCTCATGCTATAAGGAGGGTCTCAAGTTTGATATTAGAAGCATTGAGATATCACATCTCATGATATCGGAAGGGTCTCAAGGATGGAATGGGAAGGAGTTGGATATCACATCTCATGATAAAGGAAGTGTCTAAGGTTTGGAAGGGGAAGGAGTTTGATATCACATCTCATGCCATAGTATGGGTCTCAGGTTTGGTAGAAGCATTGGGATATCACATCTCATGCTATCGGAAGGGTATCAGGATTGGATTTGGAAGGAGTTGGATATCCCATCTCATGCTATAGGAAGGGTCTCAGGTTGGAATGGGAAGGAGTTGGATATCACATCTCATGTTATAGGAAGGGTCTCAGGATTGGAATTAGAAGGACTTGGATATCACATCTCATGCTATAGGAAGGCTCTCAGGTTTGGAAGGGGAAAGAGTTGGATATCACATTTCATGTTAGAGGTAGGATCTCAGGTTTGGTATTAGAGGCATTGAGATATCACATCTCATGCTATCAGAAGAGTCTCAGGATTGGAATGGGAAGGAGTTGGATATCACATCTCATGCTAAAGGGAGGGTCTCAGGTTTGGAAGGGGAAGGATTTGGATATCACATCTCATGTTATAGGAAGGATCTCAGGTTTGGTATTAGAAGCATTGAGATATCACATCTCATGCTATCGGAAAGATCTCAGGTTTGGTATAGAAGCATTGAGATATCACATCTCATGCTATCAGAAGGTTCTCAGGATTGGAATGGGAAGGAGTTGGATATCACATCTCATGCTAAAGGGAGGGTCTCAGGTTTGGAAGGGGAAGGATTTGGATATCATATCTCATGTTATCAGAAGGATCTCAGGTTTGGTATTAGAAGTATTGAGATATCACATCTCATGCTATAGGAAGGGTCTCAGGATTGGAATGGGAAGGAGCTGGATATCACATCTCATGCTAAAGGAAGGGTCTCAGGTTTGGAACGGGAAGGAGTTGGATATCACATCTCATGTTATAGGAAGGGTCTCAGGTTTGGTATAAGCATTGAGATATCACATCTCTGCTATCGGAAGTGTCTCAGTATTGGAATGGGAAGGACTTGGATATCACATCTCATGCTATAGATAGGCTCTCAGGTTTGGAAAGGGAAGGAGTTGGATATCACATTTCATGTTAGAGGAAGGATCTCAGGTTTGGTATTAGAGGCATTGAGATATCAGATCTCAGGCTATAGGAAGGGTCTCAGGATTGGAATGGGAAGGAGTTGGATATCACATCTCATGCTAGAGGAAGGGTCTCAGGTTTGGTATAAGCATTGAGATATCACATCTCGTGCTATAGGAAGGGTCTCAGGATTGGAATGGGAAGGAGTTGTATATGACATCTCATGCCGTAGGAAGGGTCTCAGGTTTGGCATAAGCATTGAGATATCACATCTCTGCTATCGAAAGGGTCTTAGGATTGGAATGGGAAGGAGTTGGATATCCCATCTCATGTTATAGGAAGAGTCTCAGGTTTGGTATTAGAAGCATTGAGATATCCCATCTCATGATATAGGAAGGGTCTCAGTTTGGAATGGGAAGGAGTTGGATATCACATTTCATGTTATAGGAAGGGTCTCAGGATTGGAATGGGAAGGACTTGGATATCATATCCCATGCTATAGGAAGGCTCTAAGGTTTGGAAGGGGAAGGAGTTGGATATCACATTTCATGTTAGAGGAAGGATCTCAGGTTTGGTATTAGAGGCCTTGAGATATCACATCTCATGCTATAGGAAGGGTCTCAGGATTGGAATGGGAAGGAGTTGGTTATCACATCTCAAGCTATAGGAACGGTCTCAGGTTTGGTATAAGCATTGTGATATCACATCTCATGCTATAGGAAGGGTCTCAGGATTGGAATGGGAAGGAGTTGGATATCACATCTCATGTTATAGGAAAGATCTCAGGTTTGGTATTAGAAGCATTGAGACATCACATCTCATGTTATAGGAAGGGTCTCAGGATTGGAATGGGAAGAAGTTGGATATCACATCTCATGCTATAGGAAGGGTCTCAGGTTTGGTATAAGCATTGAGATATTACATCTCATGCTATAGGAAGGGTCTCAGGATTGGAATGGGAAGGAGTTGTATATGACATCTCATGCTATAGGCAGGGTCTCAGGTTTGGAAAGGGAATGAGATGGATATCACATTTCATGTTAGAGGTAGGATCTCAGGTTTGGTATTAGAGGCATTGAGATATCACATCTCATGCTATCAGAAGGGTCTCAGGATTGGAATGGGAAGGTGTTGGATATCACATCTCATGCTAAAGGGAGGGTCTCAGGTTTGGAAGGGGAAGGATTTGGAAATCACATCTCATGTTATAGGAAGGATCTCAGGTTTGGTATTAGAAGCATTGAGATATCACATCTCATGCTTTCATAGGGGTCTCAGGATTGGAATGGGAAGGAGTTGGATATCACATCTGATGTTATAGGAAGGATCTCAGGTTTGGTATTAGAAGCATTGAGACATCACATCTCATGCTATAGGAAGGGTCTCAGGATTGGAATGGGAAGGAGTTGGATATCACATCTCATGCTATAGGAAGGGTCTCAGATTTGGTATAAGCATTGAGATATCACATCTCATGCTATAGGAAGGGTCTCAGGATTGGAATGGGAAGGAGTTGTATATGACATCTCAGGCCATAGGAAGGGTCTCAGGTTTGGTATAAGCATTGAGATATCACATCTCTGCTATCGGAAGGGTCTCAGGATTGGAATGGGAAGGAATTGGATATCACATCTCATGTTATAGGAAGGATCTCAGGTTTGGTATTAGAAGCATTGAGATATCCCTTCTCATGCTATAGGAAGGGTCTCAGGATTGGAATGTGAAGGATTTGGATATCACATCTCATGCTAAAGGAAGGGTCTCAGGTTTGGTAGAAGCATTGAGATATCACGTCTCTGCTATCGGAAGGGTCTCAGGATTGGATTGGGAAGGAGTTGGATATCCCTTCTCATGCTATAGGAAGGGTCTCAGGTTTGGTATAAGCATTGAGATATCACATCTCTGCTATCGGAAGGGTCTCAGGATTGGATTGGGAAGGAGTTGGATATCCCTTCTCATGCTATAGGAAGTGTCTCAGGTTGGAATGGGAAGGAGTTGGATATCACATCTCATGTTATAGGAAGGGTCTCAGGATTGGAATGGGAAGGATTTGGATATCACATCTCTTGCTATAGGAAGGGTCTCATGTTTGGAATGGGAAGGAGTTGGATATCACATATGCTATAGTTAGTGTCTCAGGTTTGGAACGGGAAGGAGTTGGATATCACATCTCATGTTACAGGAAGGGTCTCAGGTTTGGTATAAGCATTGAGATATCACATCTCTGCTATCGGAAGTGGCTCAGGATTGGAATGGGAAGGAGTTGGATATCCCATCTCATGTTATAGGACGAGTCTCTGGTTTGGTATTAGAATCATTGAGATATCACATCGCATGCTGTAGGAAGGGTCTAAGGATTGGAATGGGATGGACTTGGATATCACATCTCATGCTATAGATAGGCTCTTAGGTTTGGAAAGGGAAGGAGTTGGATATCACATTTCATGTTAGAGGAAGGATCTCAGGTTTGGTATTAGAAGCATTGAGATATCACATCTCATGCTATAGGAAGGGTCTCAGGATTGGAATGGGAAGGAGCTGGATATCACATCTCATGCTAAAGGAAGGGTCTCAGGTTTGGAACGGGAAGGATTTGGATATCACATCTCATGTTATAGGAAGGGTCTCAGGTTTGGTATAAGCATTGAGATATCACATCTCTGCTATCGGAAGTGTCTCAGGATTGGAATGGGAAGGAGTTGGATATCCCATCTCATGTTATAGGACGGGTCTCAGGTTTGTTATTAGAATCATTGAGATATCATATTGCATGCTGTAGGAAGGGTCTAAGGGTTGGAATGGGAAGGACTTGGATATCACATCTCATGCTATAGATAGGCTCCTAGGTTTGGAAAGGGAAGGAGTTGGATATCACATTTCATGTTAGAGGAAGGATCTCAGGTTTGGTATTAGAAGCATTGAGATATCACATCTCATGCTATAGGAAGGGTCTCAGGATTGGAATGGGAAGTAGTTGGATATCACATCTCATGCTATAGGAAGGGTCTCAGGTTTGGTATAAGCATTGAGATATCACATCTCATGCTATAGGACGGGTCTCAGGATTGGAATGGAAGGAGTTGGATATCACATCTCATGTTATAGTAAGGATCTCAGGTTTGGTATTAGAAGCATTGAGACATCACATCTCATGCTGTAGGAAGGGTCTCAGGGTTGGAATGGGAAGGA
This sequence comes from Ambystoma mexicanum, assembly GCF_040938575.1. Lineage (NCBI taxonomy): Eukaryota > Metazoa > Chordata > Amphibia > Caudata > Ambystomatidae > Ambystoma > Ambystoma mexicanum. The sequence goes on along the minus strand of NW_027182466.1, from coordinate 12,429,325 downwards.
GTTGGATATCACATCTCATCCAATAGGAAGGGTCTCAGGTTTGGAATGGGAAGGAATTGGATATCACATCTCATGTTATAGGCAGGATCTCAGGTTTGGTATTAGAAGCATTGAGATATCACATCTCATGCTATAGGAAGGGTCTCAGGATTGGAATGTGAAGGATTTGGATATCACATCTCATGCTAAAGGAAGGGTCTCAGGTTTGGTAGAAGCATTGGGATATCACATCTCATGCTATTTGAAGGGTATCAGTATTGGATTTGGAAGGAGTTGGATATCCCATCTCATGCTATAGGAAGGGTCTCAGGTTGGAATGGGAAGGAGTTGGATATCACATTTCATGTTATAGGAAGGGTCTCAGGATTGGAATGGGAAGGACTTGGATATCATATCTCATGCTATAGGAAGGCTCTCAGGTTTGGAAGGGGAAGGAGTTGGATATCACATTTCATGTTAGAGGAAGGATCTCAGGTTTGGTATTAGAGGCCTTGAGATATCACATCTCATGCTATAGGAAGGGTCTCAGGATTGGAATGGGAAGGAGTTGTATATCACATCTCAAGCTTTAGGAAGGGTCTCAGGTTTGGTATAAGCATTGAGATAGCACATCTCATGCTATAGGAAGGGTCTCAGGATTGGAATGGGAAGGAGTTGGATATCACATCTCATGTTATAGGAAAGATCTCAGGTTTGGTATTAGAAGCATTGAGACATCACATCTCATGTTATAGGAATGGTCTCAGGATTGGAATGGGAAGAAGTTGGATATCACATCTCATGCTATAGGAAGGGTCTCAGGTTTGGAAGGGGAAGGAGTTGGATATCCAATCTCATGTTATAGGAAGGATCTCAGGTTTGGTATTAGAAGCATTGAGACATCACATCTCATGCTATAGGAAGGGTCTCAGGATTGAAATGGGAAGGAGTTGGATATCACATCTCATGCTATAGGAAGGGTCTCACATTTGGTATAAGCATTGAGATATCACATCTCATGCTATAGGAAGGGTCTCAGGATTGGATTGGGAAGGAGTTGTATATGACATCTCAGGCCATAGGAAGGGTCTCAGGATTGGTATAAGCATTGAGATATCACATATCTGCTATCGGAAGGGTCTCAGGATTGGAATGGGAAGGAGTTGGATATCCCATCTCATGTTATAGGAAGGGTCTCAGGTTTGGTATTAGAAGCATTGAGATATCACATCTCATGCTATAGGAAGGGTCTCAGGATTGGAATGGGGAGGACTTGGATGTCACATCTCATGCTATAGGGAGGGTCTCAAGTTTGATATTAGAAGCATTGAGATAACAAATCTCATGATATCGGAAGGGTCTCAGGATTGGAATGGGAAGGAGTTGGATATCACATCTCATGATAACGGAAGGGTCTAAGGTTTGGAAGGGGAAAGATTTGGATATCACATCTCATGTTATAGGACGGGTCTCAGGTTTGGTATTAGAAGCATTGAGATATCAAGTCTCATGGCATAGGAAGGGTCTCAGAATTGGAATGTGAAGGAGTTGGATATCACATCTCAAGCTATAGGAAGAGTCTCAGGATTGGAAGGGGAAGGAGTTGGATATCCAATCTCATGTTATAGGACTGGTCTCAGGTTTGGTATTAGAAGCATTGAGATATCACATCGCATGCTGTAGGAAGGTTCTCAGGTTTGGTATTAGAAGCATTGAGACATCACATCTCATGCTATAGGAAGGGTCTCAGGATTGGAATGGGAAGGAGTTGGATATCACATCTCATGTTATAGGAAGGATCTCAGGTTTGGTATTAGAAGCATTGAGACATCACATCTCATGCTATAGGAAGGGTCTCAGGATTGGAATGGGAAGGAGTTGGATATCACATCTCATGCTATAGGAAGGGTCTCACATTTGGTATAAGCATTGAGATATCACATCTCATGCTATAGGAAGGGTCTCAGGATTGGATTGGGAAGGAGTTGTATATGACATCTCAGGCCATAGGAAGGGTCTCAGGATTGGTATAAGCATTGAGATATCACATCTCTGCTATCGGAAGGGTCTCAGGATTGGAATGGGAAGGAGTTGGATATCCCATCTCATGTTATAGGAAGGGTCTCAGGTTTGGTATTAGAAGCATTGAGATATCACATCTCATGCTATAGGAAGGGTCTCAGGATTGGAATGGGGAGGACTTGGATGTCACATCTCATGCTATAGGGAGGGTCTCAAGTTTGATATTAGAAGCATTGAGATAACAAATCTCATGATATCGGAAGGGTCTCAGGATTGGAATGGGAAGGAGTTGGATATCACATCTCATGATAAAGGAAGGGTCTAAGGTTTGGAAGGGGAAAGATTTGGATATCACATCTCATGTTATAGGACGGGTCTCAGGTTTGGTATTAGAAGCATTGAGATATCAAGTCTCATGGCATAGGAAGGGTCTCAGAATTGGAATGTGAAGGAGTTGGATATCACATCTCAAGCTATAGGAAGAGTCTCAGGATTGGAATGGGAAGGAGTTTGATATCACATCTCATGCCATAGTATGGGTCTCAGGTTTGGTAGAAGCATTGGGATATCACATCTCATGCTATTGGAAGGGTATCAGTATTGGATTTGGAAGGAGTTGGATATCCCATCTCATGCTATAGGAAGGGTCTCAGGTTGGAATGGGAAGGAGTTGGATATCACATTTCATGTTATAGGAAGGGTCTCAGGATTGGAATGGGAAGGACTTGGATATCATATCTCATGCTATAGGAAGGCTCTCAGGTTTGGAAGGGGAAGGAGTTGGATATCACATTTCATGTTAGAGGAAGGATCTCAGGTTTGGTATTAGAGGCCTTGAGATATCACATCTCATGCTATAGGAAGGGTCTCAGGATTGGAATGGGAAGGAGTTGGATATCACATCTCAAGCTTTAGAAGGGGTCTCAGGTTTGGTATAAGCATTGAGATAGCACATCTCATGCTATAGGAAGGGTCTCAGGATTGGAATGGGAAGGAGTTGGATATCACATCTCATGTTATAGGAAGGATCTCAGGTTTGGTATTAGAAGCATTGAGACATCACATCTCATGCTATAGGAAGGGTCTCAGGATTGGAATGGGAAGGAGTTGGATATCACATCTCATGCTATAGGAAGGGTCTCAGATTTGGTATAAGCATTGAGATATCACATCTCTGCTATCGGAAGGGTCTCAGGATTGGAATGGGAAGGAGTTGGATATCCCATCTCATGCTATAGGGAGGGTCTCAATTTTGATATTAGAAGCATTGAGATAACAAATCTCATGATATCGGAAGGGTCTCAGGATTGGAATGGGAAGGAGTTGGATATCACATCTCATGATAAAGGAAGGGTCTAAGGTTTGGAAGGGGAAAGATTTGGATATCACATCTCATGTTATAGGACGGGTCTCAGGTTTGGTATTAGAAGCATTGAGATATCAAGTCTCATGGTATAGGAAGGGTCTCAGAATTGGAATGGGAAGGAGTTGGATATCACATCTCAAGCTATAGGAAGAGTCTCAGGATTGGAATGGGAAGGAGTTTGATATCACATCTCATGCCATAGTATGGTTCTCAGGTTTGATAGAAGCATTGGGATATCACATCTCATGCTATTGGAAGGGTATCAGTATTGGATTTGGAAGGAGTTGGATATCCCATCTCATGCTATAGGAAGGGTCTCAGGTTGGAATGGGAAGGAGTTGGATATCACATTTCATGTTATAGGAAGGGTCTCAGGATTGGAATGGGAAGGACTTGGATATCATATCTCATGCTATAGGAAGGCTCTCAGGTTTGGAAGGAGAAGGAGTTGGATATCACATTTCATGTTAGAGGAAGGATCTCAGGTTTGGTATTAGAGGCCTTGAGATATCACATCTCATGCTATAGGAAGGGTCTCAGGTTGGAATGGGAATATCTCACTGCTTATACCAAACCTGAGACCCTTCCTATAGCATGAGATGTGATATCCAACTCCTTCCCATTCCAATCCTGAGACCCTTCCTTTAGCATGAGATGTGATATCCAGCTCCTTCCCATTCCAATCCTGAGACCCTTCTGATAGCATGAGATGTGATATCTCAATGCTTCTAATATCAAAACTGAGACCCTCCCTATAGCATGATATGTGATATCTAAGTCCTTCCCATTCCAATCCTGAGACCCTTCCTATAGCATGAGATGTGATATCTCAATGCTTCTACCAAACCTGAGACCCTTCCTTTAGCATGAGATGTGATAACCAACTCCTTCCCATTCCAATCCTGAGACCCTTCCTATAGCATGAGATGTGATATCTCAATACTTCTAATACCAAACCTGAGATCCTTCTGATAACATGAGATATGATATCCAAATCCTTCCCCTTCCAAACCTGAGACCCTCCCTTTAGCATGAGATGTGATATCCAACTCCTTCCCATTCCAATCCTGAGAACCTTCTGATAGCATGAGATGTGATATCTCAATGCTTCTATACCAAACCTGAGATCCTTCCGATAGCATGAGATGTGATATCTCAATGCTTCTAATACCAAACCTGAGATCCTTCCTATAACATGAGATGTGATATCCAAATCCTTCCCCTTCCAAACCTGAGACCCTCCCTTTAGCATGAGATGTGATATCCAACTCCTTCCCATTCCAATCCTGAGAACCTTCTGATAGCATGAGATGTGATATCTCAATGCTTCTATACCAAACCTGAGATCCTTCCGATAGCATGAGATGTGATATCTCAATGCTTCTAATACCAAACCTGAGATCCTACCTCTAACATGAAATGTGATATCCAACTCTTTCCCCTTCCAAACCTGAGAGCCTTCCGATAGCATGAGATGTGATATCCAAGTCCTTCTAATTCCAATCCTGAGACCCTTCCTATAACATGAGATGTGATATCCAACTCCTTCCCATTCCAACCTGAGACCCTTCCTATAGCATGAGATGGGATATCCAACTCCTTCCAAATCCAATCCTGATACCCTTCCGATAGCATGAGATGTGATATCCCAATGCTTCTACCAAACCTGAGACCCATACTATGGCATGAGATGTGATATCAAACTCCTTCCCCTTCCAAACCTTAGACACTTCCTTTATCATGAGATGTGATATCCAACTCCTTCCCATTCCATCCTTGAGACCCTTCCGATATCATGAGATGTGATATCTCAATGCTTCTAATATCAAACTTGAGACCCTCCTTATAGCATGAGATGTGATATCCAAGTCCTTCCCATTCCAATCCTGAGACCCTTCCTATAGCATGAGATGTGATATCTCAATGCTTCTAATACCAAACCTGAGACCCTTCCTATAACATGAGATGGGAATATCCAACTCCTTCCCATTCCAATCCTGAGACCCTTCCGATAGTAGAGATGTGATATCTCAATGCTTATACCAAACCTGAGATCCTTCCTATAACATGAGATGTGATATCCAACTCCTTCCCATTCCAATCCTGAGACACTTCCTATAGCATGAGATGTGATATCTCACTGCTTATACCAAACCTGAGACCCTTCCTATAGCATGAGATGTGATATCCAACTCCTTCCCATTCCAATCCTGAGACCCTTCCTATAGCATGAGATATGATATCTCAATGCTTCTAATATCAAACTTGAGACCCTCCCTATAGCATGAGATGTGATATCCAAGTCCTTCCCATTCCAATCCTGAGACCCTTCCGATAGCATGAGATGTGATGTCTCAATGCTTCTAATATCAAACCTGAGATCCTTCCTATAGCATGAGATGTGATATCCAACTCCTTCCCATTCCAATCCTGAGACCCTTCCTATAGCATGAGATGTGATATCTCAATGCTTATACCAAACCTGAGACCCTTCCTATAGCATGAGATGTGATATCCAACTCCTTCCCATTCCAATCCTGAGACCCTTCCTATAGCATGAGATGTGATATCTCAATGCCTCTAATACCAAACCTGAGATCCTTCCTCTAACATGAAATGTGATATCCAACTCCTCCCCATTCCAATCCTGAGACACTTCCTATAGCATGAGATGTGATATCTAAATGCTTCTAATACCAAACTTGAGACTCTTCCTATAACATGAGATGGGATATCCAACTCCTTCCCATTCCAATCCTTAGACCCTTCCTACAGCATGCAATATGATATCTCAATGATTCTAATAACAAACCTGAGACCCGTCCTATAACATGAGATGGGATATCCAACACCTTCCCATTCCAATCCTGAGACACTTCCGATAGCAGAGATGTGATATCTCAATGCTTATACCAAACCTGAGACCCTTCCTATAACATGAGATGTGATATCCAACTCCTTCCCGTTCCAAACCTGAGACCCTTCCTATAGCATATGTGATATCCAACACATTCCCATTCCAAACATGAGACCCTTCCTATAGCAGGAATGTAATATCCAACTCCTTCCCATTCCAATCCTGAGACCATTCCTATAGCATGAGATGTGATATCTCAATGCTTCTAATACCAAACCTGAGATCCTTCCTATGACATGAGATGTGATATCCAATTCCTCCCCATTCCAAACCTGAGAACCTTCCTACAGCATGCGATGTGATATCTCAATGCTTCTAATACCAAACCTGAGACCAGTCCTATAACATGAGATTGGATATCCAACTCCTTCCCCTTCCAAACCTGAGACCCTTCCTATAGCATGAGATGTGATATCCAACTTCTTCCCATTCCAATCCTGAGACCCTTCCTATAACATGAGATGTGATGTCTCAATGCTTCTAATACCAAACCTGAGATCTTTCCTATAACATGAGATGTGATATCCAACTCCTTCCCATTCCAATCCTGAGACCCTTCCTATAGCATGAGATGTGCTATCTCAATGCTTATACCAAACCTGAGACCCTTCCTAAAGCTTGAGATGTGATATCCAACTCCTTCCCATTCCAATCCTGAGACCCTTCCTATAACATGAAATGTGATATCCAACTCCTTCCCATTCCAAACCTGAGAGCCTTCCTATAGCATGAGATATGATATCCAAGTCCTTCCCATTCCAATCCTGAGACCCTTCCTATAACATGAAATGTGATATCCAACTCCTTCCCATTCCAACCTGAGACCCTTCCTATAGCATGAGATGGGATATCCAACTCCTTCCAAATCCAATACTGATACCCTTCCAATAGCATGAGATGTGATATCCCAATGCTTCTATCAAACCTGAGAACCATACTATGGCATGAGATGTGATATCAAACTCCTTCCCATTCCAATCCTGAGACTCTTCCTATAGCTTGAGATGTGATATCCAACTCCTTCCCATTCCAATTCTGAGACCCTTCCTATACCATGAGACTTGATATCTCAATGCTTCTAATACCAAACCTGAGACCCGTCCTATAACATGAGATGTGATATCCAAATCTTTCCCCTTCCAAACCTTAGACCCTTCCTTTATCATGAGATGTGATATCCAACTCCTTCCCATTCCAATCCTGAGACCCTTCCGATATCATGAGATTTGTTATCTCAATGCTTCTAATATCAAAATTGAGACCCTCCCTATAGCATGAGATGGGATATCCAACTCCTTCCCATTCCAATCCTGAGACCCTTCCGATAGCAGAGATGTGATATCTCAATGCTTATACCAAATCTGAGACCCTTCCTATAGCATGAGATGTGATATCCAACTCCTTCCCATTCCAATCCTGAGACCCTTCCTATAGCATGAGATGTGATGTCTCAATGCTTCTAATACCAAACCTGAGATCCTTCCTATAACATGAGATGTGATATCCAACTCCTTCCCATTCCAATCCTGAAACCCTTCCTATAGCATGAGATGTGCTATCTCAATGCTTATACCAAACCTGAGACCCTTCCTAAAGCTTGAGATGTGATATCCAACTCCTTCCCATTCCAATCCTGAGACCCTTCCTATAGCATGAGATGTGATATCTCAAGGCCTCTAATACCAAACCTGAGATCCTTCCTCTAACATGAAATGTGATATCCAACTCCTTCCCCTTCCAAACCTGAGAGCCTTCCTATAGCATGAGATATGATATCCAAGTCCTTCCCATTCCAATCCTGAGACCCTTCCTATAACATGAAATGTGATATCCAACTCCTTCCCATTCCAACCTGAGACCCTTCCTATAACATGAAATGTGATATCCAACTCCTTCCAAATCCAATACTGATACCCTTCCAATAGCATGAAATGTGATATCCCAATGCTTCTACCAAACCTGAGACCCATACTATGGCATGAGAGGTGATATCAAACTCCTTCCCATTCCAATCCTGAGACTCTTCCTATAGCTTGAGATGTGATATCCAACTCCTTCACATTCCAATTCTGAGACCCTTCCTATGCCATGAGACTTGATATCTCAATGCTTCTAATACCAAACCTGAGACCTGTCCTATAACATGAGATGTGATATCCAAATCTTTCCCCTTCCAAACCTTAGACCCTTCCTTTATCATGAGATGTGATATCCAACTCCTTCCCATTCCAATCCTGAGACCCTTCCGATATCATGAGATTTGTTATCTCAATGCTTCTAATATCAAACTTGAGACACTCCCTATAGCATGAGATGTGACATCCAAGTCCTCCCCATTCCAATCCTGAGACCCTTCCTATAGCATGAGATGTGATATCTCAATGCTTCTAATACCAAACCTGAGACCCTTCCTATAACATGAGATGGGATATCCAACTCCTTCCCATTCCAATCCTGAGACCCTTCCGATAGCAGAGATGTGATATCTCAATGCTTATACCAATCCTGAGACCCTTCCTATGGCCTGAGATGTCATATACAACTCCTTCCCAATCCAATCCTGAGACCCTTCCTATAGCATGAGATGTGATATCTCAATGCTTATACCAAATGTGAGACCCTTCCTATAGCATGAGATGTGATATCCAACTCCTTCCCATTCCAATCCTGAGACCCTTCCTATAGCATGAGATGTGATGTCTCAATGCTTCTAATACCAAACCTGAGATCCTTCCTATAACATGAGATGTGATATCCAACTCCTTCCCATTCCAATCCTGAGACCCTTCCTATAGCATGAGATGTGATGTCTCAATGCTTCTAATACCAAACCTGAGAACCTTCCTACAGCATGCGATGTGATATCTCAATGCTTCTAATACCAAACCTGAGACCAGTCCTATAACATGAGATTGGATATCCAACTCCTTCCCCTTCCAAACCTGAGACCCTTCCTATAGCATGAGATGTGATATCCAACTTCTTCCCATTCCAATCCTGAGACCCTTCCTATAACATGAGATGTGATGTCTCAATGCTTCTAATACCAAACCTGAGATCTTTCCTATAACATGAGATGTGATATCCAACTCCTTCCCATTCCAATCCTGAGACCCTTCCTATAGCATGAGATGTGCTATCGCAATGCTTATACCAAACCTGAGACCCTTCCTAAAGCTTGAGATGTGATATCCAACTCCTTCCCATTCCAATCCTGACACCCTTCCTATAGCATGAGATGTGATATCTCAAGGCCTCTAATACCAAACCTGAGATCCTTCCTCTAACATGAAATGTGATATCCAACTCCTTCCCCTTCCAAACCTGAGAGCCTTCCTATAGCATGAGATATGATATCCATGTCCTTCCCATTCCAATCCTGAGACCCTTCCTATAACATGAAATGTGATATCCAACTCCTTCCCATTCCAACCTGAGACCCTTCCTATAGCATGAGATGGGATATCCAACTCCTTCGAAATCCAATACTGATACCCTTCCAATAGCATGAATTGTGATATCCCAATGCTTCTACCAAACCTGAGACCCATACTATGGCATGAGATGTGATATCAAACTCATTCCCATTCCAATCCTGAGACTCTTCCTATAGCTTGAGATGTGATATCCAACTCCTTCCCATTCCAATTCTGAGACCCTTCCTATGCCATGAGACTTGATATCTCAATGCTTCTAATACCAAACCTGAGACCCGTCCTCTAACATGAGATGTGATATCCAAATCTTTCCCCTTCCAAACCTTAGACCCTTCCTTTATCATGAGATGTGATATCCAACTCCTTCCCATTCCAATCCTGAGACCCTTCCGATATCATGAGATTTGTTATCTCAATGCTTCTAATATCAAACTTGAGACCCTCCCTATAGCATGAGATGTGACATCCAAGTCCTCCCCATTCCAATCCTGAGACCCTTCCTATAGCATGAGATGTGATATCTCAATGCTTCTAATACCAAACCTGAGACCCTTCCTATAACATGAGATGGGATATCCAACTCCTTCCCATTCCAATCCTGAGACCCTTCCGATAGCAGAGATGTGATATCTCAATGCTTATACCAATCCTGAGACCCTTCCTATGGCCTGAGATGTCATATACAACTCCTTCCCAATCCAATCCTGAGACCCTTCCTATAGCATGAGATGTGATATCTCAATGCTTATACCAAATGTGAGACCCTTCCTATAGTATGAGATGTGATATCCAACTCCTTCCCATTCCAATCCTGAGACCCTTCCTATAGCATGAGATGTGATGTCTCAATGCTTCTAATACCAAACCTGAGATCCTTCCTATAACATGAGATGTGATATCCAACTCCTTCCCATTCCAATCCTGAGACCCTTCCTATAGCATGAGATGTGATGTCTCAATGCTTCTAATACCAAACCTGAGAACCTTCCTACAGCATGCGATGTGATATCTCAATGCTTCTAATACCAAACCTGAGACCAGTCCTATAACATGAGATTGGATATCCAACTCCTTCCCCTTCCAAACCTGAGACCCTTCCTATAGCATGAGATGTGATATCCAACTTCTTCCCATTCCAATCCTGAGACCCTTCCTATAACATGAGATGTGATGTCTCAATGCTTCTAATACCAAACCTGAGATCTTTCCTATAACATGAGATGTGATATCCAACTCCTTCCCATTCCAATCCTGAGACCCTTCCTATAGCATGAGATGTGCTATCTCAATGCTTATACCAAACCTGAGACCCTTCCTAAAGCTTGAGATGTGATATCCAACTCCTTCCCATTCCAATCCTGAGACCCTTCCTATAGCATGAGATGTGATATCTCAAGGCCTCTAATACCAAACCTGAGATCCTTCCTCTAACATGAAATGTGATATCCAACTCCTTCCCCTTCCAAACCTGAGAGCCTTCCTATAGCATGAGATATGATATCCAAGTCCTTCCCATTCCAATCCTGAGACCCTTCCTATAACATGAAATGTGATATCCAACTCCTTCCCATTCCAACCTGAGACCCTTCCTATAGCATGAGATGGGATATCCAACTCCTTCCAAATCCAATACTGATACCCTTCCAATAGCATGAGATGTGATATCCCAATGCTTCTACCAAACCTGAGACCCATACTATGGCATGAGATGTGATATCAAACTCATTCCCATTCCAATCCTGAGACTCTTCCTATAGCTTGAGATGTGATATCCAACTCCTTCCCATTCCAATTCTGAGACCCTTCCTATGCCATGAGACTTGATATCTCAATGCTTCTAATACCAAACCTGAGACCCGTCCTATAACATGAGATGTGATATCCAAATCTTTCCCCTTCCAAACCTTAGATCCTTCCTTTATCATGAGATGTGATATCCAACTCCTTCCCATTCCAATCCTGAGACCCTTCCGATATCATGAGATTTGTTATCTCAATGCTTCTAATATCAAACTTGAGACCCTCCCTATAGCATGAGATGTGACATCCAAGTCCTCCCCATTCCAATCCTGAGACCCTTCCTATAGCATGAGATGTGATATCTCAATGCTTCTAATACCAAACCTGAGACCCTTCCTATAACATGAGATGGGATATCCAACTCCTTCCCATTCCAATCCTGAGACCCTTCCGATAGCAGAGATGTGATATCTCAATGCTTATACCAATCCTGAGACCCTTCCTATGGCCTGAGATGTCATATACAACTCCTTCCCAATCCAATCCTGAGACCCTTCCTATAGCATGAGATGTGATATCTCAATGCTTATACCAAATGTGAGACCCTTCCTATAGCATGAGATGTGATATCCAACTCCTTCCCATTCCAATCCTGAGACCCTTCCTATAGCATGAGATGTGATGTCTTAATGCTTCTAATACCAAACCTGAGATCCTTCCTATAACATGAGATGTGATATCCAACTCCTTCCCATTCCAATCCTGAGACCCTTCCTATAGCATGAGATGTGATGTCTCAATGCTTCTAATACCAAACCTGAGAACCTTCCTACAGCATGCGATGTGATATCTCAATGCTTCTAATACCAAACCTGAGACCAGTCCTATAACATGAGATGGGATATCCAACTCCTTCGAAATCCAATACTGATACCCTTCCAATAGCATGAATTGTGATATCCCAATGCTTCTACCAAACCTGAGACCCATACTATGGCATGAGATGTGATATCAAACTCATTCCCATTCCAATCCTGAGACTCTTCCTATAGCTTGAGATGTGATATCCAACTCCTTCCCATTCCAATTCTGAGACCCTTCCTATGCCATGAGACTTGATATCTCAATGCTTCTAATACCAAACCTGAGACCCGTCCTCTAACATGAGATGTGATATCCAAATCTTTCCCCTTCCAAACCTTAGACCCTTCCTTTATCATGAGATGTGATATCCAACTCCTTCCCATTCCAATCCTGAGACCCTTCCGATATCATGAGATTTGTTATCTCAATGCTTCTAATATCAAACTTGAGACCCTCCCTATAGCATGAGATGTGACATCCAAGTCCTCCCCATTCCAATCCTGAGACCCTTCCTATAGCATGAGATGTGATATCTCAATGCTTCTAATACCAAACCTGAGACCCTTCCTATAACATGAGATGGGATATCCAACTCCTTCCCATTCCAATCCTGAGACCCTTCCGATAGCAGAGATGTGATATCTCAATGCTTATACCAATCCTGAGACCCTTCCTATGGCCTGAGATGTCATATACAACTCCTTCCCAATCCAATCCTGAGACCCTTCCTATAGCATGAGATGTGATATCTCAATGCTTATACCAAATGTGAGACCCTTCCTATAGTATGAGATGTGATATCCAACTCCTTCCCATTCCAATCCTGAGACCCTTCCTATAGCATGAGATGTGATGTCTCAATGCTTCTAATACCAAACCTGAGATCCTTCCTATAACATGAGATGTGATATCCAACTCCTTCCCATTCCAATCCTGAGACCCTTCCTATAGCATGAGATGTGATGTCTCAATGCTTCTAATACCAAACCTGAGAACCTTCCTACAGCATGCGATGTGATATCTCAATGCTTCTAATACCAAACCTGAGACCAGTCCTATAACATGAGATTGGATATCCAACTCCTTCCCCTTCCAAACCTGAGACCCTTCCTATAGCATGAGATGTGATATCCAACTTCTTCCCATTCCAATCCTGAGACCCTTCCTATAACATGAGATGTGATGTCTCAATGCTTCTAATACCAAACCTGAGATCTTTCCTATAACATGAGATGTGATATCCAACTCCTTCCCATTCCAATCCTGAGACCCTTCCTATAGCATGAGATGTGCTATCTCAATGCTTATACCAAACCTGAGACCCTTCCTAAAGCTTGAGATGTGATATCCAACTCCTTCCCATTCCAATCCTGAGACCCTTCCTATAGCATGAGATGTGATATCTCAAGGCCTCTAATACCAAACCTGAGATCCTTCCTCTAACATGAAATGTGATATCCAACTCCTTCCCCTTCCAAACCTGAGAGCCTTCCTATAGCATGAGATATGATATCCAAGTCCTTCCCATTCCAATCCTGAGACCCTTCCTATAACATGAAATGTGATATCCAACTCCTTCCCATTCCAACCTGAGACCCTTCCTATAGCATGAGATGGGATATCCAACTCCTTCCAAATCCAATACTGATACCCTTCCAATAGCATGAGATGTGATATCCCAATGCTTCTACCAAACCTGAGACCCATACTATGGCATGAGATGTGATATCAAACTCATTCCCATTCCAATCCTGAGACTCTTCCTATAGCTTGAGATGTGATATCCAACTCCTTCCCATTCCAATTCTGAGACCCTTCCTATGCCATGAGACTTGATATCTCAATGCTTCTAATACCAAACCTGAGACCCGTCCTATAACATGAGATGTGATATCCAAATCTTTCCCCTTCCAAACCTTAGATCCTTCCTTTATCATGAGATGTGATATCCAACTCCTTCCCATTCCAATCCTGAGACCCTTCCGATATCATGAGATTTGTTATCTCAATGCTTCTAATATCAAACTTGAGACCCTCCCTATAGCATGAGATGTGACATCCAAGTCCTCCCCATTCCAATCCTGAGACCCTTCCTATAGCATGAGATGTGATATCTCAATGCTTCTAATACCAAACCTGAGACCCTTCCTATAACATGAGATGGGATATCCAACTCCTTCCCATTCCAATCCTGAGACCCTTCCGATAGCAGAGATGTGATATCTCAATGCTTATACCAATCCTGAGACCCTTCCTATGGCCTGAGATGTCATATACAACTCCTTCCCAATCCAATCCTGAGACCCTTCCTATAGCATGAGATGTGATATCTCAATGCTTATACCAAATGTGAGACCCTTCCTATAGCATGAGATGTGATATCCAACTCCTTCCCATTCCAATCCTGAGACCCTTCCTATAGCATGAGATGTGATGTCTTAATGCTTCTAATACCAAACCTGAGATCCTTCCTATAACATGAGATGTGATATCCAACTCCTTCCCATTCCAATCCTGAGACCCTTCCTATAGCATGAGATGTGATGTCTCAATGCTTCTAATACCAAACCTGAGAACCTTCCTACAGCATGCGATGTGATATCTCAATGCTTCTAATACCAAACCTGAGACCAGTCCTATAACATGAGATTGGATATCCAACTCCTTCCCCTTCCAATCCTGAGACTCTTCCTATAGCTTGAGATGTGATATCCAACTCCTTCACATTCCAATTCTGAGACCCTTCCTATGCCATGAGACTTGATATCTCAATGCTTCTAATACCAAACCTGAGACCCGTCCTATAACATGAGATGTGATATCCAAATCTTTCCCCTTCCAAACCTTAGACCCTTCCTTTATCATGAGATGTGATATCCAACTCCTTCCCATTCCAATCCTGAGACCCTTCCGATATCATGAGATTTGTTATCTCAATGCTTCTAATATCAAACTTGAGACCCTCCCTATAGCATGAGATGTGACATCCAAGTCCTCCCCATTCCAATCCTGAGACCCTTCCTATAGCATGAGATGTGATATCTCAATGCTTCTAATACCAAACCTGAGACCCTTCCTATAACATGAGATGGGATATCCAACTCCTTCCCATTCCAATCCTGAGACCCTTCCGATAGCAGATATGTGATATCTCAATGCTTATACCAATCCTGAGACCCTTCCTATGGCCTGAGATGTCATATACAACTCCTTCCCAATCCAATCCTGAGACCCTTCCTATAGCATGAGATGTGATATCTCAATGCTTATACCAAATGTGAGACCCTTCCTATAGCATGAGATGTGATATCCAACTCCTTCCCATTCCAATCCTGAGACCCTTCCTATAGCATGAGATGTGATGTCTCAATGCTTCTAATACCAAACCTGAGATCCTTCCTATAACATGAGATGTGATATCCAACTCCTTCCCATTCCAATCCTGAGACCCTTCCTATAGCATGAGATGTGATGTCTCAATGCTTCTAATACCAAACCTGAGAACCTTCCTACAGCATGCGATGTGATATCTCAATGCTTCTAATACCAAACCTGAGACCAGTCCTATAACATGAGATTGGATATCCAACTCCTTCCCCTTCCAAACCTGAGACCCTTCCTATAGCATGAGATGTGATATCCAACTTCTTCCCATTCCAATCCTGAGACCATTCCTATAACATGAGATGTGATGTCTCAATGCTTCTAATACCAAACCTGAGATCTTTCCTATAACATGAGATGTGATATCCAACTCCTTCCCATTCCAATCCTGAGACCCTTCCTATAGCATGAGATGTGCTATCTCAATGCTTATACCAAACCTGAGACCCTTCCTAAAGCTTGAGATGTGATATCCAACTCCTTCCCATTCCAATCCTGAGACCCTTCCTATAGCATGAGATGTGATATCTCAAGGCCTCTAATACCAAACCTGAGATCCTTCCTCTAACATGAAATGTGATATCCAACTCCTTCCCCTTCCAAACCTGAGAGCCTTCCTATAGCATGAGATATGATATCCAAGTCCTTCCCATTCCAATCCTGAGACCCTTCCTATAACATGAAATGTGATATCCAACTCCTTCCCATTCCAACCTGAGACCCTTCCTATAGCATGAGATGGGATATCCAACTCCTTCCAAATCCAATACTGATACCCTTCCAATAGCATGAGATGTGATATCCCAATGCTTCTACCAAACCTGAGACCCTTCCTTTAGCATGAGATGTGATATCCAAATCCTTCACATTCCAATCCTGAGACCCTTCCTATAGCATGAGATGTGATATCTCAATGCTTCTAATACCAAACCTGAGATCCTGCCTATAACATGAGATGTGATATCCAATTCCTTCCCATTCCAAACCTGAGACCCTTCCTATTGGATGAGATGTGATATCCAACTCCTTCCCATTCCAACCCTGAGACCCTTCCTACAGCATGAGATGTGATGTCTCAATGCTTCTAATACCAAACCTGAGATCCTTACTATAACATGAGATGTGATATCCAACTCCTTCCATTCCAATCCTGAGACCCGTCCTATAGCATGAGATGTGATATCTCAATGCTTATACCAAACCTGAGACCCTTCCTATAGCATGAGATGTGATATCCAACTACTTCCCATTCCAATCCTGAGACCCTTCCTATAGCATGAGATGTGATATCTCAATGCTTCTAATACCAAACCTGAGATCCTTCCTCTAACATGAAATGTGATATCCAACTCCTTCCCTTTCCAAACCTAGGAGCCTATCTATAGCATGAGATGTGATATCCAAGTCCTTCCCATTCCAACCCTTAGACCCTTCCTACAGCATGCAATATGATATCTCAATGATTCTAATAACAAACCTGAGACCCGTCCTATAACATGAGATGGGATATCCAACTCCTTCCCATTCCAATCCTGAGACACTTCCGATAGCAGAGATGTGATATCTCAATGCTTATACCAAACCTGAGACCCTTCCTATAACATGAGATGTGATATCCAAATCCTTCCCGTTCCAAACCTGAGACCCTTCCTTTAGCATGAGATTTGATATCCAGCTCCTTCCCATTCCAATCCTGAGACCCTTCCTATAGCATGAGATGTGATATCTCAATGCTTCTAATACCAAACCTGAGATCCTTCCTCTAACATGAAATGTGATATCCAACTCCTTCCCTTTCCAAACCTAAGAGCCTATCTATAGCATGAGATGTGATATCCAAGTCCATCCCATTCCAATCCTTAGACCCTTCCTACAGCATGCGATGTGATATCTCAATGATTCTAATACCAAACCAGAGACTCGTCCTATAACATGAGTTGGGATATCCAACTCCTTCCCATTCCAATCCTGAGCCACTTCCGATAGCAGAGATGTGATATCTCAATGCTTATACCAAACCTGAGACCCTTCCTGTAACATGAGATGTGATATCCAACTCCTTCCCGTTCCAAACCTGAGACACTAACTATAGCATATGTGATATCCAACTCCTTCCCATTCCAAACATGAGACCCTTCCTATAGCAAGAAAGTAATATCCAACTCCTACCCATTCCAATCCTGAGACCCTTCCTATAGCAAGAGATGTGATATCCAAATCCTTCCCATTCCAATCCTGAGACCCTTCCTATAGCATGAGAAGGGATATCCAACTCCTTCCCAATCCAATCCTGAGACCCTTCCGATAGCAGAGATGTGATATCTCAATGCTTATACCAAACCTGAGACCCTTCCTATAGCATGAGAAGGGATATCCAACTCCTTCCCAATCCAATCCTGAGACCCTTCCGATAGCAGAGACGTGATATCTCAATGCTTCTACCAAACCTGAGACCCTTCCTTTAGCATGAGATGTGATATCCAAATCCTTCACATTCCAATCCTGAGACCCTTCCTATAGCATGAGAAGGGATATCTCAATGCTTCTAATACCAAACCTGAGATCCTTCCTATAACATGAGATGTGATATCCAATTCCTTCCCATTCCAATCCTGAGACCCTTCCGATAGCAGAGATGTGATATCTCAATGCTTATACCAAACCTGAGACCCTTCCTATGGCCTGAGATGTCATATACAACTCCTTCCCATTCCAATCCTGAGACCCTTCCTATAGCATGAGATGTGATATCTCAATGCTTATACCAAATCTGAGACCCTTCCTATAGCATGAGATGTGATATCCAACTCCTTCCCATTCCAATCCTGAGACCCTTCCTATAGCATGAGATGTGATGTCTCAATGCTTCTAATACCAAACCTGAGATCCTTCCTATAACATCAGATGTGATATCCAACTCCTTCCCATTCCAATCCTGAGACCCCTATGAAAGCATGAGATGTGATATCTCAATGCTTCTAATACCAAACCTGAGATCCTTCCTATAACATGAGATGTGATTTCCAAATCCTTCCCCTTCCAAACCTGAGACCCTCCCTTTAGCATGAGATGTGATATCCAACTCCTTCCCATTCCAATCCTGAGACCCTTCTGATAGCATGAGATGTGATATCTCAATGCCTCTAATACCAAACCTGAGATCCTACCTCTAACATGAAATGTGATATCCATCTCATTCCCTTTCCAAACCTGAGACCCTGCCTATAGCATGAGATGTGATATCCAAGTCCTTCCCATTCCAATCCTGAGACCCTTCCTATAGCATGTGATGTGATATCTCAATGCTTATACCAAACCTGAGACCCTTCCTATAGCATGAGATGTCATATACAACTCCTTCCCATTCCAATCCTGAGACCCTTCCTATAGCATGAGATGTAATATCTCAATGCTTATACCAAACCTGAGACCCTTCCTATAGCATGAGATGTGATATCCAACTTCTTCCCATTCCAATCCTGAGACCCTTCCTATAACATGAGATGTGATGTCTCAATGCTTCTAATACCAAACCTGAGATCTTTCCTATAACATGAGATGTGATATCCAACTCCTTCCCATTCCAATCCTGAGACCCTTCCTATAGCATGAGATGTGATATCACAATGCTTATACCAAACCTGAGACCGTTCCTATAGCTTGAGATGTGATAACCAACTCCTTCCCATTCCAATCCTGAGACCCTTCCTATAGCATGAGATGTGATATCTCAAGGCCTCTAATACCAAACCTGAGATCCTTCCTCTAACATGAAATGTGATATCCAACTCCTTCCCCTTCCAAACCTTAGAGCCTTCCTATAGCATGGGATATGATATCCAAGTCCTTCCCATTCCAATCCTGAGACCCTTCCTATAACATGAAATGTGATATCCAACTCCTTCCCATTCCAAACTGAGACCCTTCCTATATCATGAGATGGGATATCTCAGTGCTTCTAATACCAAACCTGAGACTCTTCCTATAACATGAGATGGGATATCCAACTCCTTCCCATTCCAATCCTAAGACCCTTTCGATAGCAGAGATGTGATATCTCAATGCTTATGCCAAACCTGAGACCCTTCCTACGGCATGAGATGTCATATACAACTCCTTCCCATTCCAATCCTGAGACCCTTCCTATAGCACGAGATGTGATATCTCAATGCTTATACCAAACCTGAGACCCTTCCTCTAGCATTAGATGTGATATCCAACTCCTTCCCATTCCAATCCTGAGACCCTTCCTATAGTCTGAGATCTGATATCTCAATGCCTCTAATACCAAACCTGAGATCCTTCCTCTAACATGAAATGTGATATCCAACTCCTTCCCTTTCCAAACCTGAGAGCCTATCTATAGCATGAGATGTGATATCCAAGTCCTTCCCATTCCAATACTGAGACACTTCCGATAGCAGAGATGTGATATCTCAATGCTTATACCAAACCTGAGACCCTTCCTATAACATGAGATGTGATATCCAACTCCTTCCCGTTCCAAACCTGAGACCCTTCCTTTAGCATGAGATGTGATATCCAGCTCCTTCCCATTCCAATCCTGAGACCCTTCCTATAGCATGAGATGTGATATCTCAATACTTCTAATACCAAACCTGAGATCCTTCTGATAACATGAGATATGATATCCAAATCCTTCCCCTTCCAAACCTGAGACCCTCCCTTTAGCATGAGATGTGATATCCAACTCCTTCCCATTCCAATCCTGAGAACCTTCTGATAGCATGAGATGTGATATCTCAATGCTTCTATACCAAACCTGAGATCCTTCCGATAGCATGAGATGTGATATCTCAATGCTTCTAATACCAAACCTGAGATCCTTCCTATAACATGAGATGTGATATCCAAATCCTTCCCCTTCCAAACCTGAGACCCTCCCATTAGCATGAGATGTGATATCCAACTCCTTCCCATTCCAATCCTGAGACTCTTCTGATAGCATGAGATGTGATATCTCAATGCCTCTAATACCAAACCTGAGATCCTACCTCTAACATGAAATGTGATATCCAACTCTTTCCCCTTCCAAACCTGAGAGCCTTCCTATAGCATGAGATGTGATATCCAAGTCCTTCTAATTCCAATCCTGAGACCCTTCCTATAACATGAGATGTGATATCCAACTCCTTCCCATTCCAACCTGAGACCCTTCCTATAGCATGAGATGGGATATCCAACTCCTTCCAAATCCAATCCTGATACCCTTCCGATAGCATGAGATGTGATATCCCAATGCTTCTACCAAACCTGAGACCCATACTATGGCATGAGATGTGATATCAAACTCCTTCCCCTTCCAAACCTTAGACACTTCCTTTATCATGAGATGTGATATCCAACTCCTTCCCATTCCATCCTTGAGACCCTTCCGATATCATGAGATGTGATATCTCAATGCTTCTAATATCAAACTTGAGACCCTCCTTATAGCATGAGATGTGATATCCAAGTCCTTCCCATTCCAATCCTGAGACCCTTTCTATAGCATGAGATGTGATATCTCAATGCTTCTAATACCAAACCTGAGACCCTTCCTATAACATGAGATGGGAATATCCAACTCCTTCCCATTCCAATCCTGAGACCCTTCCGATAGTAGAGATGTGATATCTCAATGCTTATACCAAACCTGAGATCTTTCCTATAACATGAGATGTGATATCCAACTCCTTCCCATTCCAATCCTGAGACACTTCCTATAGCATGAGATGTGATATCTCACTGCTTATACCAAACCTGAGACCCTTCCTATAGCATGAGATGTGATATCCAACTCCTTCCCATTCCAATCCTGAGACCCTTCCTATAGCATGAGATATGATATCTCTATGCTTCTAATATCAAACTTGAGACCCTCCCTATAGCATGAGATGTGATATCCAAGTCCTTCCCATTCCAATCCTGAGACCCTTCCGATAGCATGAGATGTGATGTCTCAATGCTTCTAATACCAAACCTGAGATCCTTCCTATACCATGAGATGTGATATCCAACTCCTTCCCATTCCAATCCTGAGACCCTTCCTATAGCATGAGATGTGATATCTCAATGCTTATACCAAACCTGAGACCCTTCCTATAGCATGAGATGTGATATCCAACTCCTTCCCATTCCAATCCTGAGACCCTTCCTATAGCATGAGATGTGATATCTCAATGCCTCTAATACCAAACCTGAGATCCTTCCTCTAACATGAAATGTGATATCCAACTCCTTCCCATTCCAATCCTGAGACACTTCCTATAGCATGAGATGTGATATCTAAATGCTTCTAATACCAAACTTGAGACTCTTCCTATAACATGAGATGGGATATCCAACTCCTTCCCATTCCAATCCTTAGACCCTTCCTACAGCATGCAATATGATATCTCAATGATTCTAATAACAAACCTGAGACCCGTCCTATAACATGAGATGGGATATCCAACACCTTCCCATTCCAATCCTGAGACACTTCCGATAGCAGAGATGTGATATCTCAATGCTTATACCAAACCTGAGACCCTTCCTATAACATGAGATGTGATATCCAACTCCTTCCCGTTCCAAACCTGAGACCCTTCCTATAGCATATGTGATATCCAACACATTCCCATTCCAAACATGAGACCCTTCCTATAGCAGGAATGTAATATCCAACTCCTTCCCATTCCAATCCTGAGACCATTCCTATAGCATGAGATGTGATATCTCAATGCTTCTAATACCAAACCTGAGATCCTTCCTATGACATGAGATGTGATATCCAATTCCTCCCCATTCCAAACCTGAGAACCTTCCTACAGCATGCGATGTGATATCTCAATGCTTCTAATACCAAACCTGAGACCAGTCCTATAACATGAGATTGGATATACAATTCTTTCCCCTTGCAAACCTGAGACCCTTTCAATAGCATGAGATGTGATATCCAACTTCTTCCCATTCCAATCCTGAGACCCTTCCTATAACATGAGATGTGATGTCTCAATGCTTCTAATCCCAAACCTGAGATCTTTCCTATAACATGAGATGTGATATCCAACTCCTTCCCATTCCAATCCTGAGACCCTTCCTATAGCATGAAATGTGCTATCTCAATGCTTATACCAAACCTGAGACCCACCTAAAGCTTGAGATGTGATATCCAACTCCTTCCCATTCCAATCCTGAGACCCTTCCTATAACATGAAATGTGATATCCAACTCCTTCCCATTCCAACCTGAGACCCTTCCTATAGCATGAGATGTTATATCTCAAGGCCTCTAATACCAAACCTGAGATCCTTCCTCTAACATGAAATGTGATATCCAACTCCTTCTCCTTCCAAACCTGAGAGCCTTCCTATAGCATGAGATATGATATCCAAGTCCTTCCCATTCCAATCCTGAGACCCTTCCTATAACATGAAATGTGATATCCAACTCCTTCCCATTCCAACCTGAGACCCTTCCTATAGCATGAGATGGGATATCCAACTCCTTCCAAATCCAATACTGATACCCTTCCAATAGCATGAGATGTGATATCCCAATGCTTCTATCAAACCTGAGAACCATACTATGGCATGAGATGTGATATCAAACTCCTTCCCATTCCAATCCTGAGACTCTTCCTATAGCTTGAGATGTGATATCCAACTCCTTCCCATTCCAATTCTGAGACCCTTCCTATACCATGAGACTTGATATCTCAATGCTTCTAATACCAAACCTGAGACCCGTCCTATAACATGAGATGTGATATCCAAATCTTTCCCCTTCCAAACCTTAGACCCTTCCTTTATCATGAGATGTGATATCCAACTCCTTCCCATTCCAATCCTGAGACCCTTCCGATATCATGAGATTTGTTATCTCAATGCTTCTAATATCAAAATTGAGACCCTCCCTATAGCATGAGATGGGATATCCAACTCCTTCCCATTCCAATCCTGAGACCCTTCCGATAGCAGAGATGTGATATCTCAATGCTTATACCAAATCTGAGACCCTTCCTATAGCATGAGATGTGATATCCAACTCCTTCCCATTCCAATCCTGAGACCCTTCCTATAGCATGAGATGTGATGTCTCAATGCTTCTAATACCAAACCTGAGATCCTTCCTATAACATGAGATGTGATATCCAACTCCTTCCCATTCCAATCCTGAGACCCTTCCTATAGCATGAGATGTGCTATCTCAATGCTTATACCAAACCTGAGACCCTTCCTAAAGCTTGAGATGTGATATCCAACTCCTTCCCATTCCAATCCTGAGACCCTTCCTATAGCATGAGATGTGATATCTCAAGGCCTCTAATACCAAACCTGAGATCCTTCCTCTAACATGAAATGTGATATCCAACTCCTTCCCCTTCCAAACCTGAGAGCCTTCCTATAGCATGAGATATGATATCCAAGTCCTTCCCATTCCAATCCTGAGACCCTTCCTATAACATGAAATGTGATATCCAACTCCTTCCCATTCCAACCTGAGACCCTTCCTATAGCATGAGATGGGATATCCAACTCCTTCGAAATCCAATACTGATACCCTTCCAATAGCATGAATTGTGATATCCCAATGCTTCTACCAAACCTGAGACCCATACTATGGCATGAGATGTGATATCAAACTCATTCCCATTCCAATCCTGAGACTCTTCCTATAGCTTGAGATGTGATATCCAACTCCTTCCCATTCCAATTCTGAGACCCTTCCTATGCCATGAGACTTGATATCTCAATGCTTCTAATACCAAACCTGAGACCCGTCCTATAACATGAGATGTGATATCCAAATCTTTCCCCTTCCAAACCTTAGACCCTTCCTTTATCATGAGATGTGATATCCAACTCCTTCCCATTCCAATCCTGAGACCCTTCCGATATCATGAGATTTGTTATCTCAATGCTTCTAATATCAAACTTGAGACCCTCCCTATAGCATGAGATGTGACATCCAAGTCCTCCCCATTCCAATCCTGAGACCCTTCCTATAGCATGAGATGTGATATCTCAATGCTTCTAATACCAAACCTGCGATCCTTCCAATAACATGAGATGTGATATCCAACTCCTTCCCATTCCAATCCTGAGACCCTTATGATAGCATGAGATGTGATATCTCAATGCCTCTAATACCAAACCTGATATACTTCCGATAGCATGAGATGTGATATCTCAATGCTTCTAATACCAAACCTGAGATCCTTCCTATAACATGAGATGTGATTTCCAAATCCTTCCCCTTCCAAACCTGAGACCCTCCATTTAGCATGAGATGTGATATACAACTCCTTCCCATTCCAATCCTGAGACCCTTCTGATAGCATGAGATGTGATATCTCAATGCCTCTAATACCAAACCTGAGATCCTATCTCTAACATGAAATGTGATATCCATCTCCTTCCCTTTCCAAACCTGAGGCCCTGCCTATAGCATGAGATGTGATATCCAAGTCCTTCCCATTCCAATCCTGAGACCCTTCCTATAGCATGTGATGTGATATCTCAATGCTTATACCAAACCTGAGACCCTTCCTATGGCATGAGATGTCATATACAACTCCTTCCCATTCCAATCCTGAGACCCTTCCTATAGCATGTGATGTGATATCTCAATGCTTATACCAAACCTGAGACCCTTCCTATGGCATGAGATGTCATATACAACTCCTTCCCATTCCAATCCTGAGACCCTTCCTATAGCATGAGATGTGATATCTCAATGCTTATACCAAACCTGAGACCCTTCCTATAGCATGAGATGTGATATCCAACTTCTTCCCATTCCAATCCTGAGACCCTTCCTATAACATGAGATGTGATGTCTCAATGCTTCTAATACCAAACCTGAGATATTTCCTATAACATGAGATGTGATATCCAACTCCTTCCCATTCCAATCCTGAGACCCTTCCTATAGCATGAGATGTGATATCTCAATGCTTATACCAAACCTGAGATCCTTCCTCTAACATGAAATGTGATATCCAACTCCTTCCCCTTCCAAACCTGAGAGCCTTCCTATAGCATGAGATATGATATCCAAGTCCTTCCCATTCCAATCCTGAGACCCTTCCTATAACATGAAATGTGATATCCAACTCCTTCCCATTCCAACCTGAGACCCTTCCTATAGCATGAGATCGGATATCCAACTTCTTCCAAATCCAATACTGATACCCTTCCGATAGCATGAGATGTGATATCCCAATGCTTCTACCAAACCTGAGACCCATACTATGGCATGAGATGTGATATCAAACTCCTTCCCATTCCAATCCTGAGACCCTTCCTATAGCTTGAGGTGTGATATCCAACTCCTTCCCATTCCAATTCTGAGACCCTTCTTATACCATGAGACTTGATATCTCAATGCTTCTAATACCAAACCTGAGACCCGTCCTATAACATGAGATGTGATATCCAAATCCTTCCCCTTCCAAACCTTAGACCCTTCCTTTATCATGAGATGTGATATCCAACTCCTTCCCATTCCAATCCTGAGACCCTTCCGATATCATGAGATTTGTTATCTCAATGCTTCTAATATCAAACTTGAGACCCTCCCTACAGCATGAGATGTGACATCCAAGTCCTTCCCATTCCAATCCTGAGACCCTTCCTATAGCATGAGATGTGATATCTCTATGCTTCTAATACCAAACCTGAAACCATTCCTATAACATGAGATGGGATATCCAACTCCTTCCCATTCCAATCCTGAGACCCTTCCGATAGCAGAGATGTGATATCTCAATGCTTATACCAAACCTGAGACCCTTCCTATGGCCTGAGATGTCATATACAACTCCTTCCCATTCCAATCCTGAGACCCTTCCTTTAGCATGAGATGTGATATCTCAATGCTTATACCAAATCTGAGACCCTTCCTACAGCATGAGATGTGATATCCAATTCCTTCCCATTCCAATCCTGAGACCCTTCCTATAGCATGAGATGTGATATCTCAATGCTTATACCAAACCTGAGAGCCTACCTATAGCATGAGATGTGATATCCAAGTCCATCCCATTCCAATCCTTAGACCCTTCCTACAGCATGCAATGTGATATCTCAATGATTCTAATACCAAACCAGAGACTCTTCCTATAACATGAGATGGGATATCCAACTCCTTCCCATTCCAATCCTGAGCCGCTTTCGATATCAGAGATGTGATATCTCAATGCTTATACCAAACCTGAGACCCTTCCTATAACATGAGATGTGATATCCAACTGCTTCCCATTCCAAACATGAGACCCTTTCTATAGCAAGAAAGTAATATCCAACTCCTACCCATTCCAATCCTGAGACCCTTCCTATAGCAAGAGATGTGATATCCAAATCCTTCCCATTCCAATCCTGAGACCCTTCCTATAACATGAGATGTGATATCCAACTCCTTCCCATTCAAATCCTGAGACCCTTCCTATAGCATGAGAAGGGATATCCAACGCCTTCCCAATCCAATCCTGAGACCCTTCCGATAGCAGAGACGTGATATCTCAATGCTTCTACCATACCTGAGACCCTTCCTTTAGCATGAGATGTGATATCCAAATCCTTCACATTCCAATCCTGAGACCCTTCCTATAGCATGAGATGTGATATCTCAATGCTTCTCATACCAAACCTGAGATCCTTCCTATAACATGAGATGTGATATCCAATTCCTTCCCATTCCAAACCTGAGACCCTTCCTATTGGATGAGATGTGATATCCAACTCCTTCCCATTCCAACCCTGAGACCCTTCCTATAGCATGAGATGTGATGTCTCAATGCTTCTAATACCAAACCTGAGATCCTTCCTCTCAGGATTGGAATGGGAAGGACTTGGATATCACATCTCATGCTATAGGCAGGGCCTCAGGTTTGGAAAGGGAAGGAGATGGATTTCACATTTCATGTTAGAGATCGGATCTCAGGTTTGGTATTAGAGGCATTGAGATATCACATCTCATGCTATCAGAAGGGTCTCAGGATTGGAATGGGAAGGAGTTGTATATCACATCTCATGCTAAATGGAGGGTCTCAGGTTTGGAAGGGGAAGGATTTGGAAATCACATCTCATTTTTATAGGAAGGATCTCAGGTTTGGTATTAGAAGCATTGAGATATCACATCTCATGCTATCGGAAGTATCTCAGGTTTGGTATTAGAGGCATTGAGATATCACATCTCATGCTATCATAAGGGTCTCAGGATTGGAATGGGAAGGAGTTGGATATCACATCTCATGTTATTGGAAGGATCGCAGGTTTGGTATTAGAAGCATTGAGACATCACATCTCATGCTATAGGAAGGGTCTCAGGATTGGAATGGGAAGGAGTTGGATATCACATCTCATGCTATAGGAAGGGTCTCAGATTTGGTATAAGCATTGAGATATCACATCTCATGCTATAGGAAGGGTCTCAGGATTGGATTGGGAAGGAGTTGTATATGACATCTCATGTTATAGGAAGGGTCTCAGGTTTGGTATTAGAAGCATTGAGATATCACATCTCATGCTATAGGAAGGGTCTCAGGATTGGAATGGGGAGGACTTGGATGTCACATCTCATGCTATAGGGAGGGTCTCAAGTTTGATATTAGAAGCATTGAGATAACAAATCTCATGATATCGGAAGGGTCTCAGGATTGGAATGGGAAGGAGTTGGATATCACATCACATGATAAAGGAAGGGTCTAAGGTTTGGAAGGGGAAAGATTTGGATATCACATCTCATGTTATAGGACGGGTCTCAGGTTTGGTATTAGAAGCATTGAGATATCAAGTCTCATGGCATAGGAAGGGTCCCAGAATTGGAATGGGAAGGAGTTGGATATCACATCTCAAGCTATAGGAAGAGTCTCAGGATTGGAATGGGAATGAGTTTGATATCACATCTCATGCCATAGTATGGGTCTCAGGTTTGGTAGAAGCATTGGGATATCACAATTCATGCTATTGGAAGGGTATCAGTATTGGATTTCGAAGGAGTTGGATATCCCATCTCATGCTATAGGAAGGGTCTCAGGTTGGAATGGGAAGGAGTTGGATATCACATTTCATGTTATAGGAAGGGTCTCAGGATTGGAATGGGAAGGACTTGGATATCATATCTCATGCTATAGGAAGGCTCTCAGGTTTGGAAGGGGAAGGAGTTGGATATCACATTTCATGTTAGAGGAAGGATCTCAGGTTTGGTATTAGAGGCCTTGAGATATCACATCTCATGCTATAGGAAGGGTGTCAGGATTGGAATGGGAAGGAGTTGGATATCACATCTCAAGCTTTAGGAAGGGTCTCAGGTTTGGTATAAGCATTGCGATAGCACATCTCATGCTATAGGAAGGGTCTCAGGATTGGAATGGGAAGGAGTTGGATATCACATCTCATGTTATAGGAAAGATCTCAGGTTTGGTATTAGAAGCATTGAGACATCACATCTCATGTTATAGGAAGGGTCTCAGGATTGGAATGGGAAGAAGTTGGATATCACATCTCATGCTATAGGAAGGGTCTCAGGTTTGGAAGGGGAAGGAGTTGGATATCCAATCTCATGTTATAGGACTGGTCTCAGGTTTGGTATTAGAAGCATTGAGATATCACATCGCATGCTGTAGGAAGGTTCTCAGGTTTGGTATTAGAAGCATTGAGACATCACATCTCATGCTATAGGAAGGGTCTCAGGATTGGAATGGGAAGGAGTTGGATATCACATCTCATGTTATAGGAAGGATCTCAGGTTTGGTATTAGAAGCATTGAGACATCACATCTCATGCTATAGGAAGGGTCTCAGGATTGGAATGGGAAGGAGTTGGATATCACATCTCATGCTATAGGAAGGGTCTCACATTTGGTATAAGCATTGAGATATCACATCTCATGCTATAGGAAGGGTCTCAGGATTGGATTGGGAAGGAGTTGTATATGACATCTCAGGCCATAGGAAGGGTCTCAGGATTGGTATAAGCATTGAGATATCACATCTCTGCTATCGGAAGGGTCTCAGGATTGGAATGGGAAGGAATTGGATATCCCATCTCATGTTATAGGAAGGGTCTCAGGTTTGGTATTAGAAGCATTGAGATATCACATCTCATGCTATAGGAAGGGTCTCAGGATTGGAATGGGGAGGACTTGGATGTCACATCTCATGCTATAGGGAGTGTCTCAAGTTTGATATTAGAAGCATTGAGATAACAAATCTCATGATATCGGAAGGGTCTCAGGATTGGAATGGGAAGGAGTTGGATATCACATCTCATGATAAAGGAAGGGTCTAAGGTTTGGAAGGGGAAATATTTGGATATCACATCTCATGTTATAGGACGGGTCTCAGGTTTGGTATTAGAAGCATTGAGATATCAAGTCTCATGGCATAGGAAGGGTCTCAGAATTGGAATGTGAAGGAGTTGGATATCACATCTCAAGCTATAGGAAGAATCTCAGGATTGGAATGGGAAGGAGTTTGATATCACATCTCATGCCATAGTATGGGTCTCAGGTTTGGTAGAAGCATTGGGATATCACATCTCATGCTATTGGAAGGGTATCAGTATTGGATTTGGAAGGAGTTGGATATCACATTTCATGTTATAGGAAGGGTCTCAGGTTGGAATGGGAAGGATTTGGATATCACATTTCATGTTATAGGAAGGGTATCAGGATTGGAATGGGAAGGACTTGGATATCATATCTCATGCTATAGGAAGGCTCTCAGGTTTGGAAGGGGAAGGAGTTGGATATCACATTTCATGTTAGAGGAAGGATCTCAGGTTTGGTATTAGAGGCCTTGAGATATCACATCTCATGCTATAGGAAGGGTCTCAGGATTGGAATGGGAAGGAGTTGGATATCACATCTCAAGCTTTAGGAAGGGTCTCAGGTTTGGTATAAGCATTGAGATAGCACATATCATGCTATAGGAAGGGTCTCAGGATTGGAATGGGAAGGAGTTGGATATCACATCTCATGTTATAGGAAGGATCTCAGGTTTGGTATTAGAAGCATTGAGACATCACATCTCATGCTATAGGAAGGGTCTCAGGATTGGAATGGGAAGGAGTTGGATATCACATCTCATGCTATAGGAAGGGTCTCAGATTTGGTATAAGCATTGAGATATCACATCTCTGCTATCGGAAGGGTCTCAGGATTGGAATGGGAAGGAGTTGGATATCCCATCTCATGCTATAGGGAGGGTCTCAATTTTGATATTAGAAGCATTGAGATAACAAATCTCATGATATCGGAAGGGTCTCAGGATTGGAATGGGAAGGAGTTGGATATCACATCTCATGATAAAGGAAGGGTCTAAGGTTTGGAAGGGGAAAGATTTGGATATCACATCTCATGTTATAGGACGGGTCTCAGGTTTGGTATTAGAAGCATTGAGATATCAAGTCTCATGGCATAGGAAGGGTCTCAGAATTGGAATGTGAAGGAGTTGGATATCACATCTCAAGCTATAGGAAGAGTCTCAGGATTGGAATGGGAAGGAGTTTGATATCACATCTCATGCCATAGTATGGGTCTCAGGTTTGGTAGAAGCATTGGGATATCACATCTCATGCTATTGGAAGGGTATCAGTATTGGATTTGGAAGGAGTTGGATATCACATTTCATGTTATAGGAAGGGTCTCAGGTTTGAATGGGAAGGAGTTGGATATCACATTTCATGTTATAGGAAGGGTCTCAGGATTGGAATGGGAAGGACTTGGATATCATATCTCATGCTATAGGAAGGCTCTCAGGTTTGGAAGGGGAAGGAGTTGGATATCACATCTCATGTTATAGGAAGGATCTCAGGTTTGGTATTAGAAGCATTGAGACATCACATCTCATGCTATAGGAAGGGTCTCAGGATTGGAATGGGAAGGAGTTGGATATCACATCTCATGCTATAGGAAGGGTCTCAGATTTGGTATAAGCATTGAGATATCACATCTCTGCTATCGGAAGGGTCTCAGGATTGGAATGGGAAGGAGTTGGATATCCCATCTCAAGCTTTAGGAAGGGTCTCAGGTTTGGTATAAGCATTGAGATAGCACATCTCATGCTATAGGAAGGGTCTCAGGATTGGAATGGGAAGGAGTTGGATATCACATCTCATGTTATAGGAAGGATCTCAGGATTGGAATGGGAAGGAGTTGGATATCACATCTCAAGCTTTAGGAAGGGTCTCAGGTTTGGTATAAGCATTGAGATAGCACATCTCATGCTATAGGAAGGGTCTCAGGATTGGAATGGGAAGGAGTTGGATATCACATCTCATGTTATAGGAAGGATCTCAGGTTTGGTATTAGAAGCATTGAGACATCACATCTCATGCTATAGGAAGGGTCTCAGGATTGGAATGGGAAGGAGTTGGATATCACATCTCATGCTATAGGAAGGGTCTCAGATTTGGTATAAGCATTGAGATATCACATCTCTGCTATCGGAAGGGTCTCAGGATTGGAATGGGAAGGAGTTGGATATCCCATCTCATGCTATAGGGAGGGTCTCAATTTTGATATTAGAAGCATTGAGATAACAAATCTCATGATATCGGAAGGGTCTCAGGATTGGAATGGGAAGGAGTTTGATATCACATCTCATGCCATAGTATGGTTCTCAGGTTTGATAGAAGCATTGGGATATCACATCTCATGCTATTGGAAGGGTATCAGTATTGGATTTGGAAGGAGTTGGATATCCCATCTCATGCTATAGGAAGGGTCTCAGGTTGGAATGGGAAGGAGTTGGATATCACATTTCATGTTATAGGAAGGGTCTCAGGATTGGAATGGGAAGGAGTTGGATATCACATCTCAAGCTTTAGGAAGGGTCTCAGGTTTGGTATAAGCATTGAGATAGCACATCTCATGCTATGGGAAGGGTCTCAGGATTGGAATGGGAAGGAGTTGGATATCACATCTCATGTTATAGGAAAGATCTCAGGTTTGGTATTAGAAGCATTGAGACATCACATCTCATGTTATAGGAAGGGTCTCAGGATTGGAATGGGAAGAAGTTGGATATCACATCTCATGCTATAGGAAGGGTCTCAGGTTTTGAAGGGGAAGGAGTTGGATATCCAATCTCATGTTATAGGACTGGTCTCAGGTTTGGTATTAGAAGCATTGAGATATCACATCGCATGCTGTAGGAAGGTTCTCAGGTTTGGAATGGGGAGGAATTGGATATCACATCTCATGTCATAGGAAGGATCTCAGGTTTGGTATTAGAAGCATTGAGATATCACATCTCATGCTATAGGAATGGTCTCAGGATTGGAATGGGAAGGAGTTGGATATTACATTCCTGCTATAGGAAGGGTCTCATGTTTGGAATGGGAATGTGTTGGATATCACATATGCTATAGGAAGGGTCTCAGGTTTGGAACGGGAAGGAGTTGGATATCACATCTCATGTTATAGGAAGGGTCTCAGGTTTGGTATAAGCATTGAGATATCACATCTCTGCTATCGGAAGTGTCTCAGGATTGGAATGGGAAGCTGTTGGATATCCCATCTCATGTTATAGGACGGGTCTCAGGTTTGTTATTAGAATCATTGAGATATCATATTGCATGCTGTAGGAAGGGTCTAAGGATTGGAATGGGAAGGAGTTGGATATCCCATCTCATGTTATAGGAAGAGTCTCAAGTTTGGTATTAGAAGCATTTAGATATCACATCTCATGCTATAGGAAGTGTCTCAGGATTGGAATGGGAAGGAGTTGGATATCACATTTCATGTTAGAGTAAGGATCTCAGGTTTGGTATTAGAGGCATTGAGATATCACATCTCATGCTATAGGAAGGGTCTCAGGATTGGAATGGGAAGGAGTTGGATATCACATCTCATGCTATAGGAAGGGTCTCAGGTTTGGTATAAGCATTGAGATATCACATCTCATGCTATAGGAAGGGTCTCAGGATTGGAATGGGAAGGAGTTGGATATCACATCTCATGTTATAGGAAGGATCTCAGGTTTGGTATTAGAAGCATTGAGACATCACATCTCATGCTATCGGAAGGGTCTCAGGATTGGAATGGGAAGGACTTGGATATCACATCTCATGCTATAGGGAGGGTCTCAAGTTTGATATTAGAAGCATTGAGGTATCATATCTCATGCTATAGGAAGGGTCTCAGGATTGGAATGGGAAGGAGTTGGATATCACATCTCATGCTATAGGAAGGGTCTCAGGTT
Organism: Ambystoma mexicanum; assembly: GCF_040938575.1. Classification (NCBI taxonomy): domain Eukaryota; kingdom Metazoa; phylum Chordata; class Amphibia; order Caudata; family Ambystomatidae; genus Ambystoma; species Ambystoma mexicanum. The sequence goes on along the minus strand of NW_027182466.1, from coordinate 12,395,420 downwards.
TGGTATAAGCAGTGAGATATCACATCTCATGCTATAGGAAGTGTCTCAGGATTGGAATGGGAAGGAGTTGGATATCACATCTCATGTTATAGGAAGGATCTCAGGTTTGGTATAAGCATTGAGATATCACATCTCTACTATCGGAAGGGTCTCAGGATTGGAATGGGAAGGAGTTGGATATTCCCATCTCATGTTATAGGAAGGGTCTCAGGTTTGGTATTAGAAGCATTGAGATATCACATCTCATGCTATAGGAAGGGTCTCAGGATTGGAATGGGAAGGACTTGGATATCACATCTCATGCTATAAGGAGGGTCTCAAGTTTGATATTAGAAGCATTGAGATATCACATCTCATGATATCGGAAGGGTCTCAAGGATGGAATGGGAAGGAGTTGGATATCACATCTCATGATAAAGGAAGTGTCTAAGGTTTGGAAGGGGAAGGAGTTTGATATCACATCTCATGCCATAGTATTGGTCTCAGGTTTGGTAGAAGCATTGGGATATCACATCTCATGCTATCGGAAGGGTATCAGGATTGGATTTGGAAGGAGTTGGATATCCCATCTCATGCTATAGGAAGGGTCTCAGGTTGGAATGGGAAGGAGTTGGATATCACATCTCATGTTATAGGAAGGGTCTCAGGATTGGAATTAGAAGGACTTGGATATCACATCTCATGCTATAGGAAGGCTCTCAGGTTTGGAAGGGGAAAGAGTTGGATATCACATTTCATGTTAGAGGTAGGATCTCAGGTTTGGTATTAGAGGCATTGAGATATCACATCTCATGCTATCAGAAGAGTCTCAGGATTGGAATGGGAAGGAGTTGGATATCACATCTCATGCTAAAGGGAGGGTCTCAGGTTTGGAAGGGGAAGGATTTGGATATCACATCTCATGTTATAGGAAGGATCTCAGGTTTGGTATTAGAAGCATTGAGATATCACATCTCATGCTATCGGAAGGATCTCAGGTTTGGTATAGAAGCATTGAGATATCACATCTCATGCTATCAGAAGGTTCTCAGGATTGGAATGGGAAGGAGTTGGATATCACATCTCATGCTAAAGGGAGGGTCTCAGGTTTGGAAGGGGAAGGATTTGGATATCATATCTCATGTTATCAGAAGGATCTCAGGTTTGGTATTAGAAGTATTGAGATATCACATCTCATGCTATAGGAAGGGTCTCAGGATTGGAATGGGAAGGAGTTGGTTATCACATCTCATGCTAAAGGAAGGGTCTCAGGTTTGGTAGAAGCATTGAGATATCACATCTCATGCTATAGGAAGGGTCTCAGGATTGGAATGGGAAGGACTTAGATATCAAATATCATGCTATAGGGAGGGTCTCAGTTTTGATATTAGAAGCATTGAGATATCACATCTCATGCTATCAGAAGGGTCTCAGGATTGGAATGGGAAGGAGCTGGATATCACATCTCATGCTAAAGGAAGGATCTCAGGTTTGGAACGGGAAGGAGTTGGATATCACATGTCATGTTATAGGAAGGGTCTCAGGTTTGGTATAAGCATTGAGATATCACATCTCTGCTATCGGAAGTGTCTCAGGATTGGAATGGGAAGGACTTGGATATCACATCTCATGCTATAGATAGGCTCTCAGGTTTGGAAAGGGAAGGAGTTGGATATCACATTTCATGTTAGAGGAAGGATCTCAGGTTTGGTATTAGAGGCATTGAGATATCAGATCTCAGGCTATAGGAAGGGTATCAGGATTGGAATGGGAAGGAGTTGGATATCACATCTCATGCTAGAGGAAGGGTCTCAGGTTTGGTATAAGCATTGAGATATCACATCTCGTGCTATAGGAAGGGTCTCAGGATTGGAATGGGAAGGAGTTGTATATGACATCTCATGCCGTAGGAAGGGTCTCAGGTTTGGTATAAGCATTGAGATATCACATCTCTGCTATCGAAAGGGTCTTAGGATTGGAATGGGAAGGAGTTGGATATCCCATCTCATGTTATAGGAAGAGTCTCAGGTTTGGTATTAGAAGCATTGAGATATCCCATCTCATGATATAGGAAGGGTCTCAGTTTAGAATGGGAAGGAGTTGGATATCACATTTCATGTTATAGGAAGGGTCTCAGGATTGGAATGGGAAGGACTTGGATATCATATCCCATGCTATAGGAAGGCTCTCAGGTTTGGAAGGGGAAGGAGTTGGATATCACATTTCATGTTAGAGGAAGGATCTCAGGTTTGGTATTAGAGGCCTTGAGATATCACATCTCATGCTATAGGAAGGGTCTCAGGATTGGAATGGGAAGGAGTTGGATATCACATCTCAAGCTATAGGATCGGTCTCAGGTTTGGTATAAGCATTGTGATATCACATCTCATGCTATAGGAAGGGTCTCAGGATTGGAATGGGAAGGAGTTGGATATCACATCTCATGTTATAGGAAAGATCTCAGGTTTGGTATTAGAAGCATTGAGACATCACATCTCATGTTATAGGAAGGGTCTCAGGATTGGAATGGGAAGGAGTTGTATATGACATCTCATGCCATAGGAAGGGTCTCAGGTTTGGTATAAGCATTGAGATATCACATCACATGCTATAGGAAGGGTCTCAGGATTGGAATGGGAAGGACTTGGATATCACATCTCATGCTATAGGCAGGGTCTCAGGTTTGGAAAGGGAATGAGATGGATATCACATTTCATGTTAGAGGTAGGATCTCAGGTTTGGTATTAGAGGCATTGAGATATCACATCTCATGCTATAGGAAGGGTCTCAGGTTTGGTATTAGAAGCATTGAGATATCACATCTCATGCTTTCATAAGGGTCTCAGGATTGGAATGGGAAGGAGTTGGATATCACATCTGATGTTATAGGAAGGATCTCAGGTTTGGTATTAGAAGCATTGAGACATCACATCTCATGCTATAGGAAGGGTCTCAGGATTGGAATGGGAAGGAGTTGGATATCACATCTCATGCTATAGGAAGGGTCTCAGATTTGGTATAAGCATTGAGATATCACATCTCATGCTATAGGAAGGGTCTCAGGATTGGAATGGGAAGGAGTTGTATATGACATCTCAGGCCATAGGAAGGGTCTCAGGTTTGGTATAAGCATTGAGATATCACATCTCTGCTATCGGAAGGGTCTCAGGATTGGAATGGGAAGGAATTGGATATCACATCTCATGTTATAGGAAGGATCTCAGGTTTGGTATTAGAAGCATTGAGATATCCCTTCTCATGCTATAGGAAGGGTCTCAGGATTGGAATGTGAAGGATTTGGATATCACATCTCATGCTAAAGGAAGGGTCTCAGGTTTGGTAGAAGCATTGAGATATCACGTCTCTGCTATCGGAAGGGTCTCAGGATTGGATTGGGAAGGAGTTGGATATCCCTTCTCATGCTATAGGAAGGGTCTCAGGTTTGGTATAAGCATTGAGATATCACATCTCTGCTATCGGAAGGGTCTCAGGATTGGATTGGGAAGGAGTTGGATATCCCTTCTCATGCTATAGGAAGTGTCTCAGGTTGGAATGGGAAGGAGTTGGATATCACATCTCATGTTATAGGAAGGGTCTCAGGATTGGAATGGGAAGGATTTGGATATCACATCTCTTGCTATAGGAAGGGTCTCAGGATTGGAATGGGTAGGAGTTGGATATTACTTTCTTGCTATAGGAAGGGTCTCATGTTTGGAATGGGAAGGAGTTGGATATCACATATGCTATAGTTAGTGTCTCAGGTTTGGAACGGGAAGGAGTTGGATATCACATCTCATGTTATAGGAAGGGTCTCAGGTTTGGTATAAGCATTGAGATATCACATCTCTGCTATCGGAAGTGGCTCAGGATTGGAATGGGAAGGAGTTGGATATCCCATCTCATGTTATAGGACGAGTCTCTGGTTTGGTATTAGAATCATTGAGATATCACATCGCATGCTGTAGGAAGGGTCTAAGGATTGGAATGGGATGGACTTGGATATCACATCTCATGCTATAGATAGGCTCTTAGGTTTGGAAAGGGAAGGAGTTGGATATCACATTTCATGTTATAGGAAGGTTCTCAGGTTTGGTATAAGCATTGAGATATCACATCTCTGCTATCGGAAGTGTCTCAGGATTGGAATGGAAAGGAGTTGGATATCCCATCTCATGTTATAGGACGGGTCTCAGGTTTGTTATTAGAATCATTGAGATATCATATTGCATGCTGTAGGAAGGGTCTAAGGGTTGGAATGGGAAGGACTTGGATATCACATCTCATGCTATAGGAAGGGTCTCAGGTTTGGTATAAGCATTGAGATATCACATCTCATGCTATAGGACGGGTCTCAGGATTGGAATGGAAGGAGTTGGATATCACATCTCATGTTATAGGAAGGATCTCAGGTTTGGTATTAGAAGCATTGAGACATCACATCTCATGCTGTAGGAAGGGTCTCAGGGTTGGAATGGGAAGGAGTTGGATATCACATCTCATCCAATAGGAAGGGTCTCAGGTTTGGAATGGGAAGGAATTGGATATCACATCTCATGTTATAGGAAGGATCTCAGGTTTGGTATTAGAAGCATTGAGATATCACATCTCATGCTATAGGAAGGGTCTCAGGATTGGAATGTGAAGGATTTGGATATCACATCTCATGCTAAAGGAAGGGTCTCAGGTTTGGTAGAAGCATTGAGATATCACGTCTCTGCTATCGGAAGGGTCTCAGGATTGGATTGGGAAGGAGTTGGATATCCCTTCTCATGCTATAGGAAGGGTCTCAGGATTTGAATGGCAAGGAGTTGGATATCACATCTCATGCCATAGGAAGGGTCTCAGGTTTGGTATAAGCATTGAGATATCACATCTCTGCTATCGGAAGGGTCTCAGGATTGGATTGGGAAGGAGTTGGATATCCCTTCTCATGCTATAGGAAGTGTCTCAGGTTGGAATGGTAAGGAGTTGGATATCACATCTCATGTTATAGGAAGGGTCTCAGGATTGGAATGGGAAGGATTTGGATATCACATCTCTTGCTATAGGAAGGGTCTCAGGATTGGAATGGGTAGGAGTTGGATATTACTTTCTTGCTATAGGAAGGGTCTCATGTTTGGAATGGGAAGGAGTTGGATATCACATATGCTATAGTTAGTGTCTCAGGTTTGGAACGGGAAGGAGTTGGATATCACATCTCATGTTATAGGAAGGGTCTCAGGTTTGGTATAAGCATTGAGATATCACATCTCTGCTATCGGAAGCGGCTCAGGATTGGAATGGGAAGGAGTTGGATATCCCATCTCATGTTATAGGAAGAGTCTCTGGTTTGGTATTAGAATCATTGAGATATCACATCGCATGCTGTTGGAAGGGTCTAAGGATTGGAATGGGATGGACTTGGACATCACATCTCATGCTATAGGTAGGCTCTCAGGTTTGGTATAAGCATTGAGGTATCACATCTCATGCTATAGGAAGGGTCTCAGGATTGGAATGGGAAGGATTTGGATATCACATCTCATGCTATAGGAAGGGTCTCAGATTTGGTATAAGCATTGAGATATCACATCTCATGCTAAAGGAAGGGTCTCAGGTTTGGAAAGTGAAGGAGTTGGATATCACATTTCATGTTAGAGGAAGGATCTCAGGTTTGGTATTAGAAGCATTGAGATATCACATCTCATGCTATAGGACGGGTCTCAGGATTGGAATGGAAGGAGTTGGATATCACATCTCATGCTATAGGAAGGGTCTCAGGTTTGGTATAAGCATTGAGATATCACATCTCATGCTATAGGACGGGTCTCAGGATTGGAATGGAAGGAGTTGGATATCACATCTCATGTTATAGGAAGGATCTCAGGTTTGGTATTAGATGCATTGAGACATCACATCTCATGCTATAGGAAGGGTCTCAGGGTTGGAATGGGAAGGAGTTGGATATCACATCTCATCCAATAGGAAGGGTCTCAGGTTTGGAATGGGAAGGAATTGGATATCACATCTCATGTTATAGGAAGAATCTCAGGTTTGGTATTAGAAGCATTGAGATATCACATCTCATGCTATAGGAAGGGTCTCAGGATTGGAATGTGAAGGATTTGGATACCACATCTCATGCTAAAGGAAGGGTCTCAGGTTTGGTAGAAGCATTGAGATATCACGTTTCTGCTATCGGAAGGGTCTCAGGATTGGATTGGGAAGGAGTTGGATATCCCTTCTCATGCTATAGGAAGGGTCTCAGGATTTGAATGGGAAGGAGTTGGATATCACATCTCATGTTATAGGAAGGGTCTCAGGATTGGAATGGGAAGGATTTGGATATCACATCTCTTGCTATAGGAAGGGTCTCAGGATTGGAATGGGTAGGAGTTGGATATTACTTTCTTGCTATAGGAAGGGTCTCATGTTTGGAATGGGAAGCAGTTGGATATCACATATGCTATAGTTAGTGTCTCAGGTTTGGAACGGGAAGGAGTTGGATATCCCATCTCATGTTATAGGAAGAGTCTCTGGTTTGGTATTAGAATCATTGAGATATCACATCGCATGCTGTAGGAAGGGTCTAAGGATTGGAATGGGATGGACTTGGATATCACATCTCATGCTATAGGTAGGCTCTCAGGTTTGGTATAAGCATTGAGATATCACATCTCATGCTATAGGAAGGGTCTCAGGATTGGAATGGGAAGGAATTGGATATCACATCTCATGCTATAGGAAGGGTCTCAGATTTGGTATAAGCATTGAGATATCACATCTCATGCTAAAGAAAGGGTCTCAGGATTGGAATGGGAAGGAGTTGTATATGACATCTCAGGCCATAGGAAGGGTCTCAGGTTTGGTATAAGCATTGAGATATCACATCTCTGCTATCGGAAGGGTCTCAGGATTGGAATTGGAAGGACTTGGCTATCATATTATAGGATGTCCCGGGAGGATAGCACAGCGGCAGCGTGCGCGTCTTGGAAGCAAGACGACACAAAGCAACAACAGGTTCGATCCCCGGGTCCGCGCTTAGAAACCTCTGAGTGTTTAAGCGCGTTATAAATACGTAACTAAAACAAAAAAAATCTGTGTTTCCTCTGTAACAGCGCCTCGATGCCTCATGGGCTGCAAGTGCGCTTAACAAATGCAAATAAAATAAATAAATAAAATATCTCATGCTATAGGAAGGCTCTCAGGTTTGGAAGGGGAAAGAGTTGGATATCACATTTCATGTTAGAGGAAGGATCTCAGGTTTGGTATTAGAGGCCTTGAGATATCACATCTAATGCTATAGGAAGGGTCTCAGGATTGGAATGGGAAGGAGTTGGATATCACATCTCATGCTATAGGAAGGGTCTCAGATCTGGTATAAGCATTGAGATATCACATCTCATGCTATAGGAAGTGTCTCAGGATTGGAATGGGAAGGTGTTGGATATCACATCTCATGTTATAGGTAGGATCTCAGGTTTGGTATAAGCATTGAGATATCACATCTCTGCTATCGGAAGGGTCTCAGGATTGGAATGGGAAGGAGTTGGATATTCCCATCTCATGATATAGGAAGGGTCCCAGGATGGAATGGGAAGGAGTAGGATATCACATTTCATGTTATAGGAAGGGTCTCAGGATTGGAATGGGAAGGATTTGGATATCATATCTCATGCTATAGGAAGGCTCTCAGGTTTGGGAGGGGAAAGAGTTGGATATCACATTTCATGTTAGAGGAAGGATCTCAGGTTTGGTATTAGAGGCCTTGAGATATCACATCTCATGCTATAGGAAGGGTCTCAGGATTGGAATGGGAAGGAGTTGGCTATCACATCTCATGTTATAGGAAAGATCTCAGGTTTGGTATTAGAAGCATTGAGACATCACATCTCATGTTATAGGAAGGGTCTCAGGATTGGAATGGGAAGAAGTTGGATATCACATCTCATGCTATAGGAAGGGTCTCAGGTTTGGTATAAGCATTGAGATATCACATCTCATGCTATAGGAAGGGTCTCAGGATTGGAATGGGAAGGAGTTGTATATGACATCTCATGCCATAGGAAGGGTCTCAGGTTTGGTATAAGCATTGAGATATCACATCACATGCTATAGGAAGGGTCTCAGGATTGGAATGGGAAGGACTTGGATATCACATCTCATGCTATAGGCAGGGTCTCAGGTTTGGAAAGGGAAGGAGATGGATATCACATTTCATGTTAGAGGTAGGATCTCAGGTTTGGAATTAGAGGCATTGAGATATCACATCTCATGCTATCAGAAGGGTCTCAGGATTGGAATGGGAAGGAGTTGGATATCACATCTCATGCTAAAGGGAGGGTCTCAGGTTTGGAAGGGGGAGGATTTGGAAATCACATCTCATGTTATAGGAAGAATCTCAGGTTTGGTATTAGAAGCATTGAGATATCACATCTCATGCTATAGGAAGGGTCTCAGGATTGGAATGTGAAGGATTTGGATATCACATCTCATGCTAAAGGAAGGGTCTCAGGTTTGGTAGAAGCATTGAGATATCACGTTTCTGCTATCGGAAGGGTCTCAGGATTGGATTGGGAAGGAGTTGGATATCCCTTCTCATGCTATAGGAAGGGTCTCAGGATTTGAATGGGAAGGAGTTGGATATCACATCTCATGTTATAGGAAGGGTCTCAGGATTGGAATGGGAAGGATTTGGATATCACATCTCTTGCTATAGGAAGGGTCTCAGGATTGGAATGGGTAGGAGTTGGATATTACTTTCTTGCTATAGGAAGGGTCTCATGTTTGGAATGGGAAGCAGTTGGATATCACATATGCTATAGTTAGTGTCTCAGGTTTGGAACGGGAAGGAGTTGGATATCCCATCTCATGTTATAGGAAGAGTCTCTGGTTTGGTATTAGAATCATTGAGATATCACATCGCATGCTGTAGGAAGGGTCTAAGGATTGGAATGGGATGGACTTGGATATCACATCTCATGCTATAGGTAGGCTCTCAGGTTTGGTATAAGCATTGAGATATCACATCTCATGCTATAGGAAGGGTCTCAGGATTGGAATGGGAAGGAATTGGATATCACATCTCATGCTATAGGAAGGGTCTCAGATTTGGTATAAGCATTGAGATATCACATCTCATGCTAAAGAAAGGGTCTCAGGATTGGAATGGGAAGGAGTTGTATATGACATCTCAGGCCATAGGAAGGGTCTCAGGTTTGGTATAAGCATTGAGATATCACATCTCTGCTATCGGAAGGGTCTCAGGATTGGAATTGGAAGGACTTGGCTATCATATTATAGGATGTCCCGGGAGGATAGCACAGCGGCAGCGTGCGCGTCTTGGAAGCAAGACGACACAAAGCAACAACAGGTTCGATCCCCGGGTCCGCGCTTAGAAACCTCCGAGTGTTTAAGCGCGTTATAAATACGTAACTAAGACAAAAAAAATCTGTGTTTCCTCTGTAACAGCGCCTCGATGCCTCATGGGCTGCAAGTGCGCTTAACAAATGCAAATAAAATAAATAAATAAAATATCTCATGCTATAGGAAGGCTCTCAGGTTTGGAAGGGGAAAGAGTTGGATATCACATTTCATGTTAGAGGAAGGATCTCAGGTTTGGTATTAGAGGCCTTGAGATATCACATCTCATGCTATAGGAAGGGTCTCAGGATTGGAATGGGAAGGAGTTGGATATCACATCTCATGCTATAGGAAAAGGGTCTCAGATTTGGTATAAGCATTGAGATATCACATCTCATGCTATAGGAAGTGTCTCAGGATTGGAATGGGAAGGAGTTGGATATCACATCTCATGTTATAGGAAGGATCTCAGGTTTGGTATAAGCATTGAGATATCACATCTCTGCTATCGGAAGGGTCTCAGGATTGGAATGGGAAGGAGTTGGATATTCCCATCTCATGTTATAGGAAGGGTCTCAGGTTTGGTATTAGAAGCATTGAGATATCCCATCTCATGATATAGGAAGGGTCCCAGGATGGAATGGGAAGGAGTAGGATATCACATTTCATGTTATAGGAAGGGTCTCAGGATTGGAATTGGAAGGATTTGGATATCATATCTCATGCTATAGGAAGGCTCTCAGGTTTGGGAGGGGAAAGAGTTGGATATCACATTTCATGTTAGAGGAAGGATCTCAGGTTTGGTATTAGAGGCCTTGAGATATCACATCTCATGCTATAGGAAGGGTCTCAGGATTGGAATGGGAAGGAGTTGGATATCACATCTCATGTGATAGGAAAGATCTCAGGTTTGGTATTAGAAGCATTGAGACATCACATCTCATGTTATAGGAAGGGTCTCAGGATTGGAATGGGAAGAAGTTGGATATCACATCTCATGCTATAGGAAGGGTCTCAGGTTTGGTATAAGCATTGAGATATCACATCTCATGCTATAGGAAGGGTCTCAGGATTGGAATGGGAAGGAGTTGTATATGACATCTCATGCCATAGGAAGGGTCTCAGGTTTGGTATAAGCATTGAGATATCACATCACATGCTATAGGAAGGGTCTCAGGATTGGAATGGGAAGGACTTGGATATCACATCTCATGCTATAGGCAGGGTCTCAGGTTTGGAAAGGGAAGGAGATGGATATCACATTTCATGTTAGAGGTAGGATCTCAGGTTTGGAATTAGAGGCATTGAGATATCACATCTCATGCTATCAGAAGGGTCTCAGGATTGGAATGGGAAGGAGTTGGATATCACATCTCATGCTAAAGGGAGGGTCTCAGGTTTGGAAGGGGGAGGATTTGGAAATCACATCTCATGTTATAGGAAGGATCTCAGGTTTGGTATTAGAAGCATTGAGATATCACATCTCATGCTATCGGAAGTATCTCAGGTTTGGTATTAGAGGCATTGAGATATCACATCTCATGCTATCATAAGGGTCTCAGGATTGGAATGAGAAGGAGTTGGATATCACATCTCATGTTATAGGAAGGATCTTAGGTTTGGTATTAGAAGCATTGAGACATCACATCTCATGCTATAGGAAGGGTCTCAGGATTGGAATGGGAAGGAGTTGGATATCACATCTCATGCTATAGGAAGGGTCTCAGATTTGGTATAAGCATTGAGATATCACATCTCATGCTATAGGAAGGGTCTCAGGATTGGAATGGGAAGGAGTTGTATATGACATCTAAGGCCATAGGAAGGGTCTCAGGTTTGGTATAAGCATTGAGATATCACATCTCCGCTATCGGAAGGGTCTCAGGATTGGAATGGGAATGAGTTGGATATCCCATCCCATGTTATAGGAAGAGTCTCAGGTTTGGTATTAGAAGCATTGAGATATCCCATCTCATGCTATAGGAAGGGTCTCAGGTTGGAATGGGAAGGAGTTGGATATCACATTTCATGTTATAGGAAGGGTCTCAGGATTGGAATTGGAAGGACTTGGCTATCATATCTCATGCTATAGGAAGGCTCTCAGGTTTGGAAGGGGAAGGAGTTGGATATCACATTTCATGTTAGAGGAACGATCTCAGGTTTGGCATTAGAGGCCTTGAGATATCACATCTCATGCTATAGGAAGGGTCTCAGGATTGGAATGGGAAGGAGTTGGATATCACATCTCAAGCTCAAGGGACGGTCTCAGGTTTGGTATAAGCATTGTGATATCACATCTCATGCTATAGGAAGGGTCTCAGGATTGGAATGGGAAGGAGTTGGATATCACATCTCATGTTATAGGAAAGATCTCAGGTTTGGTATTAGAAGCATTGCGACATCACATCTCATGTTATAGGAAGGGTCTCAGGATTGGAATGGGAAGAAGTTGGATATCACATCTCATGCTATAAGAAGGGTCTCAGGTTTGGTATAAGCATTGAGATATCACATCTCATGCTATAGGAAGGGTCTCAGGTTTGGAATGGGAAGGACTTAGATATCACATATCATGCTATAGGGCGGGTCTCAGTTTTGATATTAGAAGCATTGAGATATCACATCTCATGCTATCGGAAGTGTCTCAGGATTGGAATGGGAAGGAGCTGGATATCACATCTCATGCTAAAGGAAGGGTCTCAGGTTTGGAACGGGAAGGAGTTGGATATCACATCTCATGTTATAGGAAGGGTCTCAGGTTTGGTATAAGCATTGAGATATCACATCTCTGCTATCGGAAGTGTCTCAGGATTGGAATGGGAAGGACTTGGATATCACATCTCATGCTATAGATAGGCTCTCAGGTTTGGAAAGGGAAGGAGTTGGATATCACATTTCATGTTAGAGGAAGGATCTCAGGTTTGGTATTAGAGGCATTGAGATATCACATCTCAGGCTATAGGAAGGGTCTCAGGATTGGAATGGGAAGGAGTTGGATATCACATCTCATGCTAAAGGAAGGGTCTCAGGATTGGAATGGGAAGGAGTTGGATATCACATCTCATGCTATAGGAAGGGTCTCAGGTTTGGTATAAGCATTGAGATATCACATCTCGTGCTATAGGAAGGGTCTCAGGATTGGAATGGGAAGGAGTTGTATATGACATCTCATGCTATAGACAGGGTCTCAGGTTTGGAAAGGGAAGGAGTTGGAAATCACATCTCATGCTAAAGGGAGGGTCTCAGGTTTGGAAGGGGAAGGATTTGGAAATCACATCTCATGTTATAGGAAGGATCTCAGGTTTGGTATTAGAATCATTGAGATATCACATCTCATGCTATCATAAGGGTCTCAGGATTGGAATCGGAAGGAGTTGGATATCACATCTCATGTTATAGGAAGGATCTCAGGTTTGGTATTAGAAGCATTGAGACATCACATCTCATGCTATAGGAAGGGTCTCAGGATTGGAATGGGAAGGAGTTGGATATCACATCTCATGCTAAAGGGAGGGTCTCAGGTTTGGAAGGGGAAGGATTTGGAAATCACATCTCATGTTATAGGAAGGATCTCAGGTTTGGTATTAGAATCATTGAGATATCACATCTCATGCTATCATAAGGGTCTCAGGATTGGAATCGGAAGGAGTTGGATATCACATCTCATGTTATAGGAAGGATCTCAGGTTTGGTATTAGAAGCATTGAGACATCACATCTCATGCTATAGGAAGGGTCTCAGGATTGGAATGGGAAGGAGTTGGATATCACATCTCATGCTATAGGAAGGGTCTCAGATTTGGTATAAGCATTGAGATATCACATCTCATGCTATAGGAAGGGTCTCAGGATTGGAATGGGAAGCAGTTGGATATCACATCTCAGGCCATAGGAAGGGTCTCAGGTTTGGTATAAGCATTGAGATATCACATCTCTGCTATCGGAAGGGTCTCAGGATTGGAATGGGAAGGAGTTGGATATCCCATCTCATGTTATAGGAAGAGTCTCAGGTTTGGTATTAGAAGCATTGAGATATCCCATCTCATGCTATAGGAAGGGTCTCAGGTTGGAATGGGAAGGAGTTGGATATCACATTTCATGTTATAGGAAGGGTCTCAGGATTGGAATTGGAAGGACTTGGCTATCATAGCTCATGCTATAGGAAGGCTCTCAGGTTTGGAAGGGGAAGGAGTTGGATATCACATTTCATGTTAGAGGAACGATCTCAGGTTTGGTATTAGAGGCCTTGAGATATCACATCTCATGCTATAGGAAGGGTCTCAGGATTGGAATGGGAAGGAGTTGGATATCACATCTCATGTTATAGGAAAGATCTCAGGTTTGGTATTAGAAGCATTGAGACATCACATCTCATGTTATAGGAATGGTCTCAGGATTGGAATGGGAAGAAGTTGGATATCACATCTCATGCTATAGGAAGGGTCTCAGGTTTGGTATAAGCATTGAGATATCACATCTCATGCTATAGGAAGGGTCTCAGGATTGGAATGGGAAGGAGTTGTATATGACATCTCATGCCATAGGAAGGGTCTCAGGTTTGGTATAAGCATTGAGATATCACATCACATGCTATAGGAAGGGTCTCAGGATTGTAATGGGAAGGACTTGGATATCACATCTCATGCTATAGGCAGGGTCTCAGGTTTGGAAAGGGAAGGAGATGGATATCACATTTCATGTTAGAGGTAGGATCTCAGGTTTGGTATTAGAGGCATTGAAATATCACATCTCATGCTATCAGAAGGGTCTCAGGATTGGAATGGGAAGGAGTTGGATATCACATCTCATGCTAAAGGGAGGGTCTCAGGTTTGGAAGGGGAAGGATTTGGAAATCACATCTCATGTTATAGGAAGGATCTCAGGTTTGGTATTAGAAGCATTGAGATATCACATCTCATGCTATCGGAAGTATCTCAGGTTTGTTATTAGAGGCATTGAGATATCACATCTCATGCTATCATAAGGGTCTCAGGATTGGAATGGGAAGGAGTTGGATATCACATCTCATGTTATAGGAAGGATCTCAGGTTTGGTATTAGAAGCATTGAGACATCACATCTCATGCTATAGGAAGGGTCTCAGGATTGGAATGGGAAGGAGTTGGATATCACATCTCATGCTAGAGGAAGGGTCTCAGATTTGGTATAAGCATTGAGATATCACATCTCATGCTATAGGAACGGTCTCAGGATTGGAATGGGAAGGAGTTGTATATGACATCTCAGGCCATAGGAAGGGTCTCAGGTTTGGTATAAGCATTGAGATATCACATCTCTGCTATCGGAAGGGTCACAGGATTGGAATGGGAAGGAGTTGGATATCCCATCTCATGTTATAGGAAGGGTCTCAGGTTTGGTATTAGAAGCATTGAGACATCACATCTCATGTTATAGGAAGGGTCTCAGGATTGGAATGGGAAGAAGTTGGATATCACATCTCATGCTATAGGAAGGGTCTCAGGTTTGGTATAAGCATTGAGATATCACATCTCATGCTATAGGAAGGGTCTCAGGATTGGAATGGGAAGGAGTTGTATATGACATCTCATGCCATAGGAAGGGTCTCAGGTTTGGTATAAGCATTGAGATATCACATCACATGCTATAGGAAGGGTCTCAGGATTGGAATGGGAAGGACTTTTGATATCACATCTCATGCTATAGGCAGGGTCTCAGGTTTGGAAAGGGAAGGAGATGGATATCACATTTCATGTTAGAGGTAGGATCTCAGGTTTGGTATTAGAGGCATTGAAATATCACATCTCATGCTATCAGAAGGGTCTCAGGATTGGAATGGGAAGGAGTTGGATATCACATCTCATGCTAAAGGGAGTGTCTCAGGTTTGGAAGTGGAAGGATTTGGAAATCACATCTCATGTTATAGGAAGGATCTCAGGTTTGGTACTAGAAGCATTGAGATATCACATCTCATGCTATCAGAAGGATCTCAGGTTTGGTATTAGAAGCATTGAGACATCACATCTCATGCTATAGGAAGGGTCTCAGGATTGGAATGGGAAGGAGTTGGATATCACATCTCATGCTATAGGAAGGGTCTCGGATTTGGTACAAGCATTGAGATATCACATCTCATGCTATAGGAAGGGTCTCAGGATTGGAATGGGAAGGAGTTGTATATGACAAATCAGGGCATAGGAAGGGTCTCAGGTTTGGCATAAGCATTGAGATATCACATCTCTGCTATCGGAAGGGTCTCAGGATTGGAATGGGAAGGAGTTGGATATCCCATCTCATGTTATAGGAAGGGTCTCAGGTTTGGTATTAGAAGCATTGAGATATCACATCTCATGCTATAGGAAGAGTCTCAGGATTGGAATGGGGAGGACTTGGATGTCACATCTCATGCTATAGGGAGGGTCTCAAGTTTGATATTAGAAGCATTGAGATAACAAATCTCATGATATCGGAAGGGTCTCAGGATTGGAATGGGAAGGAGTTGGATATCACATCTCATGCTAAAGGGAGGGTCTCAGGTTTGGAAGGGGAAGGATTTGGATATCACATCTCATGTTATAGGAAGGATCTCAGGTTTGGTATTAGAAGCATTCAGATATCACATCTCATGCTATCGGAAGGATCTCAGGTTTGGTATAGAAGCATTGAGATATCACATCTCATGCTATCAGAAGGGTCTCAGGATTGGAATGGGAAGGAGTTGGATATCACATCTCATGCTAAAGGGAGGGTCTCAGGTTTGGAAGGGAAGGATTTGGATATCACATCTCATGTTATCGGAAGGATCTCAGGTTTGGTATTAGAAGTATCGAGATATCACATCTCATGCTATAGGAAGGGTCTCAGGATTGGAATGGGAAGGAGTTGGTTATCACATCTCATGCTAAAGGAAGGGTCTCAGGTTTGGTAGAAGCATTGAGATATCACATCTCATGCTATAGGAAGGGTCTCAGGATTGGAATGGGAAGGACTTAGATATCACATATCATGCTATAGGGAGTGTCTCAGTTTTGATATTAGAAGCATTGAGATATCACATCTCATGCTATCGGAAGTGTCTCAGGATTGGAATGGGAAGGAGCTGGATATCACATCTCATGCTAAAGGAAGGGTCTCAGGTTTGGAACGGGAAGGAGTTGGATATCACATCTCATGTTATAGGAAGGGTCTCAGGTTTGGTATAAGCATTGAGATATCACATCTCTGCTATCGGAAGTGTCTCAGGATTGGAATGGGAAGGACTTGGATATCACATCTCATGCTATAGATAGGCTCTCAGGTTTGGAAAGGGAAGGAGTTGGATATCACATTTCATGTTAGAGGAAGGATCTCAGGTTTGGTATTAGAGGCATTGAGACATCACATCTCAGGCTATAGGAAGGGTCTCAGGATTGGAATGGGAAGGAGTTGGATATCACATCTCATGCTAAAGGAAGGGTCTCAGGATTGGAATGGGAAGGAGTTGGATATCACATCTCATGCTATAGGAAGGGTCTCAGGTTTGGTATAAGCATTGAGATATCACATCTCGTGCTATAGGAAGGGTCTCAGGATTGGAATGGGAAGGAGTTGTATATGACATCTCATGCTATAGACAGGGTCTCAGGTTTGGAAAGGGAAGGAGATGGATATCACATTTCACGTTAGAGGTAGGATCTCATGTTTGGAATTAGAGGCATTGAGATATCACATCTCATGCTATCAGAAGGGTCTCAGGATTGGAATGGGAAGGAGTTGGATATCACATCTCATGCTAAAGGGAGGGTCTCAGGTTTGGAAGGGGAAGGATTTGGAAATCACATCTCATGTTATAGGAAGGATCTCAGGTTTGGTATTAGAAGCATTGAGGTATCACATCTCATGCTATCATAAGGGTCTCAGGATTGGAATCGGAAGGAGTTGGATATCACATCTCATGTTATAGGAAGGATCTCAGGTTTGGTATTAGAAGCATTGAGACATCACATCTCATGCTATAGGAAGGGTCTCAGGATTGGAATGGGAAGGAGTTGGATATCACATCTCATGCTATAGGAAGGGTCTCAGATTTGGTATAAGCATTGAGATATCACATCTCATGCTATAGGAAGGGTCTCAGGATTGGAATGGGAAGCAGTTGGATATCACATCTCAGGCCATAGGAAGGGTCTCAGGTTTGGTATAAGCATTGAGATATCACATCTCTGCTATCGGAAGGGTCTCAGGATTGGAATGGGAAGGAGTTGGATATCCCATCTCATGTTATAGGAAGAGTCTCAGGTTTGGTATTAGAAGCATTGAGATATCCCATCTCATGCTATAGGAAGGGTCTCAGGTTGGAATGGGAAGGAGTTGGATATCACATTTCATGTTATAGGAAGGGTCTCAGGATTGGAATTGGAAGGACTTGGCTATCATATCTCATGCTATAGGAAGGCTCTCAGGTTTGGAAGGGGAAGGAGTTGGATATCACATTTCATGTTAGAGGAACGATCTCAGGTTTGGTATTAGAGGCCTTGAGATATCACATCTCATGCTATAGGAAGGGTCTCAGGATTGGAATGGGAAGGAGTTGGATATCACATCTCATGTTATAGGAAAGATCTCAGGTTTGGTATTAGAAGCATTGAGACATCACATCTCATGTTATAGGAAGGGTCTCAGGATTGGAATGGGAAGAAGTTGGATATCACATCTCATGCTATAGGAAGGGTCTCAGGTTTGGTATAAGCATTGAGATATCACATCTCATGCTATAGGAAGGGTCTCAGGATTGGAATGGGAAGGAGTTGTATATGACATCTCATGCCATAGGAAGGGTCTCAGGTTTGGTATAAGCATTGAGATATCACATCACATGCTATAGGAAGGGTCTCAGGATTGTAATGGGAAGGACTTGGATATCACATCTCATGCTATAGGCAGGGTCTCAGGTTTGGAAAGGGAAGGAGATGGATATCACATTTCATGTTAGAGGTAGGATCTCAGGTTTGGTATTAGAGGCATTGAAATATCACATCTCATGCTATCAGAAGGGTCTCAGGATTGGAATGGGAAGGAGTTGGATATCACATCTCATGCTAAAGGGAGGGTCTCAGGTTTGGAAGGGGAAGGATTTGGAAATCACATCTCATGTTATAGGAAGGATCTCAGGTTTGGTATTAGAAGCATTGAGATATCACATCTCATGCTATCAGAAGTATCTCAGGTTTGGTATTAGAGGCATTGAGATATCACATCTCATGCTATCTTAAGGGTCTCAGGATTGGAATGGGAAGGAGTTGGATATCACATCTCATGTTATAGGAAGGATCTCAGGTTTGGTATTAGAAGCATTGAGACATCACATCTCATGCTATAGGAAGGGTCTCAGGATTGGAATGGGAAGGAGTTGGAGATCACATCTCATGCTATAGGAAGGGTCTCAGATTTGGTATAAGCATTGAGATATCACATCTCATGCTATAGGAACGGTCTCAGGATTGGAATGGGAAGGAGTTGTATATGACATCTCAGGCCATAGGAAGGGTCTCAGGTTTGGTATAAGCATTGAGATATCACATCTCTGCTATAGGAAGGGTCTCAGGATTGGAATGGGAAGGAGTTGGATATCCCATCTCATGTTATAGGAAGGGTCTCAGGTTTGGTATTAGAAGCATTGAGACATCACATCTCATGTTATAGGAAGGGTCTCAGGATTGGAATGGGAAGAAGTTGGATATCACATCTCATGCTATAGGAAGGGTCTCAGGTTTGGTATAAGCATTGAGATATCACATCTCATGCTATAGGAAGGGTCTCAGGATTGGAATGGGAAGGAGTTGTATATGACATCTCATGCCATAGGAAGGGTCTCAGGTTTGGTATAAGCATTGAGATATCACATCACATGCTATAGGAAGGGTCTCAGGATTGGAATGGGAAGGACTTTTGATATCACATCTCATGCTATAGGCAGGGTCTCAGGTTTGGAAAGGGAAGGAGATGGATATCACATTTCATGTTAGAGGTAGGATCTCAGGTTTGGTATTAGAGGCATTGAAATATCACATCTCATGCTATCAGAAGGGTCTCAGGATTGGAATGGGAAGGAGTTGGATATCACATTTCATGCTAAAGGGAGTGTCTCAGGTTTGGAAGTGGAAGGATTTGGAAATCACATCTCATGTTATAGGAAGGATCTCAGGTTTGGTACTAGAAGCATTGAGATATCACATCTCATGCTATCAGAAGGATCTCAGGTTTGGTATTAGAAGCATTGAGACATCACATCTCATGCTATAGGAAGGGTCTCAGGATTGGAATGGGAAGGAGTTGGATATCACATCTCATGCTATAGGAAGGGTCTCGGATTTGGTATAAGCATTGAGATATCACATCTCATGCTATAGGAAGGGTCTCAGGATTGGAATGGGAAGGAGTTGTATATGACAAATCAGGCCATAGGAAGGGTCTCAGGTTTGGTATAAGCATTGAGATATCACATCTCTGCTATCGGAAGGGTCTCAGGATTGGAATGGGAAGGAGTTGGATATCCCATCTCATGTTATAGGAAGGGTCTCAGGTTTGGTATTAGAAGCATTGAGATATCACATCTCATGCTATAGGAAGAGTCTCAGGATTGGAATGGGGAGGACTTGGATGTCACATCTCATGCTATAGGGAGGGTCTCAAGTTTGATATTAGAAGCATTGAGATAACAAATCTCATGATATCGGAAGGGTCTCACGATTGGAATGGGAAGGAATTGGATATCACATCTCATGATAAAGGAAGGGTCTAAGGTTTGGAAGGGGAAGGATTTGGATATCACATCTCATGTTATAGGACGGGTCTCAGGTTTTGTATTAGAAGCATTGAGATATCAAGACTCATGGTATAGGAAGGGTCTCAGAATTGGAATGGGAAGGAGTTGGATATCACATCTCAAGCTATAGGTAGGGTCTCAGGATTGGAATGGGAAGGAGTTTGATATCACATCTCATGCCATAGTATGGGTGTCAGGTTTGGTAGAAGCATTGGGATATCACATCTCATGCTATCGGAAGGGTATCAGTATTGGATTTGGAAGGAATTGGATATCCCATCTCATGCTATAGGAAGGGTCTCAGGTTGGAATGGGAAGGAGTTGGATATCACATTTCATGTTATAGGAAGGGTCTCAGGATTGGATGGGAAGGACTTGGATATCATATCTCATGCTATAGGAAGGCTCTCAGGTTTGGAAGGGGAAGGAGTTGGATATCACATTTCATGTTAGAGGAAGAATCTCAGGTTTGGTATTAGAGGCCTTGAGATATCACATCTCATGCTATAGGAAGGGTCTCAGGATTGGAATGGGAAGGAGTTGGATATCACATCTCAAGCTATAGGAAGGGTCTCAGGTTTGGTATAAGCATTGAGATATCACATCTCATGCTATAGGAAGGGTCTCAGGATTGGAATGGGAAGGAGTTGGATATCACTTCTCATGTTATAGGAAAGATCTCAGGTTTGGTATTAGAAGCATTGAGACATCACATCTCATGTTATAGGAAGGGTCTCAGGAGTGGAATGGGAAGAAGTTGGATATCACATCTCATGCTATAGGAAGGGTCTCAGGTTTGGAAGGGGAAGGAGTTGGATATCCAATCTCATGTTATAGGACTGGACTCGGGTTTGGTATTAGAAGCATTGAGATATCACATCGCATGCTATAGGAATGGTCTCAGGATTGGAATGGGAAGGAGTTGGATATTACATTCTTGCTATAGGAAGGGTCTCATGTTTGGAATGGGAAGGAGTTGGATATCACATATGCTATAGGAAGGGTCTCAGGTTTGGACCGGGAAGGAGTTGGATATCACATCTCATGTTATAGGAAGGGTCTCAGGTTTGGTATAAGCATTGAGATATCACATCTCTGCTATCGGAAGTGTCTCAGGATTGGAATAGGAAGGAGTTGGATATCCCATCTCATGTTATAGGATGGGTCTCAGGTTTGTTATTAGAATCATTGAGATATCATATTGCATGCTGTAGGAAGGGTCTAAGGATTGGAATGGGAAGGACTTGGATATCACATCTCATGCTATAGGTAGGCTCTCAGGTTTGGAAAGGGAAGGAGTTGGATATCACATTTCATGTTAGAGGAAGGATCTCAGGTTTGGTATTAGAGGCATTGAGATATCACATCTCATGCTATAGGAAGGGTCTCAGGATTGGAATGGGAAGGAGTTGGATATCACATCTCATGCTATAGGAAGGGTCTCAGGTTTGGTATAAGCATCGAGATATCACATCTCATGCTATAGGAAGGGTCTCGGGATTAGAATGGGAAGGAGTTGGATATCACATCTCATGTTATAGGAAGGATCTCAGGTTTGGTATTAGAAGCATTGAGACATCACATCTCATGCTATAGGAAGGGTCTCAGGATTGGAATGGGAAGGAGTTGGATATCACATCTCATGCTATAGGAAGGGTCTCAAGTTTGATATTAGAAGCATTGAGATATCACATCTCATGCTATAGGAAGGGTCTCAGGATTGGAATGGGAAGGAGTTGGATATCACATCTCAAGCTTTAGGAAGGGTCTCAGGTTTGGTATAAGCATTGAGATAGCACATCTCATGCTATAGGAAGGGTCTCAGGATTGGAATGGGAAGGAGTTGGATATCACATCTCATGCTATAGGAAGGGTCTCAGGTTTGGAAGGGGAAGGAGTTGGATATCCAATCTCATGTTATAGGACTGGTCTCAGGTTTGGTATTAGAAGCATTGAGATAACACATCGCATGCTGTAGGAAGGTTCTCAGGTTTGGTATTAGAAGCATTGAGACATCACATCTCATGCTATAGGAAGGGTCTCAGGATTGGAATGGGAAGGAGTTGGATATCACATCTCATGTTATAGGAAGGATCTCAGGTTTGGTATTAGAAGCATTGAGACATCACATCTCATGCTATAGGAAGGGTCTCAGGATTGGAATGGGAAGGAGTTGGATATCACATCTCATGCTATAGGAAGGGTCTCAGATTTGGTATAAGCATTGAGATATCACATCTCATGCTATAGGAAGGGTCTCAGGATTGGATTGGGAAGGAGTTGTATATGACATCTCAGGCCATAGGAAGGGTCTCAGGATTGGTATAAGCATTGAGATATCACATCTCTGCTATCGGAAGGGTCTCAGGATTGGAATGGGAAGGAGTTGGATATCCCATCTCATGATAAAGGAAGGGTCTAAGGTTTGGAAGGGGAAAGATTTGGATATCACATCTCATGTTATAGGCGGGTCTCAATTTTGATATTAGAAGCATTGAGATAACAAATCTCATGATATCGGAAGGGTCTCAGGATTGGAATGGGAAGGAGTTGGATATCACATCTCATGATAAAGGAAGGGTCTCAGGTTTGGTATTAGAAGCATTGAGATATCAAGTCTCATGGTATAGGAAGGGTCTCAGAATTGGAATGGGAAGGATTTCGGATATCACATCTCAAGCTATAGGAAGAGTCTCAGGATTGGAATGGGAAGGAGTTTGATATCACATCTCATGTTATAGGACGGGTCTCAGGTTTGGTATTAGAAGCATTGAGATATCAAGTCTCATGGTATAGGAAGGGTCTCAGAATTGGAATGGGAAGGATTTCGGATATCACATCTCAAGCTATAGGAAGAGTCTCAGGATTGGAATGGGAAGGAGTTTGATATCACATCTCATGCCATAGTATGGTTGTCAGGTTTGGTAGAAGCATTGGGATATCACATCTCATGCTATTGGAAGGGTATCAGTATTGGATTTGGAAGGAGTTGGATATCCCATCTCATGCTATGGGAAGGGTCTCAGGTTGGAATGGGAAGGAGTTGGATATCACATTTCATGTTATAGGAAGGGTCTCAGGATTGGAATGGGAAGGAGTTGGATATCACATCTCAAGCTTTAGGAAGGGTCTCAGGTTTGGTATAAGCATTGAGATAGCACATCTCATGCTATAGGAAGGGTCTCAGGATTGGAATGGGAAGCAGTTGGATATCACATCTCAGGCCATAGGAAGGGTCTCAGGTTTGGTATAAGCATTGAGATATCACATCTCTGCTATCGGAAGGGTCTCAGGATTGGAATGGGAAGGAGTTGGATATCCCATCTCATGTTATAGGAAGAGTCTCAGGTTTGGTATTAGAAGCATTGAGATATCCCATCTCATGCTATAGGAAGGGTCTCAGGTTGGAATGGGAAGGAGTTGGATATCACATTTCATGTTATAGGAAGGGTCTCAGGATTGGAATTGGAAGGACTTGGCTATCATATCTCATGCTATAGGAAGGCTCTCAGGTTTGGAAGGGGAAGGAGTTGGATATCACATTTCATGTTAGAGGAACGATCTCAGGTTTGGTATTAGAGGCCTTGAGATATCACATCTCATGCTATAGGAAGGGTCTCAGGATTGGAATGGGAAGGAGTTGGATATCACATCTCATGTTATAGGAAAGATCTCAGGTTTGGTATTAGAAGCATTGAGACATCACATCTCATGTTATAGGAAGGGTCTCAAGATTGGAATGGGAAGAAGTTGGATATCACATCTCATGCTATAGGAAGGGTCTCAGGTTTGGTATAAGCATTGAGATATCACATCTCATGCTATAGGAAGGGTCTCAGGATTGGAATGGGAAGGAGTTGTATATGACATCTCATGCCATAGGAAGGGTCTCAGGTTTGGTATAAGCATTGAGATATCACATCACATGCTATAGGAAGGGTCTCAGGATTGTAATGGGAAGGACTTGGATATCACATCTCATGCTATAGGCAGGGTCTCAGGTTTGGAAAGGGAAGGAGATGGATATCACATTTCATGTTAGAGGTAGGATCTCAGGTTTGGTATTAGAGGCATTGAAATATCACATCTCATGCTATCAGAAGGGTCTCAGGATTGGAATGGGAAGGAGTTGGATATCACATCTCATGCTAAAGGGAGGGTCTCAGGTTTGGAAGGGGAAGGATTTGGAAATCACATCTCATGTTATAGGAAGGATCTCAGGTTTGGTATTAGAAGCATTGAGATATCACATCTCATGCTATCAGAAGTATCTCAGGTTTGGTATTAGAGGCATTGAGATATCACATCTCATGCTATCTTAAGGGTCTCAGGATTGGAATGGGAAGGAGTTGGATATCACATCTCATGTTATAGGAAGGATCTCAGGTTTGGTATTAGAAGCATTGAGACATCACATCTCATGCTATAGGAAGGGTCTCAGGATTGGAATGGGAAGGAGTTGGAGATCACATCTCATGCTATAGGAAGGGTCTCAGATTTGGTATAAGCATTGAGATATCACATCTCATGCTATAGGAACGGTCTCAGGATTGGAATGGGAAGGAGTTGTATATGACATCTCAGGCCATAGGAAGGGTCTCAGGTTTGGTATAAGCATTGAGATATCACATCTCTGCTATAGGAAGGGTCTCAGGATTGGAATGGGAAGGAGTTGGATATCCCATCTCATGTTATAGGAAGGGTCTCAGGTTTGGTATTAGAAGCATTGAGACATCACATCTCATGTTATAGGAAGGGTCTCAGGATTGGAATGGGAAGAAGTTGGATATCACATCTCATGCTATAGGAAGGGTCTCAGGTTTGGTATAAGCATTGAGATATCACATCTCATGCTATAGGAAGGGTCTCAGGATTGGAATGGGAAGGAGTTGTATATGACATCTCATGCCATAGGAAGGGTCTCAGGTTTGGTATAAGCATTGAGATATCACATCACATGCTATAGGAAGGGTCTCAGGATTGGAATGGGAAGGACTTTTGATATCACATCTCATGCTATAGGCAGGGTCTCAGGTTTGGAAAGGGAAGGAGATGGATATCACATTTCATGTTAGAGGTAGGATCTCAGGTTTGGTATTAGAGGCATTGAAATATCACATCTCATGCTATCAGAAGGGTCTCAGGATTGGAATGGGAAGGAGTTGGATATCACATTTCATGCTAAAGGGAGTGTCTCAGGTTTGGAAGTGGAAGGATTTGGATATCACATCTCATGCTATAGGAAGGGTCTCAAGTTTGATATTAGAAGCATTGAGATATCACATCTCATGCTATAGGAAGGGTCTCAGGATTGGAATGGGAAGGAGTTGGATATCACATCTCAAGCTTTAGGAAGGGTCTCAGGTTTGGTATAAGCATTGAGATAGCACATCTCATGCTATAGGAAGGGTCTCAGGATTGGAATGGGAAGGAGTTGGATATTACATCTCATGTTATAGGAAAGATCTCAGGTTTGGTATTAGAAGCATTGAGACATCACATCTCATGTTATAGGAAGGGTCTCAGGATTGGAATGGGAAGAAGTTGGATATCACATCTCATGCTATAGGAAGGGTCTCAGGTTTGGAAGGGGAAGGAGTTGGATATCCAATCTCATGTTATAGGACTGGTCTCAGGTTTGGTATTAGAAGCATTGAGATAACACATCGCATGCTGTAGGAAGGTTCTCAGGTTTGGTATTAGAAGCATTGAGACATCACATCTCATGCTATAGGAAGGGTCTCAGGATTGGAATGGGAAGGAGTTGGATATCACATCTCATGTTATAGGAAGGATCTCAGGTTTGGTATTAGAAGCATTGAGACATCACATCTCATGCTATAGGAAGGGTCTCAGGATTGGAATGGGAAGGAGTTGGATATCACATCTCATGCTATAGGAAGGGTCTCAGATTTGGTATAAGCATTGAGATATCACATCTCATGCTATAGGAAGGGACTCAGGATTGGATTGGGAAGGAGTTGTATATGACATCTCAGGCCATAGGAAGGGTCTCAGGATTGGTATAAGCATTGAGATATCACATCTCTGCTATCGGAAGGGTCTCAGGATTGGAATGGGAAGGAGTTGGATATCCCATCTCATGATAAAGGAAGGGTCTAAGGTTTGGAAGGGGAAAGATTTGGATATCACATCTCATGTTATAGGCGGGTCTCAATTTTGATATTAGAAGCATTGAGATAACAAATCTCATGATATCGGAAGGGTCTCAGGATTGGAATGGGAAGGAGTTGGATATCACATCTCATGATAAAGGAAGGGTCTCAGGTTTGGTATTAGAAGCATTGAGATATCAAGTCTCATGGTATAGGAAGGGTCTCAGAATTGGAATGGGAAGGATTTCGGATATCACATCTCAAGCTATAGGAAGAGTCTCAGGATTGGAATGGGAAGGAGTTTGATATCACATCTCATGTTATAGGACGGGTCTCAGGTTTGGTATTAGAAGCATTGAGATATCAAGTCTCATGGTATAGGAAGGGTCTCAGAATTGGAATGGGAAGGATTTCGGATATCACATCTCAAGCTATAGGAAGAGTCTCAGGATTGGAATGGGAAGGAGTTTGATATCACATCTCATGCCATAGTATGGTTGTAAGGTTTGGTAGAAGCATTGGGATATCACATCTCATGCTATTGGAAGGGTATCAGTATTGGATTTGGAAGGAGTTGGATATCCCATCTCATGCTATGGGAAGGGTCTCAGGTTGGAATGGGAAGGAGTTGGATATCACATTTCATGTTATAGGAAGGGTCTCAGGATTGGAATGGGAAGGAGTTGGATATCACATCTCAAGCTTTAGGAAGGGTCTCAGGTTTGGTATAAGCATTGAGATAGCACATCTCATGCTATAGGAAGGGTCTCAGGATTGGAATGGGAAGCAGTTGGATATCACATCTCAGGCCATAGGAAGGGTCTCAGGTTTGGTATAAGCATTGAGATATCACATCTCTGCTATCGGAAGGGTCTCAGGATTGGAATGGGAAGGAGTTGGATATCCCATCTCATGTTATAGGAAGAGTCTCAGGTTTGGTATTAGAAGCATTGAGATATCCCATCTCATGCTATAGGAAGGGTCTCAGGTTGGAATGGGAAGGAGTTGGATATCACATTTCATGTTATAGGAAGGGTCTCAGGATTGGAATTGGAAGGACTTGGCTATCATATCTCATGCTATAGGAAGGCTCTCAGGTTTGGAAGGGGAAGGAGTTGGATATCACATTTCATGTTAGAGGAACGATCTCAGGTTTGGTATTAGAGGCCTTGAGATATCACATCTCATGCTATAGGAAGGGTCTCAGGATTGGAATGGGAAGGAGTTGGATATCACATCTCATGTTATAGGAAAGATCTCAGGTTTGGTATTAGAAGCATTGAGACATCACATCTCATGTTATAGGAAGGGTCTCAGGATTGGAATGGGAAGAAGTTGGATATCACATCTCATGCTATAGGAAGGGTCTCAGGTTTGGTATAAGCATTGAGATATCACATCTCATGCTATAGGAAGGGTCTCAGGATTGGAATGGGAAGGAGTTGTATATGACATCTCATGCCATAGGAAGGGTCTCAGGTTTGGTATAAGCATTGAGATATCACATCACATGCTATAGGAAGGGTCTCAGGATTGTAATGGGAAGGACTTGGATATCACTTCTCATGCTATAGGCAGGGTCTCAGGTTTGGAAAGGGAAGGAGATGGATATCACATTTCATGTTAGAGGTAGGATCTCAGGTTTGGTATTAGAGGCATTGAAATATCACATCTCATGCTATCAGAAGGGTCTCAGGATTGGAATGGGAAGGAGTTGGATATCACATCTCATGCTAAAGGGAGGGTCTCAGGTTTGGAAGGGGAAGGATTTGGAAATCACATCTCATGTTATAGGAAGGATCTCAGGTTTGGTATTAGAAGCATTGAGATATCACATCTCATGCTATCAGAAGTATCTCAGGTTTGGTATTAGAGGCATTGAGATATCACATCTCATGCTATCTTAAGGGTCTCAGGATTGGAATGGGAAGGAGTTGGATATCACATCTCATGTTATAGGAAGGATCTCAGGTTTGGTATTAGAAGCATTGAGACATCACATCTCATGCTATAGGAAGGGTCTCAGGATTGGAATGGGAAGGAGTTGGAGATCACATCTCATGCTATAGGAAGGGTCTCAGATTTGGTATAAGCATTGAGATATCACATCTCATGCTATAGGAACGGTCTCAGGATTGGAATGGGAAGGAGTTGTATATGACATCTCAGGCCATAGGAAGGGTCTCAGGTTTGGTATAAGCATTGAGATATCACATCTCTGCTATAGGAAGGGTCTCAGGATTGGAATGGGAAGGAGTTGGATATCCCATCTCATGTTATAGGAAGGGTCTCAGGTTTGGTATTAGAAGCATTGAGACATCACATCTCATGTTATAGGAAGGGTCTCAGGATTGGAATGGGAAGAAGTTGGATATCACATCTCATGCTATAGGAAGGGTCTCAGGTTTGGTATAAGCATTGAGATATCACATCTCATGCTATAGGAAGGGTCTCAGGATTGGAATGGGAAGGAGTTGTATATGACATCTCATGCCATAGGAAGGGTCTCAGGTTTGGTATAAGCATTGAGATATCACATCACATGCTATAGGAAGGGTCTCAGGATTGGAATGGGAAGGACTTTTGATATCACATCTCATGCTATAGGCAGGGTCTCAGGTTTGGAAAGGGAAGGAGATGGATATCACATTTCATGTTAGAGGTAGGATCTCAGGTTTGGTATTAGAGGCATTGAAATATCACATCTCATGCTATCAGAAGGGTCTCAGGATTGGAATGGGAAGGAGTTGGATATCACATTTCATGCTAAAGGGAGTGTCTCAGGTTTGGAAGTGGAAGGATTTGGAAATCACATCTCATGTTATAGGAAGGATCTCAGGTTTGGTACTAGAAGCATTGAGATATCACATCTCATGCTATCAGAAGGATCTCAGGTTTGGTATTAGAAGCATTGAGACATCACATCTCATGCTATAGGAAGGGTCTCAGGATTGGAATGGGAAGGAGTTGGATATCACATCTCATGCTATAGGAAGGGTCTCGGATTTGGTATAAGCATTGAGATATCACATCTCATGCTGTAGGAAGGGTCTCAGGATTGGAATGGGAAGGAGTTGTATATGACAAATCAGGCCATAGGAAGGGTCTCAGGTTTGGTATAAGCATTGAGATATCACATCTCTGCTATCGGAAGGGTCTCAGGATTGGAATGGGAAGGAGTTGGATATCCCATCTCATGTTATAGGAAGGGTCTCAGGTTTGGTATTAGAAGCATTGAGATATCACATCTCATGCTATAGGAAGAGTCTCAGGATTGGAATGGGGAGGACTTGGATGTCACATCTCATGCTATAGGGAGGGTCTCAAGTTTGATATTAGAAGCATTGAGATAACAAATCTCATGATATCGGAAGGGTCTCACGATTGGAATGGGAAGGAATTGGATATCACATCTCATGATAAAGGAAGGGTCTAAGGTTTGGAAGGGGAAGGATTTGGATATCACATCTCATGTTATAGGACGGGTCTCAGGTTTTGTATTAGAAGCATTGAGATATCAAGACTCATGGTATAGGAAGGGTCTCAGAATTGGAATGGGAAGGAGTTGGATATCACATCTCAAGCTATAGGTAGGGTCTCAGGATTGGAATGGGAAGGAGTTTGATATCACATCTCATGCCATAGTATGGGTCTCAGGTTTGGTAGAAGCATTGGGATATCACATCTCATGCTATCGGAAGGGTATCAGTATTGGATTTGGAAGGAATTGGATATCCCATCTCATGCTATAGGAAGGGTCTCAGGTTGGAATGGGAAGGAGTTGGATATCACATTTCATGTTATAGGAAGGGTCTCAGGATTGGATGGGAAGGACTTGGATATCATATCTCATGCTATAGGAAGGCTCTCAGGTTTGGAAGGGGAAGGAGTTGGATATCACATTTCATGTTAGAGGAAGAATCTCAGGTTTGGTATTAGAGGCCTTGAGATATCACATCTCATGCTATAGGAAGGGTCTCAGGATTGGAATGGGAAGGAGTTGGATATCACATCTCAAGCTATAGGAAGGGTCTCAGGTTTGGTATAAGCATTGAGATATCACATCTCATGCTATAGGAAGGGTCTCAGGATTGGAATGGGAAGGAGTTGGATATCACATCTCATGTTATAGGAAAATCTCAGGTTTGGTATTAGAAGCATTGAGACATCACATCTCATGTTATAGGAAGGGTCTCAGGAGTGGAATGGGAAGAAGTTGGATATCACATCTCATGCTATAGGAAGGGTCTCAGGTTTGGAAGGGGAAGGAGTTGGATATCCAATCTCATGTTATAGGACTGGACTCGGGTTTGGTATTAGAAGCATTGAGATATCACATCGCATGCTATAGGAATGGTCTCAGGATTGGAATGGGAAGGAGTTGGATATTACATTCTTGCTATAGGAAGGGTCTCATGTTTGGAATGGGAAGGAGTTGGATATCACATATGCTATAGGAAGGGTCTCAGGTTTGGACCGGGAAGGAGTTGGATATCACATCTCATGTTATAGGAAGGGTCTCAGGTTTGGTATAAGCATTGAGATATCACATCTCTGCTATCGGAAGTGTCTCAGGATTGGAATAGGAAGGAGTTGGATATCCCATCTCATGTTATAGGATGGGTCTCAGGTTTGTTATTAGAATCATTGAGATATCATATTGCATGCTGTAGGAAGGGTCTAAGGATTGGAATGGGAAGGACTTGGATATCACATCTCATGCTATAGGTAGGCTCTCAGGTTTGGAAAGGGAAGGAGTTGGATATCACATTTCATGTTAGAGGAAGGATCTCAGGTTTGGTATTAGAGGCATTGAGATATCACATCTCATGCTATAGGAAGGGTCTCAGGATTGGAATGGGAAGGAGTTGGATATCACATCTCATGCTATAGGAAGGGTCTCAGGTTTGGTATAAGCATCGAGATATCACATCTCATGCTATAGGAAGGGTCTCGGGATTAGAATGGGAAGGAGCTGGATATCACATCTCATGTTATAGGAAGGATCTCAGGTTTGGTATTAGAAGCATTGAGACATCACATCTCATGCTATAGGAAGGGTCTCAGGATTGGAATGGGAAGGAGTTGGATATCACATCTCATGCTATAGGAAGGGTCTCAAGTTTGATATTAGAAGCATTGAGATATCACATCTCATGCTATAGGAAGGGTCTCAGGATTGGAATGGGAAGGAGTTGGATATCACATCTCAAGCTTTAGGAAGGGTCTCAGGTTTGGTATAAGCATTGAGATAGCACATCCCATGCTATAGGAAGGGTCTCAGGATTGGAATGGGAAGGAGTTGGATATTACATCTCATGTTATAGGAAAGATCTCAGGTTTGGTATTAGAAGCATTGAGACATCACATCTCATGTTATAGGAAGGGTCTCAGGATTGGAATGGGAAGAAGTTGGATATCACATCTCATGCTATAGGAAGGGTCTCAGGTTTGGAAGGGGAAGGAGTTGGATATCCAATCTCATGTTATAGGACTGGTCTCAGGTTTGGTATTAGAAGCATTGAGATAACACATCGCATGCTGTAGGAAGGTTCTCAGGTTTGGTATTAGAAGCATTGAGACATCACATCTCATGCTATAGGAAGGGTCTCAGGATTGGAATGGGAAGGAGTTGGATATCACATCTCATGTTATAGGAAGGATCTCAGGTTTGGTATTAGAAGCATTGAGACATCACATCTCATGCTATAGGAAGGGTCTCAGGATTGGAATGGGAAGGAGTTGGATATCACATCTCATGCTATAGGAAGGGTCTCAGATTTGGTATAAGCATTGAGATATCACATCTCATGCTATAGGAAGGGTCTCAGGATTGGATTGGGAAGGAGTTGTATATGACATCTCAGGCCATAGGAAGGGTCTCAGGATTGGTATAAGCATTGAGATATCACATCTCTGCTATCGGAAGGGTCTCAGGATTGGAATGGGAAGGAGTTGGATATCCCATCTCATGATAAAGGAAGGGTCTAAGGTTTGGAAGGGGAAAGATTTGGATATCACATCTCATGTTATAGGCGGGTCTCAATTTTGATATTAGAAGCATTGAGATAACAAATCTCATGATATCGGAAGGGTCTCAGGATTGGAATGGGAAGGAGTTGGATATCACATCTCATGATAAAGGAAGGGTCTCAGGTTTGGTATTAGAAGCATTGAGATATCAAGTCTCATGGTATAGGAAGGGTCTCAGAATTGGAATGGGAAGGATTTCGGATATCACATCTCAAGCTATAGGAAGAGTCTCAGGATTGGAATGGGAAGGAGTTTGATATCACATCTCATGTTATAGGACGGGTCTCAGGTTTGGTATTAGAAGCATTGAGATATCAAGTCTCATGGTATAGGAAGGGTCTCAGAATTGGAATGGGAAGGATTTCGGATATCACATCTCAAGCTATAGGAAGAGTCTCAGGATTGGAATGGGAAGGAGTTTGATATCACATCTCATGCCATAGTATGGTTGTCAGGTTTGGTAGAAGCATTGGGATATCACATCTCATGCTATTGGAAGGGTATCAGTATTGGATTTGGAAGGAGTTGGATATCCCATCTCATGCTATGGGAAGGGTCTCAGGTTGGAATGGGAAGGAGTTGGATATCACATTTCATGTTATAGGAAGGGTCTCAGGATTGGAATGGGAAGGAGTTGGATATCACATCTCAAGCTTTAGGAAGGGTCTCAGGTTTGGTATAAGCATTGAGATAGCACATCTCATGCTATAGGAAGGGTCTCAGGATTGGAATGGGAAGGAGTTGGATATCACATCTCATGTTATAGGAAAGATCTCAGGTTTGGTATTAGAAGCATTGAGACATCACATCTCATGTTATAGGAAGGGTCTCAGGATTGGAATGGGAAGAAGTTGGATATCACATCTCAGGCCATAGGAAGGGTCTCAGGTTTGGTATAAGCATTGAGATATCACATCTCTGCTATCGGAAGGGTCTCAGGATTGGAATGGGAATGAGTTGGATATCCCATCTCATGTTATAGGAAGAGTCTCAGGTTTGGTATTAGAAGCATTGAGATATCCCATCTCATGCTATAGGAAGGGTCTCAGGTTGGAATGGGAAGGAGTTGGATATCACATTTCATGTTATAGGAAGGGTCTCAGGATTGGAATTGGAAGGACTTGGCTATCATATCTCATGCTATAGGAAGGCTCTCAGGTTTGGAAGGGGAAAGAGTTGGATATCACATTTCATGTTAGAGGAAGGATCTCAGGTTTGGTATTAGAGGCCTTGAGATATCAAATCTCATGCTATAGGAAGGGTCTCAGGATTGGAATGGGAAGGAGTTGGATATCACATCTCATGCTATAGGAAGGGTCTCAGATTTGGTATAAGCATTGAGATATCACATCTCATGCTATAGGAAGTGTCTCAGGATTGGAATGGGAAGGAGTTGGATATCACATCTCATGTTATAGGAAGGATCTCAGGTTTGGTATAAGCATTGAGATATCACATCTCTGCTATCGGATGGGTCTCAGGATTGGAATGGGAAGGAGTTGGATATTCCCATCTCATGTTATAGGAAGGGTCTCAGGTTTGGTATTAGAAGCATTGAGATATCCCATCTCATGATATAGGAAGGGTCCCAGGATGGAATGGGAAGGAGTAGGATATCACATTTCATGTTATAGGAAGGGTCTCAGGATTGGAATGGGAAGGATTTGGATATCATATCTCATGCTATAGGAAGGCTATCAGGTTTGGAAGGGGAAAGAGTTGGATATCACATTTCATGTTAGAGGAAGGATCTCAGGTTTGGTATTAGAGGCCTTGAGATATCACATCTCATGCTATAGGAAGGGTCTCAGGATTGGAATGGGAAGGAGTTGGATATCACATCTCATGTTATAGGAAAGATCTCAGGTTTGGTATTAGAAGCATTGAGATATCACATCTCATGCTATCGTAAGTATCTCAGGTTTGGTATTAGAGGTATTGAGATATCACATCTCATGCTATCATAAGGGTCTCAGGATTGGAATGGGAAGGAGTTGGATATCACATCTCATGTTATAGGAAGGCTCTCTGGTTTGCAAGGGGAAGGAGTTGGATATCACATTTCATGTTAGAGGAACGATCTCAGGTTTGGTATTAGAGGCCTCGAGATATCACATCTCATGCTATAGGAAGGGTCTCAGGATTGGAATGGGAAGGAGTTGGATATCACATCTCAAGCTATAGGAACGGTCTCAGGTTTGGTATAAGCATTGTGATATCACATCTCATGCTATAGGAAGGGTCTCAGGATTGGAATGGGAAGGAGTTGGATATCACATCTCATGTTATAGGAAAGATCTCAGGTTTGGTATTAGAAGCATTGCGACATCACATCTCATGTTATAGGAAGGGTCTCAGGATTGGAATGGGAAGAAGTTGGATATCACATCTCATGCTATAGGAAGGGTCTCAGGTTTGGTATAAGCATTGAGATATCACATCTCATGCTATGGGAAGGGTCTCAGGATTGGAATGGGAAGGAGTTGTATATGACATCTCATGCCATAGGAAGGGTCTCAGGTTTGGTATAAGCATTGAGATATCACATCACATGCTATAGGAAGGGTCTCAGGATTGGAATGGAAAGGACTTGGATATCAAATCTCATGCTATAGGCAGGGTCCCAGGTTTGGAAAGGGAAGGAGATGGATATCACATTTCATGTTAGAGGTAGGATCTCAGGTTTGGTATTAGAGGCATTGAAATATCACATCTCATGCTATCAGATGGGTCTCAGGATTGGAATGGGAAGGAGTTGGATATCACATCTCATGCTAAAGGGAGGGTCTCAGGTTTGGAAGGGGAAGGATTTGGAAATCACATCTCATCTTATAGGAAGGATCTCAGGTTTGGTATTAGAAGCATTGAGATATCACATCTCATGCTATCGGAAGTATCTCAGGTTTGGTATTAGAGGCATCGAGATATCACATCTCATGCTATCATAAGGGTCTCAGGATTGGAATGGGAAGGAGTTGGATATCACATCTCATGTTATAGGAAGGATCTCAGGTTTGGTATTAGAAGCATTGAGACATCACATCTCATGCTATAAGAAGGGTCTCAGGATTGGAATGGGAAGGAGTTGGATATCACATCTCATGCTATAGGAAGGGTCTCAGATTTGGTATAAGCATTGAGATATCACATCTCATGCTATAGGAAGGGTCTCAGGATTGGAATGGGAAGGAGTTGTATATGACATCTCAGGCCATAGGAAGGGTCTCAGGTTTGGTATAAGCATTGAGATATCACATCTCTGCTATAGGAAGGGTCTCAGGATTGGAATGGGAAGGAGTTGGATATCCCATCTCATGTTATAGGAAGGGTCTCAGGTTTGGTATTAGAAGCATTGAGACATCACATCTCATGTTATAGGAAGGGTCTCAGGATTGGAATGGGAAGAAGTTGGATATCACATCTCATGCTATAGGAAGGGTCTCAGGTTTGGTATTAGAGGTATTGAGATATCACATCTCATGCTATCATAAGGGTCTCAGGATTGGAATGGGAAGGAGTTGGATATCACATCTCATGTTATAGGAAGGCTCTCTGGTTTGCAAGGGGAAGGAGTTGGATATCACATTTCATGTTAGAGGAACGATCTCAGGTTTGGTATTAGAGGCCTCGAGATATCACATCTCATGCTATAGGAAGGGTCTCAGGATTGGAATGGGAAGGAGTTGGATATCACATCTCAAGCTATAGGAACGGTCTCAGGTTTGGTATAAGCATTGTGATATCACATCTCATGCTATAGGAAGGGTCTCAGGATTGGAATGGGAAGGAGTTGGATATCACATCTCATGTTATAGGAAAGATCTCAGGTTTGGTATTAGAAGCATTGCGACATCACATCTCATGTTATAGGAAGGGTCTCAGGATTGGAATGGGAAGAAGTTGGATATCACATCTCATGCTATAGGAAGGGTCTCAGGTTTGGTATAAGCATTGAGATATCACATCTCATGCTATAGGAAGGGTCTCAGGATTGGAATGGGAAGGAGTTGTATATGACATCTCATGCCATAGGAAGGGTCTCAGGTTTGGTATAAGCATTGAGATATCACATCACATGCTATAGGAAGGGTCTCAGGATTGGAATGGAAAGGACTTGGATATCAAATCTCATGCTATAGGCAGGGTCCCAGGTTTGGAAAGGGAAGGAGATGGATATCACATTTCATGTTAGAGGTAGGATCTCAGGTTTGGTATTAGAGGCATTGAAATATCACATCTCATGCTATCAGATGGGTCTCAGGATTGGAATGGGAAGGAGTTGGATATCACATCTCATGCTAAAGGGAGGGTCTCAGGTTTGGAAGGGGAAGGATTTGGAAATCACATCTCATCTTATAGGAAGGATCTCAGGTTTGGTATTAGAAGCATTGAGATATCACATCTCATGCTATCGGAAGTATCTCAGGTTTGGTATTAGAGGCATCGAGATATCACATCTCATGCTATCATAAGGGTCTCAGGATTGGAATGGGAAGGAGTTGGATATCACATCTCATGTTATAGGAAGGATCTCAGGTTTGGTATTAGAAGCATTGAGACATCACATCTCATGCTATAGGAAGGGTCTCAGGATTGGAATGGGAAGGAGTTGGATATCACATCTCATGCTATAGGAAGGGTCTCAGATTTGGTATAAGCATTGAGATATCACATCTCATGCTATAGGAAGGGTCTCAGGATTGGAATGGGAAGGAGTTGTATATGACATCTCAGGCCATAGGAAGGGTCTCAGGTTTGGTAAAAGCATTGAGATATCACATCTCTGCTATCGGAAGGGTCTCAGGATTGGAATGGGAAGGAGTTGGATATCCCATCTCATGTTATAGGAAGGGTCTCAGGTTTGGTATTAGAAGCATTGAGACATCACATCTCATGTTATAGGAAGGGTCTCAGGATTGGAATGGGAAGAAGTTGGATATCACATCTCATGCTATAGGAAGGGCCTCAGGTTTGGTATAAGCATTGAGATATCACATCTCATGCTATAGGAAGGGTCTCAGGATTGGAATGGGAAGGAGTTGTATATGACATCTCATGCCATAGGAAGGGTCTCAGGTTTGGACTAAGCATTGAGATATCACATCACATGCTATAGGAAGGGTCTCAGGATTGGAATGGGAAGGACTTGGATATCACATCTCATGCTATAGGCAGGGTCTCAGGTTTGGAAAAGGAAGGAGATGGATATCACATTTCATGTTAGAGGTAGGATCTCAGGTTTGGTATTAGAGGCATTGAAATATCACATCTCATGCTATCAGAAGGGTCTCAGGATTGGAATGGGAAGGAGTTGGATATCACATCTCATGCTAAAGGTAGGGTCTCAGGTTTGGAAGTGGAAGGATTTGGAAATCACATCTCATGTTATAGGAAGGATCTCAGGTTTGGTATTAGAAGCATTGAGATATCACATCTCATGCTATCAGAAGTATCTCAGGTTTGGTATTAGAGGCATTGAGATATCATATCTCATGCTATCATAAGGGTCTCAGGATTGGAATGGGAAGGAGTTGGATATCACATCTCATGTTATAGGAAGGATCTCAGGTTTGGTATTAGAAGAATTGAGACATCACATCTCATGCTATAGGAAGGGTCTCAGGATTGGAATGGGAAGAAGTTGGATATCACATCTCATGCTATAGGAAGGGTCTCAGATTTGGTATAAGCATTGAGATATCACATCTAATGCTATAGGAAGGGTCTCAGGATTGGAATGGGAAGGAGTTGCATATGACATCTCAGGCCATAGGAAGGCTCTCAGGTTTGGTATAAGCATTGAGATATCACATCTCTGCTATCGGAAGGGTCTCAGGATTGGAATGGGAAGGAGTTGGATATCCCAAATCATGTTATAGGAAGGGTCTCAGGTTTGGTATTAGAAGCATTGAGATATCACATCTCATGCTATAGGAAGGGTCTCAGGATTGGAATGGGGAGGACTTGGATGTCACATCTCATGTTATAGGAAGGCTCTCAGGTTTGGAAGGGGAAGGAGTTGGATATCACATTTCATGTTAGAGGAACGATCTCAGGTTTGGTATTAGAGGCCTTGAGATATCACATCTCATGCTATAGGAAGGGTCTCAGGATTGGAATGGGAAGGAGTTGGATATCACATCTCAAGCTATAGGAACGGTCTCAGGTTTGGTATAAGCATTGTGATATCACATCTCATGCTATAGGAAGGGTCTCAGGATTGGAATGGGAAGGAGTTGGATATCACATCTCATGTTATAGGAAAGATCTCAGGTTTGGTATTAGAAGCATTGCGACATCACATCTCATGTTATAGGAAGGGTCTCAGGATTGGAATGGGAAGAAGTTGGATATCACATCTCATGCTATAGGAAGGGTCTCAGGTTTGGTATAAGCATTGAGATATCACATCTCATGCTATAGGAAGGGTCTCAGGATTGGAATGGGAAGGAGTTGTATATGACATCTCATGCCATAGGAAGGGTCTCAGGTTTGGTATAAGCATTGAGATATCACATCACATGCTATAGGAAGGGTCTCAGGATTGGAATGGAAAGGACTTGGATATCACATCTCATGCTATAGGCAGGGTCTCAGGTTTGGAAAGGGAAGGAGATGGATATCACATTTCATGTTAGAGGTAGGATCTCAGGTTTGGTATTAGAGGCATTGAAATATCACATGTCATGCTATCAGATGGGTCTCAGGATTGGAATGGGAAGGAGTTGGATATCACATCTCATGCTAAAGGGAGGGTCTCAGGTTTGGAAGGGGAAGGATTTGGAAATCACATCTCATGTTATAGGAAGGATCTCAGGTTTGGTATTAGAAGCATTGAGATATCACATCTCATGCTATCGGAAGTATCTCAGGTTTGGTATTAGAGGCATTGAGATATCACATCTCATGCTATCATAAGGGTCTCAGGATTGGAATGGGAAGGAGTTGGATATCACATCTCATGTTATAGGAAGGATCTCAGGTTTGGTATTAGAAGCATTGAGACATCACATCTCATGCTATAGGAAGGGTCTCAGGATTGGAATGGGAAGGAGTTGGATATCACATCTCATGCTATAGGAAGGGTCTCAGATTTGGTATAAGCATTGAGATATCACATCACATGCTATAGGAAGGGTCTCAGGATTGGAATGGGAAGGACTTGGATATCACATCTCATGCTATAGGCAGGGTCTCAGGTTTGGAAAGGGAAGGAGATGGATATCACATTTCATGTTAGAGGTAGGATCTCAGGTTTGGTATTAGAGGCATTGAAATATCACATCTCATGCTATCAGAAGGGTCTCAGGATTGGAATGGGAAGGAGTTGGATATCACATCTCATGCTAAAGGGAGGGTCTCAGGTTTGGAAGTGGAAGGATTTGGAAATCACATCTCATGTTATAGGAAGGATCTCAGGTTTGGTAATAGAAGCATTGAGATATCACATCTCATGCTATCATAAGGGTCTCAGGATTGGAATGGGAAGGAGTTGGATATCACATCTCATGTTATAGGAAGGATCTCAGGTTTGGTATTAGAAGAATTGAGACATCACATCTCATGCTATAGGAAGGGTCTCAGGATTGGAATGGGAAGAAGTTGGATATCACATCTCATGCTATAGGAAGGGTCTCAGATTTGGTATAAGCATTGAGATATCACATCTAATGCTATAGGAAGGGTCTCGGGATTGGAATGGGAAGGAGTTGCATATGACATCTCAGGCCATAGGAAGGGTCTCAGGTTTGGTATAAGCATTGAGATATCACATCTCTGCTATCGGAAGGGTCTCAGGATTGGAATGGGAAGGAGTTGGATATCCCAAATCATGTTATAGGAAGGGTCTCAGGTTTGGTATTAGAAGCATTGAGATATCACATCTCATGCTATAGGAAGGGTCTCAGGATTGGAATGGGGAGGACTTGGATGTCACATCTCATGTTATAGGAAGGCTCTCAGGTTTGGAAGGGGAAGGAGTTGGATATCACATTTCATGTTAGAGGAACGATCTCAGGTTTGGTATTAGAGGCCTTGAGATATCACATCTCATGCTATAGGAAGGGTCTCAGGATTGGAATGGGAAGGAGTTGGATATCACATCTCAAGCTATAGGAACGGTCTCAGGTTTGGTATAAGCATTGTGATATCACATCTCATGCTATAGGAAGGGTCTCAGGATTGGAATGGGAAGGAGTTGGATATCACATCTCATGTTATAGGAAAGATCTCAGGTTTGGTATTAGAAGCATTGCGACATCACAT
Organism: Ambystoma mexicanum; assembly: GCF_040938575.1. Lineage (NCBI taxonomy): Eukaryota > Metazoa > Chordata > Amphibia > Caudata > Ambystomatidae > Ambystoma > Ambystoma mexicanum. The sequence goes on along the minus strand of NW_027182466.1, from coordinate 12,354,904 downwards.
CTCATGTTATAGGAAGGGTCTCAGGATTGGAATGGGAAGAAGTTGGATATCACATCTCATGCTATAGGAAGGGTCTCAGGTTTGGTATAAGCATTGAGATATCACATCTCATGCTATAGGAAGGGTCTCAGGATTGGAATGGGAAGGAGTTGTATATGACATCTCATGCCATAGGAAGGGTCTCAGGTTTGGTATAAGCATTGAGATATCACATCACGTGCTATAGGAAGGGTCTCAGGATTGGAATGGAAAGGACTTGGATATCACATCTCATGCTATAGGCAGGGTCTCAGGTTTGGAAAGGGAAGGAGATGGATATCACATTTCATGTTAGAGGTAGGATCTCAGGTTTGGTATTAGAGGCATTGAAATATCACATCTCATGCTATCAGATGGGTCTCAGGATTGGAATGGGAAGGAGTTGGATATCACATCTCATGCTAAAGGGAGGGTCTCAGGTTTGGAAGGGGAAGGATTTGGAAATCACATCTCATGTTATAGGAAGGATCTCAGGTTTGGTATTAGAAGCATTGAGATATCACATCTCATGCTATCGGAAGTATCTCAGGTTTGGTATTAGAGGCATTGAGATATCACATCTCATGCTATCATAAGGGTCTCAGGATTGGAATGGGAAGGAGTTGGATATCACATCTCATGCTATAGGAAGGGTCTCAGGATTGGAATGGGAAGGAGTTGGATATCACATCTCATGCTATAGGAAGGGTCTCAGATTTGGTATAAGCATTGAGATATCACATCACATGCTATAGGAAGGGTCTCAGGATTGGAATGGGAAGGACTTGGATATCACATCTCATGCTATAGGCAGGGTCTCAGGTTTGGAAAGGGAAGGAGATGGATATCACATTTCATGTTAGAGGTAGGATCTCAGGTTTGGTATTAGAGGCATTGAAATATCACATCTCATGCTATCAGAAGGGTCTCAGGATTGGAATGGGAAGGAGTTGGATATCACATCTCATGCTAAAGGGAGGGTCTCAGGTTTGGAAGTGGAAGGATTTGGAAATCACATCTCATGTTATAGGAAGGATCTCAGGTTTGGTAATAGAAGCATTGAGATATCACATCTCATGCTATCATAAGGGTCTCAGGATTGGAATGGGAAGGAGTTGGATATCACATCTCATGTTATAGGAAGGATCTCAGGTTTGGTATTAGAAGAATTGAGACATCACATCTCATGCTATAGGAAGGGTCTCAGGATTGGAATGGGAAGAAGTTGGATATCACATCTCATGCTATAGGAAGGGTCTCAGATTTGGTATAAGCATTGAGATATCACATCTAATGCTATAGGAAGGGTCTCAGGATTGGAATGGGAAGGAGTTGCATATGACATCTCAGGCCATAGGAAGGGTCTCAGGTTTGGTATAAGCATTGAGATATCACATCTCTGCTATCGGAAGGGTCTCAGGATTGGAATGGGAAGGAGTTGGATATCCCAAATCATGTTATAGGAAGGGTCTCAGGTTTGGTATTAGAAGCATTGAGATATCACATCTCATGCTATAGGAAGGGTCTCAGGATTGGAATGGGGAGGACTTGGATGTCACATCTCATGTTACAGGGAGGGTCTCAAGTTTGATATTAGAAGCATTGAGATAACAAATCTCATGATATCGGTAGGGTCTCAGGATTGGAATGGGAAGGAATTGGATATCACATCTCATGATAAAGGAAGGGTCTAAGGTTTGGAAGGGGAAGGATTTGGATATCACATCTCATGTTATAGGACGGGTCTCAGGTTTGGTATTAGAAGCATTGAGATATCAAGTCTCATGGTATAGGAAGGGTCTCAGAATTGGAATGGGAAGGAGTTGGATATCACATCTCAAGCTATAGGTAGGGTCTCAGGATTGGAATAGTAAGGAGTTTGATATCACATCTCATGCCATAGTATGGGTCTCAGGTTTGGTAGAAGCATTGGGATATCACATCTCATGTTATCGGAAGGGTATCAGTATTGGATTTGGAAGGAGTTGGATATCCCATCTCATGCTATAGGAAGGGTCTCAGGTTGGAATGGGAAGGAATTGGATATCACATTTCATGTTATAGGAAGGCTCTCAGGTTTGGAAGGGGAAGGAGTTGGATATCACATTTCATGTTAGAGGAAGGATCTCAGGTTTGGTATTAGAGGCCTTGAGATATCACATCTCATGCTATAGGAAGGGTCTCAGGATTGGAATGGGAAGGAGTTGGATATCACATCTCAAGCTATAGGAAGGGTCTCAGGTTTGGTATAAGCATTGAGATATCACATCTCATGCTATAGGAAGGGTCTCAGGATTGGAATGGGAAGAAGTTGGATATCACATCTCATGCTATAGGAAGGGTCTCAGGATTGGAATGGGAAGGAGTTGGATATCACATCTCATGCTATAGGAAGGGTCTCCGGTTTGGTATAAGCATTGAGATATCACATCTCATGCTATAGGAAGGGTCTCAGGATTGGAATGGGAAGGAGTTGGATATCACATCTCATGCTATAGGAAGAGTCTCAGGTTTGGTATTAGAAGCATTGAGATATCCCATCTCATGCTATAGGAAGGGTCTCACGTTGGAATGGGAAGGAGTTGGATATCACATTTCATGTTATAGGAAGGGTCTCAGGATTGGAATTGGAGGGACTTGGCTATCATATCTCATGCTATAGGAAGGCTCTCAGGTTTGGAAGGGGAAGGAGTTGGATATCACATTTCATGTTAGAGGAACGATCTCAGGTTTGGTATTAGAGGCCTTGAGATATCACATCTCATGCTATAGGAAGGGTCTCAGGATTGGAATGGGAAGGAGTTGGATATCACATCTCAAGCTAAAGGGACGGTCTCAGGTTTGGTATAAGCATTGTGATATCACATCTCATGCTATAGGAAGGGTCTCAGGATTGGAATGGGAAGGAGTTGGATATCACATCTCATGTTATAGGAAAGATCTCAGGTTTGGTATTAGAAGCATTGCGACATCACATCTCATGTTATAGGAAGGGTCTCAGGATTGGAATGGGAAGAAGTTGGATATCACATCTCATGCTATAAGAAGGGTCTCAGGTTTGGTATAAGCATTGAGATATCACATCTCATGCTATAGGAAGGGTCTCAGGTTTGGAATGGGAAGGAGTTGTATATGACATCTCATGCCATAGGAAGGGTCTCAGGTTTGGTATAAGCATTGAGATATCACATCACATGCTATAGGAAGGGTCTCAGGATTGGAATGGAAAGGACTTGGATATCACATCTCATGCTATAGGCAGGGTCTCAGGTTTGGAAAGGGAAGGAGATGGATATCACATTTCATGTTCGAGGTAGGATCTCAGGTTTGGTATTAGAGGCATTGAAATATCACATCTCATGCTATCAGAAGGGTCTCAGGATTGGAATGGGAAGGAGTTGGATATCACATCTCATGCTAAAGGGAGGGTCTCAGGTTTGGAAGGGGAAGGATTTGGAAATCACATCTCATGTTATAGGAAGGATCTCAGGTTTGGTATTAGAAGCATTGAGATATCACATCTCATGCTATCGTAAGTATCTCAGGTTTGGTATTAGAGGTATTGAGATATCACATCTCATGCTATCATAAGGGTCTCAGGATTGGAATGGGAAGGAGTTGGATATCACATCTCATGTTATAGGAAGGCTCTCTGGTTTGCAAGGGGAAGGAGTTGGATATCACATTTCATGTTAGAGGAACGATCTCAGGTTTGGTATTAGAGGCCTTGAGATATCACATCTCATGCTATAGGAAGGGTCTCAGGTTTGGTATAAGCATTGTGATATCACATCTCATGCTATAGGAAGGGTCTCAGGATTGGAATGGGAAGGAGTTGGATATCACATCTCATGTTATAGGAAAGATCTCAGGTTTGGTATTAGAAGCATTGCGACATCACATCTCATGTTATAGGAAGGGTCTCAGGATTGGAATGGGAAGAAGTTGGATATCACATCTCATGCTATAGGAAGGGTCTCCGGTTTGGTATAAGCATTGAGATATCACATCTCATGCTATAGGAAGGGTCTCAGGATTGGAATGGGAAGGAGTTGTATATGACATCTCATGCCATAGGAAGGGTCTCAGGTTTGGTATAAGCATTGAGATATCACATCACATGCTATAGGAAGGGTCTCAGGATTGGAATGGAAGGGACTTGGATTTCAAATCTCATGCTATAGGCAGGGTCCCAGGTTTGGAAAGGGAAGGAGATGGATATCACATTTCATGTTAGAGGTAGGATCTCAGGTTTGGTATTAGAGGCATTGAAATATCACATCTCATGCTATCAGATGGGTCTCAGGATTGGAATGGGAAGGAGTTGGATATCACATCTCATGCTAAAGGGAGGGTCTCAGGTTTGGAAGGGGAAGGATTTGGAAATCACATCTCATGTTATAGGAAGGATCTCAGGTTTGGTATTAGAAGCATTGAGATATCACATCTCATGCTATCGGAAGTATCTCAGGTTTGGTATTAGAGGCATTGAGATATCACATCTCATGCTATCATAAGGGTCTCAGGATTGGAATGGGAAGGAGTTGGATATCACATCTCATGTTATAGGAAGGATCTCAGGTTTGGTATTAGAAGCATTGAGACATCACATCTCATGCTATAGGAAGGGTCTCAGGATTGGAATGGGAAGGAGTTGGATATCACATCTCATGCTATAGGAAGGGTCTCAGATTTGGTATAAGCATTCAGATATCACATCTCATGCTATAGGAAGGGTCTCAGGATTGGAATGGGAAGGAGTTGTATATGACATCTCAGGCCATAGGAAGGGTCTCAGGTTTGGTAAAAGCATTGAGATATCACATCTCTGCTATCGGAAGGGTCTCAGGATTGGAATGGGAAGGAGTTGGATATCCCATCTCATGTTATAGGAAGGGTCTCAGGTTTGGTATTAGAAGCATTGAGACATCACATCTCATGTTATAGGAAGGGTCTCAGGATTGGAATGGGAAGAAGTTGGATATCACATCTCATGCTATAGGAAGGGTCTCAGGTTTGGTATAAGCATTGAGATATCACATCTCATGCTATAGGAAGGGTCTCAGGATTGGAATGGGAAGGAGTTGTATATGACATCTCATGCCATAGGAAGGGTCTCAGGTTTGGACTAAGCATTGAGATATCACATCACATGCTATAGGAAGGGTCTCAGGATTGGAATGGGAAGGACTTGGATATCACATCTCATGCTATAGGCAGGGTCTCAGGTTTGGAAAGGGAAGGAGATGGATATCACATTTCATGTTAGAGGTAGGATCTCAGGTTTGGAATTAGAGGCATTGAAATATCACATCTCATGCTATCAGAAGGGTCTCAGGATTGGAAGTGGAAGGATTTGGAAATCACATCTCATGTTATAGGAAGGATCTCAGGTTTGGTATTAGAAGCATTGAGATATCACATCTCATGCTATCAGAAGTATCTCATGTTTGGTATTAGAGGCATTGAGATATCACATCTCATGCTATCATAAGGGTCTCAGGATTGGAATGGGAAGGAGTTGGATATCACATCTCATGTTATAGGAAGGATCTCAGGTTTGGTATTAGAAGAATTGAGACATCACATCTCATGCTATAGGAAGGGTCTCAGGATTGGAATGGGAAGAAGTTGGATATCACATCTCATGCTATAGGAAGGGTCTCAGGTTTGGAAAGGGAAGGAGATGGATATCACATTTCATGTTAGAGGTAGGATCTCAGGTTTGGTATTAGAGGCATTGAAATATCACATCTCATGCTATCAGAAGGGTCTCAGGATTGGAATGGGAAGGAGTTGGATATCACATCTCATGCTAAAGGTAGGGTCTCAGGTTTGGAAGTGGAAGGATTTGGAAATCACATCTCATGTTATAGGAAGGATCTCAGGTTTGGTATTAGAAGCATTGAGATATCACATCTCATGCTATCAGAAGTATCTCAGGTTTGGTATTAGAGGCATTGAGATATCACATCTCATGCTATCATAAGGGTCTCAGGATTGGAATGGGAAGGAGTTGGATATCACATCTCATGTTATAGGAAGGATCTCAGGTTTGGTATTAGAAGAATTGAGACATCACATCTCATGCTATAGGAAGGGTCTCAGGATTGGAATGGGAAGAAGTTGGATATCACATCTCATGCTATAGGAAGGGTCTCAGATTTGGTATAAGCATTGAGATATCACATCTAATGCTATAGGAAGGGTCTCAGGATTGGAATGGGAAGGAGTTGCATATGACATCTCAGGCCATAGGAAGGCTCTCAGGTTTGGTATAAGCATTGAGATATCACATCTCTGCTATCGGAAGGGTCTCAGGATTGGAATGGGAAGGAGTTGGATATCCCAAATCATGTTATAGGAAGGGTCTCAGGTTTGGTATTAGAAGCATTGAGATATCACATCTCATGCTAAAGGAAGGGTCTCAGGATTGGAATGGGGAGGACTTGGATGTCACATCTCATGTTATAGGAAGGCTCTCAGGTTTGGAAGGGGAAGGAGTTGGATATCACATTTCATGTTAGAGGAACGATCTCAGGTTTGGTATTAGAGGCCTTGAGATATCACATCTCATGCTATAGGAAGGGTCTCAGGATTGGAATGGGAAGGAGTTGGATATCACATCTCAAGCTATAGGAACGGTCTCAGGTTTGGTATAAGCATTGTGATATCACATCTCATGCTATAGGAAGGGTCTCAGGATTGGAATGGGAAGGAGTTGGATATCACATCTCATGTTATAGGAAAGATCTCAGGTTTGGTATTAGAAGCATTGCGACATCACATCTCATGTTATAGGAAGGGTCTCAGGATTGGAATGGGAAGAAGTTGGATATCACATCTCATGCTAAAGGAAGGGTCTCAGGTTTGGTATAAGCATTGAGATATCACATCTCATGCTTAGGAAGGGTCTCAGGATTGGAATGGGAAGGAGTTGTATATGACATCTCATGCCATAGGAAGGGTCTCAGGTTTGGTATAAGCATTGAGATATCACATCACATGCTATAGGAAGGGTCTCAGGATTGGAATGGAAAGGACTTGGATATCACATCTCATGCTATAGGCAGGGTCTCAGGTTTGGAAAGGGAAGGAGATGGATATCACATTTCATGTTAGAGGTAGGATCTCAGGTTTGGTAATAGAGGCATTGAAATATCACATCTCATGCTATCAGATGGGTCTCAGGATTGGAATGGGAAGGAGTTGGATATCACATCTCATGCTAAAGGGAGGGTCTCAGGTTTGGAAGGGGAAGGATTTGGAAATCACATCTCATGTTATAGGAAGGATCTCAGGTTTGGTATTAGAAGCATTGAGATATCACATCTCATGCTATCGGAAGTATCTCAGGTTTGGTATTAGAGGCATTGAGATATCACATCTCATGCTATCATAAGGGTCTCAGGATTGGAATGGGAAGGAGTTGGATATCACATCTCATGTTATAGGAAGGATCTCAGGTTTGGTATTAAAAGCATTGAGACATCACATCTCATGCTATAGGAAGGGTCTCAGGATTGGAATGGGAAGGAGTTGGATATCACATCTCATTCTATAGGAAGGGTCTCAGATTTGGTATAAGCATTGAGATATCACATCACATGCTATAGGAAGGGTCTCAGGATTGGAATGGGAAGGACTTGGATATCACATCTCATGCTATAGGCAGGGTCTCAGGTTTGGAAAGGGAACGAGATGGATATCACATTTCATGTTAGAGGTAGGATCTCAGGTTTGGTATTAGAGGCATTGAAATATCACATCTCATGCTATCAGACGGGTCTCAGGATTGGAATGGGAAGGAGTTGGATATCACATCTCATGCTAAAGGGAGGGTCTCAGGTTTGGAAGTGGAAGGATTTGGAAATCACATCTCATGTTATAGGAAGGATCTCAGGTTTGGTAATAGAAGCATTGAGATATCACATCTCATGCTATCATAAGGGTCTCAGGATTGGAATGGGAAGGAGTTGGATATCACATCTCATGATAAAGGAAGGGTCTAAGGTTTGGAAGGGGAAGGATTTGGATATCACATCTCATGTTATAGGACGGGTCTCAGGTTTGGTATTAGAAGCATTGAGATATCAAGTCTCATGGTATAGGAAGGGTCTCAGAATTGGAATGGGAAGGAGTTGGATATCACATCTCAAGCTATAGGTAGGGTCTCAGGATTGGAATAGTAAGGAGTTTGATATCACATCTCATGCCATAGTATGGGTCTCAGGTTTGGTAGAAGCATTGGGATATCACATCTCATGTTATCGGAAGGGTATCAGTATTGGATTTGGAAGGAGTTGGATATCCCATCTCATGCTATAGGAAGGGTCTCAGGTTGGAATGGGAAGGAATTGGATATCACATTTCATGTTATAGGAAGGCTCTCAGGTTTGGAAGGGGAAGGAGTTGGATATCACATTTCATGTTAGAGGAAGGATCTCAGGTTTGGTATTAGAGGCCTTGAGATATCACATCTCATGCTATAGGAAGGGTCTCAGGATTGGAATGGGAAGGAGTTGGATATCACATCTCAAGCTATAGGAAGGGTCTCAGGTTTGGTATAAGCATTGAGATATCACATCTCATGCTATAGGAAGGGTCTCAGGATTGGAATGGGAAGAAGTTGGATATCACATCTCATGCTATAGGAAGGGTCTCAGGATTGGAATGGGAAGGAGTTGGATATCACATCTCATGCTATAGGAAGGGTCTCCGGTTTGGTATAAGCATTGAGATATCACATCTCATGCTATAGGAAGGGTCTCAGGATTGGAATGGGAAGGAGTTGGATATCACATCTCATGCTATAGGAAGAGTCTCAGGTTTGGTATTAGAAGCATTGAGATATCCCATCTCATGCTATAGGAAGGGTCTCACGTTGGAATGGGAAGGAGTTGGATATCACATTTCATGTTATAGGAAGGGTCTCAGGATTGGAATTGGAGGGACTTGGCTATCATATCTCATGCTATAGGAAGGCTCTCAGGTTTGGAAGGGGAAGGAGTTGGATATCACATTTCATGTTAGAGGAACGATCTCAGGTTTGGTATTAGAGGCCTTGAGATATCACATCTCATGCTATAGGAAGGGTCTCAGGATTGGAATGGGAAGGAGTTGGATATCACATCTCAAGCTAAAGGGACGGTCTCAGGTTTGGTATAAGCATTGTGATATCACATCTCATGCTATAGGAAGGGTCTCAGGATTGGAATGGGAAGGAGTTGGATATCACATCTCATGTTATAGGAAAGATCTCAGGTTTGGTATTAGAAGCATTGCGACATCACATCTCATGTTATAGGAAGGGTCTCAGGATTGGAATGGGAAGAAGTTGGATATCACATCTAATGCTATAAGAAGGGTCTCAGGTTTGGTATAAGCATTGAGATATCACATCTCATGCTATAGGAAGGGTCTCAGGTTTGGAATGGGAAGGAGTTGTATATGACATCTCATGCCATAGGAAGGGTCTCAGGTTTGGTATAAGCATTGAGATATCACATCACATGCTATAGGAAGGGTCTCAGGATTGGAATGGAAAGGACTTGGATATCACATCTCATGCTATAGGCAGGGTCTCAGGTTTGGAAAGGGAAGGAGATGGATATCACATTTCATGTTCGAGGTAGGATCTCAGGTTTGGTATTAGAGGCATTGAAATATCACATCTCATGCTATCAGAAGGGTCTCAGGATTGGAATGGGAAGGAGTTGGATATCACATCTCATGCTAAAGGGAGGGTCTCAGGTTTGGAAGGGGAAGGATTTGGAAATCACATCTCATGTTATAGGAAGGATCTCAGGTTTGGTATTAGAAGCATTGAGATATCACATCTCATGCTATCGTAAGTATCTCAGGTTTGGTATTAGAGGTATTGAGATATCACATCTCATGCTATCATAAGGGTCTCAGGATTGGAATGGGAAGGAGTTGGATATCACATCTCATGTTATAGGAAGGCTCTCTGGTTTGCAAGGGGAAGGAGTTGGATATCACATTTCATGTTAGAGGAACGATCTCAGGTTTGGTATTAGAGGCCTTGAGATATCACATCTCATGCTATAGGAAGGGTCTCAGGTTTGGTATAAGCATTGTGATATCACATCTCATGCTATAGGAAGGGTCTCAGGATTGGAATGGGAAGGAGTTGGATATCACATCTCATGTTATAGGAAAGATCTCAGGTTTGGTATTAGAAGCATTGCGACATCACATCTCATGTTATAGGAAGGGTCTCAGGATTGGAATGGGAAGAAGTTGGATATCACATCTCATGCTATAGGAAGGGTCTCCGGTTTGGTATAAGCATTGAGATATCACATCTCATGCTATAGGAAGGGTCTCAGGATTGGAATGGGAAGGAGTTGTATATGACATCTCATGCCATAGGAAGGGTCTCAGGTTTGGTATAAGCATTGAGATATCACATCACATGCTATAGGAAGGGTCTCAGGATTGGAATGGAAGGGACTTGGATTTCAAATCTCATGCTATAGGCAGGGTCCCAGGTTTGGAAAGGGAAGGAGATGGATATCACATTTCATGTTAGAGGTAGGATCTCAGGTTTGGTATTAGAGGCATTGAAATATCACATCTCATGCTATCAGATGGGTCTCAGGATTGGAATGGGAAGGAGTTGGATATCACATCTCATGCTAAAGGGAGGGTCTCAGGTTTGGAAGGGGAAGGATTTGGAAATCACATCTCATGTTATAGGAAGGATCTCAGGTTTGGTATTAGAAGCATTGAGATATCACATCTCATGCTATCGGAAGTATCTCAGGTTTGGTATTAGAGGCATTGAGATATCACATCTCATGCTATCATAAGGGTCTCAGGATTGGAATGGGAAGGAGTTGGATATCACATCTCATGTTATAGGAAGGATCTCAGGTTTGGTATTAGAAGCATTGAGACATCACATCTCATGCTATAGGAAGGGTCTCAGGATTGGAATGGGAAGGAGTTGGATATCACATCTCATGCTATAGGAAGGGTCTCAGATTTGGTATAAGCATTCAGATATCACATCTCATGCTATAGGAAGGGTCTCAGGATTGGAATGGGAAGGAGTTGTATATGACATCTCAGGCCATAGGAAGGGTCTCAGGTTTGGTAAAAGCATTGAGATATCACATCTCTGCTATCGGAAGGGTCTCAGGATTGGAATGGGAAGGAGTTGGATATCCCATCTCATGTTATAGGAAGGGTCTCAGGTTTGGTATTAGAAGCATTGAGACATCACATCTCATGTTATAGGAAGGGTCTCAGGATTGGAATGGGAAGAAGTTGGATATCACATCTCATGCTATAGGAAGGGTCTCAGGTTTGGTATAAGCATTGAGATATCACATCTCATGCTATAGGAAGGGTCTCAGGATTGGAATGGGAAGGAGTTGTATATGACATCTCATGCCATAGGAAGGGTCTCAGGTTTGGACTAAGCATTGAGATATCACATCACATGCTATAGGAAGGGTCTCAGGATTGGAATGGGAAGGACTTGGATATCACATCTCATGCTATAGGCAGGGTCTCAGGTTTGGAAAGGGAAGGAGATGGATATCACATTTCATGTTAGAGGTAGGATCTCAGGTTTGGTATTAGAGGCATTGAAATATCACATCTCATGCTATCAGAAGGGTCTCAGGATTGGAAGTGGAAGGATTTGGAAATCACATCTCATGTTATAGGAAGGATCTCAGGTTTGGTATTAGAAGCATTGAGATATCACATCTCATGCTATCAGAAGTATCTCATGTTTGGTATTAGAGGCATTGAGATATCACATCTCATGCTATCATAAGGGTCTCAGGATTGGAATGGGAAGGAGTTGGATATCACATCTCATGTTATAGGAAGGATCTCAGGTTTGGTATTAGAAGAATTGAGACATCACATCTCATGCTATAGGAAGGGTCTCAGGATTGGAATGGGAAGAAGTTGGATATCACATCTCATGCTATAGGAAGGGTCTCAGGTTTGGAAAGGGAAGGAGATGGATATCACATTTCATGTTAGAGGTAGGATCTCAGGTTTGGTATTAGAGGCATTGAAATATCACATCTCATGCTATCAGAAGGGTCTCAGGATTGGAATGGGAAGGAGTTGGATATCACATCTCATGCTAAAGGTAGGGTCTCAGGTTTGGAAGTGGAAGGATTTGGAAATCACATCTCATGTTATAGGAAGGATCTCAGGTTTGGTATTAGAAGCATTGAGATATCACATCTCATGCTATCAGAAGTATCTCAGGTTTGGTATTAGAGGCATTGAGATATCACATCTCATGCTATCATAAGGGTCTCAGGATTGGAATGGGAAGGAGTTGGATATCACATCTCATGTTATAGGAAGGATCTCAGGTTTGGTATTAGAAGAATTGAGACATCACATCTCATGCTATAGGAAGGGTCTCAGGATTGGAATGGGAAGAAGTTGGATATCACATCTCATGCTATAGGAAGGGTCTCAGATTTGGTATAAGCATTGAGATATCACATCTAATTCTATAGGAAGGGTCTCAGGATTGGAATGGGAAGGAGTTGCATATGACATCTCAGGCCATAGGAAGGCTCTCAGGTTTGGTATAAGCATTGAGATATCACATCTCTGCTATCGGAAGGGTCTCAGGATTGGAATGGGAAGGAGTTGGATATCCCAAATCATGTTATAGGAAGGGTCTCAGGTTTGGTATTAGAAGCATTGAGATATCACATCTCATGCTAAAGGAAGGGTCTCAGGATTGGAATGGGGAGGACTTGGATGTCACATCTCATGTTATAGGAAGGCTCTCAGGTTTGGAAGGGGAAGGAGTTGGATATCACATTTCATGTTAGAGGAACGATCTCAGGTTTGGTATTAGAGGCCTTGAGATATCACATCTCATGCTATAGGAAGGGTCTCAGGATTGGAATGGGAAGGAGTTGGATATCACATCTCAAGCTATAGGAACGGTCTCAGGTTTGGTATAAGCATTGTGATATCACATCTCATGCTATAGGAAGGGTCTCAGGATTGGAATGGGAAGGAGTTGGATATCACATCTCATGTTATAGGAAAGATCTCAGGTTTGGTATTAGAAGCATTGCGACATCACATCTCATGTTATAGGAAGGGTCTCAGGATTGGAATGGGAAGAAGTTGGATATCACATCTCATGCTAAAGGAAGGGTCTCAGGTTTGGTATAAGCATTGAGATATCACATCTCATGCTTAGGAAGGGTCTCAGGATTGGAATGGGAAGGAGTTGTATATGACATCTCATGCCATAGGAAGGGTCTCAGGTTTGGTATAAGCATTGAGATATCACATCACATGCTATAGGAAGGGTCTCAGGATTGGAATGGAAAGGACTTGGATATCACATCTCATGCTATAGGCAGGGTCTCAGGTTTGGAAAGGGAAGGAGATGGATATCACATTTCATGTTAGAGGTAGGATCTCAGGTTTGGTAATAGAGGCATTGAAATATCACATCTCATGCTATCAGATGGGTCTCAGGATTGGAATGGGAAGGAGTTGGATATCACATCTCATGCTAAAGGGAGGGTCTCAGGTTTGGAAGGGGAAGGATTTGGAAATCACATCTCATGTTATAGGAAGGATCTCAGGTTTGGTATTAGAAGCATTGAGATATCACATCTCATGCTATCGGAAGTATCTCAGGTTTGGTATTAGAGGCATTGAGATATCACATCTCATGCTATCATAAGGGTCTCAGGATTGGAATGGGAAGGAGTTGGATATCACATCTCATGTTATAGGAAGGATCTCAGGTTTGGTATTAAAAGCATTGAGACATCACATCTCATGCTATAGGAAGGGTCTCAGGATTGGAATGGGAAGGAGTTGGATATCACATCTCATTCTATAGGAAGGGTCTCAGATTTGGTATAAGCATTGAGATATCACATCACATGCTATAGGAAGGGTCTCAGGATTGGAATGGGAAGGACTTGGATATCACATCTCATGCTATAGGCAGGGTCTCAGGTTTGGAAAGGGAACGAGATGGATATCACATTTCATGTTAGAGGTAGGATCTCAGGTTTGGTATTAGAGGCATTGAAATATCACATCTCATGCTATCAGACGGGTCTCAGGATTGGAATGGGAAGGAGTTGGATATCACATCTCATGCTAAAGGGAGGGTCTCAGGTTTGGAAGTGGAAGGATTTGGAAATCACATCTCATGTTATAGGAAGGATCTCAGGTTTGGTAATAGAAGCATTGAGATATCACATCTCATGCTATCATAAGGGTCTCAGGATTGGAATGGGAAGGAGTTGGATATCACATCTCATGTTATAGGAAGGATCTCAGGTTTGGTATTAGAAGAATTGAGACATCACATCTCATGCTATAGGAAGGGTCTCAGGATTGGAATGGGAAGAAGTTGGATATCACATCTCATGCTATAGGAAGGGTCTCAGATTTGGTATAAGCATTGAGATATCACATCTAATGCTATAGGAAGGGTCTCAGGATTGGAATGGGAAGGAGTTGCATATGACATCTCAGGCCATAGGAAGGGTCTCAGGTTTGGTATAAGCATTGAGATATCACATCTCTGCTATCGGAAGGGTCTCAGGATTGGAATGGGAAGGAGTTGGATATCCCAAATCATGTTATAGGAAGGGTCTCAGGTTTGGTATTAAAAGCATTGAGATATCACATCTCATGCTATAGGAAGGGTCTCAGGATTGGAATGGGGAGGACTTGGATGTCACATCTCATGTTATAGGGAGGGTCTCAAGTTTGATATTAGAAGCATTGAGATAACAAATCTCATGATATCGGTAGGGTCTCAGGATTGGAATGGGAAGGAATTGGATATCACATCTCATGATAAAGGAAGGGTCTAAGGTTTGGAAGGGGAAGGATTTGGATATCACATCTCATGTTATAGGACGGGTCTCAGGTTTGGTATTAGAAGCATTGAGATATCAAGTCTCATGGTATAGGAAGGGTCTCAGAATTGGAATGGGAAGGAGTTGGATATCACATCTCAAGCTATAGGTAGGGTCTCAGGATTGGAATAGTAAGGAGTTTGATATCACATCTCATGCCATAGTATGGGTCTCAGGTTTGGTAGAAGCATTGGGATATCACATCTCATGCTATCGGAAGGGTATCAGTATTGGATTTGGAAGGAGTTGGATATCCCATCTCATGCTATAGGAAGGGTCTCAGGTTGGAATGGGAAGGAATTGGATATCACATTTCATGTTATAGGAAGGCTCTCAGGTTTGGAAGGGGAAGGAGTTGGATATCCCATTTCATGTTAGAGGAAGGATCTCAGGTTTGGTATTAGAGGCCTTGAGATATCACATCTCATGCTATAGGAAGGGTCTCAGGATTGGAATGGGAAGGAGTTGGATATCACATCTCAAGCTATAGGAAGGGTCTCAGGTTTGGTATAAGCATTGAGATATCACATCTCATGCTATAGGAAGGGTCTCAGGATTGGAATGGGAAGGAGTTGGATATCACATCTCATGTTATAGGAAAGATCTCAGGTTTGGTATTAGAAGCATTGAGACATCACATCTCATGTTATAGGAAGGGTCTCAGGATTGGAATGGGAAGAAGTTGGATATCACATCTCATGCTATAGGAAGAGTCTCAGGTTTGGAAGGGGAAGGAGTTGGATATCCAATCTCATGTTATAGGACTGGTCTCGGGTTTGGTATTAGAAGCATTGAGATATCACATCGCATGCTGTAGGAAGGTTCTCAGGTTTGGAATGGGGAGGAATTGGATATCACATCTCATGTCATAGGAAGGATCTCAGGTTTGGTATTAGAAGCATTGAGATATCACATCTCATGCTATAGGAATGGTCTCAGGATTGGAATGGGAAGGAGTTGGATATTACACTCTTGCTATAGGAAGGGTCTCATGTTTGGAATGGGAAGGAGTTGGATATCACATATGCTATAGGAAGGGTCTCAGGTTTGGACCGGGAAGGAGTTGGATATCACATCTCATGTTATAGGAAGGGTCTCAGGTTTGGTATAAGCATTGAGATATCACATCTCTGCTATCGGAAGTGTCTCAGGATTGGAATGGGAAGGAGTTGGATATCCCATCTCATGTTATAGGACGGGTCTCAGGTTTGTTATTAGAATCATTGAGATATCATATTGCATGCTGTAGGAAGGGTCTGAGGATTGGAATGGGAAGGACTTGGATATCACATCTCATGCTATAGGTAGGCTCTCAGGTTTGGAAAGGGAAGGAGTTGGATATCACATTTCATGTTAGAGGAAGGATCTCAGGTTTGGTATTAGAGGCATTGAGATATCACATCTCATGCTATAGGAAGAGTCTCAGGATTGGAATGGGAAGGAGTTGGATATCACATTTCATGCTATAGGAAGGGTCTCAGGTTTGGTATAAGCATTGAGATATCACATCTCATGCTATAGGAAGGGTCTCGGGATTGGAATGGGAAGGAGTTGGATATCACATCTCATGTTATAGGAAGGAT
Source organism: Ambystoma mexicanum (assembly GCF_040938575.1). Classification (NCBI taxonomy): domain Eukaryota; kingdom Metazoa; phylum Chordata; class Amphibia; order Caudata; family Ambystomatidae; genus Ambystoma; species Ambystoma mexicanum. Next base: position 12,338,385 of record NW_027182466.1, on the reverse strand, counting down.
CTCAGGTTTGGTATTAGAAGCATTGAGACATCACATCTCATGCTATAGGAAGGGTCTCAGGATTGGAATGGGAAGGAGTTGGATATCACATCTCATGCTATAGGAAGGGTCTCAGGTTTGGTATAAGCATTGAGATATCACATCTCATGCTATAGGAAGGGTCTCAGGATTGGAATGGGAAGGAGTTGTATATGACATCTCATGCCATAGGAAGGGTCTTAGGTTTGGTATAAGCATTGAGATATCACATCTCTGCTATCGGAAGGGTCTCAGGATTGGAATGGGAAGGAGTTGGATATCCCATCTCATGTTATAGGAAGAGTCTCAGGTTTGGTATTAGAAGCATTGAGACATCACATCGCATGTTGTAGGAAGGGTCTCAGGATTGGAATGGGAAGGACTTGGGTATCACATCTCATGCTATAGGGAGGGTCACAAGTTTGATATTAGAAGCATTGAGATATCACATCTCATGCTATAGAAAGGGTCTCAGGTTTGGTATAAGCAGTGAGATATCACATCTCATGCTATAGGAAGTGTCTCAGGATTGGAATGGGAAGGAGTTGGATATCACATCTCATGTTATAGGAAGGATCTCAGGTTTGGTATAAGCATTGAGATATCACATCTCTGCTATCGGAAGGGTCTCAGGATTGGAATGGGAAGGAGTTGGATATTCCCATCTCATGTTATAGGAAGGGTCTCAGGTTTGGTATTAGAAGCATTGAGATATCACATCTCATGCTATAAGAAGGGTCTCAGGATTGGAATGGGAAGGACTTGGATATCACATCTCATGCTATAGGGAGGGTCTCAAGTTTGATATTAGAAGCATTGAGATATCACATCTCATGATATCGGAAGAGTCTCAGGATTGGAATGGGAAGGAGTTGGATATCACATCTCATGATAAAGGAAGGGTCTAAGGTTTGGAAGGGGAAGGATTTGGATATCACATCTCATGTTATAGGACGGGTCTCAGGTTTGGTATTAGAAGCATTGAGATAGCAAGTCTCGTTGTATAGGAAGGGTCTCAGAATTGGAATGGGAAGGAGTTGGATATCACATCTCAAGCTATAGGAAGGGTCACAGGATTGGAATGGGAAGGAGTTTGATATCACATCTCATGCCATAGTATGGGTCTCAGGTTTGGTAGAAGCATTGGGATATCACATCTCATGCTATCGGAAGGGTATCAGGATTGGATTTGGAAGGAGTTGGATATCCCATCTCATGCTATAGGAAGGGTCTCAGGTTGGAATGGGAAGGAGTTGGATATCACATCTCATGTTATAGGAAGGGTCTCAGGATTGGAATGGGAAGGACTTGGATATCACATCTCATGCTATAGGAAGGCTCTCAGGTTTGCAACGGGAAAGAGTTGGATATCACATTTCATGTTAGAGGTAGGATCCCAGGATTGGTATTAGAGGCATTGATATATCACATCTCATGCTATCAGAAGAGTCTCAGAATTGGAATGGGAAGGAGTTGGATATCACATCTCATGCCATAGTATGGGTCTCAGGTTTGGTAGAAGCATTGGGATATCACATCTCATGCTATCGGAAGGATTTCAGGATTGGATTTGGAAGGAGTTGGATATCCCATCTCATGCTATAGGAAGGGTCTCAGTTTGGAATGGGAAGGAGTTTGATATCACATCTCATGCCATAGTATGGGTCTCAGGTTTGGTAGAAGCATTGGGATATCACATCTCATGCTATCGGAAGGGTATCAGGATTGGATTTGGAAGGAGTTGGATATCCCATCTCATGCTATAGGAAGGGTCTCAGGTTGGAATGGGAAGGAGTTGGATATCACATCTCATGTTATAGGAAGGGTCTCAGGATTGGAATGGGAAGGACTTGGATATCACATCTCATGCTATAGGAAGGCTCTCAGGTTTGCAACGGGAAAGAGTTGGATATCACATTTCATGTTAGAGGTAGGATCTCAGGTTTGGTATTAGAGGCATTGATATATCACATCTCATGCTATCAGAAGAGTCTCAGAATTGGAATGGGAAGGAGTTGGATATCACATCTCATGCCATAGTATGGGTCTCAGGTTTGGTAGAAGCATTGGGATATCACATCTCATGCTATCGGAAGGATTTCAGGATTGGATTTGGAAGGAGTTGGATATCCCATCTCATGCTATCGGAAGGGTATCAGGATTGGATTTGGAAGGAGTTGGATATCCCATCTCATGCTATAGGAAGGGTCTCAGGTTGGAATGGGAAGGAGTTGGATATCACATCTCATGTTATAGGAAGGGTCTCAGGATTGGAATGGAAAGGACTTGGATATCATATCTCATGCTATAGGAAGGGTCTCAGGATTGGAATGGGAAGGAGTTGGATATCACATCTCAAGCTATAGGAAGGGTCTCAGGTTGGGTATAAGCATTGAGATATCACATCTCATGCTATAGGAATGGTCTCAGGATTGGAATGGGAAGGAGATGGATATCACATCTCATGTTATAGGAAAGATCTCAGGTTTGGTATTAGAAGCATTGAGATATCACATCTCATGCTATAAGCAGGGTCTCAGGATTGGAATGGGAAGGAGTTGTATATGGCATCTCATGCCATAGGAAGGGTCTCAGGTTTGGTATAAGCATTGAGACATCACATCTCATGCTATAGGAAGGGTCTCAGGATTGGAATGGGAAGGACTTGGATATCACATCTCATGCTATAGGCAGGATCTCAGGTTTGGAAAGGGAAGGAGTTGGATATCATATTTCATGTTAGAGGTAGGATCTCAGGTTTGGTATTAGAGGCATTGAGATATCACATCTCATGCTATCAGAAGGGTCTCAGGATTGGAATGGGAAGGAGTTGGATATCACATCTCATGCTAAAGGGAGGGTCTCAGGTTTGGAAGGGGAAGGATTTGGATATCACATCTCATGTTATAGGAAGGATCTCAGGTTTGGTATTAGAAGCATTGAGATATCACATCTCATGCTATCGGAAGTATCTCAGGTTTGGTATTAGAGGCATTGAGATATCACATCTCATGCTATCATAAGGGTCTCAGGATTGGAATGGGAAGGAGTTGGATATCACATTTCATGCTAAAGGGAGGGTCTCAAGTTTGGAAGGGGAAGGATTTGGATATCACATCACATGTTATAAGAAGGATCTCAGGTTTGGTATTAGAAGCATTGAGATATCACATCTCATGCTATCGGAAGGGTCTCAGGATTGGAATGGGAAGGAGTTGGATATCACATCTTATGCTATAGGAAGGGTCTCAGGTTTGGAACGGGAAGGAGTTGGATATCACATCTCATGTTATAGGACGGGTCTCAGGTTTGGTATTAGAAGCATTGAGATATCAAGTCTCATGGTATAGGAAGGGTCTCAGAATTGGAATGGGAAGGAGTTGGATATCACATCTCAAGCTATAGGTAGGGTCTCAGGATTGGAATAGTAAGGAGTTTGATATCACATCTCATGCCATAGTATGGGTCTCAGGTTTGGTAGAAGCATTGGGATATCACATCTCATGCTATCGGAAGGGTATCAGTATTGGATTTGGAAGGAGTTGGATATCCCATCTCATGCTATAGGAAGGGTCTCAGGTTGGAATGGGAAGGAATTGGATATCACATTTCATGTTATAGGAAGGCTCTCAGGTTTGGAAGGGGAAGGAGTTGGATATCCCATTTCATGTTAGAGGAAGGATCTCAGGTTTGGTATTAGAGGCCTTGAGATATCACATCTCAGGCTATAGGAAGGGTCTCAGGATTGGAATGGGAAGGAGTTGGATATCACATCTCAAGCTATAGGAAGGGTCTCAGGTTTGGTATAAGCATTGAGATATCACATCTCATGCTATAGGAAGGGTCTCAGGATTGGAATGGGAAGGAGTTGGATATCACATCTCATGTTATAGGAAAGATCTCAGGTTTGGTATTAGAAGCATTGAGACATCACATCTCATGTTATAGGAAGGGTCTCAGGATTGGAATGGGAAGAAGTTGGATATCACATCTCATGCTATAGGAAGAGTCTCAGGTTTGGAAGGGGAAGGAGTTGGATATCCAATCTCATGTTATAGGACTGGTCTCGGGTTTGGTATTAGAAGCATTGAGATATCACATCGCATGCTGTAGGAAGGTTCTCAGGTTTGGAATGGGGAGGAATTGGATATCACATCTCATGTCATAGGAAGGATCTCAGGTTTGGTATTAGAAGCATTGAGATATCACATCTCATGCTATAGGAATGGTCTCAGGATTGGAATGGGAAGGAGTTGGATATTACACTCTTGCTATAGGAAGGGTCTCATGTTTGGAATGGGAAGGAGTTGGATATCACATATGCTATAGGAAGGGTCTCAGGTTTGGACCGGGAAGGAGTTGGATATCACATCTCATGTTATAGGAAGGGTCTCAGGTTTGGTATAAGCATTGAGATATCACATCTCTGCTATCGGAAGTGTCTCAGGATTGGAATGGGAAGGAGTTGGATATCCCATCTCATGTTATAGGACGGGTCTCAGGTTTGTTATTAGAATCATTGAGATATCATATTGCATGCTGTAGGAAGGGTCTAAGGATTGGAATGGGAAGGACTTGGATATCACATCTCATGCTATAGGTAGGCTCTCAGGTTTGGAAAGGGAAGGAGTTGGATATCACATTTCATGTTAGAGGAAGGATCTCAGGTTTGGTATTAGAGGCATTGAGATATCACATCTCATGCTATAGGAAGAGTCTCAGGATTGGAATGGGAAGGAGTTGGATATCACATTTCATGCTATAGGAAGGGTCTCAGGTTTGGTATAAGCATTGAGATATCACATCTCATGCTATAGGAAGGGTCTCGGGATTGGAATGGGAAGGAGTTGGATATCACATCTCATGTTATAGGAAGGATCTCAGGTTTGGTATTAGAAGCATTGAGACATCACATCTCATGCTATAGGAAGGGTCTCAGGATTGGAATGGGAAGGAGTTGGATATCACATCTCATGCTATAGGAAGGGTCTCAGGTTTGGTATAAGCATTGAGATATCACATCTCATGCTATAGGAAGGGTCTCAGGATTGGAATGGGAAGGAGTTGTATATGACATCTCATGCCATAGGAAGGGTCTTAGGTTTGGTATAAGCATTGAGATATCACATCTCTGCTATCGGAAGGGTCTCAGGATTGGAATGGGAAGGAGTTGGATATCCCATCTCATGTTATAGGAAGAGTCTCAGGTTTGGAATTAGAAGCATTGAGACATCACATCGCATGTTGTAGGAAGGGTCTCAGGATTGGAATGGGAAGGACTTGGGTATCACATCTCATGCTATAGGGAGGGTCACAAGTTTGATATTAGAAGCATTGAGATATCACATCTCATGCTATAGAAAGGGTCTCACGATTGGAATGGGAAGGAGTTGGATATCACATCTCATGCTATAGGAAGGGTCTCAGGTTTGGTATAAGCAGTGAGATATCACATCTCATGCTATAGGAAGTGTCTCAGGATTGGAATGGGAAGGAGTTGGATATCACATCTCATGTTATAGGAAGGATCTCAGGTTTGGTATAAGCATTGAGATATCACATCTCTGCTATCGGAAGGGTCTCAGGATTGGAATGGGAAGGAGTTGGATATTCCCATCTCATGTTATAGGAAGGGTCTCAGGTTTGGTATTAGAAGCATTGAGATATCACATCTCATGCTATAAGAAGGGTCTCAGGATTGGAATGGGAAGGACTTGGATATCACATCTCATGCTATAGGGAGGGTCTCAAGTTTGATATTAGAAGCATTGAGATATCACATCTCATGATATCGGAAGAGTCTCAGGATTGGAATGGGAAGGAGTTGGATATCACATCTCATGATAAAGGAAGGGTCTAAGGTTTGGAAGGGGAAGGATTTGGATATCACATCTCATGTTATAGGACGGGTCTCAGGTTTGGTATTAGAAGCATTGAGATATCAAGTCTCGTTGTATAGGAAGGGTCTCAGAATTGGAATGGGAAGGAGTTGGATATCACATCTCAAGCTATAGGAAGGGTCACAGGATTGGAATGGGAAGGAGTTTGATATCACATCTCATGCCATAGTATGGGTCTCAGGTTTGGTAGAAGCATTGGGATATCACATCTCATGCTATCGGAAGGGTATCAGGATTGGATTTGGAAGGAGTTGGATATCCCATCTCATGCTATAGGAAGGGTCTCAGGTTGGAATGGGAAGGAGTTGGATATCACATCTCATGTTATAGGAAGGGTCTCAGGATTGGAATGGGAAGGACTTGGATATCACATCTCATGCTATAGGAAGGCTCTCAGGTTTGCAACGGGAAAGAGTTGGATATCACATTTCATGTTAGAGGTAGGATCTCAGGTTTGGTATTAGAGGCATTGATATATCACATCTCATGCTATCAGAAGAGTCTCAGAATTGGAATGGGAAGGAGTTGGATATCACATCTCATGCCATAGTATGGGTCTCAGGTTTGGTAGAAGCATTGGGATATCACATCTCATGCTATCGGAAGGATTGATATCACATCTCATGCTATCGGAAGGATTTCAGGATTGGATTTGGAAGGAGTTGGATATCCCATCTCATGCTATAGGAAGGGTCTCAGGTTGGAATGGGAAGGAGTTTGATATCACATCTCATGCCATAGTATGGGTCTCAGGTTTGGTAGAAGCATTGGGATATCACATCTCATGCTATCGGAAGGGTATCAGGATTGGATTTTGAAGGAGTTGGATATCCCATCTCATGCTATAGGAAGGGTCTCAGGTTGGAATGGGAAGGAGTTGGATATCACATCTCATGTTATAGGAAGGGTCTCAGGATTGGAATGGAAAGGACTTGGATATCATATCTCATGCTATAGGAAGGCTCTCAGGTTTGGAAGGGGAAGGAGTTGGATATCACATTTCATGTTAGAGGAAGGATCTCAGGTTTGGTATTAGAGGCATTGAGATATCACATCTCATGCTATAGGAAGGGTCTCAGGATTGGAATGGGAAGGAGTTGGATATCACATCTCAAGCTATAGGAAGGGTCTCAGGTTGGGTATAAGCATTGCGATATCACATCTCATGCTATAGGAATGGTCTCAGGATTGGAATGGGAAGGAGATGGATATCACATCTCATGTTATAGGAAAGATCTCAGGTTTGGTATTAGAAGCATTGAGATATCACATCTCATGCTATAAGCAGGGTCTCAGGATTGGAATGGGAAGGAGTTGTATATGGCATCTCATGCCATAGGAAGGGTCTCAGGTTTGGTATAAGCATTGAGACATCACATCTCATGCTATAGGAAGGGTCTCAGGATTGGAATGGGAAGGACTTGGATATCACATCTCATGCTATAGGCAGGATCTCAGGTTTGGAAAGGGAAGGAGTTGGATATCATATTTCATGTTAGAGGTAGGATCTCAGGTTTGGTATTAGAGGCATTGAGATATCACATCTCATGCTATCAGAAGGGTCTCAGGATTGGAATGGGAAGGAGTTGGATATCACATCTCATGCTAAAGGGAGGGTCTCAGGTTTGGAAGGGGAAGGATTTGGATATCACATCTCATGTTATAGGAAGGATCTCAGGTTTGGTATTAGAAGCATTGAGATATCACATCTCATGCTATCGGAAGTATCTCAGGTTTGGTATTAGAGGCATTGAGATATCACATCTCATGCTATCATAAGGGTCTCAGGATTGGAATGGGAAGGAATTGGATATCACATTTCATGCTAAAGGGAGGGTCTCAAGTTTGGAAGGGGAAGGATTTGGATATCACATCACATGTTATAAGAAGGATCTCAGGTTTGGTATTAGAAGCATTGAGATATCACATCTCATGCTATCGGAAGGGTCTCAGGATTGGAATGGGAAGGAGTTGGATATCACATCTTATGCTATAGGAAGGGTCTCAGGTTTGGAACGGGAAGGAGTTGGATATCACATCTCATGTTATAGGAAGAGTCTCAGGTTTGGTATAAGCATTGAGATATCACATCTCTGCAATCGGAAGTGTCTCAGGATTGGGATGGGAAGGAGTTGGATATCACATCTCATGCTATAGGAAGGGTCTCAGGTTTGGAACGGGAAGGAGTTGGATATCCCATCTCATGTTATAGGACGGGTCTCAGGTTTGGTATTAGAAGCATTGAGATATCACATCGCATGCTGTAGGAAGGGTCTGAGGATTGGAATGGGAAGGAGTTGGATATTACATTCTTGCTATAGGAAGGGTCTCATGTTTGGAATGGGAAGGAGTTGGATATCACATATGCTATAGGAAGGGTCTCAGGTTTGGAACGGGAAGGAGTTGGATATCACATCTCATGCTATAGGAAGGGTCTCAGGTTTGGAATAAGCATTGAGATATCACATCTCTGCTATCGGAGTGTCTCAGGATTGGAATGGGAAGGAGTTGGATATCACATCTCATGTTATAGGACGGGTCTCAGGTTTGTTATTAGAATCATTGAGATATCATATTGTATGCTGTAGGAAGGGTCTAAGGATTGGAATGGGAAGGTCTTGGATATCACATCTCATGCTATAGGTAGGCTCTCAGGTTTGGAAAGGGAAGGAGTTGGATATCACATTTCATGTTAGAGGAAGGATTTCAGGTTTGGTATTAGAGGCATTGAGATATCACATCTCATGCTATAGGAAGGGTCTCAGGATTGGAATGGGAAGGAGTTGCATATGACATCTCAGGCCATAGGAAGGGTCTCAGGTTTGGTATAAGCATTGAGATATCACATCTCTGCTATCGGAAGGGTCTCAGGATTGGAATGGGAAGGAGTTGGATATCCCAAATCATGTTATAGGAAGGGTCTCAGGTTTGGTATTAGAAGCATTGAGATATCACATCTCATGCTATAGGAAGGGTCTCAGGATTGGAATGGGGAGGACTTGGATGTCACATCTCATGTTATAGGGAGGGTCTCAAGTTTGATATTAGAAGCATTGAGATAACAAATCTCATGATATCGGAAGGGTCTCAGGATTGGAATGGGAAGGAATTGGATATCACATCTCATGATAAAGGAAGGGTCTAAGGTTTGGAAGGGGATGGATTTGGATATCACATCTCATGTTATAGGACGGGTCTCAGGTTTGGTATTAGAAGCATTGAGATATCAAGTCTCATGGTATAGGAAGGGTCTCAGAATTGGAATGGGAAGGAGTTGGATATCACATCTCAAGCTATAGGTAGGGTCTCAGGATTGGAATGGGAAGGAGTTTGATATCAAATCTCATGCCATAGTATGGGTCTCAGGTTTGGTAGAAGCATTGGGATATCACATCTCATGCTATCGGAAGGGTATCAGTATTGGATTTGGAAGGAGTTGGATATCCCATCTCATGCTATAGGAAGGGTCTCAGGTTGGAATGGGAAGGAATTGGATATCACATTTCATGTTATAGGAAGGCTCTCAGGTTTGGAAGGGGAAGGAGTTGGATATCACATTTCATGTTAGAGGAAGGATCTCAGGTTTGGTATTAGAGGCCTTGAGATATCACATCTCATGCTATAGGAAGGGTCTCAGGATTGGAATGGGAAGGAGTTGGATATCACATCTCAAGCTATAGGAAGGGTCTCAGGTTTGGTATAAGCATTGAGATATCACATCTCATGGGGTCTCAGGGTCTCAGGATTGGAATGGGAAGGAGTTGGATATCACATCTCATGTTATAGGAAAGATCTCAGGTTTGGTATTAGAAGCATTGAGACATCACATCTCATGTTATAGGAAGGGTCTCAGGATTGGAATGGGAAGAAGTTGGATATCACATCTCATGCTATAGGAAGAGTCTCAGGTTTGGAAGGGGAAGGAGTTGGATATCCAATCTCATGTTATAGGACTGGTCTCGGGTTTGGTATTAGAAGCATTGAGATATCACATTGCATGCTGTAGGAAGGTTCTCAGGTTTGGAATGGGGAGGAATTGGATATCACATCTCATGTCATAGGAAGGATCTCAGGTTTGGTATTAGAAGCATTGAGATATCACATCTCATGCTATAGGAATGGTCTCAGGATTGGAATGGGAAGGAGTTGGATATTACACTCTTGCTATAGGAAGGGTCTCATGTTTGGAATGGGAAGGAGTTGGATATCACATATGCTATAGGAAGGGTCTCAGGTTTGGACCGGGAAGGAGTTGGATATCACATCTCATGTTATAGGAAGGGTCTCAGGTTTGGTATAAGCATTGAGATATCACATCTCTGCTATCGGAAGTGTCTCAGGATTGGAATGGGAAGGAGTTGGATATCCCATCTCATGTTATAGGACGGGTCTCAGGTTTGTTATTAGAATCATTGAGATATCATATTGCATGCTGTAGGAAGGGTCTAAGGATTGGAATGGGAAGGAGTTGGATATCACATCTTATGCTATAGGAAGGGTCTCAGGTTTGGAACGGGAAGGAGTTGGATATCACATCTCATGTTATAGGAAGAGTCTCAGGTTTGGTATAAGCATTGAGATATCACATCTCTGCAATCGGAAGTGTCTCAGGATTGGGATGGGAAGGAGTTGGATATCACATCTCATGCTATAGGAAGGGTCTCAGGTTTGGAAAGGGAAGGAGTTGGATATCCCATCTCATGTTATAGGACGGGTCTCAGGTTTGGTATTAGAAGCATTGAGATATCACATCGCATGCTGTAGGAAGGGTCTGAGGATTGGAATGGGAAGGAGTTGGATATTACATTCTTGCTATAGGAAGGGTCTCATGTTTGGAATGGGAAGGAGTTGGATATCACATATGCTATAGGAAGGGTCTCAGGTTTGGAAAGGGAAGGAGTTGGATATCACATCTCATGCTATAGGAAGGGTCTCAGGTTTGGAATAAGCATTGAGATATCACATCTCTGCTATCGGAAGTGTCTCAGGATTGGAATGGGAAGGAGTTGGATATCACATCTCATGTTATAGGACGGGTCTCAGGTTTGTTATTAGAATCATTGAGATATCATATTGTATGATGTAGGAAGGGTTTAAGGATTGGAATGGGAAGGTCTTGGATATCACATCTCATGCTATAGGTAGGCTCTCAGGTTTGGAAAGGGAAGGAGTTGGATATCACATTTCATGTTAGGGGAAGGATTTCAGGTTTGTATTAGAGGCATTGAGATATCACATCTCATGCTATAGGAAGGGTCTCAGGATTGGAATGGGAAGGAGTTGCATATGACATCTCAGGCCATAGGAAGGGTCTCAGGTTTGGTATAAGCATTGAGATATCACATCTCTGCTATCGGAAGGGTCTCAGGATTGGAATGGGAAGGAGTTGGATATCCCAAATCATGTTATAGGAAGGGTCTCAGGTTTGGTATTAGAAGCATTGAGATATCACATCTCATGCTATAGGAAGGGTCTCAGGATTGGAATGGGGAGGACTTGGATGTCACATCTCATGTTATAGGGAGGGTCTCAAGTTTGATATTAGAAGCATTGAGATAACAAATCTCATGATATCGGAAGGGTCTCAGGATTGGAATGGGAAGGAATTGGATATCACATCTCATGATAAAGGAAGGGTCTAAGGTTTGGAAGGGGAAGGATTTGGATATCACATCTCATGTTATAGGACGGGTCTCAGGTTTGGTATTAGAAGCATTGAGATATCAAGTCTCATGGTATAGGAAGGGTCTCAGAATTGGAATGGGAAGGAGTTGGATATCACATCTCAAGCTATAGGTAGGGGGTCTCAGGATTGGAATGGGAAGGAGTTTGATATCACATCTCATGCCATAGTATGGGTCTCAGGTTTCGTAGAAGCATTAGGATATCACATCTCATGCTATCGGAAGTGTATCAGTATTGGATTTGGAAGGAGTTGGATATCCCATCTCATGCTATAGGAAGGGTCTCAGGTTGGAATGGGAAGGAATTGGATATCACATTTCATGTTATAGGAAGGCTCTCAGGTTTGGAAGGGGAAGGAGTTGGATATCACATTTCATGTTAGAGGAAGGATCTCAGGTTTGGTATTAGAGGCCTTGAGATATCACATCTCATGCTATAGGAAGGGTCTCAGGATTGGAATGGGAAGGAGTTGGATATCACATCTCAAGCTATAGGAAGGGTCTCAGGTTTGGTATAAGCATTGAGATATCACATCTCATGCTATAGGAAGGGTCTCAGGATTGGAATGGGAAGGAGTTGGATATCACATCTCATGTTATAGGAAAGATCTCAGGTTTGGTATTAGAAGCATTGAGACATCACATCTCTCATGTTATAGGAAGGGTCTCAGGATTGGAATGGGAAGAAGTTGGATATCACATCTCATGCTATAGGAAGAGTCTCAGGTTTGGAAGGGGAAGGAGTTGGATATCCAATCTCATGTTATAGGACTGGTCTCGGGTTTGGTATTAGAAGCATTGAGATATCACATCGCATGCTGTAGGAAGGTTCTCAGGTTTGGAATGGGGAGGAATTGGATATCACATCTCATGTCATAGGAAGGATCTCAGGTTTGGTATTAGAAGCATTGAGATATCACATCTCATGCTATAGGAATGGTCTCAGGATTGGAATGGGAAGGAGTTGGATATTACACTCTTGCTATAGGAAGGGTCTCATGTTTGGACCGGGAAGGAGTTGGATATCACATCTCATGTTATAGGAAGGGTCTCAGGTTTGGTATAAGCATTGAGATATCACATCTCTGCTATCGGAAGTGTCTCAGGATTGGAATGGGAAGGAGTTGGATATCCCATCTCATGTTATAGGACGGGTCTCAGGTTTGTTATTAGAATCATTGAGATATCATATTGCATGCTGTAGGAAGGGTCTAAGGATTGGAATGGGAAGAACTTGGATATCACATCTCATGCTATAGGTAGGCTCTCAGGTTTGTAAAGGGAAGGAGTTGGATATCACATTTCATGTTAGAGGAAGGATCTCAGGTTTGGTATTAGAGGCATTGAGATATCACATCTCATGCTATAGGAAGAGTCTCAGGATTGGAATGGGAAGGAGTTGGATATCACATCTCATGCTATAGGAAGGGTCTCAGGTTTGGTATAAGCATTGAGATATCACATCTCATGCTATAGGAAGGGTCTCGGGATTGGAATGGGAAGGAGTTGGATATCACATCTCATGTTATAGGAAGGATCTCAGGTTTGGTATTAGAAGCATTGAGACATCACATCTCATGCTATAGGAAGGGTCTCAGGATTGGAATGGGAAGGAGTTGGATATCACATCTCATGCTATAGGAAGGGTCTCAGGTTTGGTATAAGCATTGAGATATCACATCTCATGCTATAGGAAGGGTCTCAGGATTGGAATGGGAAGGAGTTGTATATGACATCTCATGCCATAGGAAGGGTCTTAGGTTTGGTATAAGCATTGAGATATCACATCTCTGCTATCGGAAGGGTCTCACGATTGGAATGGGAAGGAGTTGGATATCCCATCTCATGTTATAGGAAGAGTCTCAGGTTTGGTATTAGAAGCATTGAGACATCACATCGCATGCTGTAGGAAGGGTCTCAGGATTGGAATGGGAAGGACTTGGGTATCACATCTCATGCTATAGGGAGGGTCTCAAGTTTGATATTAGAAGCATTGAGATATCACATCTCATGCTATAGGAAGGGTCTCAGGATTGGAATGGGAAGGAGTTGGATATCACATCTCATGCTATAGGAAGGGTCTCAGGTTTGGTATAAGCAGTGAGATATCACATCTCATGCTATAGGAAGTGTCTCAGGATTGGAATGGGAAGGAGTTGGATATCACATCTCATGCTATAGGAAGGGTCTCAGGTTTGGTATAAGCAGTGAGATATCACATCTCTGCTATCGGAAGGGTCTCAGGATTGGAATGGGAAGGAGTTGGATATTCCCATCTCATGTTATAGGAAGGGTCTCAGGTTTGGTATTAGAAGCATTGAGATATCACATCTCATGCTATAGGAAGGGTCTCAGGATTGGAATGGGAAGGACTTGGATATCACATCTCATGCTATAGGGAGGGTCTCAAGTTTGATATTAGAAGCATTGAGATATCACATCTCATGATATCGGAAGAGTCTCAGGATTGGAATGGGAAGGAGTTGGATATCACATCTCATGATAAAGGAAGGGTCTGAGGTTTGGAAGGGGAAGGATTTGGATATCACATCTCATGTTATAGGACGGCTCTCAGGTTTGGTATTAGAAGCATTGAGATATCAAGTCTCATTGTATAGGAAGGGTCTCAGAATTGGAATGGGAAGGAGTTGGATATCACATCTCAAGCTATAGGAAGGGTCACAGGATTGGAATGGGAAGGAGTTTGATATCACATCTCATGCCATAGTATGGGTCTCAGGTTTGGTAGAAGTATTGGGATATCACATCTCATGCTATCGGAAGGGTATCAGGATTGGATTTGGAAGGAGTTGGATATCCCATCTCATGCTATAGGAAGGGTCTCAGGTTGGAATGGGAAGGAGTTGGATATCACATCTCATGTTATAGGAAGGGTCTCAGGATTGGAATGGGAAGGACTTGGATATCACATCTCATGCTATAGGAAGGCTCTCAGGTTTGCAACGGGAAAGAGTTGGATATCACATTTCATGTTAGAGGTAGGATCTCAGGTTTGGTATTAGAGGCATTGAGATATCACATCTCATGCTATCAGAAGAGTCTCAGAATTGGAATGGGAAGGAGTTGGATATCACATCTCATGCCATAGTATGGGTCTCAGGTTTGGTAGAAGCATTGGGATATCACATCTCATGCTATCGGAAGGATTTCAGGATTGGATTTGGAAGGAGTTGGATATCCCATCTCATGCTATAGGAAGGGTCTCAGGTTAGAATTGGAAGCAGTTTGATATCACATCTCATGCCATAGTATGGGTCTCAGGTTTGGTAGAAGCATTGGGATATCACATCTCATGCTATCGGAAGGGTATCAGGATTGGATTTGGAAGGAGTTGGATATCCCATCTCATGCTATAGGAAGGGTCTCAGGTTGGAATGGGAAGGAGTTGGATATCACATCTCATGTTATAGGAAGGGTCTCAGGATTGGAATGGAAAGGACTTGGATATCATATCTCATGCTATAGGAAGGCTCTCAGGTTTGGAAGGGGAAGGAGTTGGATATCACATTTCATGTTAGAGGAAGGATCTCAGGTTTGGTATTAGAGGCATTGAGATATCACATCTCATGCTATAGGAAGGGTCTCAGTATTGGAATGGGATGGAGTTGGATATCACATCTCAAGCTATAGGAAGGGTCTCAGGTTTGGTATAAGCATTGAGATATCACATCTCATGCTATAGGAATGGTCTCAGGATTGGAATGGGAAGGAGTTGGATATCACATCTCATGTTATAGGAAAGATCTCAGGTTTGGCATTAGAAGCATTGAGATATCACATCTCATGCTATAAGCAGGGTCTCAGGATTGGAATGGGAAGGAGTTGTATATGGCATCTCATGCCATAGGAAGGGTCTCAGGTTTGGTATAAGCATTGAGATATCACATCTCATGCTATAGGAAGGGTCTCAGGATTGGAATGGGAAGGACTTGGATATCACATCTCATGCTATAGGCAGGATCTCAGGTTTGGAAAGGGAAGGAGTTGGATATCATATTTCATGTTAGAGGTAGGATCTCAGGTTTGGTATTAGAGGCATTGAGATATCACATCTCATGCTATCAGAAGGGTCTCAGGATTGGAATGGGAAGGAGTTGGATATCACATCTCATGCTAAAGGGAGGGTCTCAGGTTTGGAAGGCGAAGGATTTGGATATCACATCTCATGTTATAGGAAGGATCTCAGGTTTGGTATTAGAAGCATTGAGATATCACATCTCATGCTATCGGAAGTATCTCAGGTTTGGTATTAGAGGCATTGAGATATCACATCTCATGCTATCATAAGGGTCTCAGGATTGGAATGGGAAGGAGTTGGATATCACATTTCATGCTAAAGGGAGGGTCTCAGGTTTGGAAGGGGAAGGATTTGGATATCACATCATATGTTATAAGAAGGATCTCAGGTTTGGTATTAGAAGCATTGAGATATCACATCTCATGCTATCGGAAGTATCTCAGGTTTGGTATTAGAGGCATTGAGATATCACATCTCATGCTATCATAAGGGTCTCAGGATTGGAATGGGAAGGAGTTGGATATCACATCTCATGTTATAGGAAGGATCTCAGGTTTGGAACGGGAAGGATTTGGATATCACATCTCATGTTATAGGAAGAGTCTCAGGTTTGGTATAAGCATTGAGATATCACATCTCTGCAATCGGAAGTGTCTCAGGATTGGGATGGGAAGGAGTTGGATATCACATCTCATGCTATAGGAAGGGTCTCAGGTTTGGAACGGGAAGGAGTTGGATATCCCATCTCATGTTATAGGACGGGTCTCAGGTTTGGTATTAGAAGCATTGAGATATCACATCGCATGCTGTAGGAAGGGTCTCAGGATTGGAATGGGAAGGAGTTGGATATTACATTCTTGCTATAGGAAGGGTCTCATGTTTGGAATGGGAAGGAGTTGGATATCACATATGCTATAGGAAGGGTCTCAGGTTTGGAACGGGAAGGAGTTGGATATCACATCTCATGCTATAGGAAGGGTCTCAGGTTTGGAATAAGCATTGAGATATCACATCTCTGCTATCGGAAGTGTCTCAGGATTGGAATGGGAAGGAGTTGGATATCACATCTCATGTTATAGGACGGGTCTCAGGTTTGTTATTAGAATCATTGAGATATCATATTGTATGCTGTAGGAAGGGTCTAAGGATTGGAATGGGAAGGTCTTGGATATCACATCTCATGCTATAGGTAGGCTCTCAGGTTTGGAAA
This sequence comes from Ambystoma mexicanum, assembly GCF_040938575.1. Classification (NCBI taxonomy): domain Eukaryota; kingdom Metazoa; phylum Chordata; class Amphibia; order Caudata; family Ambystomatidae; genus Ambystoma; species Ambystoma mexicanum. Next base: position 12,321,534 of record NW_027182466.1, on the reverse strand, counting down.
GGGAAGGAGTTGGATATCACATTTCATGTTAGAGGAAGGATCTCAGATTTGGTATTAGAGGCATTGAGATATCACATCTCATGCTATAGGAAGGGTCTCAGGATTGGAATGGGAAGGAGTTGGATATCACATCTCATGCTATGGGAAGGGTCTCAGGTTTGGTATGAACATTGAGATATCACATCTCATGCTATAGGAAGGGTCTCAGGATTGGAATGGGAAGGAGTTGGATATCACATCTGATGTTATAGGAAGGATCTCAGGTTTGGTATTAGAAGCATTGAGACATCACATCTCATGCTATAGGAAGGGTCTCAGGATTGAAATGGGAAGGAGTTGGATATCACATCTCATGCTATAGGAAGGGTCTCAGGTTTGGTATAAGCATTGAGATATCACATCTCATGCTATAGGAAGGGTCTCAGGATTGGAATGGGAAGGAGTTGTATATGACATCTCATGCTATAGGAAGGGTCTCAGGTTTGGTATAAGCATTGAGATATCACATCTCTGCTATCGGAAGGGTCTCAGGATTGGAATGGGAAAGAGTTGGATATCCCATCTCATGTTATAGGAAGAGTCTCGGGTTTGGTATTAGAAGCATTGAGATATCACATCTCATGCTATAGGAAGTGTCTCAGGATTGGAATGGGAAGGAGTTTGATATCACATCTCATGCCATGTATGGGTCTCAGGTTTTGTAGAAGCATTGGGATATCACATCTCATGCTATCGGAAGGGTATCAGGATTGGATTTGGAAGGAGTTGGATATCCCATCTCATGCTATAGGAAGGGTCTCAGGTTGGAATGGGAAGGAATTGGATATCACATCTCATGTTATAGGAAGGGTATCAGGATTGGAATGGGAAGGACTTGGATATCACATCTCATGCTATAGGAAGGCTATCAGGTTTGGAAGGGGAAGGAGTTGCATATCAAATTTCATTTTAGAGGTAGGATCTCAGGTTTGGTATTAGAGGCATTGAGATATCACATCTCATGCTATAGGAAGGGTCTCACGATTGGAATGGGAAGGATTTGGATATCACATCTCATGCTATAGGAAGGGTCTCAGGTTTGGTATAAGCATTGAGATATCACATCTCATGCTATAGAAACGGTCTCAAGATTGTAATGGGAAGGAGTTGGATATCACATCTCATGTTATAGGAAGGATCTCAGATTTGGTATTAGAAGCATTGAGACATCCCATCTCATGCTATAGGAAGGGTCTCAGGATTGGAATGGGAAGGAGTTGGATATCACATCTCATGTTATAGGAAGGGTCTCAGGATTGGAATGGGAAGCACTTCGATATCACATCTCATGTTATAGGAAGGCTCCCAGGTTTAGAAGGGGAAGGAGTTGGATATCACATTTCATGTTAGAGGTAGGATCTCAGGTTTGGTATTAGAGGCATTGAGATATAACATCTCATGCTATCAGAAGGGTCTCAGGATTGGAATGGGAAGGAGTTGGATATCACATCTCATGCTAAAGGGAGGGTCTCAGGTTTGGAAGGGGAAGGATTTGGATATCACATCTCATGCTATAGGAAGGGTCTCAGGATTGGAATGGGAAGGATTTGGATATCACTTCTCATGCTATAGGAAGGGTCTCAGGTTTGGTATAAGCATTGAGATATCACATCTCATGCTATAGGAAGGGTCTCAGGATTGGAATGGGAAGGAGTTGGATATCACATCTCATGCTATAGGTAGGCTCTCAGTTTTGGAAAGGGAAGGTTTTGGATATCACATCTCATGCTATAGGAAGGGTCTCACGATTGGAATGGGAAGGATTTGGATATCACATCTCATGCTATAGGAAGGGTCTCAGGATTGGAATGGGAAGGAGTTGGATATCACATCTCATGCTATAGGAAGGGTCTCAGGAATGGAATGGGAAGGAGTTTTATATGGCATCTCATGCCATAGGAAGGATCTCAGGTTTGGTATTAGAAGCATTGAGACATCACATCTCATGTTATAGGAAGGGTCTCAGGATTGGAATGGGAAGGAGTTGGATATCACATCTCATGCTATAGGAAGGGTCTCAGGTTTGGTATAAGCATTGAGATATCACATCCCATGCTATAGGAAGGGTCTCAGGATTGGAATGGGAAGGAGTTGTATATGACATCTCATGCCATAGGAAGGGTCTCAGGTTTGGTATCAGCATTGAGATATCACATCTCTGCTATCGGAAGGGTCTCAGGATTGGAATGGGAAGGAGTTGGATATCCCATCTTATGTTATAGGAAGGGTCTCAGGTTTGGTATTAGAAGCATTGAGATATCACATCTCATGCTATAGGAAGGGTCTCAGGATTGGAATGGGAAGGACTTGAATATCCCATCTCATGCTATAGGGAGGCTCTCACGTTTGGAAAGGGAAGGAGTTGGATATCACATTTCATGTTAGAGGTAGGATCTCAGGTTTGGTATTAGAGGCATTGAATATCACATCTCATGCTATCAGAAGGGTCTCAGGATTGGAATGGGAAGGAGTTGGATATCACATCTCATGCTAAAGGGAGGGTCTCAGGTTTGGAAGGGGAAGGATTTTGATATCACATCTCATGTTATAGGAAGGATCTCAGGTTTGGTATTAGAGGGATTGAGATATCACATCTCATGCTATCGGAAGGGTATCAGGATTGGATTTGGAAGTAGTTGGATATCCCATCTCATGCTATAGGAAGGGTCTCAGGTTGGAATGGGAAGGAGTTGGATATCACATATCATGTTATAGGAAGGGTCTCAGGATTGGAATGGGAAATACTTCGATATCACATCTCATGCTATAGGAAGGCTCTCAGGTTTGCAAGGGGAAGGAGTTGGATATCACATTTCATGTTAGAGGTAGGATCTCAGGTTTGGTATTAGAGGCATTGAGATATCACATCTCATGCTATCAGAAATGTCTCAGGATTGGAATGGGAAGGAGTTGGATATCACATCTCATGCTAAAGGGAGGGTCTCTGGTTTGGAAGGGGAAGGATTTGGATATCACATCTCATGTTATAGGAAGGATCTCAGGTTTGGTATTAGAAGCATTGAGATATCACATCTCATGCTATAGGAAGGGTCTCAGGTTTGGAATGGGAAGGAATTGGATATCACATCTCATGTCATAGGAAGGATCTCAGGTTTGGTATTAGAAGCATTGAGATATCACATCTCATGCTATAGGAATGGTCTCAGGATTGGAATGGGAAGGAGTTGTATATGACATCTCATGCCATAGGAAGGGTCTCAGGTTTGGTATCAGCATTGAGATATCACATCTCTGCTATCGGAAGGGTCTCAGGATTGGAATGGGAAGGAGTTGGATATCCCATCTTATGTTATAGGAACGGTCTCAGGTTTGGTATTAGAAGCATTGAGATATCACATCTCATGCTATAGGAAGGGTCTCAGGATTGGAATGGGAAGGACTTGAATATCCGATCTCATGCTATAGGGAGGCTCTCACGTTTGGAAAGGGAAGGAGTTGGATATCACATTTCATGTTAGAGGTAGGATCTCAGGTTTGGTATTAGAGGCATTGAATATCACATCTCATGCTATCAGAAGGGTCTCAGGATTGGAATGGGAAGGAGTTGGATATCACATCTCATGCTAAAGGGAGGGTCTCAGGTTTGGAAGGGGAAGGATTTTGATATCACATCTCATGTTATAGGAAGGATCTCAGGTTTGGTATTAGAGGGATTGAGATATCACATCTCATGCTATCGGAAGGGTATCAGGATTGGATTTGGAAGTAGTTGGATATCCCATCTCATGCTATAGGAAGGGTCTCAGGTTGGAATGGGAAGGAGTTGGATATCACATCTCATGTTATAGGAAGGGTCTCAGGATTGGAATGGGAAATACTTCGATATCACATCTCATGCTATAGGAAGGCTCTCAGGTTTGCAAGGGGAAGGAGTTGGATATCACATTTCATGTTAGAGGTAGGATCTCAGGTTTGGTATTAGAGGCATTGAGATATCACATCTCATGCTATCAGAAATGTCTCAGGATTGGAATGGGAAGGAGTTGGATATCACATCTCATGCTAAAGGGAGGGTCTCTGGTTTGGAAGGGGAAGGATTTGGATATCACATCTCATGTTATAGGAAGGATCTCAGGTTTGGTATTAGAAGCATTGAGATATCACATCTCATGCTATAGGAAGGGTCTCAGGTTTGGAATGGGAAGGAATTGGATATCACATCTCATGTCATAGGAAGGATCTCAGGTTTGGTATTAGAAGCATTGAGATATCACATCTCATGCTATCAGAAATGTCTCAGGATTGGAATGGGAAGGAGTTGGATATCACATCTCATGCTAAAGGGAGGGTCTCTGGTTTGGAAGGGGAAGGATTTGGATATCACATCTCATGTTATAGGAAGGATCTCAGGTTTGGTATTAGAAGCATTGAGATATCACATCTCATGCTATAGGAAGGGTCTCAGGTTTGGAATGGGAAGGAATTGGATATCACATCTCATGTCATAGGAAGGATCTCAGGTTTGGTATTAGAAGCATTGAGATATCACATCTCATGTTATAGGAAGGGTCTCAGGATTGGAATGGGAAGGATTTGGATATCACATCTCATGCTATAGGAAGGGTCTCAGGTTTGGTATAAGCATTGAGATATCACATCTCATGCTATAGGAAGGGTCTCAGGATTGGAATGGGAAGGAGTTGGATATCACATCTCATGCTATAGGTAGGCTCTCAGGTTTGGAAAGGGAAGGATTTGGATATCACATTTCATGTTAGAGGAAGGATCTCAGGTTTGGTATTAGAGGCATTGAGATATCACATCTCATCTATAGGAAGGGTCTCACGATTGGAATGGGAAGGATTTGGATATCACATCTCATGCTATAGGAAGGGTCTCAGGTTTGCTATAAGCATTGAAATATCACATCCCATGCTATAGGAAGGGTCTCAGGATTGGAATGGAAGGAGTTGGATATCACATCTCATGTTATAGGAAGGATCTCAGATTTGGTATTAGAAGCATTGAGACATCACATCTCATGCTATAGGAAGGGTCTCAGGATTGGAATGGGAAGGAGTTGGATATCACATCTCATGTTATAGGAAGGGTCTCAGGATTGGAATGGGAAGGACTTCGATATCACATCTCATGTTATAGGAAGGCTCCCAGGTTTGGAAGGGGAAGGAGTTGGATATCACATTTCATGTTAGAGGTAGAATCTCAGGTTTGGTATTAGAGGCATTGAGATATAACATCTCATGCTATCAGAAGGGTCTCAGGATTGGAATGGGAAGGAGTTGGATATCACATCTCATGCTAAAGGGAGGGTCTCAGGTTTGGAAGGGGAAGGATTTGAATATCACATCTCGTGTTATAGGAAGGATCTCAGGTTTGGTATTAGAAGAATTGAAATATCACATCTCATGCTATCGGAAGGATCTCAGGTTTGGTATTAGAAGCATTGAGATATCACATCTCATGCTATCAGAACGGTCTCAGGATTGGAATGGGAAGGAGTTGGATATCACATCTCATGCTAAAGGGAGGGTCTCAGGATTGGAATGGGAAGGACTTGGATATCACATCTCATGTTATAGGAAGGGTCTCAGGTTTGGTATTAGAAGCATTGAGATATCACATCTCATGCTATAGGAATGGTCTCAGGATTGGAATGGGAAGGAGTTGGATATTAGATTCTTGCTATAGAAAGGGTCTCAGGTTTGGAACGGGAAGGAGTTGGATATCACATCTCATGTTATAGGAAGGGTCTCAGGTTTGGTCTAAGCATTGAGATATCACATCTCTGCTATCGGAAGTTTCTCAGGATTGAAATGGGAAGGAGTTGGATATCCCATCTCATGTTATAGGACAGGTCTCAGGTTTGGTAATAGAATCATTGAGATATCACATCTCATGCTGTAGGAAGTGTCTAAGGATTGGAATGGGAAGGACTTGGATATCACATCTCATGCTATAGGTAGACTCTCAGGTTTGGAAAGGGAAGGAGTGGGATATCACATTTCATGTTCAAGGAAGGATCTCAGGTTTGGTATTAGAGGCATTGAGATATCACATCCCATGCTATAGGAAGGGTCTCAGGATTGGAATGGGAAGGATTTGGATATCACATCTCATGCTATAGGAAGGGTCTCAGGTTTGGTATAAGCATTGAGATATCACATCTCATGCTATAGGAAGGGTCTCAGGATTGGAATGGGAAGGAGTTGGATATCACATCTCATGCTATAGGTAGGCTCTCAGGTTTGGAAAGGGAAGGATTTGGATATCACATTTCATGTTAGAGGAAGGATCTCAGGTTTGGTATTAGAGGCATTGAGATATCACATCTCATGCTATAGGAAGGGTCTCACGATTGGAATGGGAAGGATTTGGATATCACATCTCATGCTATAGGAAGGGTCTCAGGTTTGCTATAAGCATTGAAATATCACATCCCATGCTATAGGAAGGGTCTCAGGATTGGAATGGAAGGAGTTGGATATCACATCTCATGTTATAGGAAGGATCTCAGATTTGGTATTAGAAGCATTGAGACATCACATCTCATGCTATAGGAAGGGTCTCAGGATTGGAATGGGAAGGAGTTGGATATCACATCTCATGTTATAGGAAGGGTCTCAGGATTGGAATGGGAAGGACTTCGATATCACATCTCATGTTATAGGAAGGCTCCCAGGTTTGGAAGGGGAAGGAGTTGGATATCACATTTCATGTTAGAGGTAGAATCTCAGGTTTGGTATTAGAGGCATTGAGATATAACATCTCATGCTATCAGAAGGGTCTCAGGATTGGAATGGGAAGGAGTTGGATATCACATCTCATGCTAAAGGGAGGGTCTCAGGTTTGGACGGGGAAGGATTTGAATATCACATCTCGTGTTATAGGAAGGATCTCAGGTTTGGTATTAGAAGAATTGAAATATCACATCTCATGCTATCGGAAGGATCTCAGGTTTGGTATTAGAAGCATTGAGATATCACATCTCATGCTATCAGAACGGTCTCAGGATTGGAATGGGAAGGAGTTGGATATCACATCTCATGCTAAAGGGAGGATCTCAGGATTAGAATGGGAAGGACTTGGATATCACATCTCATGTTATAGGAAGGGTCTCAGGTTTCGTATTAGAAGCATTGAGATATCACATCTCATGCTATAGGAAGGGTCTCAGGAATGGAATGGGAAGGACTTGGATATCACATCTCATGATAAAGGAAGGGTCTAAGGTTTGGAAGGGGAAGGATTTGGATATCACATCTCATGTTATAGGACGGGTCTCAGGTTTGGTATTAGAAGCATTGTGATATCACATCTCATGCTATAGGAAGTGTCTCAGGATTGGAATGGGAAGGAGTTGGATATCACTTCTCATGCTATAGGAAGGGTTTCAGGTTTGGTAGAAGCATTGAGATATCACATCTCATGCTATAGGAAGAGTCTCAGGTTTGGGAAGGGAAGGATTTGGATTTCACATCTCATGTTATAGGATGGTTCTCATGTTTGGTTTTTGAAGCATTGAGATATCACATCTCATGCTATCGGAAGGGTCTCAGGTTTGGAATGGGAAGGAGTTGGATATCACATCTCATGTTATAGGAAGGATCTCATGTTTGGTATTAGAAGCATTGAGATATCACATCTCATGCTATAGGAAGGGTCTCCGGATTGGAATGTGAAGGATTTGGATATTACATCTCATGCTAAAGGAAGGATCTCAGGTTTGGAATGGGAAGGAGTTGGATATGACATCTCTTGTTATAGGGAGGGTCTCAGGATTTGAATGGCAAGGAGTTGGATATCACATCTCATGCCATAGGAAGGGTCTCAGGTTTGGTATAAGCATTGAGATATCACATCTCTGCTATCGGAAGGGTCTCAGGATTGGATTGGGAAGGAGTTGGATATCCCTTCTCATGCTATAGGCATGGTCTCAGGTTGGAATGGGAAGGAGTTGGATATCACATCTCATGTTATAGGAAGGGTCTCAGGATTGGAATGGGAAGGATTTGGATATCGCATCTCTTGCTATAGGAAGGGTCTCAGGTTTTTTATTAGAAACATTGAGATATCACATCTCATGCTATAGGAAGGGTTTTAGGATTGGAATGGGAAGCATTTGGATATCACATCTCATGCTAAAGGAAGGTTCTCAGGTTTGGAAGGGGAAGGATTTGGATATCATATCTCATGTTATAGGACGGGACCCAGGTTTGGTATTAGAAGCATTGAGATATCACATCTCATGGTATAGGAAGGGTCTCAGGGTTGGAATGGGAAGGAGTTGGATATCACATCTCATCCAATAGTAAGGGTCTCAGGTTTGGAATGGGAAGGAATTGGATATCACATCTCATGTTATAGGAAGGGTCTCAGGTTTGGTAGAAGCGTTGAGATATCACATCTCTGCTATCGGAAGGGTCTCAGGATTGGATTGGGAAGGAGTTGGATATCCCTTCTCATGCTATAGGAAGGGTCTCAGGATTTGAATGGCAAGGAGTTGGATATCACATATCATGCCATAGGAAGGGTCTCAGGTTTGGCATAAGAAGGAGTTGGATATCCCATCTCATGCTATAGGAAGGGTCTCAGGTTGGAATGGGAAGGAGTTGGATATGACATCTCATGTTATAGGAAGGGTCTCAGGATTGGAATGGGAAGGACTTGGATATCACATCTCATGCTGTAGGAAGGCTCTCAGGTTTGGAAAGGGAAGGAGTTGGATATCACATTTCATGTTAGAGGTAGGATCTCAGGTTTGGTATTAGAGGCATTGAGATATCACATCTCATGCTATCAGAAGGGTATCAGGATTGGAATGGGAAGGAGTGGGATATCACATCTCATGCTAAAGGGAGGGTCTCAGGTTCGGAAGGGGAAGGATTTGGATATCACATCTCATGTTATAGGAAGGATCTCATGTTTGGTATTAGAAGCATTGAGATATCACATCTCATGCTATCGGAAGGATCTCAGGTTTGGTATTAGAAGCATTGAGATATCACATCTCATGCTATAGGAAGGGTCTCAGGATTGGAATGGGAAGGAGTTGGATATCACATCTCATGTTATAGGAAGGATCTCAGGTTTGGTATTAGAAGCATTGAGATATCACATCTCATGCTATAGGACTGGTCTCAGGATTGGAATGGGAAGGAGTTGGATATCACATCTCATGCTAAAGGAAGGGTCTCAGTTTTGGTAGAAGCATTGAGATTTCACATATCATGCTATAGGAAGGGTCTCAGGATTGGAATGGGAAGGAGTTGGATATCACATCTCATGCTATAGGAAGGGTCTCAGGTTTGGTATAAGCATTGAGATATCACATCTCTGCTATCGGAAGGGTCTCAGGATTGGAATGGGAAGGACTTAGATATCACATCTCATGCTATAGGGAGGGTCTCAGTATTGATATTAGAAGCATTGAGATATCACATCTCAAATTATCGGAAGGGTCTCAGGATTGGAATGGGAAGGAGTTGGATATCACATCTCATGCTATAGGAAGGGTCTCAGGTTAGGAAGGGGAAGGAGTTGGATATCACATTTCATGTTAGAGGAAGGATCTCAGGTTTGGTATTAGAGGCCTTGAGATATCACATCTCATGCTATAGGAAGGGTCTCAGGATTGGAATGGGAAGGAGTTGGATATCACATCTCAAGCTATAGGAAGGGTCTCAGGTTTGGTATAAGCATTGAGATATCACATCTCATGCTATAGGAAGGGTCTCAGGATTGGAATGGGAAGGAGTTGGATATCACATCTCATGTTATAGGAAAGATCTCAGGTTTGGTATTAGAAGCATTGAGACATCACATCTCATGTTATAGGAAGGGTCTTAGGATTGGAATGGGAAGAAGTTGGATATCACATCTCATGCTATAGGAAGGGTCTCAGGTTTGGTATAAGCATTGAGATATCACATCTCATGCTATAGGAAGGGTCTCAGGATTGGAATGGGAAGGAGTTGTATATGACATCTCATGCCATAGGAAGGGTCTCAGGTTTGGTATACGCATTGAGATATCACATCACATGCTATAGGAAGGGTCTCAGGATTGGAATGGGAAGGACTTGAATATCACATCTCATGCTATAGGCAGGGTCTCAGGTTTGGAAAGGGAAGGAGATGGATATCACATTTCATGTTAGAGGTAGGATCTCAGGTTTGGTATTAGAGGCATTGAGATATCACATCTCATGCTATCAGAAGGGTCTCAGGATTGGAATGGGAAGGAGTTGTATATCACATCTCATGCTAAAGGGAGTGTCTCAGGTTTGGAAGGGGAAGGATTTGGAAATCACATCTCATGTTATAGGAAGGATCTCAGGTTTGGTATTAAAAGCATTGAGATATCACATCTCATGCTATCGGAAGTATCTCAGGTTTGGTATTAGAGGCATTGAGATATCACATCTCATGCTATCATAAGGGTCTCAGGATTGGAATGGGAAGGAGTTGGATATCACATCTCATGTTATAGGAAGGATCTCAGGTTTGGTATTAGAAGCATTGAGATATCACATCTCATGCTATAGGAAGGGTCTCAGGATTGGAATGGGAAGGAGTTGGATATCACATCTTATGCTATAGGAAGGGTCTCAGATTTGGTATAAGCAGTGAGATATCACATCTCATGCTATAGGAAGGGTCTCAGGATTGGAATGGGAAGGAGTTGGATATCACATCTCATGCTATAGGAAGGGTCTCAGGTTTGGAACGGGAAGGAGTTAGATATCACATCTCATGTTATAGGAAGAGTCTCAGGTTTGGTATAAGCATTGAGATATCACATCTCTGCTATCGGAGGTGTCTCAGGATTGGGAGGGGAAGGAATTGGATATCACATCTCATGCTATAGGAAGGGTATCAGGTTTGGAACGGGAAGGAGTTGGATATCCCATCTCATGTTATAGGGCAGGTCTCAGGTTTGATATTAGAAGCATTGAGATATCACATCTCTGCTATTGGAAGGGTCTCAGGTTTGGAATGGGAAGGACTTGGATATCAGAATTCATGTTATAGGAAGGGTCTCAGGTTTGGTATTAGAAGCATTGAGATATCACATCTCATGCTATAGGAAGGGTCTCAGGATTGAAATGGGAAGGACTTGGATATCACATCTCATGTTATAGGAAGGGTCTCAGGTTTGGTATTAGAAGCATTGAGATATCACATCTCATGCTATAGGAAGGGTCTCAGGAATGGAATGGGAAGGACTTGGATATCACATCTCATGATAAAGGAAGGGTCTAAGGTTTGGAAGGGGAAGGATTTGGATATCACATCTCATGTTATTGGACCGGTCTCAGGTTTGGTATTAGAAGCATTGAGATATCAAGTCTCATGGTATAGGACGGGAGTTTGATATCACATCTCATGCCATGGTATGGGTCTCAGGTTTTGTAGAAGCATTGGGATATCACATCTCATGCTATCGGAAGGGTATCAGGATTGGATTTGGAAGGAGTTGGATATCCCATCTCATGCTATAGGAAGGGTCTCAGGTTGGAATGGGAAGGAGTTGGATATGACATCTCATGTTATAGGAAGGGTCTCAGGATTGGAATGGGAAGGACTTGGATATCACATCTCATGCTGTAGGAAGGCTCTCAGGTTTGGAAAGGGAAGGAGTTGGATATCACATTTCATGTTAGAGTTAGGATCTCAGGTTTGGTATTAGAGGCATTGAGATATCACATCTCATGCTATCAGAAGGGTATCAGGATTGGAATGGGAAGGAGTTGGATATCACATCTCATGCTAAAGGGAGGGTCTCAGGTTCAGAAGGGGAAGGATTTGGATATCACATCTCATGTTATAGGAAGGATCTCAGGTTTGGTATTAGAAGCATTGAGATATCACATCTCATGCTATCGGATGGATCTCAGGTTTGGTATTAGAAGCATTGAGATATCACATCTCATGCTATAGGAAGGGTCTCAGGATTGGAATGGGAAGGAGTTGGATATCACATCTCATGTTATAGGAAGGATCTCAGGTTTGGTATTAGAAGCATTGAGATATCACATCTCATGCTATAGGACTGGTCTCAGGATTGGAATGGGAAGGAGTTGGATATCACATCTCATGCTAAAGGAAGGGTCTCAGTTTTGGTAGAAGCATTGAGATTTCACATATCATGCTATAGGAAGGGTCTCAGGATTGGAATGGGAAGGAGTTGGATATCACATCTCATGCTATAGGAAGGGTCTCAGGTTTGGTATAAGCATTGAGATATCACATCTCTGCTATCAGAAGGGTCTCAGGATTGGAATGGGAAGGACTTAGATATCACATCTCATGCTATAGGGAGGGTCTCAGTATTGATATTAGAAGCATTGAGATATCACATCTCAAGCTATCGGAAGGGTCTCAGGATTGGAATGGGAAGGAGTTGGATATCACATCTCATGTTATAGGAAGAGTCTCATGCTAAGACCTGATAGACCCTTCCTATAACATGAGATGGGAATATCCAACTCCTTCCCATTCCAATCCTGAGACCCTTCCGATAGCAGAGATGTGATATCTCAATGCTTATACCAAACCTGAGACCCTTCCTATAGCATGAGATGTGATATCCAACTCCTTCCCATTCCAATACTGAGACCCTTCCTATAGCATGAGATGTGATATCTCAATGCTTCTAATATCAAACTTGAGACCCTCCCTATAGCATGAGATGTGATATCCAAGTCCTTCCCATTCCAATCCTGAGACCCTTCCTATAGCATGAGATGTGATATCTCAATGCTTCTAATACCAAACCTGAGACTCTTCCTATAACATGAGATGGGATATCCAACTCCTTCCCATTCCAATCCTGAGACCCTTCCGAAAGCAGAGATGTGATATCTCAATGCTTATACCAAACCTGAGACCCTTCCTATGGCATGAGATGTCATATACAGATCCTTCCCATTCCAATCCTGAGACCCTTCCTATAGCATGAGATGTGATATTTCAATGCTTATACCAAACCTAAAACCCTTCCTATAGCATGAGATGTGATATCCAACTCCTTCCCATTCCAATCCTGAGACCCTTCCTATAGCATGAGATGTGATATCCAATGGCTCTAATACCAAACCTGAGATCCTTCCTCTAACATGAAATGTGATATCCAACTCCTTCCCTTTCCAAACCTGAGAGCCTACCTATAGCATGAGATGTGATATCAAAGTCCTTCCCATTCCAATCCTTAGACCCTTCCTACAGCATGCAATATGATATCTCAATGATTCTAATAACAAACCTGAGACCCGTCCTATAACATGAGATGTGATATCCAACTCCTTCCCATTCCAATCCTGAGACACTTCCGATAGCAGAGATGTGATATCTCAATGCTTATACCAAACCTGAGACCCTTCCTATAACATGAGATGTGATATCCAATTCCTTCCCATTCCAAACCTGAGACCCTTCCTACAGCATGTGATGTGATATCTCAATGCTTCTAATACCAAACCTGAGACCAGTCCTATAACATGAGATGGGATATCCAACTCCTTCCCGTTCCAAACCTGAGACCCTTCCTATAGCATGAGATGTGATATCCAACTCCTTCCCGTTCCAAACCTGAGATCCTTCCTATAGCATGAGATGTGATATCCAACTCCTTCCCATTCCAATCCTGAGACCCTTATGATAGCATGAGATGTAATATCTCAATGCCTCTAATACCAAATCTGAGATTCTTCCGATATCATGAGATGTGATATCTCAATGCTTCTTATACCAAACCTGAGATCCTTCCTATAACATGAGATGTGATATCCAAATCCTTCCCCTTCCAAACCTGAGACCCTCCCTTTAGCATGAGATGTGATATCCAAGTCCTTCCCATTCCAATCCTGAGACCCTTCCTATAGCATGTGATGTGATATCTCAATGCTTATACCAAACCTGAGACCCTTCCTATGGCATGAGATGTCATATACAACTCCTTCCCATTCCAATCCTGAGCCCTTCCTATATCATGAGATGTGATATCTCAATGCTTATACCAAACCTGAGACTCTTCCTATAGCATGAGATGTGATATCCAACTTCTTCCCATTCCAATCCTGAGACCCTTCCTATAACATGAGATGTGATGTCTCAATGCTTCTAATACCAAACCTGAGATCTTTCCTATAACATGAGATGTGATATCCAACTCCTTCCCATTCCAATCCTGAGACCCTTCCTATAGCATGTGATGTGATATCTCAATGCTTATACCAAACCTGAGACCCTTCCTATAGCTTGAGATGTGATATCCAACTCCTTCCCATTCCAATCCTGAGACCCTTCCTATAGCATGAGATGTGATATCTCAATACTTCTAATACCAAACCTGAGATCCTTCTGATAACATGAGATGTGATATCCAAATCCTTCCCCTTCCAAACCTGAGACCCTCCCTTTAGCATGAGATGTGATATCCAACTCCTTCCGATTCCAATCCTGAGACCATTCTGATAGCATGAGATGTGATATCTCAATGCTTCTAATACCAAACCTGAGATCCTTCCGATAGCATGAGATGTGATATCTCAATGCTTCTAATACCAAACCTGAGATCCTTCCTATAACATGAGATGTGATATCCAAATCCTTCCCCTTCCAAACCTGAGACCCTCCCTTTAGCATGAGATGTGATATCCAACTCCTTCCCATTCCAATCCTGAGACCCTTCTGATAGCATGAGATGTGATATCTCAATGCCTCTAATACCAAACCTGAGATCCTACCTCTAACATGAAATGTGATATCCAACTCTTTCCCCTTCCAAACCTGAGAGCCTTCCTATAGCATGAGATGTGATATCCAAGTCCTTCCCATTCCAATCCTGAGACCCTTCCTATAACATGAGATGTGATATCCAACTCCTTCCCATTCCAACCTGAGACCCTTCGTATAGCATGAGATGGGATATCCAGCTCCTTCCAAATCCAATCCTGATACCCTTCCGATAGCATGAGACGTGATATCCCAATGCTTATACCAAACCTGAGACCCATACTATTGCATGAGATGTGATATCAAACTCCTTCCCATTCCAATCCTGAGACCCTTCCTATAGCTTGAGATGTGATATCCAACTCTTTCTGATTCCAATTCTGAGACCCTTCCTATACCATGAGACTTGATATCTCAGTGCTTCTAATACCAAACCTGAGACCCGTCCTATAACATGAGATGTGATATCCAAATCCTTCCCCTTCAAACCTTAGACCCTTCCTTTATCATGAGATGTGATATCCAACTCCTTCCCATTCCAATCCTGAGACCCTTCCGATATCGTGAGATGTGATATCTCAATGCTTCTAATATCAAACTTGAGACCCTCCCTATAGCATGAGATGTGATATCCAAGTCCTTCCCATTCCAATCCTGAGACCCTTCCTATAGCATGAGATGTGATATCTCAATGCTTCTAATACCAAACCTGAGACCCTTCCTATAACATGAGATGGGAATATCCAACTCTTCCCATTCCAATCCTGAGACCCTTCCGATAGAAGAGATGTGATATCTCAATGCTCATACCAAACCTGAGATCCTTCCTATAGCATGAGATGTGATATCCTACTCCTTCCCATTCCAATCCTGAGACCCTTCCTATAGCATAAGATGTGATATCTCAATGCTTCTAATATCAAACTTGAGACCCTCCCTATAGCATGAGATGTGATATCCAAGTCCTTCCCATTCCAATCCTGAGACACTTCCTATAGCATGAGATGTGATATCTCAATGCTTCTAATACCAAACCTGAGACTCTTCCTATAACATGAGATGGGATATCCAACTCCTTCCCATTCCAATCCTGAGACCCTTCCGATAGCAGAGATGTGATATCTCAAAGCTTATACCAAACCTGAGACCCTTCCTATGGCTTGAGATGTCATATACAACTCCTTCCCATTCCAATCCTGAGACCCTTCCGATAGCATGAGATGTGATATCTCAATGCTTATACCAAGCCTGAGACCCTTCCTATAGCATGAGATGTGATATCCAACTCCTTCCCATTCCAATCCTGAGACCCTTCCTATAGCATGAGATGTGATGTCTCAATGCTTCTAATACCAAACCTGAGATCCTTCGTTTAACATGAGATGTGATATCCAACTCCTTCCATTCCAATCCTGAGACCCTTCCTATAGCATGAGATGTGATATCTCAATGCTTATACCAAACCTGAGACCCTTCCTATAGCATGAGATGTGATATCCAACTCCTTCCCATTCCAATCCTGAGACCCTTCCTATAGCATGAGATGTGATATCTCAATGCCTCTAATACCAAACCTGAGATCCTTCCTCTAACATGAAATGTGATATCCAACTCCTTCCCTTTCCAAACCTGAGAGCCTATCCATAGCATGAGATGTGATATCCAAGTCCTTCCCATTCCAATCCTTAGACCCTTCCTACAGCATGCAATATATATGATATCTCAATGATTCTAATAACAATCCCGAGACCCGTCCTATAACATGAGATGGGATATCCAACTCCTTCCCATCCCAATCCTGAGACACTTCCGATTGCAGAGATGTGATATCTCAATGCTTATACCAAACCTGAGACTCTTCCTATAACATGAGATGTGATATCTGTTAGGAAAGATTTCGTAATTGTAGGTAATTTTCCTTCCATGTGGCAACCCCTAAACTTTTTGCTGTTGTTTTTCACCTTGTTCTCGACTTTGCCAGAGAAGTGCAGCCTTCTGCCGCACTCCTCTGGGCTTTCGCTCCTTTCTTACGGGGAAACTTGCATGGCCTTAAGACAGTCAGTACCGGGAAACGCTGTTTTCCGTAGTTTCTTTTATCATGTTGCGGCTTTCGTGCAACATGACACAAGAGGGCACTGTAAGCTAAGTTACTGCTCTCTTGGGATTCTAGCCTTCTACAGGCCCTAGATACTCTTTCAGGATTGTAACTGATCGGTGCAAGTGATTCACGGACGGTGAATGGTGGCAGCGATCGTTTCTTGTGTTTTGAGCTCCTTTTGGCGTTCTAAGCGCGTTTCTCGCACTTAACCCAAAATGATGGCCTGGCTCCCAAAATTGGCCAGACCACGAGGCTCCTTTATCCTGTCCGCTGACCGTCTTGCTCCCTTCACCTTCCCCAGGTCGAGCCGACCCGGGGCCTTCCTTATTTGGGCATGTACTTTCCCGCGAAACACGGATGCTTTCGCGGGCTTCTACATGTCTTGTGTGTGCCTCCAGGATGTGGGCTGGGATGTCTGGTCCCGTGTGAATGCCTGGGACCACCGTGGTCCGTGATAGGTCCATGAATGGTGTGAGTGTTGATGAGCGGATCTCCCATTGGGTCCCCACCGTTTTGGCACGAAGGGAACCGTGGATAAGAGGGGGCTGGAAACACCACTACCATGTCGATCTCCTGAGTTCTCACGAACGAAGGAATACAGGAGCCAAGTATCCTGCAACCAAGAGGCTGAACCGAGGAATCGCTGGTGACCCGCTGAAGGACTGCTCCTCTGCACTGCTGTCGCCTTGTGAAACCCTTTTCACCTTTGATCGAACCAGAAGGCCTGTACTAGTACTTCGACCCTTGGAATAGCGGGGACAGCTATTCTCGGCATCTTCACCAGCTCCTGCTAGTAAGCCTTCGGAAGCGTCTCTGGCCCATCCAGCAGACTGACCAGCCTACACAGGAGTCTTGCTCTGTAACTGCCACCAGGTTGTGTAGTATATCGAGTCCTTGTCACTCTCACACGATTCGTACACTTGGCGTTCCCAGGTCTGAAGTGAGTAGTGTACATTTGGCTCAGATACACACGGCCGCTCCGTTGCCCTGCTGTGGTAACAAACTGTGCGGGTTCCTTCGTTTGGGACGTCTTTTACTCAACTCTGCTGCTGCAGACTCAACACGACGACGAGACATCCCCTGCTCTTCTGAACCTGCCAGCGACTGAAACTGACGCGGAGAAGCCTGGGTCTGCTTGTCTTATGCTATAGGAAGGGTCTCAGGTTTGGTATAAGCACTGAGATATCACATCTCATGCTATAGGAAGGGTCTCAGGATTGGAATGGGAAGAAGTTGGATATCACATCTCATGCTATAGGAAGGGTCTCAGGTTTGGTATAAGCATTGAGATATCACATCTCATGCTATAGGAAGGGTTTTAGGATTGGAATTGGAAGTATTTGGATATCACATCTCATGCTAAAGGAAGGGTCTCAGGTTTGGAAGGGGAAGGATTTGGATATCACATCTCATCCAATAGGAAGGGTCTCAGGTTTGGAATGGGAAGGAATTGGATATCACATCTCATGTTATAGGAAGGGTCTCAGGTTTTTTATTAGAAACATTGAGATATCACATCTCATGTTATAGGACGGTTCCCAGGTTTGGTATTAGAAGCATTGAGATATCACATCTCATGGTATAGGAAGGGTCTCAGGGTTGGAATGGGAAGGAGTTGGATATCACATCTCATCCAATAGGAAGGGTCTCAGGTTTGGAATGGGAAGGAATTGGATATCACATCTCATGTTATAGGAAGGATCTCAGGTTTGGTATTAGAAGCATTGAGATATCACATCTCATGCTATAGGAAGGGTCTCAGGATTGGAATGTGAAGGATTTGGATATCACATCTCATGCTAAAGGAAGGGTCTCAGGTTTGGTAGAAGCATTGAGATATCACATCTCATGCTATAGGAAGGGTCTCAGGATTTGAATGGCAAGGAGTTGGATATCACATCTCATGCCATAGGAAGCGTCTCAGGTTTGGTATAAGCATTGAGATATCACATCTCTGCTATCGGAAGGTTCTCAGGATTGGATTGGGAAGGAGTTGGATATCCCTTCCCATGCTATAGGAAGTGTCTCAGGTTGGAATGGGAAGGAGTTGAATATCACATCTCATGTTATAGGAAGGGTCTCAGGATTGGAATGGGAAGGATTTGGATATCACATCTCTTGCTATAGGAAGGGTCTCAGGATTGGAATGGGAAGGATTTGGATATCACATCTCATGTCATAGGAAGGATCTCAGGTTTGGTATTAGAAGCATTGATATATCACATCTCATGCTATAGGAATGGTCTCAGGATTGGAATGGGTAGGAGTTGGATATTACATTCTTGCTATAGTAAGGGTCTCATGTTTGGAATGGGAAGGAGTTGGATATCACATATGCTATAGGAAGTGTCTCAGGTTTGGAACGGGAAGGAGTTGGATATCACATCTCATGTTATAGGAAGGGTCTCAGGTTTGGTATAAGCATTGAGATATCACATCTCTGCTATCAGGAGTGGCTCAGGATTGGAATGGGAAGGAGTTGGATATCCCATCTCATGTTAAAGGACGGGTCTCTGGTTTGGTATTAGAATCATTGAGATATCACATCGCATGCTGTAGGAAGGGTCTAAGGATTGGAATGGGATGGACTTGGATATCACATCTCATGCTATAGGTAGGCTCTCAGGTTTGGTATAAGCATTGAGATATCACATCTCATGCTATAGGAAGGGTCTCAGGATTGGAATGGGAAGGATTTGGATATCACATCTCATGCTATAGGAAGGGTCTCAGATTTGGTATAAGCATTAAGATATCACATCTCATGCTATGGGAAGGGTCTCAGGATTGGAATGGGAAGGAGTTGTATATGACATCTCAAGCCTTAGGAAGGGTCTCAGGTTTGGTATAAGCATTGAGATATCACATCTCTGCTATCAGAAGGGTCTCAGGATTGGAATGGGAAGGAGTTGGATATCCCATCTCATGTTATAGGAAGGGTCTCAGGTTTGGTATTAGAAGCATTGAGATATCACATCTCATGCTATAGGAAGGGTCTCAGGATTGGAATGGGAAGGAGTTGGATATCACATCTCATTATAAAGGAAGGGTCTAAGGTTTGGAAGGGGAAGGATTTGGAGATCACATCTCATGTTATAGGACGGGTCTCAGGTTTGGTATTAGAAGCATTGAGATATCAAGTCTCATGGTATAAGAAGGGTCTCAGAATTGGAATGGGAAGGAGTTGGATATCACATCTCAAGCTATAGGAAGCGTCTCAGGATTGGAATGGGAAGGAGTTTGATATCACATCTCATGCCATAGTATGGGTCTCAGGTTTGGTAGAAGCATTGGGATATCACATCTCATGCTATAGCAAGGGTCTCAGGATTGGAATGGGAAGAAGTTGGATATCACATCTCAAGCTATAGGAAGGGTCTCAGGTTTGGTATAAGCATTGAGATATCACATCTCATGCTATAGGAAGGGTCTCAGGGTTGGAATGGGAAGGAGTTGTATATGACATCTCATGCCATAGGAAGGGTCTCAGGTTTGGTATAAGCATTGAGATATCACATCACATGCTATAGGAAGGGTCTCAGGATTGGAATGGGAAGGACTTGGATATCACATCGCATGCTATAGGAAGGGTCTCAGGATTGGAATGGGAAGGACTTGGATATCACATCTCATGTTATAGGCAGGGTCTCAGGTTTGGAAAGGGAAGGAGATGGATATCACATTTCATGTTAGAGGTAGGATCTCAGGTTTGGTATTAGAGGCAATGAGATATCACATCTCATGCTATCAGAAGGGTCTCAGGATTGGAATGGTAAGGAGTTGGATATCACATTTCATGCTAAAGGGAGGGTCTCAGGTTTGGAAGGGGAAGGATTTGGAAATCACATCTCATATTATAGGAAGGATCTCAGGTTTGGTATTAGAAGCATTGAGATATCACATCTCATGCTATCGGAAGGATCTCAGGTTTGGTATAAGAGGCATTGAGATATCACATCTCATGCTATCATAAGGGTCTCAGGATTGGAATGGGAAGGAGTTGGATATCACATCTCATGTTATAGGAAGGATCTCAGGTTTGGTATTAGAAGCATTGAGACATCACATCTCATGCTATAGGAAGGGTCTCAGGATTGGAATGGGAAGGAGTTGGATATCACATCTCATGCTATAGGAAGGGTCTCAGGTTTGGTATAAGCATTGAGATATCACATCTCATGCTATAGGAAGGGTCTCAGGATTGGAATGGGAAGGATTTGGATATCACATCTTATGCTATAGGAAGGGTCTCAGGTTTGGTATAAGCACTGAGATATCACATCTCATGCTATAGGAAGGGTCTCAGGATTGGAATGGGAAGAAGTTGGATATCACATCTCATGCTATAGGAAGGGTCTCAGGTTTGGTATAAGCATTGAGATATCACATCTCATGCTATAGGAAGGGTCTCAGGGTTGGAATGGGAAGGAGTTGTATATGACATCTCATGCCATAGGAAGGGTCTCAGGTTTGGTATAAGCATTGAGATATCACATCACATGCTATAGGAAGGGTCTCACGATTGGAATGGGAAGGACTTGGATATCACATCTCATGCTATAGGCAGGGTCTCAGGGTTGGAAAGGGAAGGAGATGGATATCACATTTCATGTTAGAGGTAGGATCTCAGGTTTGGTATTAGAGGCATTGAGATATCACATCTCATGCTATCAGAAGGGTCTCAGGATTGGAATGGGAAGGAGTTGGATATCACATTTCATGCTAAAGGGAGGGTCTCAGGTTTGGAAGGGGAAGGATTTGGAAATCACATCTCATATTATAGGAAGGATCTCAGGTTTGGTATTAGAAGCATTGAGATATCACATCTCATGCTATCGGAAGGATCTCAGGTTTGGTATAAGAGGCATTGAGATATCACATCTCATGCTATCATAAGGGTATCAGGAATGGAATGGGAAGGAGTTGGATATCACATCTCATGTTATATGAAGGATCTCAGGTTTGGTATTAGAAGCATTGAGACATCACATCTCATGCTATAGGAAGGGTCTCAGGATTGGAATGGGAAGGAGTTGGATATCACATCTCATGCTATAGGAAGGGTCTCAGGTTTGGTATAAGCATTGAGATATCACATCTCATGCTATAGGAAGGGTCTCAGGATTGGAAAGGGAAGGATTTGGATATCACATCTTATGCTATAGGAAGGGTCTCAGGTTTGGTATAAGCATGGAGATATCACTTCTCATGCTATAGGAAGGGTCTCAGGATTGGAATGGGAAGGAGTTGGATATCCCATCTCATGCTATAGGAAGGGTCTCAGATTTGGTATAAGCATTGAGATATCACATCTCATGCTATAGGAAGGGTCTCAGGATTGGAATGGGAAGGAGTTGTATATGACATCTCAGGCCATAGGAAGGGTCTCAGATTTGGTATAAGCATTGAGACATCACATCTCATGATATCGGAAGGGTCTCAGGATTGGAATGGGAAGGAGTTGGATATCACATCTCATTATAAAGGAAGGGTCTAAGGTTTGGAAGGGGATGGATTTGGATATCACATCTCATGTTATAGGACGGGTCTCAGGTTTGGTATTAGAAGCATTGAGATATCAAGTGTCATGGTATAAGAAGGGTCTCAGAATTGGAATGGGAAGGAGTTGGATATCACATCTCAAGCTATAGGAAGCGTCTCAGGATTGGAATGGGAAGGAGTTTGATATCACATCTCATGCCATAGTATGGGTCTCAGGTTTGGTAGAAGCATTGGGATATCACATCTCATGCTATCGGAAGGGTATCAGTATTGGATTTGGAAGGAGTTGGATATCCCATCTCATGCTATAGGAAGGGTCTCAGGTTAGAATGGGAAGGAGTTGGATATCACATTTCATGTTATAGGAAGGGTCTCAGGATTGGAATGGGAAGGACTTGGATATCATATCTCATGCTATAGGAAGGCTCTCAGGTTTGGAAGGGGAAGGAGTTGGATATCACATTTCATGTTAGAGGAAGGATCTCAGGTTTGGTATTAGAGGCCTTGAGATATCACATCTCATGCTATAGGAAGGGTCTCAGGATTGGAATGGGAAGGAGTTGGATATCACATCTCAAGCTATAGGAAGGGTCTCAGGTTTGGTATAAGCATTGAGATATCACATCTCATGCTATAGGAAGGGTCTCAGGATTGGAATGGGAAGAAGTTGGATATCACATCTCATGCTATAGGAAGGGTCTCAGGTTTGGTATAAGCATTGAGATATCACATCTCATGCTATAGGAAGGGTCTCAGGGTTGGAATGGGAAGGAGTTGTATATGACATCTCATGCCATAGGAAGGGTCTCAGGTTTGGTATAAGCATTGAGATATCACATCACATGCTATAGGAAGGGTCTCAGGATTGGAATGGGAAGGACTTGGATATCACATCTCATGCTATAGGCAGGGTCTCAGGTTTGGAAAGGGAAGGAGATGGATATCACATTTCATGTTAGAGGTAGGATCTCAGGTTTGGTATTAGAGGCATTGAGATATCATATCTCACGCTATCAGAAGGGTCTCAGGATTGGAATGGGAAGGTGTTGGATATCAAATCTCATGCTAAAGGGATGGTCTAAGGTTTGGAAGGGGAGGGATTTGGACATCATATCTCATGTTATTGGAAGGATCTCAGGTTTGGTATTAGAAGCATTGAGATATCACATCTCATGCTATCGGAAGGGTCTTAGGTTTGGTATAAGCATTGAGATATCACATCTCTGCTATCGGAAGGGTCTCAGGATTGGAATGGGAAGGATTTGGATATCACAATTCATGTTATAGGGAGGGTCTCAGTTTTCATATTAGAAGCATTGAGATATCACATATGCTATTGGAAGGGTCTCAGTATTGGAATGGGAAGGAGTTGGATATCACATCTCATGTTATAGGGAGGGTCTCAGTTTTGATATTAGAAGCATTGAGATATCACATATGCTATTGGAAGGGTCTCAGTATTGGAATTGGAAGGAGTTGGATATCACATATGCTAAAGGAAAGGTCTCAGGTTTGGAATGGGAAGGAGTTGGATATCACGTCTCATGTTATAGGAAGGGTCTCAGGTTTGGAATGGGAAGGAGTTGAATATCACATCTCATGCTAAAGGAAGGGTCATCAGGTTCGGTATAAGCATTGAGATATCACATCTCTGCTATCGGAAGGGTCTCAGGATAGGAATGGGAAGGACGTAGATTTCACATCTCATACTATAGGGAGGGTCTCAGTTTTGATATTAGAAGCATTGAGCTATCACATCTCATGCTATCGGAAGGGTCTCAGGATTGGAATGGGATGGAGTTGGATATCACATCTCAAGCTATCTCAGGATTGTAATGGGAAGGAGTTTGATATCACATATCAAGCTATAGGAAGGGTCTCAGGTTTGGAAGGGGAAGGATTTGGATCTCACATCTCAAGCTATCTCAGGATTGGAATGGGAAGGAGTTTGATATTTCATCTCAAGCTATAGGAAGGGTCTCAGGTTTGGAAAGGGAAGGATTTGGATTTCACATCTCATGTTATAGGATGGTTCTCATGTTTGGTTTTAGAAGCATTGAGATATCACATCTCATGCTATGGGAAGGGTCTCAGGTTTGGAATGGGAAGGAGTTGGTTATCACATCTCATGCTAAAGGAAAGGTCTCAGGTCTGGAAGGGGAAGGATTTGGATCTCACATCTCATGTTTTAGGACGGGTCTCAGGTTTGGTATTAGAAGCATTGAACTATCACATCTCATGGTATAGGAAGGGTCCCAGGATTGGAATGGGAAGGAGTTGGATATCACATTGAATGGGAAGGAGTTTGATATCACATCTCAAGCTATAGGAAGGGCCTCATGTTTGGAATGGGAATGATTTGGATTTCACATCTCATGTTATAGGATGGTTCTCATGTTTGGTTTTAGAAGCATTGAAATATCACATCTCATGCTATCTGAAGGGTCTCAGGTTTGGAATGGGAAGGAGTTTGATATCACATCTCATGTTAGAGGTAGGATCTCAGGTTTGGTATTAGAGGCATTGAGATATGACATCTCATGCCATCAGAAGGGTCTCAGGATTGGAATGGGAAGGAGTTGGATATCACATCTCATGCTAAAGGGAGGGTCTAAGGTTTGGAAGGGGAAGGATTTGGACATCACATCTCATGTTATTGGAAGGATCTGAGGTTTGGTATTAGAAGCATTGAGATATCACATCTCATGCTATCGGAAGGGTCTCAGGTTTGGTATAAGCATTGAGATATCACATCTCTGCTATCGGAAGGGTCTCAGGATTGGAATGGGAAGGATTTGGATATCACATCTCATGTTATAGGAAGGGTCTCAGGTTTGGTATTAGAAGCATTGAGATATCACATCTCATGCTATATTAAGGGTCTCAGGAATGGAATGGGAAGGACTTGGATATCACATCTCATGATAAAGGAAGGGTCTAAGGTTTGGAAGGGGAAGGATTTGGATATCACATCTCATGTTATTGGACCGGTCTCAGGTTTGGTATTAGAAGCATTGAGATATCAAGTCTCATCGTATAGGACGGGAGTTTGATATCACATCTCATGCCATGGTATGGGTCTCAGGTTTTGTAGAAGCATTGGGATATCACATCTCATGCTATTGGAAGGGTATCAGGATTGGATTTGGAAGGAGTTGGATATCCCATCTCATGCTATAGGAAGGGTCTCAGGTTGGAGTAGAAGGAGTTGGATATCACATCTCATGTTATAGGAAGGGTCTCAGGATTGGAATGGGAAGGACTTGGATATCACATCTCATGTTATAGGAAGGATCTCAGGTTTTGTATTAGAAGCATTGAGATATCACATCTCATGCTATAGGAAGGGTCTCAGGATTGGAATGTGAAGCATTTGGATATCACATCTCATGCTAAAGGAAGGGTCTCAGGTTTGGTATAAGCATTGAGATATCACATCTCTGCTATCGGAAGGGTCTAAGGATTGGATTGGGAAGGAATTGGATATCCCTTCTCATGCTATAGGAAGGGTCTCAGGTTGGAATGGGTAGGAGTTGGATATCACATCTCATGTTATAGGAAGGGTCTCAAGATTGAAATGGGAAGGATTTGGATATCACATCTCTTGCTATAGGAAGGGTCTCAGGTTTTCTATTAGAAACATTGAGATATGACATCTCATGCTATAGGAAGGGTTTCAGTATTGGAATGGGAAGGATTTGGATATCACATCTCATGCTAAAGGAAGGGTCTCAGGTTTGGAAGGGGAAGGATTTGGATATCATATCTCATGTTATAGGACATATCTCATGTTATAGGACGGGTCCCAGGTTTGGTATTAGAAGCATTGAGATATCACATCTCATGGTATAGGAAGGGTCTCAGGATTGGAATGGGAAGGAGTTGGATCTCCCTTCTCATGCTACAGGAAGGGTCTCAGGTTGGAATGGGAAGGAGTTGGATATCACATCTCGTTATAGGAAGGGTCTCAGGATTGGAATGGGAAGGAATTGGATATCACATCTCTTGCTATAGGAAGGGTCTCAGGTTTGGAAGGGGAAGGATTTGGATATCATATCTCATGTTATAGGACCGGTCCCAGGTCTGGTATTAGAAGCATTGAGATATCACATCTCATGCTATAGGAGGAGTCTCAGGATTGGAATGGGCAGGAGTTGAATATCACCTCTCATGCTAAAGGAAGGGTATCAGGTTTGATAGAAGCATTGAGATATCACATCTCATGCTATAGGAAGGAACTCAGGATTGGAATGGGAAGGAGTTGGATATCACATCTAATGCCATAGGAAGGGTCATCAGGTTTGGTATAAGCATTGAGATATCACATCTCTGCTATCGGAAGGGTCTCAGGATAGGAATGGTAAGGACTTAGAATTCACATCTCATACTATAGGGAGGGTCTCAGGTTTGATATTAGAAGCATTGAGCTATCACATCTCATGCTATCGGAAGGGTCTCAGGATTGGAATGGGAAGGAGTTTGATATTTCATCTCAAGCTATAGGAAGGGTCTCAGGTTTGGAAAGGGAAGGATTTGGATTTCACATCTCATGTTATAGGATGGTTCTCATGTTTGGTTTTAGAAGCATTGAGATATCACATCTCATGCTATCGGAAGGGTCTCAGGTTTGGAAAGGGAAGGATTTGGATTTCACATGTTATAGGATGGTTCTCAGGTTTGGTTTTAGAAGCATTAAATTATAACATCTCATGCTATAGGAAGGGTCTCAGGTTTGGAATGGGAATGATTTGGATTTCACATCTCATGTTATAGGATGGTTCTCATGTTTGGTTTTAGAAGCATTGAAATATCACATCTCATGCTATCTGAAGGGTCTCAGGTTTGGAATGGGAAGGAGTTTGATATCACATCTCATGTTAGAGGTAGGATCTCAGGTTTGGTATTAGAGGCATTGAGATATGACATCTCATGCCATCAGAAGGGTCTCAGGATTGGAATGGGAAGGAGTTGGATATCACATCTCATGCTAAAGGGAGGGTCTAAGGTTTGGAAGGGGAAGGATTTGGACATCACATCTCATGTTATTGGAAGGATCTGAGGTTTGGTATTAGAAGCATTGAGATATCACATCTCATGCTATCGGAAGGGTCTCAGGTTTGGTATAAGCATTGAGATATCACATCTCTGCTATCGGAAGGGTCTCAGGATTGGAATGGGAAGGATTTGGATATCACATCTCATGTTATAGGAAGGGTCTCAGGTTTGGTATTAGAAGCATTGAGATATCACATCTCATGCTATATTAAGGGTCTCAGGAATGGAATGAGAAGGACTTGGATATCACATCTCATGATAAAGGAAGGGTCTAAGGTTTGGAAGGGGAAGGATTTGGATATCACATCTCATGTTATTGGACCGGTCTCAGGTTTGGTATTAGAAGCATTGAGATATCAAGTCTCATGGTATAGGACGGGAGTTTGATATCACATCTCATGCCATGGTATGGGTCTCAGGTTTTGTAGAAGCATTGGGATATCACATCTCATGCTATTGGAAGGGTATCAGGATTGGATTTGGAAGGAGTTGGATATCCCATCTCATGCTATAGGAAGGGTCTCAGGTTGGAGTAGAAGGAGTTGGATATCACATCTCATGTTATAGGAAGGGTCTCAGGATTGGAATGGGAAGGACTTGGATATCACATCTCATGTTATAGGAAGGATCTCAGGTTTTGTATTAGAAGCATTGAGATATCACATCTCATGCTATAGGAAGGGTCTCAGGATTGGAATGTGAAGCATTTGGATATCACATCTCATGCTAAAGGAAGGGTCTCAGGTTTGGTATAAGCATTGAGATATCACATCTCTGCTATCGGAAGGGTCTAAGGATTGGATTGGGAAGGAATTGGATATCCCTTCTCATGCTATAGGAAGGGTCTCAGGTTGGAATGGGTAGGAGTTGGATATCACATCTCATGTTATAGGAAGGGTCTCAAGATTGAAATGGGAAGGATTTGGATATCACATCTCTTGCTATAGGAAGGGTCTCAGGTTTTCTATTAGAAACATTGAGATATGACATCTCATGCTATAGGAAGGGTTTCAGTATTGGAATGGGAAGGATTTGGATATCACATCTCATGCTAAAGGAAGGGTCTCAGGTTTGGAAGGGGAAGGATTTGGATATCATATCTCATGTTATAGGACATATCTCATGTTATAGGACGGGTCCCAGGTTTGGTATTAGAAGCATTGAGATATCACATCTCATGGTATAGGAAGGGTCTCAGGATTGGAATGGGAAGGAGTTGGATCTCCCTTCTCATGCTACAGGAAGGGTCTCAGGTTGGAATGGGAAGGAGTTGGATATCACATCTCGTTATAGGAAGGGTCTCAGGATTGGAATGGGAAGGAATTGGATATCACATCTCTTGCTATAGGAAGGGTCTCAGGTTTGGAAGGGGGAGGATTTGGATATCATATCTCATGTTATAGGACCGGTCCCAGGTCTGGTATTAGAAGTATTGAGATATCACATCTCATGCTACAGGAGGAGTCTCAGGATTGGAATGGGAAGGAGTTGGATATCACGTCTCATGATATAGGAAGGGTCTCAGGATTGGAATGGGCAGGAGTTGAATATCACCTCTCATGCTAAAGGAAGGGTATCAGGTTTGATAGAAGCATTGAGATATCACATCTCATGCTATAGGAAGGAACTCAGGATTGGAATGGGAAGGAGTTGGATATCACATCTAATGCCATAGGAAGGGTCATCAGGTTTGGTATAAGCATTGAGATATCACATCTCACACTATAGGGAGGGTCTCAGTTTTGATATTAGAAGCATTGAGCTATCACATCTCATGCTATCGGAAGGGTCTCAGGATTGGAATGGGATGGAGTTGGATATCACATCTCAAGCTATCTCAGGATTGGAATGGGAAGGAGTTTGATATTTCATCTCAAGCTATAGGAAGGGTCTCAGGTTTGGAAAGGGAAGGATTTGGATTTCACATCTCATGTTATAGGATGGTTCTCATGTTTGGTTTTAGAAGCATTGAGATATCACATCTCATGCTATCGGAAGGGTCTCAGGTTTGGAAAGGGAAGGATTTGGATTTCACATGTTATAGGATGGTTCTCAGGTTTGGTTTTAGAAGCATTAAATTATAACATCTCATGCTATAGGAAGGGTCTCAGGTTTGGAATGGGAAGGAGTTGGATATCACATCTCTGCTATCTGAAGGGTCTCAGGATTGGAATGGGAAGGAGTTGGATATCCCATCTCGTTATAGGAAGGGTCTCAGGTTTGGTATTAGAAGCAATGAGATATCACATCTCATGCTATAGGAAGGGTCTAAGGTTTGGAAGGGGACGGATTTGGGTATCACATCTCATGTTATAGGACCGGTCTCAGGTTTGGTATTTGAAGCATTGAGATATCAAGTCTCATGGTATAGGACGGGTCTCAGAATTGGAATGAGAAGGAGTTGGATATCACATCTCAAGCTATAGGAAGGGTCTCATGATTGGAATGGGAAGGAGTTGGATATCACATCTCATGTTATAGGAAGGGTCTCAGGATTGGAATGGGAAGGACTTGGATATCACATCTCATTCTATAGGAAGGCTCTCAGGGCTGGAAGGGGAAGGAGTTGGATATCACATTTCATGTTAGAGGTAGGATCTCAGGTTTGGTTTTAGAGGCATTGAGATATCACATCTCATGCCATCAGAAGGGTCTCAGGATTGGAATGGGAAGGAGTTGGATATCAAATCTCATGCTAAAGGGATGGTCTAAGGTTTGGAAGGGGAAGGATTTGGATATTCCATCTCATGTTATTGGACCGGTCTCAGGTTTGGTATTAGAAGCATTGAGATATCACATCTCATGCTATCGGAAGGGTCTTAGGTTTGGTATAAGCATTGAGATATCACATCTCTGCTATCGGAAGGGTCTCAGGATTGGAATGGGAAGGATTTGGATATCACAATTCATGTTATAGGAAGGGTCTCAGGTTTGGTATTAGAAGCATTGAGATATCACATCTTATGCTATAGGAAGGGTCTCAGGATTGGAATGGGAAGGACTTGGATATCACATCTCATGTTATAGGAAGGGTCTCAGGTTTGGTATTAGAAGCATTGAGATATCACATCTCATGCTATAGGAAGGGTCTCAGGAATGGAATGGGAAGGACTTGGATATCACATCTCATGATAAAGGAAGGGTCTAAGGTTTGGAAGGGGAAGGATTTGGATATCACATCTCATGTTATTGGACCGGTCTCAGGTTTGGTATTAGAAGCATTGAGATATCAAGTCTCATGGTATAGGACGGGAGTTTGATATCACATCTCATGCCATGGTATGGGTCTCAGGTTTTGTAGAAGCATTGGGATATCACATCTCATGCTATCGGAAGGGTATCAGGATTGGATTTGGAAGGAGTTGGATATCCCATCTCATGCTATAGGAAGGGTCTCAGGTTGGAATAGAAGGAGTTGGATATCACATCTCATGTTATAGGAAGGGTCTCAGGATTGGAATGGGAAGGACTTGGATATCACATCTCATGCTGTAGGAAGGGTCTCAGGTTTGGAAAAGGAAGGAGTTGGATATCACATTTCATGTTAGAGGTAGGATCTCAGGTTTGGTATTAGAGGCATTGAGATATCACATCTCATGCTATCAGAAGGGTATCAGGATTGGAATGGGAAGGAGTTGGGTATCACATCTCATGTTATAGGACCGGTCTCAGGTTTGGTATTTGAAGCATTGAGATATCAAGTCTCATGGTATAGGACGGGTCTCAGAATTGGAATGAGAAGGAGTTGGATATCACATCTCAAGCTATAGGAAGGGTCTCATGATTGGAATGGGAAGGAGTTGGATATCACATCTCATGTTATAGGAAGGGTCTCAGGATTGGAATGGGAAGGACTTGGATATCACATCTCATTATATAGGAAGGCTCTCAGGGTTGGAAGGGGAAGGAGTTGGATATCACATTTCATGTTAGAGGTAGGATCTCAGGTTTGGTTTTAGAGGCATTGAGATATCACATCTCATGCCATCAGAAGGGTCTCAGGATTGGAATGGGAAGGAGTTGGATATCAAATCTCATGCTAAAGGGATGGTCTAAGGTTTGGAAGGGGAAGGATTTGGATATCACATCTCATGTTATTGGACCGGTCTCAGGTTTGGTATTAGAAGCATTGAGATATCACATCTCATGCTATCGGAAGGGTCTTAGGTTTGGTATAAGCATTGAGATATCACATCTCTGCTATCGGAAGGGTCTCAGGATTGGAATGGGAAGGATTTGGATATCACAATTCATGTTATAGGAAGGGTCTCAGGTTTGGTATTAGAAGCATTGAGATATCACATCTCATGCTATAGGAAGGGTCTCAGGATTGGAATGGGAAGGACTTGGATATCACATCTCATGTTATAGGAAGGGTCTCAGGTTTGGTATTAGAAGCATTGAGATATCACATCTCATGCTATAGGAAGGGTCTCAGGAATGGAATGGGAAGGACTTGGATATCACATCTCATGATAAAGGAAGGGTCTAAGGTTTGGAAGGGGAAGGATTTGGATATCACATCTCATGTTATTGGACCGGTCTCAGGTTTGGTATTAGAAGCATTGAGATATCAAGTCTCATGGTATAGGACGGGAGTTTGATATCACATCTCATGCCATGGTATGGGTCTCAGGTTTGTAGAAGCATTGGGATATCACATCTCATGCTATCGGAAGGGTATCAGGATTGGATTTGGAAGGAGTTGGATATCCCATCTCATGCTATAGGAAGGGTCTCAGGATTGGAATGGGAAGGACTTGGATATCACATCTCATGCTGTAGGAAGGGTCTCAGGTTTGGAAAAGGAAGGAGTTGGATATCACATTTCATGTTAGAGGTAGGATCTCAGGTTTGGTATTAGAGGCATTGAGATATCACATCTCATGCTATCAGAAGGGTATCAGGATTGGAATGGGAAGGAGTTGGATATCACATCTCATGCTAAAGGGAGGGTCTCAGGTTTGGAATGGGAAGGATTTGGATATCACATCTCACGTTATAGGAAGGACCTTAGGTTTGGTATTAGAAGCATTGAGATATCACATCTCATGCTATAGGAAGGGTCTCGGGATTGGAATGGGAAGGAGTTGGATATCACATCTCATGTTATAGGAAGGATCTCAGGTTTGTTATTAGAAGCATTGAGATATCACATCTCATGCTATAGGAAGGGTCTCAGGATTGGAATGGGAAGGAGTTGGATATCACATCTCATGCTATGGGAAGGGTCTCAGGTTTGGTATAAGCATTGAAATATCACATCTCTGCTATCGGAAGGGTCTCAGGATTGGAATGGGAGGAGCTGGATATCACATCTCATGCTATGGGAAGGGTCTCAGGTTTGGTATAAGCATTGAAATATCACATCTCTGCTATCGGAAGGGTCTCAGGATTGGAATGGGAGGAGCTGGATATCACATCTCATGCTAAAGGAAGGGTCTCAGGTTTGGAAGGGGAAGGAGTTGGATATCACATCTCATGCTAAAGGGAGGGTCTCAGGTTTGGAATGGGAAGGATTTGGATATCACATCTCATGTTATAGGAAGGACCTTAGGTTTGGTATTAGAAGCATTGAGATATCACATCTCATGCTATAGGAAGGGTCTCGGGATTGGAATGGGAAGGAGTTGGATATCACATCTCATGTTATTGGAAGGATCTCAGGTTTGGTATTAGAAGCATTGAGATATCACATCTCATGCTATCGGAAGGGTCTTAGGTTTGGTATAAGCATTGAGATATCACATCTCTGCTATCGGAAGGGTCTCAGGATTGGAATGGGAAGGATTTGGATATCATAATTCATGTTATAGGAAGGGTCTCAGGTTTGGTATTAGAAGCATTGAGATATCACATCTCATGCTATAGGAAGGGTCTCAGGATTGGAATGGGAAGGACTTGGATATCACATCTCATGTTATAGGAAGGGTCTCAGGTTTGGTATTAGAAGCATTGAGATATCACATCTCATGCTATAGGAAGGGTCTCAGGAATGGAATGGGAAGGACTTGGATATCACATCTCATGATAAAGGAAGGGTCTAAGGTTTGGAAGGGGAAGGATTTGGATATCACATCTCATGTTATTGGACCGGTCTCAGGTTTGGTATTAGAAGCATTGAGATATCAAGTCTCATGGTATAGGACGGGAGTTTGATATCACATCTCATGCCATGGTATGGGTCTCAGGTTTTGTAGAAGCATTGGTATATCACATCTCATGCTATCGGAAGGGTATCAGGATTGGATTTGGAAGGAGTTGGATATCCCATCTCATGCTATAGGAAGGGTCTCAGGTTGGAATAGAAGGAGTTGGATATCACATCTCATTTTATAGGAAGGGTCTCAGGATTGGAATGGGAAGGACTTGGATATCACATCTCATGCTGTAGGAAGGGTCTCAGGTTTGGAAAAGGAAGGAGTTGGATATCACATTTCATGTTAGAGGTAGGATCTCAGGTTTGGTATTAGAGGCATTGAGATATCAGATCTCATGCTATCAGAAGGGTATCAGGATTGGAATGGGAAGGAGTTGGATATCACATCTCATGCTAAAGGGAGGGTCTCAGGTTTGGAATGGGAAGGATTTGGATATCACATCTCATGTTATAGGAAGGACCTTAGGTTTGGTATTAGAAGCATTGAGATATCACATCTCATGCTATAGGAAGGGTCTCGGGATTGGAATGGGAAGGAGTTGGATATCACATCTCATGTTATAGGAAGGATCTCAGGTTTGGTATTAGAAGCATTGAGATATCACATCTCATGCTATAGGAAGGGTCTCAGGATTGGAATGGGAAGGAGTTGGATATCACATCTCATGCTATGGGAAGGGTCTCAGGTTTGGTATAAGCATTGGAATGTCACATCTCTGCTATCGGAAGGGTCTCAGGATTGGAATGGGAGGAGCTATATATCACATCTCATGCTAAAGGAAGGGTCTCAGGTTTGGAAGGGGAAGGATTTGGATATCACATCTCATGTTATAGGACGGGTCTCAGGTTTGGTATTAGAAGCATTGTGATATCACATCTCATGCTATAGGGTGTGTCTCAGGATTGGAATGGGAAGGAGTTGGATATCACATCTCATGCTATAGGAAGGGTTTCAGGTTTGGTAGAAGCATTGAGATATCACATCTCATGCTATAGGAAGAGTCTCAGGTTTGGGAAGGGAAGGATTTGGATTTCACATCTCATGTTATAGGATGGTTCTCATGTTTGGTTTTTGAAGCATTGAGATATCACATCTCATGCTATCGGAAGGGTCTCAGGTTTGGAATGGGAAGGAGTTGGATATCACATCTCATGTTATAGGAAGGGTCTCAGGTTTGGAATGGGAAGGAGTTGGATATGACATCTCTTGTTATAGGGAGGGTCTCAGGATTTGAATGGTAAGGAGTTGGATATCACATCTCATGCTATAGGAAGGGTCTCAGGTTGGAATGGGAAGGAGTTGGATATCACATCTCATGTTATATACAGGAAGGGTCTCAGGATTGGAATGGGAAGGATTTGGATATCACATCTCTTGCTATAGGAAGGGTCTCAGGTTTTTTATTAGAAACATTGAGATATCACATCTCATGCTATAGGAAGGGTTTTAGGATTGGAATGGGAAGTATTTGGATATCACATCTCATGCTAAAGGAAGGGTCTCAGGTTTGGAAGGGGAAGGATTTGGATATCACATCTCATCCAATAGGAAGGGTCTCAGGTTTGGAATGGGAAGGAATTGGATATCACATCTCATGTTATAGGAAGGGTCTCAGGTTTTTTATTAGAAACATTGACATATCACATCTCATGTTATAGGACGGTTCCCAGGTTTGGTATTAGAAGCATTGAGATATCACATCTCATGGTATAGGAAGGGTCTCAGGGTTGGAATGGGAAGGAGTTGGATATCACATCTCATCCAATAGGAAGGGTCTCAGGTTTGGAATGGGAAGGAATTGGATATCACATCTCATGTTATAGGAAGGATCTCAGGTTTGGTATTAGAAGCATTGAGATATCACATCTCATGCTATAGGAAGGGTCTCAGGATTGGAATGTGAAGGATTTGGATATCACATCTCATGCTAAAGGAAGGGTCTCAGGTTTGGTAGAAGCATTGAGATATCACATCTCATGCTATAGGAAGGGTCTCAGGATTTGAATGGCAAGGAGTTGGATATCACATCTCATGCCATAGGAAGGGTCTCAGGTTTGGTATAAGCATTGAGATATCACATCTCTGCTATCGGCAGGTTCTCAGGATTGGATTGGGAAGGAGTTGGATATCCCTTCCCATGCTATAGGAAGTGTCTCAGGTTGGAAGGGGAAGGAGTTGAATATCACATCTCATGTTATAGGAAGGGTCTCAGGATTGGAATGGGAAGGATTTGGATATCACATCTCTTGCTATAGGAAGGGTCTCAGGATTGGAATGGGAAGGATTTGGATATCACATCTCATGTCATAGGAAGGATCTCAGGTTTGGTATTAGAAGCATTGATATATCACATCTCATGCTATAGTAAGGGTCTCATGTTTGGAATGGGAAGGAGTTGGATATCACATATGCTATAGGAAGTGTCTCAGGTTTGGAACGGGAAGGAGTTGGATATCACATCTCATGTTATAGGAAGGGTCTCAGGTTTGGTATAAGCATTGAGATATCACATCTCTGCTATCAGGAGTGGCTCAGGATTGGAATGGGAAGGAGTTGGATATCCCATCTCATGTTAAAGGACGGGTCTCTGGTTTGGTATTAGAATCATTGAGATATCACATCGCATGCTGTAGGAAGGGTCTAAGGATTGGAATGGGATGGACTTGGATATCACATCTCATGCTATAGGTAGGCTCTCAGGTTTGGTATAAGCATTGAGATATCACATCTCATGCTATAGGAAGGGTCTCAGGATTGGAATGGGAAGGATTTGGATATCACATCTCATGCTATAGGAAGGGTCTCAGATTTGGTATAAGCATTGAGATATCACATCTCATGCTATAGGAAGGGTCTCAGGATTGGAATGGGAAGGAGTTGTATATGACATCTCAAGCCTTAGGAAGGGTCTCAGGTTTGGTATAAGCATTGAGATATCACATCTCTGCTATCGGAAGGGTCTCAGGATTGGAATGGGAAGGAGTTGGATATCCCATCTCATGTTATAGGAAGGGTCTCAGGTTTGGTATTAGAAGCATTGAGATATCACATCTCATGCTATAGGAAGGGTCTCAGGATTGGAATGGGAAGGACTTGGATGTCACATCTCATGCTATAGGGAGGGTCTCAAGTTTGATATTAGAAGCATTGAGATAACAAATCTCATGATATCGGAAGGGTCTCAGGATTGGAATGGGAAGGAGTTGGATATCACATCTCATTATAAAGGAAGGGTCTAAGGTTTGGAAGGGGAAGGATTTGGATATCACATCTCATGTTATAGGACGGGTCTCAGGTTTGGTATTAGAAGCATTGAGATATCAAGTCTCATGGTATAAGAAGGGTCTCAGAATTGGAATGGGAAGGAGTTGGATATCACATCTCAAGCTATAGGAAGCGTCTCAGGATTGGAATGGGAAGGAGTTTGATATCACATCTCATGCCATAGTATGGGTCTCAGGTTTGGTAGAAGCATTGGGATATCACATCTCATGCTATAGGAAGGGTCTCAGGATTGGAATGGGAAGAAGTTGGATATCACATCTCATGCTATAGGAAGTGTCTCAGGGTTGGAATGGGAAGGAGTTGTTTATGACATCTCATGCCATAGGAAGGGTCTCAGGTTTGGTATAAGCATTGAGATTTCACATCACATGCTATAGGAAGGGTCTCAGGATTGGAATGGGAAGTACTTGGATATCACATCACATGCTATAGGAAGGGTCTCAGGATTGGAATGGGAAGGACTTGGATATCACATCTCATGCTATAGGCAGGGTCTCAGGTTTGGAAAGGGAAGGAGATGGATATCACATTTCATGTTAGAGGTAGGATCTCAGGTTTGGTATTAGAGGCAATGAGATATCACATCTCATGCTATCAGAAGGGTCTCAGGATTGGAATGGGAAGGAGTTGGATATCACATTTCATGCTAAAGGGAGGGTCTCAGGTTTGGAAGGGGAAGGATTTGGAAATCACATCTCATATTATAGGAAGGATCTCAGGTTTGGTATTAGAAGCATTGAGATATCACATCTCATGCTATCGGAAGGATCTCAGGTTTGGTATAAGAGGCATTGAGATATCACATCTCATGCTATCATAAGGGTCTCAGGATTGGAATGGGAAGGAGTTGGATATCACATCTCATGTTATAGGAAGGATCTCAGGTTTGGTATTAGAAGCATTGAGACATCACATCTCATGCTATAGGAAGGGTCTCAGGATTGGAATGGGAAGGAGTTGGATATCACATCTCATGCTATAGGAAGGGTCTCAGGTTTGGTATAAGCATTGAGATATCACATCTCATGCTATAGGAAGGGTCTCAGGATTGGAATGGGAAGGATTTGGATATCACATCTTATGCTATAGGAAGGGTCTCAGGTTTGGTATAAGCATTGAGATATCACATCTCATGCTATAGGAAGGGTCTCAGGATTGGAATTGGAAGAAGTTGGATATCACATCTCATGCTATAGGAAGGGTTTTAGGGTTGGAATGGGAAGGAGTTGTATATGACATCTCATGCTATAGGAAGGGTCTCAGATTTGGTATAAGCATTGAGATATCACATCTCATGCTATAGGAAGGGTCTCAGGATTGGAATGGGAAGGAGTTGTATATGACATCTCAGGCCATAGGAAGGGTCTCAGATTTGGTATAAGCATTGAGATATCACATCTCATGATATCGGAAGGGTCTCAGGATTGGAATGGGAAGGAGTTGGATATCACATTTCATGATAAAGGAAGGGTCTAAGGTTTGGAAGGGGAAGGATTTGGATATCACATCTCATGTTATAGGACGGGTCTCAGGTTTGGTATTAGAAGCATTGAGATATCAAGTATCATGGTATAAGAAGGGTCTCAGGATTGGAATGGGAAGGAGTTTGATATCACATCTCATGCCATAGTATGGGTCTCAGGTTTGGTAGAAGCATTGGGATATCACATCTCATGCTATCGGAAGGGTATCAGTATTGGATTTGGAAGGAGTTGGATATCCCATCTCATGCTATAGGAAGGGTCTCAGGTTGGAATGGGAAGGAGTTGGATATCACATTTCATGTTATAGGAAGGGTCTCAGGATTGGAATGGGAAGGACTTGGATATCATATCTCATGCTATAGGAAGGCTCTCAGGTTTGGAAGGGGAAGGAGTTGGATATCACATTTCATGTTAGAGGAAGGATCTCAGGTTTGGTATTAGAGGCCTTGAGATATCACATCTCATGCTATAGGAAGGGTCTCAGGATTGGAATGGGAAGGAGTTGGATATCACATCTCAAGCTATAGGAAGGGTCTCAGGTTTGGTATAAGCATTGAGATATCACATCTCATGCTATAGGAAGGGTCTCAGGATTGGAATGGGAAGAAGTTGGATATCACATCGCATGCTATAGGAAGGGTCTCAGGTTTGGTATAAGCATTGAGATATCACATCTCATGCTATAGGAAGGGTCTCAGGATTGGAATGGGAAGGAGTTGTATATGCCATCTCATGCCATAGGAAGGGTCTCAGGTTTGGTATAAGCATTGAGATATCACATCACATGCTATAGGAAGGGTCTCAGGATTGGAATGGGAAGGACTTGGATATCACATATCATGCTATAGGCAGGGTCTCAGGTTTGGAAAGGGAAGGAGATGGATATCACATTTCATGTTAGAGGTAGGATCTCAGGTTTGGTATTAGAGGCATTGAGAAATCACATCTCATGCTATCAGAAGGGTCTCAGGATTGGAATGGGAAGGAGTTGGATATCACATCTCATGCTAAAGGGAGGGTCTCAGGTTTGGAAGGGGAAGGATTTGGAAATCACATCTCATATTATAGGAAGGATCTCAGGTTTGGTATTAGAAGCATTGAGATATCACATCTCATGCTATCGGAAGGATCTCAGGTTTGGTATAAGAGGCATTGAGATATCACATCTCATGCTATCATAAGGGTCTCAGGATTGGAATGGGAAGGAGTTGGATATCACATCTCATGTTATAGGAAGGATCTCAGGTTTGGTATTGGAAGCATTGAGACATCACATCTCATGCTATAGGAATGGTCTCAGGATTGGAATGGGTAGGAGTTGGATGTTACATTCTTGCTATAGGAAGGGTCTCATGTTTGGAATGGGAAGGAGTTGGATATCACATATGCTATAGGAAGTGTCTTAGGTTTGGAACGGGAAGGAGTTGGATATCACATCTCATGTTATAGGAAGGGTCTCAGGTTTGGTATAAGCATTGAGATATCACATCTCTGCTATCAGGAGTGGCTCAGGATTGGAATGGGAAGGAGTTGGATATCCCATCTCATGTTAAAGGACGGGTCTCTGGTTTGGTATTAGAATCATTGAGATATCACATCGCTGTTAGGAAAGATTTCGTAATTGTAGGGAATTTTCCTTCCATGTGGCAACCCCTAAACTTTTTGCTATTGTTTTTAACCTTGTTCTTGACTTTGCCAGAGAAGTACAGCCTTCTGCCGCACTTCTCTGGGCTTTCGCTCCTTTCTTACGGGGAAACTGACATGCCCTTAAGACAGTCAGTACCGGGGAACGCTGTTTCCCGTAGTTTCTTTTATCATGTTGCGGCTTTAGTGCAACATGACACAAGAGGGCACTGTAAGCTAAGTTACAGCTCTCTTGGGTCTCTAGCCTTCTACAGGCCCTAGATACTCTTTTAGGATGGTATTTGATCGGTGCAAGTCATTCAGGGACTGGAATGGTGGCAGCGATCGTTTTGTTTATTTTGAGCTCCTTTTGGCGTTCTGAGCACGTTTTTCGCACTGAACCCAAAATGGTGGCCTGGCTCCCAAAATGGCCAGACCACGAGGCTCCTTTGTCCTGTCCACTGACCGTCTTGCTCCCTTCACCTTCCCCAGGTCGGGCGACCCGGGGCCTTCCTTATTTGGGCATGTACTTTCCCGCGAAACGTGGTTGCTTTCGCGGGCTTCTACATGTCGTTTGTGTGCCTCCAGGGTGGGGGCTGGGATGTCTGGTCCCAATACACATCCTGGGTGCCAGAGAGTCTAGGGTGGTGTGAATGCCTGGGACCACCGTGGTCCGTGATTGGTCCACGTATGGTATGTGTGTTGATGAGCGGATCTCCCATTGGCTCCCCTCCGTTTTGGCGCGAAGGGAACCGTGGATAAGAGGGAGCTGGAAACACCACTACCAGGTCGATCTCCTGAGTTCTCACGAACGAAGGAATACAGGAGCCAAGTATCCTGCAACCAAGAGGCTGGACCGAGGAATCGCTGGTGACCCGCTGAAGGAATCCTCCTTTGCACTGCTGTCGTCCTGTGAAACCCTTTCCTCCTTGGATCGAACCAGAAGGCCTGTACTGGTGCTTCGACCTTTGGAATAGCAGGAACAGCTATTCCCGGCGACTTCATCCTCTCCTGCCAAGTAAGCCTTCGGAAGTGTCTCTGGGCCATCCAGTTGACTGACCAGCTTACAAGGGAGTCCTGCTCTGTAACCGCCGCCAGGTTGTGTTGTATTCCGAGTCCTTGTCACTCTCCCACGCTTCGTACACTTGGCGTTCCCAAGTCTGAAGGGAGGAGTGTACATTTGGCTCGAATACACACGGCCGCTCCGTTGTCCTGCTGCGGCAACAAACTGTGCTGGTTTCGTCGATTGGGACGTCTTTTTGCTCTACACGACTACGAGGCGTTCCCTGCTCTTCTGAACCTGCCAGCTGCTAAAACGAACGTGGAGAAGCCTGGGTCTGCTTGCTTCGGGGACCGGTGAGTAGTTTAGCTAGGATCTGGTCGCCCTCCTGCAGTATCCCATTGCTTTTCCCTGCTGTGTAAAAACAGCACCCTTTTGGCCGTACTCGCGCTCTGCTTCTGCCCGCTGTGGAGGCTGCGCTTGAGTTACGGAACCTGTTCTCCTTCTGCTGTGCACTAACCCGAACTGCCTGACTTCCTCCGAAGAGCTTCCCCTTTTGCCCGTTGGCACCGGCGTGGCAGGTACTTTGAGCACAAGGCTCCACTCTTCGCAGGGCTCGGACTTCCATCTAGTAGGTGCCTCTGAAGGCGAACTGAGTCTAAAGCGGTATCGCACTGCCTGTTTTCCTTCCCTGGCAGGTGGACTACATATTTCGTGCTTTAAACGCTTGCGACTGTGTATTTGTATATATATTGTGTTGATATGGTATGTGTTGGTTTAATATTGTGATATTGTGATTTTCTCGCTACGGTCATTATTTTAAAGGCCTTAAAATAAATGTGTATCTATTTTTGATATAACAACTGTTTGGAGTAGTTTGTAAGCGCTCTTGCTTTGTGTGCTCATTGCGGGCTTTCAGTCACCCTCACCCCTCTTGAGACCTAGTCTTGACCGCCGCGATCGCTACCTTGATTGGTCTGGCTTGTCCAGAGGTTACCCTGTTCCAAGTAATTAGGTTGGCCTTCTGAACTTCTGCGCCACCAGGACAGAGTTCAGAAATCCGTCTTAACAAATTGGTGTACAGCGGTGGGATACGACTGAAGGTATCCAGTGTTGCGCTCGAACTAAGGCATTTCAGGTTATTCCAAACAGTACACGTAGTGAATTGTTATAGAATAACTTTAAAAAGGCCATAGTCCTATCAAACAGTATGGAAGCAAATACCTTGTTAACTTTAAATGCTTCCAAATCAGAAACATTGAAAAAGATGTGTGCGGAGAGAGGTGTTTCCTCTCAAGGCACAAAATTGGAAATGATCCAGAGAATCGTGGCGTGGCAAGAAGCGCAGCTTGACGCTATAACTTCCGAGGACAGTGCAGAAGGTGGTGGGGCTGCTCTCACTGGTAGAACCGACGGTTCTGCCGCTGCACTGATCCATCGCGACCACGAGGACAGGGAGGATGTAATGTTTAATGTTTCCTCTGCCAGTGTTGATGGGGAGGCTATGCTTGAATTCAAGAAGCAAGAGCTGCGGTTTAGGCAGCAGGAGCTTGAATTCAGCATAGCCAAACTAAAAATTGAACAGGCAGAAAAACAGAAAGACAGGGATCACCAGTTGGAACTGGCCAAGCTTCAGGTTGCAAATGGGTCCAAGGGTCCTGGACATGGGTCTGGGGCTTCCTCTCATCCACGGTTTCCAAAAGATCTGCTCAGTGTATATGAAGAAAGGAATGACATTATGGACTGGCTGAATGCGTTTGAGTATGCATGCGAGGTTCAAAAAGTTGACAGTGCTGATAAGATTGCGTGGTTGCTCAGTAGACTGCCCCATTCTGGCTGTAGTGCCATTATGGAAATGTCGAAGGCTGAGCGGGCTGATTTCGCAATGTTAAAGCAAACTCTCATTTTAAAGTTTGGGAAGACTCCGGCCCAATATTTAAAGCGTTTTCGAGAGTATAAGAAAAAGGAAGGTGGTACTTGGGTATCTTATGTCGCTGAATCCTTGAAAAACTTAACTGGCTGGGTCGAAGATTATAAGGTTTCTACCTTCGAAGGCATGATAAATCTTGTCATGCTGGAACATATTTTTGCTTCTTCTTCCCCGGAGCTTAAGCAGCATTTGGCCGATTCGAAGGAGATAGATCCTAAGAAGCTGGCCATTGCAGCAGACTTATGGGTGTCACATCGAGTGTCCCATAAGGACAAAACTCATCCTGGTAAGCAGGAGGAAGGGAAAAAGTCCAAAGATTTGGAGGGTGGGGAATCTGCTAAATCTTCTTCCCATAAGGGCCACAAAAAGAAAAACAAGGGTAAGACACAAGAGAACTCACAGGGTAGTGGATGTCAGCCTCCGAAACAGAACTCTGGTTACAATAAGCCTCCCTACGTAAACAGACCCACTGGGGCTTGTTTGTCTTGTGGAGCAACTGACCATGTGAAGGGGGATCCCCGGTGTAAGGTTAGACCTTTGGGGGTCCACTCCGCTAATCTGGCCTTCTCCTCCTACGAGGAAGAAGAGATTACAGGAGCATCCTTCTCCTCAGACTCATTTCCCAGCGGGATAGAGGCTGAGGTAGTTTTAGTGTCCCTGGGTTCCTGGGAGCCTAAAGTCGCAGAGGCTTATGCTAGGATTCCGGATAATACCAAGCACTACTTTAAAGACAGTGTGCTGATCAATGGAGTGGATACTCCAGCTCTTAGGGATAGTGGGTGCAGTCGCACTGTAGTGGATTCTACCTTGGTAGACTCAGAGGAAGTTGCCAGAGCTACTCTGATGCCCACTAAGTTGGCTGACAGCCCCCTCCGTATGTTTCCCGTGATCCCTGTAAATCTTACTTTAAATGGTACAGCAGTCAGGATTCCAGTGAGCATTCAGAGAAACGTCCCGGGAAAGGTCTTGTTAGGTAATGATCTCAGAGCTTTAGGGCTCGTAGGAGACACTGCCGAAAGACCCTACACACGGTCTCAAGCACGGGCAGCATTGGCCAAGTCCAATACGCCGCCCCAGCCGAAGGGGAAGCCCAAGGCGAAAGGAGTCTACAAGTCAAAACGAGGGAAAGAGAATATTCCCCCGTGCTCGCCTACCACTGCGGTGGAGGAAGTTGGTCAATCGCCCGGGCCTGACGAGGAGGTGGCGATGCCTGAAGTATTCGACCCCAACGATCATCCTGAACTAAAAGACTTGTTAGTTGAAGGAGGTCCTGATAGGGACGAATTCAGTAAAGGCCAACGTGAGTGCCCATCTCTGGAAGGCCTAAGGAGACAGGCCTGCTCCCAGCTTGAGGGTGAACCTCCTGGGATGCGTAGGATTTACCAGGAAGGTGGACTCCTGTATAGTGAGCCCACAGAGTCTACAGAAGGAGACCATAGGAGGTTGGTG
Organism: Ambystoma mexicanum; assembly: GCF_040938575.1. Lineage (NCBI taxonomy): Eukaryota > Metazoa > Chordata > Amphibia > Caudata > Ambystomatidae > Ambystoma > Ambystoma mexicanum. The sequence goes on along the minus strand of NW_027182466.1, from coordinate 12,277,191 downwards.
GTTCCCCTTGCTGTTAGGCCCTTCCTCCTGCAGTTGGCGCATGAAGTTCCCATTGCTGGTCACCTCGGTATGAGGAAAACCAAGCAAAGGTTATCCATGCACTTCTACTGGCCCAAGATGGGGGAGCAAGTAGAAAGTCACTGCAGGAGTTGTGCCTCCTGCCAGTTGTCTGGTAAGGTTGGCGCGACAATCCAAGCTCCGTTGGTACCGCTCCCAGTTGTGGTGGTACCATTTGAAAGGGTAGGGATCGACATGGTTGGTCCCCTTGACCCGCAAACATCCTCAGGCAATAGGTTTATCCTGGTGCTGGTCGACCATGCAACCAGGTATCCTGAGGCCGTCCCATTTACAACTGTAACTGCCAAGCCAGTTGCAGAAGCTTTACTCGGCATGTTTACTAGGGTTGGCTTCCCTAAAGAAGTTGTGTCGGATCATGGCAGCAACTTTATGTCGAAGTATAGGCAGGCTATGTGGAAAGAATGTGGGGTCACCTACAGGTTCTCTTCTGCATACCACCCCCAGACCAATGGTCTGGGGGGGCGTTTCGACAGGACGTTAACGAGCATGATTGGGGCTCTGGAGGAGCCCCAGAGAAGAAAATGGGATCTTCTTGTTTCATGCTTACTGTTTGCCTACCGAGAGGTACCACAGGAGGGTGTTGGCTTCAGCCCCTTCAAACTTCTGTTCGGTCATCCCGTACGGGGACCCTTAGCCATTGTCAAGGAGGGATGGGAGATGCCCACTCCCCCTGTTACTACCAATGTAGTTGATTATGTGCTAGGGCTCAGAAAACGGATGGTACTTCTGATGGGCTTGGCTAGTGATAAATTGAAGGCAGGGCAAGCGCTGGTGAAACCTTGGTACGACCAGAAAGCTTCCCTCATCAACTTTACACTTGGTCAGCAAGTCCTGATCATGAATCCCATAAGGCCTCAAGCTTTACAGGACAATTGGTCAGGCCCTTACCCAGTGGTGGAGCCCCTGGGTGAGGTTAACTATTCAGTGGACCTTGGAAGGCCTGGAAAGGCTCCCAAAGTGTTTCACATGAATAGGCTGAAGGCTTTCGTCCCAAGCGGCGAAATCGCAGCACTGCTATTGGCTTCAGACGTTGAGGAAGAGGAGTCTGAACCTCTCCCCGACCTGTTCCAAAGCAGTCCTTCAGAGAGCTCTTTTGAGGGTGTCCGCGTGGCCCCTCACCAAAATGGACAAGGCTCAGTGGTTTACCTTGGACATGAAGTAGGTGGAGGGAGGAGACAGCCTCTACTCAGTCAGGTACAAGCAGTACAAGACTGGCCTACCCCCACTACGCAAACCCAAGTGAGAGCCTTTTTAGGACTCACGGGGTATTACCGCACTTTTGTGGCAGACTATGGCACCATAGCTGCTCCTCTGACTGCCCTCACAACTCCGAAGAAACCCAAGAAGGTAACTTGGACCGACGAGTGTGAGAAGGCCTTCAATGGCTTAAAAGACTCCTTGTGCCAGGCCCCTGTCCTTAGGGCCCCGGATTATCAAAGACCTTTTATCGTGCAGACGGATGCCTCTGACACTGGGATAGGAGCTGTACTATCACAAGTAGATGAGAAGGGTAAGGAACACCCTATCGGTTTTATTAGTCGCCAGTTTAAGGACAGAGAGCTCAGATGGTCCACGGTAGAGAAAGAATGTTTCTCTGTTGTGTGGGCCCTAAGGAAGCTGAGGCCCTACCTCTATGGGACCCACTTCACTGTGCAGACTGACCATAAGCCGTTAAAGTGGCTAATGAACATGAAGGGGGAGAATCCAAAGTTGCTTAGGTGGTCCATAAGTCTACAAGGCTTCGACTTCACTATTGAGCATAGGCCAGGTGTCCAACATAGCAATGCTGATGGGTTGTCCAGAATGTTTAACCGACCTGAACAAGAGACTCATCCAGGGGTGGATTAGTTCCCCCTGTCCATAGTCTGGGAGGGGCGAGTGTTAGGAAAGATTTCGTAATTGTAGGGAATTTTCCTTCCATGTGGCAACCCCTAAACTTTTTGCTATTGTTTTTAACCTTGTTCTTGACTTTGCCAGAGAAGTACAGCCTTCTGCCGCACTTCTCTGGGCTTTCGCTCCTTTCTTACGGGGAAACTGACATGCCCTTAAGACAGTCAGTACCGGGGAACGCTGTTTCCCGTAGTTTCTTTTATCATGTTGCGGCTTTAGTGCAACATGACACAAGAGGGCACTGTAAACTAAGTTACAGCTCTCTTGGGTCTCTAGCCTTCTACAGGCCCTAGATACTCTTTTAGGATGGTATTTGATCGGTGCAAGTCATTCAGGGACTGGAATGGTGGCAGCGATCGTTTTGTTTATTTTGAGCTCCTTTTGGCGTTCTGAGCACGTTTTTCGCACTGAACCCAAAATGGTGGCCTGGCTCCCAAAATGGCCAGACCACGAGGCTCCTTTGTCCTGTCCACTGACCGTCATGCTCCCTTCACCTTCCCCAGGTCGGGCGACCCGGGGCCTTCCTTATTTGGGCATGTACTTTCCCGCGAAACGTGGTTGCTTTCGCGGGCTTCTACATGTCGTTTGTGTGCCTCCAGGGTGGGGGCTGGGATGTCTGGTCCCAATACACATCCTGGGTGCCAGAGAGTCTAGGGTGGTGTGAATGCCTGGGACCACCGTGGTCCGTGATTGGTCCACGTATGGTATGTGTGTTGATGAGCGGATCTCCCATTTGCTCCCCTCCGTTTTGGCGCGAAGGGAACCGTGGATAAGAGGGAGCTGGAAACACCACTACCAGGTCGATCTCCTGAGTTCTCACGAACGAAGGAATACAGGAGCCAAGTATCCTGCAACCAAGAGGCTGGACCGAGGAATCGCTGGTGACCCGCTGAAGGAATCCTCCTTTGCACTGCTGTCGTCCTGTGAAACCCTTTCCTCCTTGGATCGAACCAGAAGGCCTGTACTGGTGCTTCGACCTTTGGAATAGCAGGAACAGCTATTCCCGGCGACTTCATCCTCTCCTGCCAAGTAAGCCTTCGGAAGTGTCTCTGGGCCATCCAGTTGACTGACCAGCTTACAAGGGAGTCCTGCTCTGTAACCGCCGCCAGGTTGTGTTGTATTCCGAGTCCTTGTCACTCTCCCACGCTTCGTACACTTGGCGTTCCCAAGTCTGAAGGGAGGAGTGTACATTTGGCTCGAATACACACGGCCGCTCCGTTGTCCTGCTGCGGCAACAAACTGTGCTGGTTTCGTCGATTGGGACGTCTTTTTGCTCTACACGACTACGAGGCGTTCCCTGCTCTTCTGAACCTGCCAGCTGCTGAAACGAACGTGGAGAAGCCTGGGTCTGCTTGCTTCGGGGACCGGTGAGTAGTTTAGCTAGGATCTGGTCGCCCTCCTGCAGTATCCCATTGCTTTTCCCTGCTGTGTAAAAACAGCACCCTTTTGGCCGTACTCGCGCTCTGCTTCTGCCCGCTGTGGAGGCTGCGCTTGAGTTACGGAACCTGTTCTCCTTCTGCTGTGCACTAACCCAAACTGCCTGACTTCCTCCGAAGAGCTTCCCCTTTTGCCCGTTGGCACCGGCGTGGCAGGTACTTTGAGCACAAGGCTCCACTCTTCGCAGGGCTCGGACTTCCATCTAGTAGGTGCCTCTGAAGGCGAACTGAGTCTAAAGCGGTATCGCACTGCCTGTTTTCCTTCCCTGGCAGGTGGACTACATATTTCGTGCTTTAAACGCTTGCGACTGTGTATTTGTATATATATTGTGTTGATATGGTATGTGTTGGTTTAATATTGTGATATTGTGATTTTCTCGCTACGGTCATTATTTTAAAGGCCTTAAAATAAATGTGTATCTATTTTTGATATAACAACTGTTTGGAGTAGTTTGTAAGCGCTCTTGCTTTGTGTGCTCATTGCGGGCTTTCAGTCACCCTCACCCCTCTTGAGACCTAGTCTTGACCGCCGCGATCGCTACCTTGATTGGTCTGGCTTGTCCAGAGGTTACCCTGTTCCAAGTAATTAGGTTGGCCTTCTGAACTTCTGCGCCACCAGGACAGAGTTCAGAAATCCGTCTTAACAATCGCATGCTGTAGGAAGGGTCTAAGGATTGGAATGGGATGGACTTGGATATCACATCTCATGCTATAGGTAGGCTCAGGTTTGGTATAAGCATTGAGATATCACATCTCATGCTATAGGAAGGGTCTCATGATTGGAATGGGAAGGATTTGGATATCACATCTCATGCTATAGGAAGGGTCTCAGGTTTGGTATAAGCATGGAGATATCACTTCTCATGCTATAGGAAGGGTCTCAGAATTGGAATGGGAAGGTGTTGGATATCACATCTCATGCTATAGGAAGGGTCTCAGATTTGGTATAAGCATTGAGATATCACATCTCATGCTATAGGAAGGGTCTCAGGATTGCAATGGGAAGGAGTTGTATATGACATCTCAGGCCTTAAGAAGGGTCTCAGGTTTGGTATAAGCATTGAGATATCACATCTCTGCTATCGGAAGGGTCTCAGGATTGGAATGGGAAGGAGTTGGATATCCCATCTCATGTTATAGGAAGGGTCTCAGGTTTGGTATTAGAAGCATTGAGATATCACATCTCATGCTATAGGAAGGGTCTCAGGATTGGAATGGGAAGGACTTGGATGTCACATCTCATGCTATAGGGAGGGTCTCAAGTTTGATATTAGAAGCATTGAGATAACAAATCTCATGATATCGGAAGAGTCTCAGGATTGGAATGGAAAGGAGTTGGATATCACATCTCATTATAAAGGAAGGGTCTAAGGTTTGGAAGGGGAAGGATTTGGATATCACATCTCATGTTATAGGACGGGTCTCAGGTTTGGTATTAGAAGCATTGAGATATCAAGTGTCATGGTATAAGAAGGGTCTCAGAATTGGAATGGGAAGGAGTTGGATATCACATCTCAAGCTATAGGAAGCGTCTCAGGATTGGAATGGGAAGGAGTTTGATATCACATCTCATGCCATAGTATGGGTCTCAGGTTTGGTAGAAGCATTGGGATATCACATCTCATGCTATCGGAAGGGTATCAGTATTGGATTTGGAAGGAGTTGGATATCCCATCTCATGCTATAGGAAGGGTCTCAGGTTAGAATGGGAAGGAGTTGGATATCACATTTCATGTTATAGGAAGGGTCTCAGGATTGGAATGGGAAGGACTTGGATATCATATCTCATGCTATAGGAAGGCTCTCAGGTTTGGAAGGGGAAGGAGTTGGATATCACATTTCATGTTAGAGGAAGGATCTCAGGTTTGGTATTAGAGGCCTTGAGATATCACATCTCATGCTATAGGAAGGGTCTCAGGATTGGAATGGGAAGGAGTTGGATATCACATCTCAAGCTATAGGAAGGGTCTCAGGTTTGGTATAAGCATTGAGATATCACATCTCATGCTATAGGAAGGGTCTCAGGATTGGAATGGGAAGAAGTTGGATATCACATCTCATGCTATAGGAAGGGTCTCAGGTTTGGTATAAGCATTGAGATATCACATCTCATGCTATAGGAAGGGTCTCAGGGTTGGAATGGGAAGGAGTTGTATATGACATCTCATGCCATAGGAAGGGTCTCAGGTTTGGTATAAGCATTGAGATATCACATCACATGCTATAGGAAGGGTCTCAGGATTGGAATGGGAAGGAGTTGGATATCACATCTCATGCTATAGGCAGGGTCTCAGGTTTGGAAAGGGAAGGAGATGGATATCACATTTCATGTTAGAGGTAGGATCTCAGGTTTGGTATTAGAGGCATTGAGATATCACATCTCATGCTATCAGAAGGGTCTCAGGATTGGAATGGGAAGGAGTTGGATATCACATTTCATGCTAAAGGGAGGGTCTCAGGTTTGGAAGGGGAAGGATTTGGAAATCACATCTCATATTATAGGAAGGATCTCAGGTTTGGTATTAGAAGCATTGAGATATCACATCTCATGCTATCGGAAGGATCTCAGGTTTGGTATAAGAGGCATTGAGATATCACATCTCATGCTATCATAAGGGTCTCAGGATTGGAATGGGAAGGAGTTGGATATCACATCTCATGTTATATGAAGGATCTCAGGTTTGGTATTAGAAGCATTGAGACATCACATCTCATGCTATAGGAAGGGTCTCAGGATTGGAATGGGAAGGAGTTGGATATCACATCTCATGCTATAGGAAGGGTCTCTGGTTTGCTATAAGCATTGAGATATCACATCTCATGCTATAGGAAGGGTCTCAGGATTGGAATGGGAAGGAGTTGTATATGACATCTCATGCCGTAGGAAGGGTCTCAGGTTTGGTATAAGCATTGAGATATCACATCTCTGCTATCGGAAAGGTCTCAGGATTGGAATGGGAAGGAGTTGGATATCCCATCTCATGTTATAGGAAGAGTCTCAGGTTTGGTATTAGAAGCATTGAGATATCACATCTCATGCTATAGGAAGTGTCTCAGGATTGGAATGGGAAGGACTTGGATATCACATCTCATGCTATAGGGAGGATCTCACGTTTGATATTAAAAGCATTGAGATATCACATATGCTATAGGAAGGGTCTCAGGATTGGAATGGGAAGGAGTTGGATATCACATCTCATGCTATAGGATGGATCTCAGGTTTGGTATAAGCAGTGAGATATCACATCTCATGCTATAGGAAGTGTCTCAGGATTGGAATGGGAAGGAGTTGGATATCACATCTCATGTTATAGGAAGGATCTCAGGTTTGGTATAAGCATTGAGATATCACATCTCTGCTATCGGAAGGGTCTCAGGATTGGAATGGGAAGGAGTTGGATATTCCCATCTCATGTTATAGGAAGGGTCTCAGGTTTGGTATTAGAAGCATTGAGACATCACATCTCATGCTATAGGAAGGGTCTCAGGATTGGAATGGGAAGGACTTGGATATCACATCTCATGCTATAGGGAGGGTCTCAAGTTTGATATTAGAAGCATTGAGATATCACATCTCATGATATCGGAAGGGTCTCAGGATTGGAATGGGAAGGAGTTGGATATCACATATCATGATAAAGGAAGGGTCTAAGGTTTGGAAGGGGAAGGATTTGGATATCACATCTCATGTTATAGGGCGGGTCTCAGGTTTGGTATTAGAAGCATTGAGATATCAAGTCTCATGGTATAGGAAGGGTCTCAGAATTAGAATGGGAAGGAGTTGGATATCACATCTCAAGCTATAGGAAGGGTCTCAGGATTGGAATGGGAAGGAGTTTGATATCACATCTCATGCCATAGTATGGGTCTCAGGTTTGGTATAAGCATTGGGATATCACATCTCATGCTATCGGAAGGGTATCAGGATTGGATTTGGAAGGAGTTGGATATCCCATCTCATGCTATAGAAAGGATCTCAGGTTGGAATGGGAAGGAGTTGGATATCACATCTCATGTTATAGGAAGGGTCTCAGGATTGGAATGGGAAGGACTTGGATATCACATCTCATGCTATAGGAAGGCTCTCAGGTTTGGAAGGGGAAAGAGTTGGATATCACATTTCATGTTAGAGGTAGGATCTCAGGTTTGGTATTAGAGGCATTGAGATATCACATCTCATGCTATCAGAAGGGTCTCAGGATTGGAATGGGAATGAGTTGGATATCACATTTCATGCTAAAGGGAGGGTCTCAGGTTTGGAAGGGGAAGGATTTGGATATCACATCTCATGTTATAAGAAGGAGCTCAGGTTTGGTATTAGAAGCATTGAGATATCACATCTCCTGCTATCGGAAGGATCTCAGGTTTGGTATTAGAAGCATTGAGATATCACATCTCATGCTATCAGAAGGGTCTCAGGATTGGAATGGGAAGGAGTTGGATATCACATCTCATGCTAAAGGGAGGGTCTCAGGTTTGGAAGGGGAAGGATTTGGATATCACATCTCATGTTATCGGAAGGATCTCAGGTTTGGTATTAGAAGTATTGAGATATCACATCTCATGCTATAGGAAGGGTCTCAGGATTGGAATGGGAAGGAGTTGGATATCACATCTCAAGCTATAGGAAGGGTCTCAGGTTTGGTATAAGCATTGAGATATCACATGACATGCTATAGGAAGGGTCTCAGGATTGGAATGGGAAGGTGTTGTATATGACATCTCATGCCATAGGAAGGGTCTCAGGTTTGGTATAAGCATTGAGATATCACATCACATGCTATAGGAAGGGTCTCAGGATTGGAATGGGAAGGACTTGGATATCACATCTCATGCTATAGGCAGGGTCTCAGGTTTGGAAAGGGAAGGAGTTGGATATCACATTTCATGTTAGAGGTAGGATATCAGGTTTGGTATTAGAGGCATTGAGATATCACATCTCATGCTATCAGAAGGGTCTCAGGATTGGAATGGGAAGGAGTTGGATATCACATCTCATGCTAAAGGGAGAGTCTCAGGTTTGGAAGGGGAAGGATTTGGATATCACATCTCATGTTATAGGAAGGATCTCAGGTTTGGTATTAGAGGCATTGAGATATCACATCTCATGCTATCATAAGGGTCTCAGGATTGGAATGGGAAGGAGTTGGATATCACATCTCATGCTAAAGGGAGGGTCTCAGGTTTGGAAGGGGAAGAATTTGGATATCACATCACATGTTATAGGAAGGATCTCAGGTTTGGTATTAGAAGCATTGAGATATCACATCTCATGCTATCGGAAGGGTCTCAGGATTGGAATGGGAAGGAGTTGGATATCACATCTCATGCTATAGGAAGGGTCTCAGGTTTGGAACGGGAAGGAGTTGGATATCACATCTCATGTTATAGGAAGAGTCTCAGGTTTGGTATAAGCATTGAGATATCACATCTCTGCAATCGGAAATGTCTCAGGATTGGGATGGGAAGGAGTTGGATATCACATCTCATGCTATAGGAAGGGTCTCAGGTTTGGAACGGGAAGGAGTTGGATATCACATCTCATGCTATAGGAAGGCTCTCAGGTTTGGAAGGGGAAAGAGTTGGATATCACATTTCATGTTAGAGGTAGGATCTCAGGTTTGGTATTAGAGGCATTGAGATATCACATCTCATGCTATCAGAAGGGTCTCAGGATTGGAATGGGAAGGAGTTGGATATCACATCTCATGCTAAAGGGAGGGTCTCAGGTTTGGAAGGGGAAGGATTTGCATATCACATCTCATGTTATAAGAAGGAGCTCAGGTTTGGTATTAGAAGCATTGAGATATCACATCTCATGCTATCGGAAGGATCTCAGGTTTGGTATTAGAAGCCTTGAGATATCACATCTCATGCTATCAGAAGGGTCTCAGGATTGGAATGGGAAGGAGTTGGATATCACATCTCATGCTAAAGGGAGGGTCTCAGGTTTGGAAGGGGAAGGATTTGGATATCACATCTCATGTTATCGGAAGGATCTCAGGTTTGGTATTAGAAGTATTGAGATATCACATCTCATACTATAGGAAGGGTCTCAGGATTGGAATGGGAAGGAGTTGGATATCACATCTCAAGCTATAGGAAGGGTCTCAGGTTTGGTATAAGCATTGAGATATCACATCACATGCTATAGGAAGGGTCTCAGGATTGGAATGGGAAGGAGTTGTATATGACATCTCATGCCATAGGAAGGGTCTCAGGTTTGGTATAAGCATTGAGATATCACATCACATGCTATAGGAAGGGTCTCAGGATTGGAATGGGAAGGACTTGGATATCACATCTCATGCTATAGGCAGGGTCTCAGGTTTGGAAAGGGAAGGAGTTGGATATCACATTTCATGTTAGAGGTAGGATATCAGGTTTGGTATTAGAGGCATTGAGATATCACATCTCATGCTATCAGAAGGGTCTCAGGATTGGAATGGGAAGGAGTTGGATATCACATCTCATGCTAAAGGGTGGGTCTCAGGTTTGGAAGGGGAAGGATTTGGATATCACATCTCATGTTATTGGAAGGATCTCAGGTTTGGTATTAGAGGCATTGAGATATCACATCTCATGCTATCAGAAGGGTCTCAGGATTGGAATGGGAAGGAGTTGGATATCACATCTCATGCTAAAGGGAGGGTCTCAGGTTTGGAAGGGGAAGAATTTGGATATCACATCACATGTTATAGGAAGGATCTCAGGTTTGGTATTAGAAGCATTGAGATATCACATCTCATGCTATCGGAAGGGTCTCAGGATTGGAATGGGAAGGAGTTGGATATCACATCTCATGCTATAGGAAGGGTCTCAGGTTTGGAACGGGAAGGAGTTGGATATCACATCTCATGTTATAGGAAGAGTCTCAGGTTTGGTATAAGCATTGAGATATCACATCTCTGCAATCGGAAATGTCTCAGGATTGGGATGGGAAGGAGTTGGATATCACATCTCATGCTATAGGAAGGGTCTCAGGTTTGGAATGGGAAGGAGTTGGATATTGTTAAGACGGATTTCTGAACTCTGTCCTGGTGGCGCAGAAGTTCAGATGGCCAACCTAATTTCTTGGAACAGGGTAACCTCTGGACAAGCCAGACCAATCAAGGTAGCGATCGCGGCGGTCAAGACTAGGTCTCAAGAGAGGTGAGGGTGACTGAAAGCCCGCAATGAGCACACAAAGCAAGGACACTTACAAACTACTCCAAACAGGTGCTATATTAAAAATATATACACATTTATTCCAAGGCCTTTAAAACAATGACCGTAGCGAGAAATCACAATACAACTCTAGTAAACCAACACATACCATACCAATACAATATATATACAAATACAAACAAGTCTCAAGCGTTAGATGCACGAAATGTGTAGTCCACCTAAAAGGGAAGGAAAACAGGCAGTGCGAAATAATGCTTAGACCCAGTCCGCCTTCAGAGGCACCTAACTAAAAGGAAGTCCGAGCCCTACGAAGAGTGGAGCCTTGCGCTCAAAAGTACCTGCACACGCTGGTGCCAACGGGCAAAAGGGGAGTCTCTTCGAGGGAGATCAGGCAGTTCAGTTTAGTGCACAAACGAAGAAGAACAGTGTTCCGCGACTCAAGGGCAGAAGCAGAGCGCGAGTACGGAAAGGCTTGCTGTTTTGACACAGCGGGGAAAAGCTATGGGTTCCTGCAGGAGGGCGACCAGTTCCTAGCTATGCTACTCACCGGTCCCCGATGCAAGCAGACCCAGGCTTCTCCGCGTCAGTTTCAGTCGCTGGCAGGTTCAGAAGAGCAGGGGATGTCTCGTCGTCGTGTTGAGTCTGCAGCAGCAGAGTTGAGTAAAAGACGTCCCAAACGAAGGAACCCGCACAGTTTGTTACCACAGCAGGGCAATGGAGCGGCCGTGTGTATCTGAGCCAAATGTACACTACTCACTTCAGACCTGGGAACGCCAAGTGTACGAATCGTGTGAGAGTGACAAGGACTCGATATACTACACAACCTGGTGGCAGTTACAGAGCAAGACTCCTGTGTAGGCTGGTCAGTCTGCTGGATGGGCCAGAGACGCTTCCGAAGGCTTACTAGCAGGAGCTGGTGAAGATGCCGAGAATAGCTGTCCCCGCTATTCCAAGGGTCGAAGTACTAGTACAGGCCTTCTGGTTCGATCAAAGGTGAAAAGGGTTTCACAAGGCGACAGCAGTGCAGAGGAGCAGTCCTTCAGCGGGTCACCAGCGATTCCTCGGTTCAGCCTCTTGGTTGCAGGATACTTGGCTCCTGTATTCCTTCGTTCGTGAGAACTCAGGAGATCGACATGGTAGTGGTGTTTCCAGCCCCCTCTTATCCACGGTTCCCTTCGTGCCAAAACGGTGGGGACCCAATGGGAGATCCGCTCATCAACACTCACACCATTCGTGGACCTATCACGGACCACGGTGGTCCCAGGCATTCACACGGGACCAGACATCCCAGCCCACATCCTGGAGGCACACACAAGACATGTAGAAGCCCGCGAAAGCATCCGTGTTTCGCGGGAAAGTACATGCCCAAATAAGGAAGGCCCCGGGTCGGCTCGACCTGGGGAAGGTGAAGGGAGCAAGACGGTCAGCGGACAGGATAAAGGAGCCTCGTGGTCTGGCCAATTTTGGGAGCCAGGCCATCATTTTGGGTTAAGTGCGAGAAACGCGCTTAGAACGCCAAAAGGAGCTCAAAACACAAGAAACGATCGCTGCCACCATTCACCGTCCGTGAATCACTTGCACCGATCAGTTACAATCCTGAAAGAGTATCTAGGGCCTGTAGAAGGCTAGAATCCCAAGAGAGCAGTAACTTAGCTTACAGTGCCCTCTTGTGTCATGTTGCACGAAAGCCGCAACATGATAAAAGAAACTACGGAAAACAGCGTTTCCCGGTACTGACTGTCTTAAGGCCATGCAAGTTTCCCCGTAAGAAAGGAGCGAAAGCCCAGAGGAGTGCGGCAGAAGGCTGCACTTCTCTGGCAAAGTCGAGAACAAGGTGAAAAACAACAGAAAAAAGTTTAGGGGTTGCCACATGGAAGGAAAATTACCTACAATTACGAAATCTTTCCTAACAGATATCACATCTCATGTTATAGGAAGAGTCTCAGGTTTGGTATAAGCATTGAGATATCACATCTCTGCAATCGGAAGTGTCTCAGGATTGGGATGGGAAGGAGTTGGATATCCCATCTCATGTTATAGGACGGGTCTCAGGATTGTTATTAGAATCATTGAGATATCATATATATTGCATGCTGTAGGAAGGGTCTAAGGATTGGAATGGGAAGGACTTGGATATCACATCTCATGCTATGGATAGGCTCTCAGGTTTGGAAAGGGAAGGAGTTGGATATCACATTTCATGTTAGAGGAAGGATCTCAGGTTTGGTATTAGAGGCATTGAGATATCACATCTCATGCTATAGGAAGGGTCTCAGGATTGGAATGGGAAGGAGTTGGATATCACATCTCATGCTATAGGAAGGGTCTCAGGTTTGGTATAAGCATTGAGATATCACATCTCATGCTATAGGAAGGGTCTCAGGATTGGAATGGAAGGAGTTGGATATCACATCTCATGTTAAACGAAGGATCTCAGGTTTGGTATTAGAAGCATTGAGACATCACATCTCATGCTATAGGAAGGGTCTCAGGATTGGAATGGGAAGGAGTTGGATATCACATCTCATGCTATAGGAAGGGTCTCAGGCTTGGTATAAGCATTGAGATATCACATCTCATGCTATCGGAAGGGTCTCAGGATTGGAATGGGAAGGAGTTGTATATGACATCTCAAGCCATAGGAAGGGTCTCAGGTTTGGTATAAGCTTTGAGATATCACATCTCTGCTATCGGAAGGGTCTCAGGATTGGAATGGGAAGGAGTTGGATATCCCATCTCATGTTATAGGAAGAGTCTCAGGTTTGGTATTAGAAGCATTGAGATATCACATCTCATGCTATAGGAAGTGTCTCAGGATTGGAATGGGAAGGACTTGGATATCACATCTCATGCTATAGGGAGGGTCTCAAGTTTGATATTAGAAGCATTGAGATATCACATCTTATGCTATAGGAAGGGTCTCAGGATTGGAATGGGAAGGAGTAGGATATCACATCTCATGCTATAGGAAGGATCTCAGGTTTGGTATGAGCATTGAGATATCACATCTCTTCTATCGGAAGGGTCTCAGGATTGGAATGGGAAGAGTTGGATATTCCCATCTCATGTTATAGGAAGGGTCTCAGGTTTGGTATTAGAAGCATTGAGATATCACATCTCATGCTATAGGAAGGGTCTCAGGATTGGAATGGGAAGGACTTGGATATCACATCTCATGCTATAGGGAGGGTCTCAAGTTTGATATTAGAAGCATTGAGATATCACATCTCACGATATCGGAAGGGTCTCAGGATTGGAATGGGAAGGAGTTGGATATCACATCTCATGATAAAGGAAGGGTCTAAGGTTTGAAGGGGAAGGATTTGGATATCACATCTCATGTTATAGGACAGGTCTCAGGTTTGGTATTAGAAGCACTGAGATATCAAGTCTCATGGTATAGGAAGGGTCTCAGAATTGGAATCAGAAAGAGTTGGATATCACATCTCAAGCTATAGGAAGGGTCTCAGGATTGGAATGGGAAGGAGTTTGATATCACATCTCATGCAATAGTATGGGTCTCAGGTTTGGTATAAGCATTGGGATATCACATCTCATGCTATCGGAAGGGTATCAGGATTGGATTTGGAAGGAGCTGGATATCCCATCTCATGCTATACGAAGGGTCTCAGGTTGGAATGGGAAGGAGTTGGATATCACATCTCATGTTATAGGAAGGGTCTCAGGATTGGAATGGGAAGGACTTGGATATCACATCTCATGCTATAGGAAGGCTCTCAGGTTTGGAAGGGGAAAGAGTTGGATATCACATTTCATGTTAGAGGTAGGATCTCAGGTTTGGTATTAGAGGCATTGAGATATCACATCTCATGCTATCAGAAGGGTCTCAGGATTGGAATGGGAAGGAGTTGGATATCACATCTCATGCTAAAGGGAGGGTCTCAGGTTTGGAAGGGGAAGGATTTGGATATCACATCTCATGTTATAGGAAGGATCTCAGGTTTGGTATTAGAAGCATTGAGATATCACATCTCATGCTATCGGAAGGATCTCAGGTTTGGTATTAGAAGCATTGAGATATCACATCTCATGCTATCAGAATGGTCTCAGGATTGGAATCGGAAGGAGTTGGATATCACATCTCATGCTAAAGGGAGGGTCTCAGGTTTGGAAGGGGAAGGATTTGGATATCACATCTCATGTTATCAGAAGGATCTCAGGTTTGGTATTAGAAGTATTGAGATATCACATCTCATGCTATAGGAAGGGTCTCAGGATTGGAATGGGAAGGAGTTGGATATCACATCTCAAGCTATAGGAAGGGTCTCAGGTTTGGTATAAGCATTGAGATATCACATCACATGCTATAGGAAGGGTCTCAGGATTGGAATGGGAAGGAGTTGGATATCACATCTCATGTTATAGGAAAGATCTCAGGTTTGGTATTAGAAGCATTGAGACATCACATCTCATGTTATAGGAAGGGTCTCAGGATTGGAATGGGAAGAAGTTGGATATGACATCTCATGCCATAGGAAGGGTCTCAGGTTTGGTATAAGCATTGAGATATCACATCTCATGCTATAGGAAGGGTCTCAGGATTGGAATGGGAAGGAGTTGGATATCACATCTCAAGCTATAGGAAGGGTCTCAGGTTTGGTATAAGCATTGAGATATCACATCACATGCTATAGGAAGGGTCTCAGGATTGGAATGGGAAGGAGTTGGATATCACATCTCATGCTATAGGAAGAGTCTCAGGTTTGGTATAAGCATTGAGATATCACATCTCATGATATAGGAAGGGCTCAGGATTGGAATGGGAAGGAGTTGTATATGACATCTCATGCCATAGGAAGGGTCTCAGGTTTGGTATAAGCATTGAGATATCACATCACATGCTATAGGAAGGGTCTCAGGATTGGAATGGGAAGGACTTGGATATCACATCTCATGCTAAAGGGAGGGTCTCAGGTTTGGAAGGGGAAGGATTTGGATATCACATCTCATGTTATAGGAAGGATCTCAGGTTTGGTATAAGAAGCATTGAGATATCACATCTCATGCTATCGGAAGAATCTCAGATTTGGTATTAGAGGCATTGAGATATTACATCTCATGCTATCATAAGGGTCTCAGGATTGGAATGGGAAGGAGTTGGATATCACATCTCATGCTATAGGAAGGATCTCAGGTTTGGAACGGGAAGGAGTTGGATATCACATCTCATGCTATAGGAAGGGTCTCAGGTTTGGAACGGGAAGGAGTTGGATATCCCATCTCATGTTATAGGACTGGTCTCAGGTTTGGTATTAGAAGCATTGAGATATCACATCACATGCTGTAGGAAGGGTCTCAGGTTTGGAATGGGAAGGAATTGGATATCACATCTCATGTTATAGGAAGGGTCTCAGGTTTGGTATAAGCATTGAGATATCACATCTCTGCTATCGGAAGTGTCTCAGGATTGGAATGGGAAGGAGTTGGATATCACATCTCATGTTATAGGACGGGTCTCAGGTTTGTTATTAGAATCATTGAGATATCATATTGCATGCTGTAGGAAGGGTCTAAGGATTGGAATGGGAAGGACTTTGATATCACATCTCATGCTATAGGTAGGCTCTCAGGTTTGGAAAGGGAAGGAGTTGGATATCACATTTCATGTTAGAGGAAGGATCTCAGGTTTGGTATTAGAGCCATTGGATATCACATCTCATGCTATAGGAAGGGTCTCAGGATTGGAATGGGAAGGAGTTGGATATCACATCTCATGCTATAGGAAGGGTTTTAGGTTTGGTATAAGCATTGAAATATCACATCTCATGCTATAGGAAGGGTCTCAGGATTGGAATGGGAAGGATCTGTATATGACATCTCATGCCATAGGAAGGGTCTCAGGTTTGGTATAAGCATTGAGATATCACATCTCTGCTTTCGGAAGGGTCTCAGGATTGGAATGGGAAGGAGTTGGATATCCCATCTCATGTTATAGGAAGAGTCTCAGGTTTGGTATTAGAAGCATTGAGATATCACATCTCATGCTATAGGAAGTGTCTCAGGATTGGAATGGGAAGGACTTGGATATCACATCTCATGCTATAGGGAGGGTCTCAAGTTTGATATTAGAAGCATTGAGATATCACATCTCATGCTATAGGAAGGGTCTCAGTATTGGAATGGGAAGGAGTTGGATATCACATCTCATGCTATAGGAAGGGTCTCAGGTTTGGTATAAGCATTGAGATATCACATCTCTGCTATCGGAAGGGTCTCAGGATTGGAATGGGAAGGAGTTGGATATTCCCATCTCATGTTATAGGAAGGGTCTATCAGGTCTTAGCATGAGACTCTTCCTATAACATGAGATGTGATATCCAACTCCTTCCCATTCCAATCCTGAGACCCTTCCGATAGCTTGAGATGTGATATCTCAATGCTTCTAATATCAATACTGAGACCCTCCCTATAGCATGAGATGTGATATCTAAGTCCTTCCCATTCCAATCCTGAGACCCTTCTGATAGCAGAGATGTGATATCTCAATGCTTATACCAAACCTGAGACCCTTCCTATAGCATGAGATGTGATATCCAACTCCTTCCCATTCCAATCCTGAGACCCTTCCTATAGCATGATATGTGAAATCTCAATGCTTCTACCAAAACTGAGACCCTTCCTTTAGCATGAGATGTGATATCCAACTCCTTCCCATTCCAATCCTGAGACCAGTCCTATAGCATGAGATGTGATATCTCAATGCTTCTAATACCAAACCTGAGATCCATCCGATAGCATGTGATGTGATATCTCAATGCTTCTAATACCAAACCTGAGATCCTTCCTATAACATGAGATGTGATATCCGAATCCTTCCCCTTCTGAACCTGAGACCCTCCCTTTAGCATGAGATGTGATATCCAACTCCTTCCCATTCCAATCCTGATACCCTTCTGATAGCATGAGATGTGATATCTCAATGCCTCTAATACCAAACCTGAGATCCTAACTCTAACATGAAATGTGATATCCAACTCCTTCCCTTTCCAAACCTGAGAGCCTTCCTACAGCATGAGATGTGATATCCAAGTCCTTCCCATTCCAATCCTGAGACCCTTCCTATAACATGAGATGTCATATCCAACTCCTTCCCATTCCAACCTGAGACCCTTCCTATAGCATGAGATGGGATATCCAACTCCTTCCAAATCCAATCCTGATACCCTTCCGATAGCATGAGATGTGATATCCCAATGCTTCTACAAAACCTGAGACCCATACCATGGCATGAGATGTGATATCAAACTCCCGTCCTATACCATGAGACTTGATATCTCAATGCTTCTAATACCAAACCTGAGACCGGTCCAATAACATGAGATGTGATATCCAAATCCTTCCCCTTCCAAACCTTAGACCCTTCCTTTATCATGAGATGTGATATCCAAGTCCTTCCCATTCCATTCCTGAGACCCTTCCTATAGCATGAGATGTGATATCTCAATGCTTCTAATACCAAACCTGAGACCCTTCCAATAACATGAGATGTGATATCCAAGTCCTTCCCATTTCAATCCTGAGACCCTTCCTATAGCATGAGATGTGATATCTCAATGCTTCTAATACCAAACCTGAGACCCTTCCTATAACATGAATTCTGATATCCAAGTCCTTCCCATTCCAATCCTGAGACCCTTCCAATAGCAGAGATGTGATATCTCAATGCTTCTAATATCAAACCTGAGACCTGCCCTATAACATGAGATGGGATATCCAACTCCTTCCCGTTCCAAACCTGATACCCTTCCTATAGCATGAGATGTGATATCCAATTCCTTCCCATCCCAATCCTGAGACACCTCCGATAGCAGAGATGTGATATCTCAATGCTTATACCAAACCTGAGACTCTTCCTATAACATGAGATGTGATATCTAACTCCTTCCCGTTCCAAACCTGAGACCCTTCCTATAGCATGAGATGTGATATCCAACTCCTTCCCATTCCAATCCTGAGACCCTTCCTATAGCATGAGATGTGATATCTCACTGCTTATACCAAATCTGAGACCCTTCCTATAGCATAAGATGTGATATCCAACTCCTTCCCATTCCAATCCTGAGACCCTTCCTATAGCATGAGATGTGATATCTCAATGCTTCTAATACCAAACCTGAGATCCTTCCTATAACATGAGATGTGATATCCAACTCCTTCCCATTCCAATCCTGAGACCCTTATGATAGCATGAGATGTGATATCTCAATGCCTCTAATACCAAACCTGAGATACTTCCGATAGCATGAGATGTGATATCTCAATGCTTTTAATACCAAACCTGAGATCCTTCCTATAACATGAGATGTGATTTCCAAATCCTTCCCCTTCCAAACCTGAGACACTCCCTTTAGCATGAGATGTGATATACAACTCCTTCCCATTCCAATCCTGAGACCCTTCTGATAGCATGAGATGTGATATCTCAATGCCTCTAATACCAAACCTGAGATCCTACCTCTAACATGAAATGTGATATCCATCTCCTTCCCTTTCCAAACCTGAGACCCTGCCTATAGCATGAGATGTGATATTCAAGTCCTTCCCATTCCAATCCTGAGACCCTTCCTATAGCATGTGATGTGATATCTCAATGCGTATACCAAACCTGAGACCCTTCCTATGGCATGAGATGTCATATACAACTCCTTCCCATTCCAATCCTGAGACCCTTCCTATAGCATGAGATGTGATATCTCAATGCTTATACCAAACCTGAGACCCTTCCTATAGCATGAGATGTGATATCCAACTTCTTCCCATTCCAATCCTAAGACCCTTCCTATAACATGAGATGTGATGTCTCAATGCTTCTAATACCAAACCTGAGATCTTTCCTATAACATGAGATGTGATATCCAACTCCTTCCCATTCCAATCCTGAGACCCTTCCTATAGCATGAGATGTGATATCTCAATGCTTATACCAAACCTGAGACCCTTCCTATAGCTTGAGATGTGATATCCAACTCCTTCCCATTCCAATCCTGAGACCCTTCCTATAGCATGAGATGTGATATCTCAAGGCCTCTAATACCAAACCTGAGATCCTTCCTCTAACATGAAATGTGATATCCAACTCCTTCCCCTTCCTAACCTGAGACCCTTCCTATAGCATGAGATGTGATATCCAACTCCTTCCCATTCCAATCCTGAGACCCTTCCGATAGCTTGAGATGTGATATCTCAATGCTTCTAATATCAATACTGAGACCCTCCCTATAGCATGAGATGTGATATCTAAGTCCTTCCCATTCCAATCCTGAGACCCTTCCGATAGCAGAGATGTGATATCTCAATGCTTATACCAAACCTGAGACCCTTCCTATAGCATGAGATGTGATATCCAACTCCTTCCCATTCCAATCCTGAGACCCTTCCTATAGCATGATATGTGAAATCTCAATGCTTCTACCAAAACTGAGACCCTTCCTTTAGCATGAGATGTGATATCCAACTCCTTCCCATTCCAATCCTGAGACCAGTCCTATAGCATGAGATGTGATATCTCAATGCTTCTAATACCAAACCTGAGATCCTTCCTATAACATGAGATGTGATATCCAACTCCTTCCCATTCCAATCCTGAGACCCTTCCTATAGCATGAGATGTGATATCTCAATGCTTCTAATACCAAACCTGAGATCCTTCCGATAGCATGAGATGTGATATCTCAATGCTTCTAATACCAAACATGAGATCCTTCCTATAACATGAGATGTGATATCCAAATCCTTCCCCTTCCGAACCTGAGACCCTCCCTTTAGCATGAGATGTGATATCCCACTCCTTCCCATTCCAATCCTGATACCCTTCTGATAGCATGAGATGTGATATCTCAATGCCTCTAATACCAAACCTGAGATCCTACCTCTAACATGAAATGTGATATCCAACTCCTTCCCTTTCCAAACCTGAGAGCCTTCCTACAGCATGAGATGTGATATCCAAGTCCTTCCCATTCCAATCCTGAGACCCTTCCTATAACATGAGATGTCATATCCAACTCCTTCCCATTCCAACCTGAGACCCTTCCTATAGCATGAGATGGGATATCCAACTCCTTCTTATGCCAAACCTGAGACCCTTCCTATGGCATGATATGTGATATCCAACTCCTTGCCATTCAAATCCTGAGACCCTTCCTATAGCATGAGAAGGGATATCCAACTCCTTCCCAATCCAATCCTGAGACCCTTCCGATAGCAGAGATGTGATATCTCAACGCTTCTACCAAACCTGAGACCCTTCCTATAACATGAGATGTGATATCCAATTCCTTCCCATTCCAAACCTGAGACCCTTACTATTGGATGAGATGTGATATCCAACTCCTTCCCATTCCAACCCTGAGACCCTTCCTATACCATGAGATGTGATATCTCAATGCTTCTAATACCAAACCTGGGTCCCGTCCTATAACATGAGATATGATATCCAAATCCTTCCCCTTCCAAACCTGAGAACCTTCCTTTAGCATGAGATGTGATATCCAAATACTTCCCATTCCAATCCTAAAACCCTTCCTATAGCATGAGATGTGATATCTCAATGTTTCTAATAAAAAACCTGAGACCCTTCCTATAGCAAGAGATGCGATATCCAAATCCTTCGCATTCCAATCCTGAGACCCTTCCTATAACATGAGATGTGATATCCAACTCCTTCCCATTCCAACCTGAGACCCTTCCTATAGCATGGGAAGGGATATCCAACTCCTTCCCAATCCAATCCTGAGACCCTTCCGATAGCAGAGATGTGATATCTCAATGCTTATACCAAACCTGAGACCCTTCCTATGGCATGAGATGTGATATCCAACTCCTTGCCATTCAAATCCTGAGACCCTCCCTATAACAAGAGATGTCATATCCAACTCCTTCCCATTCCAAACCTGAGATCCTTCCTTTAGCATGAGATGTAATATCCAAATCCTTCACATTCCAATCCGGAGACCCTTCCTATAGCATGAGATGTGATATCTCAATGCTTCTAATACCAAACATGAGATCCTTCCTATAACATGAGATGTGATATCCAACTCCTTCCCATTCCAAACCTGAGACCCTTCCGATAGCATGAGATGTGATATCTCAATGCTTCAAAAACCAAACATGAGAACCATCCTATAACATGAGATGTGAAATCCAAATCCTTACCTTCCCAAACCTGAGACTCTTCCTATAGCATGAGATGTGATATCTCAATGCTTCTACCAAACCTTAAACCCTTCCTATAGCATGAGAAGTGATATCCAACTCCTTCCCATTCCAATCCTGAGACACTTCCTATAGCATGAGATGTGATATCACAATGCTTCTAATACCAAACCTGAGACCCGTCCTATAACATGAGATGTGATATCCAAATCCTTCCCCTTCCAAACCTTAGACCCTTCCTTTATCATGAGATGTGATATCCAAGTCCTTCCCATTCCATTCCTGAGACCCTTCCTATAGCATGAGATGTGATATCTCAATGCTTCTAATACCAAACCTGAGACCCTTCCTATAACATGAGATGTGATATCCAAGTCCTTCCCATTCCAATCCTGAGACCCTCCCTTTAGCATGAGATGTGATATCCAACTCCTTCCCATTCCAATCCTGAGACCGTTCTGATAGCATGAGATGTGATATCTCAATGCTTCTAATACCAAACCTGAGATCCTTCCGATAGCATGAGATGTGATATTTCAATTCTTCTAATACCAAACCTGAGATCCTTCCTATAACACGAGATGTGATATTCAAATCCTTCCCCTTCCAAACCTGAGACCCTCCCTTTAGCATGAGATGTGATATCCAACTCCTTCCCATTCCAATCCTGAGACCCTTCTGATAGCATGAGATGTTATATCTCAATGCCTCTAATACCAAACCTGAGATTCTACCTCTAACATGAAATGTGATATCCAACTCCTTCCCCTTCCAAACCTGGGAGCCTTCCTATAACATGAGATGTGATATCGAAGTCCTTCCCATTCCAATCCTGAGACCCTTCCTATAACATGAGATGTGATATCCAACTCCTTCCCATTCCAATCCTGAGACCCTTCCTATAGCATGAGATGTGATGTCTCAATGCTTCTAATACCAAATCTGAGATCCTTCCTATAACATGAGATGTGATATCCAACTCCTTCCATTCCAATCCTGAGACCCTTCCTATAGCATGGGATGTGATATTTCAATGCTTATAGCAAACCTGAGACCCTTCCTATAGCATGAGATGTGATATCCAAATCCTTCCCATTCCAATCGTGAGACCCTTCCTATAGCATGAGATGTGATATCTCAATGCCTCTAATACCAAACCTGAGATCCTTCCTCTAACATGAAATGTGATATCCAAATCCTTCCCTTTCCAAACCTGAGAGCCTACCTATAGCATGAGATGTGATATCCAACTCCTTCCCATTCCAATCCTGAGACCCTTCCTATAGCATGAGATGTGATATCTCAATGCTTATACCAAACCTGAGACCCTTCCTATAGCATGAGATGTGATATCCAAATCCTTCCCATTCCAATCCTGAGACCCTTCCTATAGCATGGGATGTGATATCTCAATGCCTCTAATACCAAACCTGAGATCCTTCCTTGAACATGAAATGTGATATCCCACTCCTTCCCTTTCCAAACCTGAGAGTCTACCTATAGCATGAGATGTGATATCCAAGTCCTTCCCATTCCAATCCTTAGACACTTCCTACAGCATGAGATGTGATATCTCAATGATTCTATTACCAAACCTGAGACCCGTCCTATAACATGAGATGGGATATCCAACTCCTTCCCATTTCAATCCTGAGAAACTTCCGATAGCAGAGATGTGATATCTCAATGCTTAGACCAAACCTGAGACCCTTCCTATAACATGAGATGTGATATCCAACTCCTTCCCGTTCCAAACCTGAGACCCTTTCTATAGCAAGAATCTAATATCCAACTCCTTCCCATTCCAATCCTGAGACCATTCCTATAGCATGAGATGTGATATCTCAATGCTTCTAATACCAAACTTGAGACCCTTCCTATAACATGAGATGTGATATCCAAGTCCTTCCCATTCCAATCCTGAGACCCTCCCTTTAGCATGAGATGTGATATCCAACTCCTTCCCATTCCAATCCTGAGACCGTTCTGATAGCATGAGATGTGATATCTCAATGCTTCTAATACCAAACCTGAGATCCTTCCGATAGCATGAGATGTGATATTTCAATTCTTCTAATACCAAACCTGAGATCCTTCCTATAACACGAGATGTGATATTCAAATCCTTCCCCTTCCAAACCTGAGACCCTCCCTTTAGCATGAGATGTGATATCCAACTCCTTCCCATTCCAATCCTGAGACCCTTCTGATAGCATGAGATGTTATATCTCAATGCCTCTAATACCAAACCTGAGATTCTACCTCTAACATGAAATGGGATATACAACTCCTTCCCCTTCCAAACCTGGGAGCCTTCCTATAACATGAGATGTGATATCGAAGTCCTTCCCATTCCAATCCTGAGACCCTTCCTATAACATGAGATGTGATATCCAACTCCTTCCCATTCCAATCCTGAGACCCTTCCTATAGCATGAGATGTGATGTCTCAATGCTTCTAATACCAAATCTGAGATCCTTCCTATAACATGAGATGTGATATCCAACTCCTTCCATTCCAATCCTGAGACCCTTCCTATAGCATGGGATGTGATATTTCAATGCTTATAGCAAACCTGAGACCCTTCCTATAGCATGAGATGTGATATCCAAATCCTTCCCATTCCAATCGTGAGACCCTTCCTATAGCATGAGATGTGATATCTCAATGCCTCTAATACCAAACCTGAGATCCTTCCTCTAACATGAAATGTGATATCCAAATCCTTCCCTTTCCAAACCTGAGAGCCTACCTATAGCATGAGATGTGATATCCAACTCCTTCCCATTCCAATCCTGAGACCCTTCCTATAGCATGAGATGTGATATCTCAATGCTTATACCAAACCTGAGACCCTTCCTATAGCATGAGATGTGATATCCAAATCCTTCCCATTCCAATCCTGAGACCCTTCCTATAGCATGAGATGTGATATCTCAATGCCTCTAATACCAAACCTGAGATCCTTCCTTGAACATGAAATGTGATATCCCACTCCTTCCCTTTCCAAACCAGAGAGTCTACCTATAGCATGAGATGTGATATCCAAGTCCTTCCCATTCCAATCCTTAGACACTTCCTACAGCATGAGATGTGATATCTCAATGATTCTATTACCAAACCTGAGACCCGTCCTATAACATGAGATGGGATATCCAACTCCTTCCCATTTCAATCCTGAGAAACTTCCGATAGCAGAGATGTGATATCTCAATGCTTAGACCAAACCTGAGACCCTTCCTATAACATGAGATGTGATATCTCAATGCTTCTAATACCAAACCTGAGATCCTTCCTATGACATGAGATGTGATATCCAATTCCTTCCCATTCCAAACCTGAGACCCTTCCTATAGCATGAGATGTGATATCTCAATGCTTCTAATACCAAACCTGAGATCCTTCCTATAACATGAGATGTGATATCCAAATCCTTCCCCTTCCAAACCAGAGACCCTCCCTTTAGCATGAGATGTGATATCCAACTCCTTCCCATTCCAATCCTGAGACATTTCTGATAGCATGAGATGTGATATCTCAATGCTTCTAATACCAAACCTGAGATCCTTCCTATGACATGAGATGTGATATCCAATTCCTTCCCATTCCAAACCTGAGACCCTTCCTATAGCATGAGATGTGATATCTCAATGCTTCTAATACCAAACCTGAGATCCTTCCTATAACATGAGATGTGATATCCAAATCCTTCCCCTTCCAAACCAGAGACCCTCCCTTTAGCATGAGATGTGATATCCAACTCCTTCCCATTAAAATCCTGAGACATTTCTGATAGCATGAGATGTGATATCTCAATGCCTCTAATACCAAACCTGAGATCCTACCTCTAAAATGAAATGTGATATCCAACTCCTTCCCCTTGCAAACCTGAGAGCCTTCCTATAGCATGAGATGTGATATCGAAGTATTTCCCATTCCAATCCTGAGACCCTTCCTATAACATGAGATGTGATATCCAACTCCTTCCCATTCCAACCTGAGACCCTTCCTATAGCATGAGATGGGATATCCAACTACTTCCAAATCCAATCCTGATACCCTTCCGATAGCATGAGATGTGATATCTCAATCCCTCTAATACCAAACCTGAGATCCTTCCTATAACATGAGATGTGATATCAAAATCCTTCCCCTTCCAAACCTGAGACCCTCCCTTTAGCATGAGATGTGATATCCAACTCCTTCCCATTCCAATCCTGAGACCCTTCCGATAGCAGAGATGTGATATCTCAATGCTGATACCAAACCTGAGACCCTTCCTATGGCATGAGATGTCATATACAACTCCTTCCCATTCCAATCCTGAGACCATTCCTATAGCATGAGATGTGATATCTCAATGCTTCTAATACCAAACCTGAGATCCTTCCTATGACATGAGATGTGATATCCAATTCCTTCCCATTCCAAACCTGAGACCCTTCCTATAGCATGAGATGTGATATCTCAATGCTTCTAATACCAAACCTGAGATCCTTCCTATAACATGAGATGTGATATCCAAATCCTTCCCCTTCCAAACCAGAGACCCTCCCTTTAGCATGAGATGTGATATCCAACTCCTTCCCATTCCAATCCTGAGACATTTCTGATAGCATGAGATGTGATATCTCAATGCCTCTAATACCAAACCTGAGATCCTACCTCTAACATGAAATGTGATATCCAACTCCTTCCCCTTGCAAACCTGAGAGCCTTCCTATAGCATGAGATGTGATATCGAAGTATTTCCCATTCCAATCCTGAGACCCTTCCTATAACATGATATGTGATATCCAACTCCTTCCCATTCCAACCTGAGACCCTTCCTATAGCATGAGATGGGATATCCAACTACTTCCAAATCCAATCCTGACACCCTTCCGATAGCATGAGATGTGATATCTCAATCCCTCTAATACCAAACCTGAGATCCTTCCTATAACATGAGATGTGATATCAAAATCCTTCCCCTTCCAAACCTGAGACCCTCCCTTTAGCATGAGATGTGATATCCAACTCCTTCCCATTCCAATCCTGAGACCCTTCTGATAGCATGAGATGTGATATTCAATGCCTCTAATACCAAACCTGAGATCCTACCTCTAACATGAAATGTGATATCCAACTCCTTCCCTTTCCAAACGTGAGAGCCTCCCTATAGCATGAGATGGGATATTCAAGTCCTTCCCATTCCAATCCTGAGACCCTTCCTATAGCATGAGATGTGATATCTCAATGCTTCTAATACCAAACCTGAGACCCTTCCTATAACATAAGATGGGATATCCAACTCCTTCCCATTCCAATCCTGAGACCCTTCCGATAGCAGAGATGTGATATCTCAATGCTGATACCAAACCTGAGACCCTTCCTATGGCATGAGATGTCATATACAACTCCTTCCCATTCCAATCCTGAGACCCTTCCTATAGCATGGGATGTGATATCTCAATGCTTATACCAAACCTGAGACCCTTCCTATAGCATGAGATGTGATATCCAACTCCTTCCCATTCCAATCCTGAGACCCTTCCTATAACATGAGATGTGATGTCTCAATGCTTCTAATACCAAACCTGAGATCCTTCCTATGGCATGAGATGTCATATAAAACTCCTTCCCATTCCATTCCTGAGACCCTTCCTATAGCATGAGATGTGATGTCCAACTCCTTCCCATTCCAATCCTGAGACCCTTCCTATAGCATGAGATGTGATATCCAAATCCTTCCCATTCCAATCGTGAGACCCTTCCTATAGCATGAGATGTGATATCCAAAACCTTCCCTTTCCAAAACTGAGAGCCTACCTATAGCATGCGATGTGATATCCAACTCCTTCCCATTCCAATCCTGAGACCCTTCCTATAGCATGAGATGTGATATCTCAATGCTTATACCAAACCTGAGACCCTTCCTATAGCATGAGAAGTGATATCCAAATCCTTCCCATTCCAATCCTGAGACCCTTCCTATAGCATGAGATGTGATATCCAAATCCTTCCCCTTCCAAACCTGAGACCCTCCCTTTAGCATGAGATGTGATATCCAACTCCTTCCCATTCCAATCCTGAGACCCTTCTGATAGCATGAGATGTTATATCTCAATGCCTCTAATACCAAACCTGAGATCCTACCTCTAACATGAAATGTGATATCCAACTCCTTCCCCTTCTAAACCTGGGAGCCTTCCTATAACATGAGATGTGATATCGAAGTGCTTCCCATTCCAATCCTGAGACCCTTCCTATAACATGAGATGTGATATCCAACTCCTTCCCATTCCAATCCTGAGACCCTTCCTATAGCATGAGATGGGATGTCTCAATGCTTCTAATACCAAATCTGAGATCCTTCCTATAACATGAGATGTGATATCCAACTCCTTCCCATTACAATCTTGAGACCGTTTCTATAGCATGAGATGTGATATCTCAATGCTTATACCAAACCTGAGACCCTTCCTATAGCATGAGATGTGATATCCAAATCCTTCCCATTCCAATCGTGAGACCCTTCCTATAGCATGAGATGTGATATCTCAATGCCTCTAATACCAAACCTGAGATCCTACCTCTAAAATGAAATTTGATATGCAACTCCTTCCCCTTCCAAACCTGATAGCCTTCCTATAGCATGAGATGTGATATCCAAGTCCTTCCCATTCCAATCCTGATACCCTTCCTATAACATGAGATGTGATATCCAATTCCTTCCCATTCCAACCTGAGACCCTTCCTATAGCATGAGATGGGATATCCAACTCCTTCCAAATCCAATCCTGATACCCTTCCGATAGCATGAGATGTGATTTCCCAATGCTTCTACAAAACCTGAGACCCATACATGGCATGAGATGTGATATCAAACTCCTTCCCATTCCAATCCTGAGACACTTCCTATAGCATGAGATGTGATATCTCAATGCTTCTAATACCAAACCTGAGACTCTTCCTATAACATGAGATGGGATATCCAACTCTTTCCCATTCCAATCCTGAGACCCTTCCGATAGCAGAGATGTGATATCTCAATGCTTATACCAAACCTGAGACCCTTCCTATAGCATGAGATGTCATATACAACTCCTTCCCATTCCAATCCTGAGACCCTTCCTATAGCATGAGATGTGATATCTCAATGCTTATACCAAACCTGAGACCCTTCCTATAGCATGAGATGTGATATCCAACTCCTTCCCATTTCAATCCTGAGACCCTTCCTATAGCATGAGATGTGATGTCTCAATGCTTCTAATACCAAACCTGAGATCCTTCCTATAACATCAGATGT
Source organism: Ambystoma mexicanum (assembly GCF_040938575.1). Taxonomy (NCBI): domain Eukaryota; kingdom Metazoa; phylum Chordata; class Amphibia; order Caudata; family Ambystomatidae; genus Ambystoma; species Ambystoma mexicanum. The sequence continues at coordinate 12,248,147 of NW_027182466.1, read as the reverse complement.
GATATCCAACTCCTTCCCATTCCAATCCTGAGACCCTTCCTATAGCATGAGATGTGATATCTCAATGTTCATACCAAACCTGAGACCCTTCCTATAGCATGAGATGTGATATCCAACTCCTTCCCATTCCAATCCTGAGACCCTTCCTATAGCATGAGATGTGATATCTCAATGCCTCTAATACCAAATCTGAGATCCTTCCTCTAACATGAAATGTGATATCCAACTCCTTCCCTTTCCAAACCTGAGAGCCTACCTATAGCATGAGATGTGATATCCAAGACCTTCCCATTCCAATCCTTAGACCCTTCCTACAGCATACAATATGATATCTCAATGATTCTAATAACAAACCTGAGACCCGTCCTATAACATGAGATGTGATATCCAACTCCTTCCCATTCCAATCCTGAGACACTTCCGATAGCAGAGATGTGATATCTCAATGCTTATTCCAAACCTGAGACCCTTCCTATAGCATGAGATGTGATATCCAACTCCTTCCCGTTCCAAACCTGAGACCCTTCCTATAGCATATGTGATATCCAACTCCTTCCCATTCCAAACATGAGACCCTTCCTATAGCATGAGATGTGATATCCAACTCCTTCCCATTCCAATCCTGAGACCCTTCCTATAGCATGAGATGTGATATCTCAATGCCTCTAATACCAAACCTGAAATCCTTCCTCTAACATGAAATGTGATATCCAACTCCTTCCCTTTCCAAACCTGAGAGCCTACCTATAGCATGAGATGTGATATCCAAGACCTTCCCATTCCAATCCTTAGACCCTTCCTACAGCATACAATATGATATCTCAATGATTCTAATAACAAACCTGAGACCCGTCCTATAACATGAGATATGATATCCAACTCCTTCCCATTCCAATCCTGAGACACTTCCGATAGCAGAGATGTGATATCTCAATGCTTATTCCAAACCTGAGACCCTTCCTATAGCATGAGATGTGATATCCAACTCCTTCCCGTTCCAAACCTGAGACCCTTCCTATAGCATATGTGATATCCAACTCCTTCCCATTCCAAACATGAGACCCTTCCTATAGCAAGAATGTAATATCCAACTCCTTCCCATTCCAATCCTGAGACCCTTCCTACAGCATGCGATGTGATATCTCAATGCTTCTAATACCAAACCTGAGACCCGTCCTATAACATGAGATGGGATATCCAACTCCTTCCCGTTCCAAACCTGAGACCCTTCCTATAGCATGAGATGTGATATCCAACTCCTTCCCATCCCAATCCTGAGACACTTCCGATTGCAGAGATGTGATATCTCAATGCTTATACCAAACCTGAGACTCTTCCTATAACATGAGATGTGATATCCAAATCCTTCCCGTTCCAAACCTGAGACCCTTCCTATAGCATAAGATGTGATATCCAACTCCTTCCCATTCCAATCCTGAGACCCTTCCGATAGCATGAGATGTGATATCTCAATGCTTCTAATACCAAACCTGAGATCCTTCTTATAACATATGATGTGATATCCAAATCCTTCCCCTTCCAAACCTGAGACCCTCCCTTTAGCATGAAATGTGATATCCAACTCCTTCCCATTCCAATCCTGAGACCCTTATGATAGCATGAGATGTGATATCTCAATGCCTCTAATACCAAACCTGAGATACTTCCGATAGCATGAGATGTGATATCTCAATGCTTCTAATACCAAACCTGAGATCCTTCCTATAACATGAGATGTGATATCCAAATCCTTCCCCTTCCAAACCTGAGACCCTCCCTTTAGCATGAGATGTGATATCCAACTCCTTCCCATTCCAATCCTGAGACCCTTCTGATAGCATGAGATGTGATATCTCAATGCCTCTAATACCAAACCTGAGATCCTACCTCTAACATGAAATATGATATCCAACTCCTTCCCTTTCCAAACCTGAGATCCTGCCTATAGCATGAGATGTGATATCCAAGTCCTTCCCATTCCAATCCTGAGACCCTTCCTATAGCATGAGATGTGATATCTCAATGCTTATACCAAACCTGAGACCCTTCCTATGGCATGAGATGCCATATACAACTCCTTCCCATTCCAATCCTGAGACCCTGCTTATAGCATGAGATGTGATATCTCAATGCTTCTAATGCCAAACCTGAGATCTTTCCTATAACATGAGATGTGATATCCAACTCCTTCCCATTCCAATCCTGAGACCATTCCTATAGCATGAGATGTGATATCTCAATGCTTATACCAAACCTGAGACCCTTCCTATAGCTTGAGATGTGATATCCAACTCCATCCCATTCCAATACTGAGACCCTTCCTATAGCATGAGATGTGATATCTCAATGCCTCTAATACCAAACCTGAGATCCTTCCTCTAACATGAAATGTGATATCCAACTCCTTCCCCTTCCAAACCTGAGAGCCTTCCTATAGCATGAGATATGATATCCAAGTCCTTTCCATTCCAATCCTGAGACCCTTCCTATAACATGAGATGTGATATCCAACTCCTTCCCATTCCAACCTGAGACCCTTCCTATAGCATGAGATGGGATATCCAACTCCTTCCAAATCCAATCCTGATACCCTTCCGATAGCATGAGATGTGATATCCCAATGCTTCTACCAAACCTGAGACCCATACTATGGCATGAGATGTGATATCAAACTGCTTCCAATTCTAACCTGAGACCCTTCCTATAGCATGAGATGGGATATCCAACTCCTTCCAAATCCAATCCTGAAATCCTTCCTATAGCTTGAGATGTGATATCCAACTCCATCCCATTCCAATACTGAGACCCTTCCTATAGCATGAGATGTGATATCTCAATGCCTCTAATACCAAACCTGAGATCCTACCTCTAACATGAAATGTGATATCCAACTCTTTCCCGTTGCAAACCTGAGAGCCTTCCTAAAGCATGAGATGTGATATCCAAGTCCTTCCCATTCCAATCCTGAGACCCTTCCTATAACATGAGATGTGATATCCAACTCCTTCCCATTCCAACCTGAGACCCTTCCTATAGCATGAGATGGGATATCCAACTCCTTCCAAATCCAATCCTGATACCCTTCCGATAGCATGAGATGTGATATCCCAATGCTTCTACCAAACCTGAGACCCATACTATGGCATGAGATGTGATATCAAACTCCTTCCCATTCCAATCCTGTGACCCTTCCTATAGCTTGAGATGTGATATCCAACTCCTTCCCATTCCAATTCTGAGACCCTTCCTATACAATGAGACTTGATATCTCAATGCTTCTAATACCAAACCTGAGAGCCGTCCTATAACATGAGATGTGATATCCAAATCCTTCCCCTTCCAAACCTTAGACCCTTCCTTTATCATGAGATGTGATATCCAACTCCTTCCCATTCCAATCCTGAGACTCTTCCGATATCATGAGATGTGATATCTCAATGCTTCTAATATCAAACTTGAGACCCTCCCTATAGCATGAGATGTGATATCCAAGTCCTTCCCATTCCAATCCTGAGACCCTTCCTATAGCATGAGATATGATATCTCAATGCTTCTAATACCAAACCTGAGACCCTTCCTATAACATGAGATGGGAATATCCAACTCCTTCCCATTCCAATCCTGAGACCCTTCCGATAGCAGAGATGTGATATCTCACTGCTTATACCAAACCTGAGACCCTTCCTATAGCATGAGATGTGATATCCAACTCCTTCCCATTCCAATCCTGAGACACTTCCTATAGCATGAGATGTGATATCTCACTGCTTATACCAAACCTGAGACCCTTCCTATAGCATGAGATGTGATATCCAACTCCTTCCCATTCCAATCCTGAGACCCTTCCTATAGCATGAGATGTGATATCTCAATGCTTCTAATATCAAACTTGAGACCCTCCCTATAGCATGAGATGTGATACCCAAGTCCTTCCCATTCCAATCCTGAGACCCTTCCTACAGCATGCGATGTGATGTCTCAATGCTTCTAATACCAAACCTGAGACTCTTCCTATAACATGAGATGGGATATCCAACTCCTTCCCATTCCAATCGTGAGACCCTTCCGATAGCAGAGATGTGATATCTCAATGCTTATACCAAACCTAAGACCCTTCCTATGGCATGAGATGTCATATACAACTCCTTCCCATTCCAATCCTGAGACCCTTCCTATAGCATGAGATGTGATATCTCAATGCTTATACCAAACCTGAGACCCTTCCTATAGCATGAGATGTGATATCCAACTCCTTCCCATTCCAATCCTGAGACCCTTCCTATAGCATGAGATGTGATGTCTCAATGCTTCTAATACCAAACCTGAGATCCTTCCTATAACATGAGATGTGATATCCAACTCCTTCCCATTCCAATCCCGAGACCCTTCCTATAGCATGAGATGTGATATCTCAATGCTTATACCAAACCTGAGACCCTTCCTATAGCATGAGATGTGATATCCAACTCCTTCCCATTCCAATCCTGAGACTCTTCCTATAGCATGAGATGTGATATCTCAATGCCTCTAATACCAAACCTGAGATCCTTCCTCTAACATGAAATGTGATATCCAACTCCTTCCCATTACAAACCTGAGAGCCTACCTATAGCATGAGATGTGATATCCAAGTTCTTCCCATTCCAATCCTTAGACCCTTCCTACAGCATGCAATATGATATCTCAATGATTCTAATAACAAACCTGAGACCCGTCCTATAACATGAGATGGGATATCCAACTCCTTCCCATTCCAATCCTGAGACACTTCCGATAGCAGAGATGTGATATCTCAATGCTTATACCAAACCTGAGACCCTTCCTATAACATGAGATGTGATATCCAACTCCTTCCCGGTCCAAACCTGAGACCCTTCATATAGCATATGTGATATCCAACTCCTTCCCATTCCAAACATGAGACCCTTCCTATAGCAAGAGTGTAATATCCAACTCCTTCCCATTCCAATCCTGAGACCATTCCTATAGCATGAGATGTGATATCTCAATGCTTCTAATACCAAACCTGAGATCCTTCCTATGACATGAGATGTGATATCCAATTCCTCCCCATTCCAAACCTGAGAACCTTCCTACAGCATGCGATGTGATATCTCAATGCTTCTAATACCAAACCCGAGACCAGTCCTATAACATGAGATTGGATATCCAACTCCTTCCCCTTCCAAACCTGAGACTCTTCCTATAGCATGAGATGTGATATCCAACTTCTTCCCATTCCAATCCTGAGACCCTTCCTATAACATGAGAGATGTGATGTCTCAATGCTTCTAATACCAAACCTAAGATCTTTCCTATAACATGAGATGTGATATCCAACTCCTTCCCATTCCAATCCTGAGACCCTTCCTATAGCATGAGATGTGATATCTCAATGCTTATACCAAACCTGAGACCCTTCCTATAGCTTGAGATGTGATATCCAACTCCTTCCCATTCCAATCCTGAGACCCTTCCTATAGCATGAGATGTGATATCTCAAGGCCTCTAATACCAAACCTGAGATCCTTCCTCTAACATGAAATGTGATATCCAACTCCTTCCCCTTCCAAACCTGAGAGCCTTCCTATAACATGAAATGTGATATCCAATTCCTTCCCATTCCAACCTGAGACCCTTCCTATAGCATGAGATGGGATATCCAACTCCTTCCAAATCCAATACTGATACCCTTCCGATAGCATGAGATGTGATATCCCAATGCTTCTACGAAACCTGAGACCCATACTATGGCATGAGATGTGATATCAAACTCCTTCCCATTCCAATCCTGAGACCCTACCTATAGCTTGAGATGTGATATCCAACTCCTTCCCATTCCAATTCTGAGACCCTTCCTATACCATGAGACTTGATATCTCAATGCTTCTAATACCAAACCTGAGACCCGTCCTATAACATGAGATGTGATATCCAAATCCTTCCCCTTCCAAACCTTAGACCCTTCCTTTATCATGAGATGTGATATCCAATTCCTTCCCATTCCAATCCTGAGACCCTTCCGATATCATGAGATTTGTTATCTCAATGCTTCTAATATCAAACTTGAGACCCTCCCTATAACATGAGATGTGACATCCAAGTCCTCCCCATTCCAATCCTGAGACCCTTCCTATAGCATGAGATGTGATATCTCAATGCTTCTAATACCAAACCTGAGACCCTTCCTATAACATGATTTGGGATATCCAACTCCTTCCCATTCCAATCCTGAGACCGTTCCGATAGCAGAGATGTGATAACTCAATGCTTATACCAAACCTGAGACCCTTCCTATGGCCTGAGATGTCATATGCAACTCCTTCCCATTCCAATCCTGAGACCCTTCCTATAGCATGAGATGTGATATCTCAATGCCTCTAATACAAACCTGAAATCCTTCCCCTAACATGAAATGTGATATCCAACTCCTTCCCTTTCCAAACCTGAGAGCCTACCTATAGCATGAGATGTGATATCCAAGACCTTCCCATTCCAATCCTTAAACCCTTCCTACATCATACAATATGATATCTCAATGATTCTAATAACAAACCTGAGACCCGTCCTATAACATGAGATGTGATATCCAACTCCTTCCCATTCCAATCCTGAGACACTTCCGATAGCAGAGATGTGATATCTCAATGCTTATTCCAAACCTGAGACCCTTCCTATAGCATGAGATGTGATATCCAACTCCTTCCCTTTCCAAACCTGAGACCCTTCCTATAGCATATGTGATATCCAACTCCTTCCCATTCCAAACATGAGACCCTTCCTATAGCAAGAATGTAATATCCAACTCCTTCCCATTCCAATCCTCAGACCCTTCCTACAGCATGCGATGTGATATCTCAATGCTTCTAATACCAAACCTGAGACCCGTCCTATAACATGAGATGGGATATCCAACTCCTTCCCGTTCCAAACCTGAGACCCTTCCTATAGCATGAGATGTGATATCCAACTCCTTCCCATCCCAATCCTGAGACACTTCCGATTGCAGAGATGTGATATCTCAATGCTTATACCAAACCTGAGACTCTTCCTATAACATGAGATGTGATATCCAACTCCTTCCCGTTCCAAACCTGAGACCCTTCCTATAGCATAAGATGCGATATCCAACTCCTTCCCATTCCAATCCTTAGACCCTTCCTACAGCATGCAATATGATATCTCAATGATTCTAATAACAAACCTGAGACCCGTCCTATAACATGAGATGGGATATCCAACTCCTTCCCATTCCAATCCTGAGACACTTCCGATAGCAGAGATGTGATATCTCAATGCTTATACCAAACCTGAGACCCTTCCTATAACATGAGATGTGATATCCAACTCCTTCCCGGTCCAAACCTGAGACCCTTCCTATAGCATATGTGATATCCAACTCCTTCCCATTCCAAACATGAGACCCTTCCTATAGCAAGAGTGTAATATCCAACTCCTTCCCATTCCAATCCTGAGACCATTCCTATAGCATGAGATGTGATATCTCAATGCTTCTAATACCAAACCTGAGATCCTTCCTATGACATGAGATGTGATATCCAATTCCTCCCCATTCCAAACCTGAGAACCTTCCTACAGCATGCAATGTGATATCTCAATGCTTCTAATACCAAACCCGAGACCAGTCCTATAACATGAGATTGGATATCCAACTCCTTCCCCTTCCAAACCTGAGACTCTTCCTATAGCATGAGATGTGATATCCAACTTCTTCCCATTCCAATCCTGAGACCCTTCCTATAACATGAGATGTGATGTCTCAATGCTTCTAATACCAAACCTGAGATCTTTCCTATAACATGAGATGTGATATCCAACTCCTTCCCATTCCAATCCTGAGACCCTGAGACCCCATGAGATGTGATATCTCAATGCTTATACCAAACCTGAGACCCTTCCTATAGCTTGAGATGTGATATCCAACTCCTTCCCATTCCAATCCTGAGACCCTTCCTATAGCATGAGATGTGATATCTCAAGGCCTCTAATACCAAACCTGAGATCCTTCCTCTAACATGAAATGTGATATCCAACTCCTTCCCCTTCCAAACCTGAGAGCCTTCCTATAACATGAAATGTGATATCCAATTCCTTCCCATTCCAACCTGAGACCCTTCCTATAGCATGAGATGGGATATCCAACTCCTTCCAAATACAATACTGATTCCCTTCCGATAGCATGAGATGTGATATCCCAATGCTTCTACCAAACCTGAGACCCATACTATGGCATGAGATGTGATATCAAACTCCTTCCCATTCCAATCCTGAGACCCTACCTATAGCTTGAGATGTGATATCCAACTCCTTCGCATTCCAATTCTGAGACCCTTCCTATACCATGAGACTTGATATCTCAATGCTTCTAATACCAAACCTGAGACCCGTCCTATAACATGAGATGTGATATCCAAATCCATCCCCTTCCAAACCTTAGACCCTTCCTTTATCATGAGATGTGATATCCAATTCTTTCCCATTCCAATCCTGAGACCCTTCCGATATCATGAGATTTGTTATCTCAATGCTTCTAATATCAAACTTGAGACCCTCCCTATAACATGAGATGTGACATCCAAGTCCTCCCCATTCCAATCCTGAGACCCTTCCTATAGCATGAGATGTGATATCTCAATGCTTCTAATACCAAACCTGAGACCCTTCCTATAACATGATTTGGGATATCCAACTCCTTCCCATTCCAATCCTGAGACCCTTCCGATAGCAGAGATGTGATATCTCAATGCTTATACCAAACCTGAGACCCTTCCTATGGCCTGAGATGTCATATGCAACTCCTTCCCATTCCAATCCTGAGACCCTTCCTATAGCATGAGATGTGATATCTCAATGCCTCTAATACCAAACCTGAAATCCTTCCTCTAACATGAAATGTGATATCCAACTCCTTCCCTTTCCAAACCTGAGAGCCTACCTATAGCATGAGATGTGATATCCAAGACCTTCCCATTCCAATCCTTAGACCCTTCCTACAGCATACAATATGATATCTCAATGATTCTAATAACAAACCTGAGACCCGTCCTATAACATGAGATGTGATATCCAACTCCTTCCCATTCCAATCCTGAGACACTCTGATAGCAGAGATGTGATATCTCAATGCTTATTCCAAACCTGAGACCCTTCCTATAGCATGAGATGTGATATCTAACTCCTTCTCGTTCCAAACCTGAGACCCTTCCTATAGCATATGTGATATCCAACTCCTTCCCATTCCAAACATGAGACCCTTCCTATAGCAAGAATGTAATATCCAACTCCTTCCCATTCCAATCCTCAGACCCTTCCTACAGCATGCGATGTGATATCTCAATGCTTCTAATACCAAACCTGAGACCCGTCCTATAACATGAGATGGGATATCCAACTCCTTCCCGTTCCAAACCTGAGACCCTTCCTATAGCATGAGATGTGATATCCAACTCCTTCCCATCCCAATCCTGAGACACTTCCGATTGCAGAGATGTGATATCTCAATGCTTATACCAAACCTGAGACTCTTCCTATAACATGAGATGTGATATCCAACTCCTTCCCGTTCCAAACCTGAGACCCTTCCTATAGCATAAGATGTGATATCCAACTCCTTCCCATTCCAATCCTGAGACCCTTCCGATAGCATGAGATGTGATATCTCAATGCTTCTAATACCAAACCTGAGATCCTTCTTATAACATGTGATGTGATATCCAAATCCTTCCCCTTCCAAACTTGAGACCCTCCCTTTAGCATGAAATGTGATATCCAACTCCTTCCCATTCCAATCCTGAGACCCGTATGATAGCATGAGATGTGATATCTCAATGCCTCTAATACCAAACCTGAGATACTTCCGATAGCATGAGATGTGATATCTCAATGCTTCTAATACCAAACCTGAGATCCTTCCTATAACATGAGATGTGATATCCAAATCCTTCCCCTTCCAAACCTGAGACCCTCCCTTTAGCATGAGATGTGATATCCAACTCCTTCCCATTCCAATCCTGAGACCCTTCTGATAGCATGAGATGTGATATCTCAATGCCTCTAATACCAAACCTGAGATCCTACCTCTAACATGAAATATGATATCCAACTCCTTCCCTTTCCAAACCTGAGATCCTGCCTATAGCATGAGATGTGATATCCAAGTCCTTCCCATTCCAATCCTGAGACCCTTCCTATAGCATGAGATGCCATATACAACTCCTTCCCATTCCAATCCTGAGACCCTGCTTATAGCATGAGATGTGATATCTCAATGCTTCTAATACCAAACCTGAGATCTTTCCTATAACATGAGATGTGATATCCATCTCCTTCCCATTCCAATCCTGAGACCATTCCTATAGCATGAGATGTGATATCTCAATGCTTATACCCAACCTGAGACCCTTCCTATAGCTTGAGATGTGATATCCAACTCCTTCCCATTCCAATCCTGAGACCCTTCCTATAGCATGAGATGTGATATCTCAATGCCTCTAATACCAAACCTGAGATCCTTCCTCTAACATGAAATGTGATATCCAACTCCTTCCCCTTCCAAACCTGAGAGCCTTCCTATAGCATGAGATATGATATCCAAGTCCTTTCCATTCCAATCCTGAGACCCTTCCTATAACATGAGATGTGATATCCAACTCCTTCCAAATCCAATCCTGATACCCTTCCGATAGCATGAGATGTGATATCCCAATGCTTCTACCAAACCTGAGACCCATACTATGGCATGAGATGTGATATCAAACTCCTTCCCATTCCAACCTGAGACCCTTCCTATAGCATGAGATGGGATATCCAACTCCTTCCAAATCCAATCCTGAAATCCTTCCGATAGCATGAGATGTGATATCCCAATGCTTCTACCAAACCTGAGACCCATACTATGGCATGAGATGTGATATCCAACTCCTTCCCATTCCAATTCTGAGACTCTTCTGATAGCATGAGATGTGATATATCAATGCCTCTAATACCAAACCTGAGATCCTACCTCTAACATGAAATGTGATATCCAACTCTTTCCCGTTGCAAACCTGAGAGCCTTCCTATAGCATGAGATGTGATATCCAAGTCCTTCCCATTCCAATCCTGAGACCCTTCCTATAACATGAGATGTGATATCCAACTCCTTCCCATTCCAACCTGAGACCCTTCCTATAGCATGAGATGAGATATCCAACTCCTTCCAAATCCAATCCTGATACCCTTCCGATAGCATGAGATGTGATATCCCAATGCTTCTACCAAACCTGAGACCCATACTATGGCATGAGATGTGATATCAAACTCCTTCCCATTCCAATCCTGTGACCCTTCCTATAGCTTGAGATGTGATATCCAACTCCTTCCCATTCCAATTCTGAGACCCTTCCTATACAACGAGACTTGATATCTCAATGCTTCTAATACCAAACCTGAGAGCCGTCCTATAACATGAGATGTGATATCCAAATCCTTCCCCTTCCAAACCTTAGACCCTTCCTTTATCATGAGATGTGATATCCAACTCCTTCCCATTCCAATCCTGAGACTCTTCCGATATCATGAGATGTGATATCTCAATGCTTCTAATATCAAACTTGAGACCCTCCCTATAGCATGAGATGGGAATATCCAACTCCTTCCCATTCCAATCCTGAGACCCTTCCGATAGCAGAGATGTGATATCTCAATGCTTATACCAAACCTGAGATCCTTCCTATAACATGAGATGTGATATCCAACTCCTTCCCATTCCAATCCTGAGACACTTCCTATAGCATGAGATGTGATATCTCACTGCTTATACCAAACCTGAGACCCTTCCTATAGCATGAGATGTGATATCCAACTCCTTCCCATTCCAATCCTGAGACCCTTTCTATAGCATGAGATGTGATATCTCAATGCTTCTAATATCAAACTTGTGACCCTCCCTATAGCATGAGATGTGATACCCAAGTCCTTCCCATTCCAATCCTGAGACCCTTCCTACAACATGCGATGTGATGTCTCAATGCTTCTAATACCAAACCTGAGACTCTTCCTATAACATGAGATGGGATATCCAACTCCTTCCCATTCCAATCCTGAGACCCTTCCGATAGCAGAGATGTGATATCTCAATGCTTATACCAAACCTAAGACCCTTCCTATGGCATGAGATGTCATATACAACTCCTTCCCATTCCAATCCTGAGACCCTTCCTATAGCATGAGATGTGATATCTCAATGCTTATACCAAACCTGAGACCCTTCCTATAGCATGAGATGTGATATCCAACTCCTTCCCATTCCAATCCTGAGACCCTTCCTATAGCATGAGATGTGATGTCTCAAATCTTCTAATACCAAACCTGAGATCCTTCCTATAACATGAGATGTGATATCCAACTCCTTCCCATTCCAATCCCGAGACCCTTCCTATAGCATGAGATGTGATATCTCAATGCTTATACCAAACCTGAGACCCTTCCTATAGCATGAAATGTGATATCCAACTCCTTCCCATTCCAATCCTGAGACTCTTCCTATAGCATGAGATGTGATATCTCAATGCCTCTAATACCAAACCTGAGATCCTTCCTCTAACATGAAATGTGATATCCAACTCCTTCCCTTTCCAAACCTGAGAGCCTACCTATAGCATGAGATGTGATATCCAAGTCCTTCCCATTCCAATCCTTAGACCCTTCCTACAGCATGCAATATGATATCTCAATGATTCTAATAACAAACCTGAGACCCGTCCTATAACATGAGATGGGATATCCAACTCCTTCCCATTCCAATCCTGAGACACTTCCGATAGCAGAGATGTGATATCTCAATGCTTATACCAAACCTGAGACCCTTCCTATAACATGAGATGTGATATCCAACTCCTTCCCGGTCCAAACCTGAGACCCTTCCTATAGCATATGTGATATCCAACTCCTTCCCATTCCAAACATGAGACCCTTCCTATAGCAAGAGTGTAATATCCAACTCCTTCCCATTCCAATCCTGAGACCATTCCTATAGCATGAGATGTGATATCTCAATGCTTCTAATACCAAACCTGAGATCCTTCCTATGACATGAGATGTGATATCCAATTCCTCCCCATTCCAAACCTGAGAACCTTCCTACAGCATGTGATGTGATATCTCAATGCTTCTAATACCAAACCCGAGACCAGTCCTATAACATGAGATTGGATATCCAACTCCTTCCCCTTCCAAACCTGAGACTCTTCCTATAGCATGAGATGTGATATCCAACTTCTTCCCATTCCAATCCTGAGACCCTTCCTATAACATGAGATGTGATGTCTCAATGCTTCTAATACCAAACCTGAGATCTTTCCTATAACATGAGATGTGATATCCAACTCCTTCCCATTCCAATCCTGAGACCCTTCCTATAGCATGAGATGTGATATCTCAATGCTTATACCAAACCTGAGACCCTTCCTATAGCTTGAGATGTGATATCCAACTCCTTCCCATTCCAATCCTGAGACCCTTCCTATAGCATGAGATGTGATATCTCAAGGCCTCTAATACCAAACCTGAGATCCTTCCTCTAACATGAAATGGGATATCCAACTCCTTCCCCTTCCAAACCTGAGAGCCTTCCTATAACATGAAATGTGATATCCAATTCCTTCCCATTCCAACCTGAGACCCTTCCTATAGCATGAGATGGGATATCCAACTCCTTCCAAATCCAATACTGATACCCTTCCGATAGCATGAGATGTGATATCCCAATGCTTCTACCAAACCTGAGACCCATACTATGGCATGAGATGTGATATCAAACTCCTTACTATTCCAATCCTGAGACCCTACCTATAGCTTGAGATGTGATATCCAACTCCTTCCCATTCCAATTCTGAGACCCTTCCTATACCATGAGACTTGATATCTCAATGCTTCTAATACCAAACCTGAGACCCGTCCTATAACATGAGATGTGATATCCAAATCCTTCCCCTTCCAAACCTTAGACCCTTCCTTTATCATGAGATGTGATATCCAATTCCTTCCCATTCCAATCCTGAGACCCTACCGATATCATGAGATTTGTTATCTCAATGCTTCTAATATCAAACTTGAGACCCTCCCTATAACATGAGATGTGACATCCAAGTCCTCCCCATTCCAATCCTGAGACCCTTCCTATAGCATGAGATGTGATATCTCAATGCTTCTAATACCAAACCTGAGACCCTTCCTATAACATGATTTGGGATATCCAACTCCTTCCCATTCCAATCCTGAGACCCTTCCGATAGCAGAGATGTGATATCTCAATGCTTATACCAAACCTGAGACCCTTCCTATGGCCTGAGATGTCATATGCAACTCCTTCCCATTCCAATCCTGAGACCCTTCCTATAGCATTAGATGTGATATCTCAATGCTTATACCAAATCTGAGACCCTTCCTATAGCATGAGATGTGATATCCAACTTCTTCCCATTCCAATCCTGAGACCCTTCCTATAGCATGAGATGTGATGTCTCAATTCTTCTAATACCAAACCTGAGATCCTTCCTATAACATGAGATGTGATATCCAACTCCTTCCCATTCCAATCCTGAGACCCTTATGATAGCATGAGATGTGATATCTCAATGCTTCTATTACCAAACCTGAGATCCTTCCTATAACATGAGATGTGATTTCCAAATCCTTCCACTTCCAAACCTGAGACCCTCCCTTTAGCATGAGATGTGATATCCAACTCCTTCCCATTCCAATCCTGAGACCCTTCTGATAGCATGAGATGTGATATTTCAATGCCTCTAATACCAAACCTGAGATCCTACCTCTAACATGAAATGTGATATCCATCTCCTTCCCTTTCCAAACCTGAGACCCTGCCTATAGCATGAGATGTGGTATCCAAGTCCTTCCCATTCCAATCCTGAGACCCTTCCTATAGCATGTGATGTGATATCTCAATGCTTATACCAAATCTGAGACCCTTCCTATAGCATGAGATGTGATATCCAACTCCTTCCCATTCCAATCCTGAGACCCTTCCTATAGCATGAGATGTGATGTCTCAATGCTTCTAATACCAAACCTGAGATCCTTCCTATAACATGAGATGTGATATCCAACTCCTTCCCATTCCAATCCTGAGACCCTTATGATAGCATGAGATGTGATATCTCAATGCCTCTAATACCAAACCTGAGATACTTCCGATAGCATGAGATGTGATATCTCAATGCTTCTAATACCAAACCTGAGATCCTTCCTATAACATGAGATGTGATTTCCAAATCCTTCCCCTTCCAAACCTGAGACCCTCCCTTTAGCATGAGATGTGATATCCAACTCCTTCCCATTCCAATCCTGAGACCCATCTGATAGCATGAGATGTGATATTTCAATGCCTCTAATACCAAACCTGAGATCCTACCTCTAACATGAAATGTGATATCCATCTCCTTCCCTTTCCAAACCTGAGACCCTGCCTATAGCATGAGATGTGATATCCAAGTCCTTTCCATTCCAATCCTGAGACCCTTCCTATAGCATGTGATGTGATATCTCAATGCTTATACCAAACCTGAGACCCTTCCTATGGCATGAGATGTCATATACAACTCCTTCCCATTCCAATCCTGAGACCCTTCCTATAGCATGAGATGTGATATCTCAATGCTTATACCAAACCTGAGACCCTTCCTATAGCATGAGATGTGATATCCAACTTCTTCCCATTCCAATCCTGAGACCCTTCCTATAACATGAGATGTGATGTCGCAATGCTTCTAATACCAAACCTGAGATCTTTCCTATAACATGAGATGTGATATCCAACTCCTTCCCATTCCAATCCTGAGACCCTTCCTATAGCATGAGATGTGATATCACAATGCTTATACCAAACCTGAGACCGTTCCTATAGCTTGAGATGTGATATCCAACTCCTTCCCATTCCAATCCTGAGACCCTTCCTATAGCATGAGATGTGATATCTCAAGGCCTCTAATACCAAACCTGAGATCGTTCCTCTAACATGAAATGTGATATCCAACTCCTTCCCCTTCCAAACCTGAGAGCCTTCCTATAACATGAGATGTGACATCCAAGTCCTCCCCATTCCAATCCTGAGACCCTTCCTATAGCATGAGATGTGATATCTCAATGCTTCTAATACCAAACCTGAGACCCTTCCTATAACATGATTTGGGATATCCAACTCCTTCCCATTCCAATCCTGAGACCCTTCCGATAGCAGAGATGTGATATCTCAATGCTTATACCAAACCTGAGACCCTTCCTATGGCCTGAGATGTCATATGCAACTCCTTCCCATTCCAATCCTGAGACCCTTCCTATAGCATTAGATGTGATATCTCAATGCTTATACCAAATCTGAGACCCTTCCTATAGCATGAGATGTGATATCCAACTTCTTCCCATTCCAATCCTGAGACCCTTCCTATAGCATGAGATGTGATGTCTCAATTCTTCTAATACCAAACCTGAGATCCTTCCTATAACATGAGATGTGATATCCAACTCCTTCCCATTCCAATCCTGAGACCCTTATGATAGCATGAGATGTGATATCTCAATGCTTCTATTACCAAACCTGAGATCCTTCCTATAACATGAGATGTGATTTCCAAATCCTTCCACTTCCAAACCTGAGACCCTCCCTTTAGCATGAGATGTGATATCCAACTCCTTCCCATTCCAATCCTGAGACCCTTCTGATAGCATGAGATGTGATATTTCAATGCCTCTAATACCAAACCTGAGATCCTACCTCTAACATGAAATGTGATATCCATCTCCTTCCCTTTCCAAACCTGAGACCCTGCCTATAGCATGAGATGTGATATCCAAGTCCTTCCCATTCCAATCCTGAGACCCTTCCTATAGCATGTGATGTGATATCTCAATGCTTATACCAAATCTGAGACCCTTCCTATAGCATGAGATGTGATATCCAACTCCTTCCCATTCCAATCCTGAGACCCTTCCTATAGCATGAGATGTGATGTCTCAATGCTTCTAATACCAAACCTGAGATCCTTCCTATAACATGAGATGTGATATCCAACTCCTTCCCATTCCATTCCTGAGACCCTTATGATAGCATGAGATGTGATATCTCAATGCCTCTAATACCAAACCTGAGATACTTCCGATAGCATGAGATGTGATATCTCAATGCTTCTAATACCAAACCTGAGATCCTTCCTATAACATGAGATGTGATTTCCAAATCCTTCCCCTTCCAAACCTGAGACCCTCCCTTTAGCATGAGATGTGATATCCAACTCCTTCCCATTCCAATCCTGAGACCCATCTGATAGCATGAGATGTGATATTTCAATGCCTCTAATACCAAACCTGAGATCCTACCTCTAACATGAAATGTGATATCCATCTCCTTCCCTTTCCAAACCTGAGACCCTGCCTATAGCATGAGATGTGATATCCAAGTCCTTTCCATTCCAATCCTGAGACCCTTCCTATAGCATGTGATGTGATATCTCAATGCTTATACCAAACCTGAGACCCTTCCTATGGCATGAGATGTCATATACAACTCCTTCCCATTCCAATCCTGAGACCCTTCCTATAGCATGAGATGTGATATCTCAATGCTTATACCAAACCTGAGACCCTTCCTATAGCATGAGATGTGATATCCAACTTCTTCCCATTCCAATCCTGAGACCCTTCCTATAACATGAGATGTGATGTCGCAATGCTTCTAATACCAAACCTGAGATCTTTCCTATAACATGAGATGTGATATCCAACTCCTTCCCATTCCAATCCTGAGACCCTTCCTATAGCATGAGATGTGATATCACAATGCTTATACCAAACCTGAGACCGTTCCTATAGCTTGAGATGTGATATCCAACTCCTTCCCATTCCAATCCTGAGACCCTTCCTATAGCATGAGATGTGATATCTCAAGGCCTCTAATACCAAACCTGAGATCGTTCCTCTAACATGAAATGTGATATCCAACTCCTTCCCCTTCCAAACCTGAGAGCCTTCCTATAACATGAGATGTGACATCCAAGTCCTCCCCATTCCAATCCTGAGACCCTTCCTATAGCATGAGATGTGATATCTCAATGCTTCTAATACCAAACCTGAGACCCTTCCTATAACATGATTTGGGATATCCAACTCCTTCCCATTCCAATCCTGAGACCCTTCCGATAGCAGAGATGTGATATCTCAATGCTTATACCAAACCTGAGAGCCTTCCTATGGCCTGAGATGTCATATGCAACTCCTTCCCATTCCAATCCTGAGACCCTTCCTATAGCATTAGATGTGATATCTCAATGCTTATACCAAATCTGAGACCCTTCCTATAGCATGAGATGTGATATCCAACTTCTTCCCATTCCAATCCTGAGACCCTTCCTATAGCATGAGATGTGATGTCTCAATTCTTCTAATACCAAACCTGAGATCCTTCCTATAACATGAGATGTGATATCCAACTCCTTCCCATTCCAATCCTGAGACCCTTATGATAGCATGAGATGTGATATCTCAATGCCTCTAATACCAAACCTGAGATACTTCTGATAGCATGAGATGTGATATCTCAATGCTTCTAATACCAAACCTGGAATCCTTCCTATAACATGAGATGTGATTTCCAAATCCTTCCACTTCCAAACCTGAGACCCTACCTTTAGCATGAGATGTGATATCCAACTCCTTCCCATTCCAATCCTGAGACCCTTCTGATAGCATGAGATGTGATATTTCAATGCCTCTAATACCAAACCTGAGATCCTACCTCTAACATGAAATGTGATATCCATCTCCTTCCCTTTCCAAACCTGAGACCCTGCCTATAGCATGAGATGTGATATCCAAGTCCTTCCCATTCCAATCCTGAGACCCTTCCTATAGCATGTGATGTGATATCTCAATGCTTAGTCCAAACCTGAGACCCTTCCTATGGCATGAGATGTCATATACAACTCCTTCCCATTCCAATC
The DNA here is from genome assembly GCF_040938575.1 of Ambystoma mexicanum. Lineage (NCBI taxonomy): Eukaryota > Metazoa > Chordata > Amphibia > Caudata > Ambystomatidae > Ambystoma > Ambystoma mexicanum. The sequence continues at coordinate 12,229,134 of NW_027182466.1, read as the reverse complement.
CTGAGACCCTTCCTATAGCATGAGATGTGATATCTCAATGCTTATACCAAACCTGAGACCCTTCCTATAGCATGAGATGTGATATCCAACTTCTTCCCATTCCAATCCTGAGACCCTTCCTATAACATGAGATGTGATGTCTCAATGCTTCTAATACCAAACCTGAGACCCTTCCTATAACATGAGATGGGATATCCAACTCCTTCCCATTCCAATCCTGAGACCCTTCCGATAGCAGAGATGTGATATCTCAATGCTTTTACCAAACCTGAGACCCTTCCTATGGCCTGAGATGTCATATACAACTCCTTCCCATTCCAATCCTGAGACCCTTCCTATAGCATGAGATGTGATATCTGAATGCTTATACCAAATCTGAGACCCTTCCTATAGCATGAGATGTGATATCCAACTCCTTCCCATTCCAATCCTGAGACCCTTCCTATAGCATGAGATGTGATGTCTCAATGCTTCTAATACCAAACCTGAGATCCTTCCTATAACATGAGATGTGATATCCAACTCCTTCCCATTCCAATCCTGAGACCCTTATGATAGCATGAGATGTGATATCTCAATGCCTCTAATACCAAACCTGAGATACTTCCGATAGCATGAGATGTGATATCTCAATGCTTCTAATACCAAACCTGAGATCCTTCCTATAACATGAGATGTGATTTCCAAATCCTTCCCCTTCCAAACCTGAGACCCTCCCTTTAGCATGAGATGTGATATCCAACTCCTTCCCATTCCAATCCTGAGACCCATCTGATAGCATGAGATGTGATATTTCAATGCCTCTAATACCAAACCTGAGATCCTACCTCTAACATGAAATGTGATATCCATCTCCTTCCCTTTCCAAACCTGGGACCCTGCCTATAGCATGAGATTTGATATCCAAGTCCTTTCCATTCCAATCCTGAGACCCTTCCTATAGCATGTGATGTGATATCTCAATGCTTATACCACACCTGAGACCCTTCCTATGGCATGAGATGTCATATACAACTCCTTCCCATTCCAATCCTGAGACCCTTCCTATAGCATGAGATGTGATATCTCAATGCTTATACCAAACCGGAGACCCTTCCTATAGCATGAGATGTGATATCCAACTTCTTCCCATTCCAATCCTGAGACCCTTCCTATAACATGAGATGTGATGTCGCAATGCTTCTAATACCAAACCTGAGATCTTTCCTATAACATGAGATGTGATATCCAACTCCTTCCCATTCCAATCCTGAGACCCTTCCTATAGCATGAGATGTGATATCACAATGCTTATACCAAACCTGGGACCCTTCCTATAGCATGAGATGTGATATCTCAAGGCCTCTAATACCAAACCTGAGATCGTTCCTCTAACATGAAATGTGATATCCAACTCCTTCCCCTTGCAAACCAGAGAGCCTTCCTATAACATGAGATGTGATATCCAACTCCTTCCCATTCCAATCCTGAGACCCTTATGATAGCATGAGATGTGATATCTCAATACCTCTAATACCAAACCTGAGATACTTACGATAGCATGAGATGTGATATCTCAATGCTTCTAATACCAAACCTGAGATCCTTCCTATAACATGAGATGTGATTTCCAAATCCTTCCCCTTCCAAACCTGAGACCCTCCCTTTAGCATGAGATGTGATATCCAACTCCTTCCCATTCCAATCCTGAGACCCTTCTGATAGCATGAGATGTGATATTTCAATGCCTCTAATACCAAACCTGAGATCCTACCTCGAACATGAAATGTGATATCCATCTCCTTCCCTTTCCAAACCTCAGACCCTGCCTATAGCATGAGATGTGATATCCAAGTCCTTTCCATTCCAATCCTGAGACCCTTCCTATAGCATGTGATGTGATATCTCAATGCTTATACCAAACCTGAGACCCTTCCTATGGCATGAGATGTCATATACATCTCCTTCCCATTCCAAACCTGAGACCCTTCCTATAGCATGAGATGTGATATCTCAATGCTTATACCAAACCTGAGACCCTTCTTATAGCATGAGATGTGATATCCAACTTCTTCCCATTCCAATCCTGAGACCCTTCCTATAACATGAGATGTGATGTCGCAATGCTTCTAATACCAAACCTGAGATCTTTCCTATAACATGAGATGTGATATCCAACTCCTTCCCATTCCAATCCTGAGACCCTTCCTATAGCATGAGATGTGATATCACAATGCTTATACCAAACCTGAGACCGTCCCTTTAGCTTGAGATGTGATATCCAACTCCTTCCCATTCCAATCCTGAGACCCTTCCTATAGCATGAGATGTGATATCTCAAGGCCTCTAATACCAAACCTGAGATCGTTCCTCTGACATGAAATGTGATATCCAACTCCTTCCCCTTCCAAACCTGAGAGCCTTCCTATAGCATGAGATATGATAGCCAAGTCCTTCCAATTCCAATCCTGAGACCCTTCCTATAACATGAAATGTGATATCCAACTCCTTCCCATTCCAACCTGAGACCCTTCCTATAGCATGAGATGGGATATCTCAATGCTTCTAATACCAAACCTGAGACTCTTCCTATAGCATGAGATGTGATATCCAACTTCTTCCCATTCCAATCCTGAGACCCTTCCTATAACATGAGATGTGATGTCTCAATGCTTCTAATACCAAACCTGAGATCTTTCCTATAACATGAGATGTGATATCCAACTCCTTCCCATTCCAATCCTGAGACCCTTCCTATAGCATGAGATGTGATATCTCAATGCTTATACCAAACCTGAGACCCTTCCTATAGCTTGAGATGTGATATCCAACTCCTTCCCATTCCAATCCTGAGACCCTTCCTATAGCATGAGATGTGATATCTCAAGGCCTCTAATACCAAACCTGAGATCCTTCCTCTAACATGAAATGTGATATCCAACTCCTTCCCCTTCCAAACCTGAGAGCCTTCCTATAACATGAAATGTGATATCCAATTCCTTCCCATTCCAACCTGAGACCCTTCCTATAGCATGAGATGGGATATCCAACTCCTTACTATTCCAATCCTGAGACCCTACCTATAGCTTGAGATGTGATATCCAACTCCTTCCCATTCCAATTCTGAGACCCTTCCTATACCATGAGACTTGATATCTCAATGCTTCTAATACCAAACCTGAGACCCGTCCTATAACATGAGATGTGATATCCAAATCCTTCCCCTTCCAATCCTTAGACCCTTCCTTTATCATGAGATGTGATATCCAATTCCTTCCCATTCCAATCCTGAGACCCTACCGATATCATGAGATTTGTTATCTCAATGCTTCTAATATCAAACTTGAGACCCTCCCTATAACATGAGATGTGACATCCAAGTCCTCCCCATTCCAATCCTGAGACCCTTCCTATAGCATGAGATGTGATATCTCAATGCTTCTAATACCAAACCTGAGACCCTTCCTATAACATGATTTGGGATATCCAACTCCTTCCCATTCCAATCCTGAGACCCTTCCGATAGCAGAGATGTGATATCTCAATGCTTATACCAAACCTGAGACCCTTCCTATGGCCTGAGATGTCATATGCAACTCCTTCCCATTCCAATCCTGAGACCCTTCCTATAGCATTAGATGTGATATCTCAATGCTTATACCAAATCTGAGACCCTTCCTATAGCATGAGATGTGACTTCCAACTTCTTCCCATTCCAATCCTGAGACCCTTCCTATAGCATGAGATGTGATGTCTCAATTCTTCTAATACCAAACCTGAGATCCTTCCTATAACATGAGATGTGATATCCAACTCCTTCCCATTCCAATCCTGAGACCCTTATGATAGCATGAGATGTGATATCTCAATGCTTCTATTACCAAACCTGAGATCCTTCCTATAACATGAGATGTGATTTCCAAATCCTTCCACTTCCAAACCTGAGACCCTCCCTTTAGCATGAGATGTTATATCCAACTCCTTCCCATTCCAATCCTGAGACCCTTCTGATAGCATGAGATGTGATATTTCAATGCCTCTAATACCAAACCTGAGATCCTACCTCTAACATGAAATGTGATATCCATCTCCTTCCCTTTCCAAACCTGAGACCCTGCCTATAGCATGAGATGTGATATCCAAGTCCTTCCCATTCCAATCCTGAGACCCTTCCTATAGCATGTGATGTGATATCTCAATGCTTATACCAAATCTGAGACCCTTCCTATAGCATGAGATGTGATATCCAACTCCTTCCCATTCCAATCCTGAGACCCTTCCTATAGCATGAGATGTGATGTCTCAATGCTTCTAATACCAAACCTGAGATCCTTCCTATAACATGAGATGTGATATCCAACTCCTTCCCATTCCAATCCTGAGACCCTTATGATAGCATGAGATGTGATATCTCAATGCCTCTAATACCAAACCTGAGATACTTCCGATAGCATGAGATGTGATATCTCAATGCTTCTAATACCAAACCTGAGATCCTTCCTATAACATGAGATGTGATTTCCAAATCCTTCCCCTTCCAAACCTGAGACCCTCCCTTTAGCTTGAGATGTGATATCCAACTCCTTCCCATTCCAATCCTGAGACCCATCTGATAGCATGAGATGTGATATTTCAATGCCTCTAATACCAAACCTGAGATCCTACCTCTAACATGAAATGTGATATCCATCTCCTTCCCTTTCCAAACCTGAGACCCTGCCTATAGCATGAGATGTGATATCCAAGTCCTTTCCATTCCAATCCTGAGACCCTTCCTATAGCATGTGATGTGATATCTCAATGCTTATACCAAACCTGAGACCCTTCCTATGGCATGAGATGTCATATACAACTCCTTCCCATTCCAATCCTGAGACCCTTCCTATAGCATGAGATGTGATATCTCAATGCTTATACCAAACCTGAGACCCTTCCTATAGCATGAGATGTGATATCCAACTTCTTCCCATTCCAATCCTGAGACCCTTCCTATAACATGAGATGTGATGTCGCAATGCTTCTAATACCAAACCTGAGATCTTTCCTATAACATGAGATGTGATATCCAACTCCTTCCCATTCCAATCCTGAGACCCTTCCTATAGCATGAGATGTGATATCACAATGCTTATACCAAACCTGAGACCGTTCCTATAGCTTGAGATGTGATATCCAACTCCTTCCCATTCCAATCCTGAGACCCTTCCTATAGCATGAGATGTGATATCTCAAGGCCTCTAATACCAAACCTGAGATCGTTCCTCTAACATGAAATGTGATATCCAACTCCTTCCCCTTCCAAACCTGAGAGCCTTCCTATAACATGAGATGTGACATCCAAGTCCTCCCCATTCCAATCCTGAGACCCTTCCTATAGCATGAGATGTGATATCTCAATGCTTCTAATACCAAACCTGAGACCCTTCCTATAACATGATTTGGGATATCCAACTCCTTCCCATTCCAATCCTGAGACCCTTCCGATAGCAGAGATGTGATATCTCAATGCTTATACCAAACCTGAGACCCTTCCTATGGCCTGAGATGTCATATGCAACTCCTTCCCATTCCAATCCCGAGACCCTTCCTATAGCATTAGATGTGATATCTCAATGCTTATACCAAATCTGAGACCCTTCCTATAGCATGAGATGTGATATCCAACTTCTTCCCATTCCAATCCTGAGACCCTTCCTATAGCATGAGATGTGATGTCTCAATTCTTCTAATACCAAACCTGAGATCCTTCCTATAACATGAGATGTGATATCCAACTCCTTCCCATTCCAATCCTGAGACCCTTATGATAGCATGAGATGTGATATCTCAATGCTTCTATTACCAAACCTGAGATCCTTCCTATAACATGAGATGTGATTTCCAAATCCTTCCACTTCCAAACCTGAGACCCTCCCTTTAGCATGAGATGTGATATCCAACTCCTTCCCATTCCAATCCTGAGACCCTTCTGATAGCATGAGATGTGATATTTCAATGCCTCTAATACCAAACCTGAGATCCTACCTCTAACATGAAATGTGATATCCATCTCCTTCCCTTTCCAAACCTGAGACCCTGCCTATAGCATGAGATGTGATATCCAAGTCCTTCCCATTCCAATCCTGAGACCCTTCCTATAGCATGTGATGTGATATCTCAATGCTTATACCAAATCTGAGACCCTTCCTATAGCATGAGATGTGATATCCAACTCCTTCCCATTCCAATCCTGAGACCCTTCCTATAGCATGAGATGTGATGTCTCAATGCTTCTAATACCAAACCTGAGATCCTTCCTATAACATGAGATGTGATATCCAACTCCTTCCCATTCCAATCCTGAGACCCTTATGATAGCATGAGATGTGATATCTCAATGCCTCTAATACAAACCTGAGATACTTCCGATAGCATGAGATGTGATATCTCAATGCTTCTAATACCAAACCTGAGATCCTTCCTATAACATGAGATGTGATTTCCAAATCCTTCCCCTTCCAAACCTGAGACCCTCCCTTTAGCATGAGATGTGATATCCAACTCCTTCCCATTCCAATCCTGAGACCCATCTGATAGCATGAGATGTGATATTTCAATGCCTCTAATACCAAACCTGAGATCCTACCTCTAACATGAAATGTGATATCCATCTCCTTCCCTTTCCAAACCTGATACCCTGCCTATAGCATGAGATGTGATATCCAAGTCCTTTCCATTCCAATCCTGAGACCCTTCCTATAGCATGTGATGTGATATCTCAATGCTTATACCAAACCTGAGACCCTTCCTATGGCATGAGATGTCATATACAACTCCTTCCCATTCCAATCCTGAGACCCTTCCTATAGCATGAGATGTGATATCTCAATGCTTATACCAAACCTTAGACCCTTCCTATAGCATGAGATGTGATATCCAACTTCTTCCCATTCCAATCCTGAGACCCTTCCTATAACATGAGATGTGATGTCGCAATGCTTCTAATACCAAACCTGAGATCTTTCCTATAACATGAGATGTGATATCCAACTCCTTCCCATTCCAATCCTGAGACCCTTCCTATAGCATGAGATGTGATATCACAATTCTTATACCAAACCTGAGACCGTTCCTATAGCTTGAGATGTGATATCCAACTCCTTCCCATTCCAATCCTGAGACCCTTCCTATAGCATGAGATGTGATATCTCAAGGCCTCTAATACCAAACCTGAGATCGTTCCTCTAACATGAAATGTGATATCCAACTCCTTCCCCTTCCAAACCTGAGAGCCTTCCTATAACATGAGATGTGACATCCAAGTCCTCCCCATTCCAATCCTGAGACCCTTCCTATAGCATGAGATGTGATATCTCAATGCTTCTAATACCAAACCTGAGACCCTTCCTATAACATGATTTGGGATATCCAACGCCTTCCCATTCCAATCCTGAGACCCTTCCGATAGCAGAGATGTGATATCTCAATGCTTATACCAAACCTGAGAGCCTTCCTATGGCCTGAGATGTCATATGCAACTCCTTCCCATTCCAATCCTGAGACCCTTCCTATAGCATTAGATGTGATATCTCAATGCTTATACCAAATCTGAGACCCTTCCTATAGCATGAGATGTGATATCCAACTTCTTCCCATTCCAATCCTGAGACCCTTCCTATAGCATGAGATGTGATGTCTCAATTCTTCTAATACCAAACCTGAGATCCTTCCTATAACATGAGATGTGATATCCAACTCCTTCCCATTCCAATCCTGAGACCCTTATGATAGCATGAGATGTGATATCTCAATGCCTCTAATACCAAACCTGAGATACTTCTGATAGCATGAGATGTGATATCTCAATGCTTCTAATACCAAACCTGAGATCCTTCCTATAACATGAGATGTGATTTCCAAATCCTTCCACTTCCAAACCTGAGACCCTACCTTTAGCATGAGATGTGATATCCAACTCCTTCCCATTCCAATCCTGAGACCCTTCTGATAGCATGAGATGTGATATTTCAATGCCTCTAATACCAAACCTGAGATCCTACCTCTAACATGAAATGTGATATCCATCTCCTTCCCTTTCCAAACCTGAGACCCTGCCTATAGCATGAGATGTGATATCCAAGTCCTTCCCATTCCAATCCTGAGACCCTTCCTATAGCATGTGATGTGATATCTCAATGCTTAGTCCAAACCTGAGACCCTTCCTATGGCATGAGATGTCATATACAACTCCTTCCCATTCCAATCCTGAGACCCTTTCTATAGCATGAGATGTGATATCTCAATGCTTATACCAAACCTGAGGCCCTTCCTATAGCATGAGATGTGATATCCAACTTCTTCCCATTCCAATCCTGAGACCCTTCCTATAACATGAGATGTGATGTCTCAATGCTTCTAATACCAAACCTGAGACCCTTCCTATAACATGAGATGGGATATCCAACTCCTTCCCATTCCAATCCTGAGACCCTTCCGATAGCAGAGATGTGATATCTCAATGCTTTTACCAAACCTGAGACCCTTCCTATGGCCTGAGATGTCATATACAACTCCTTCCCATTCCAATCCTGAGACCCTTCCTATAGCATGAGATGTGATATCTCAATGCTTATACCAAATCTGAGACCCTTCCTATAGCATGAGATGTGATATCCAACTCCTTCCCATTCCAATCCTGAGACCCTTCCTATAGCATGAGATGTGATGTCTCAATGCTTCTAATACCAAACCTGAGATCCTTCCTATAACATGAGATGTGATATCCAACTCCTTCCCATTCCAATCCTGAGACCCTTATGATAGCATGAGATGTGATATCTCAATGCCTCTAATACCAAACCTGAGATACTTCCGATAGCATGAGATGTGATATCTCAATGCTTCTAATACCAAACCTGAGATCCTTCCTATAACATGAGATGTGATTTCCAAATCCTTCCCCTTCCAAACCTGAGACCCTCCCTTTAGCATGAGATGTGATATCCAACTCCTTCCCATTCCAATCCTGAGACCCATCTGATAGCATGAGATGTGATATTTCAATGCCTCTAATACCAAACCTGAGATCCTACCTCTAACATGAAATGTGATATCCATCTCCTTCCCTTTCCAAACCTGGGACCCTGCCTATAGCATGAGATTTGATATCCAAGTCCTTTCCATTCCAATCCTGAGACCCTTCCTATAGCATGTGATGTGATATCTCAATGCTTATACCAAACCTGAGACCCTTCCTATGGCATGAGATGTCATATACAACTCCTTCCCATTCCAATCCTGAGACCCTTCCTATAGCATGAGATGTGATATCTCAATGCTTATACCAAACCTGAGACCGTTCCTATAGCATGAGATGTGATATCCAACTTCTTCCCATTCCAATCCTGAGACCCTTCCTATAACATGAGATGTGATGTCGCAATGCTTCTAATACCAAACCTGAGATCTTTCCTATAACATGAGATGTGATATCCAACTCCTTCCCATTCCAATCCTGAGACCCTTCCTATAGCATGAGATGTGATATCACAATGCTTATACCAAACCTGAGACCGTTCCTATAGCTTGAGATGTGATATCCAACTCCTTCCCATTCCAATCCTGAGACCCTTCCTATAGCATGAGATGTGATATCTCAAGGCCTCTAATACCAAACCTGAGATCGTTCCTCTAACATGAAATGTGATATCCAACTCCTTCCCCTTGCAAACCAGAGAGCCTTCCTATAACATGAGATGTGATATCCAACTCCTTCCCATTCCAATCCTGAGACCCTTATGATAGCATGAGATGTGATATCTCAATACCTCTAATACCAAACCTGAGATACTTACGATAGCATGAGATGTGATATCTCAATGCTTCTAATACCAAACCTGAGATCCTTCCTATAACATGAGATGTGATTTCCAAATCCTTCCCCTTCCAAACCTGAGACCCTCCCTTTAGCATGAGATGTGATATCCAACTCCTTCCCATTCCAATCCTGAGACCCTTCTGATAGCATGAGATGTGATATTTCAATGCCTCTAATACCAAACCTGAGATCCTACCTCGAACATGAAATGTGATATCCATCTCCTTCCCTTTCCAAACCTCAGACCCTGCCTATAGCATGAGATGTGATATCCAAGTCCTTTCCATTCCAATCCTGAGACCCTTCCTATAGCATGTGATGTGATATCTCAATGCTTATACCAAACCTGAGACCCTTCCTTTGGCATGAGATGTCATATACAACTCCTTCCCATTCCAAACCTGAGACCCTTCCTATAGCATGAGATGTGATATCTCAATGCTTATACCAAACCTGAGACCCTTCTTATAGCATGAGATGTGATATCCAACTTCTTCCCATTCCAATCCTGAGACCCTTCCTATAACATGAGATGTGATGTCGCAATGCTTCTAATACCAAACCTGAGATCTTTCCTATAACATGAGATGTGATATCCAACTCCTTCCCATTCCAATCCTGAGACCCTTCCTATAGCATGAGATGTGATATCACAATGCTTATACCAAACCTGAGACCGTCCCTTTAGCTTGAGATGTGATATCCAACTCCTTCCCATTCCAATCCTGAGACCCTTCCTATAGCATGAGATGTGATATCTCAAGGCCTCTAATACCAAACCTGAGATCGTTCCTCTGACATGAAATGTGATATCCAACTCCTTCCCCTTCCAAACCTGAGAGCCTTCCTATAGCATGAGATATGATAGCCAAGTCCTTCCAATTCCAATCCTGAGACCCTTCCTATAACATGAAATGTGATATCCAACTCCTTCCCATTCCAACCTGAGACCCTTCCTATAGCATGAGATGGGATATCTCAATGCTTCTAATACCAAACCTGAGACTCTTCCTATAACATGAGATGGGATATCCAACTCATTCCCATTCCAATCCTGAGACCCTTCCGATAGCAGAGATGTGATATCTCAATGCTTATACCAAACCTGAGACCCTTCCTATGGCCTGAGATGTCATATACAACTCCTTCCCATTCCAATCCTGAGACCCTTCCTATAGCATGAGATGTGATATCTCAATGCTTATACCAAATCTGAGACCCTTCCTATAGCATGAGATGTGATATCCAACTCCTTCCCATTCCAATCCTGAGACCCTTCCTATAGCATGAGATGTGATGTCTCAATGCTTCTAATACCAAACCTGAGATCCTTCCTATAACATGAGATGTGATATCCAACTCCTTCCCATTCCAATCCTGAGACCCTTATGATAGCATGAGATGTGATATCTCAATGCCTCTAATACCAAACCTGAGATACTTCCGATAGCATGAGATGTGATATCTCAATGCTTCTAATACCAAACCTGAGATCCTTCCTATAACATGAGATGTGATTTCCAAATCCTCCCCCTTCCAAACCTGAGACCCTCCCTTTAGCATGAGATGTGATATCCAACTCCTTCCCATTCCAATCCTGAGACCCTTCTGATAGCATGAGATTTGATATCTCAATGCCTCTAATTCCAAACCTGAGATCCTACCTCTAACATGAAATGTGATATCCATCTCCTTCCCTTTCCAAACCTGAGACCCTGCCTATAGCATGAGATGTGATATCCAAGTCCTTCCCATTCCAATCCTGAGACCCTTCCTATAGCATGTGATGTGATATCTCAATGCTTATACCAAACCTGAGACCCTTCCTATGGCATGAGATGTCATATACAACTCCTTCCCATTCCAATCCTGAGACCCTTCCTATAGCATGAGATGTGATATCTCAATGCTTATACCAAACCTGAGACCCTTCCTATAGCATGAGATGTGATATCCAACTTCTTCCCATTCCAATCCTGAGACCCTTCCTATAACATGAGATGTGATGTCTCAATGCTTCTAATACCAAACCTGAGATCTTTCCTATAACATGAGATGTGATATCCAACTCCTTCCCATTCCAATCCTGAGACCCTTCCTATAGCATGAGATGTGATATCTCAAGGCCTCTAATACCAAACCTGAGATCCTTCCTCTAACATGAAATGTGATATCCAACTCTTTCCCCTTCCAAACCTGAGAGCCTTCCTATAGCATGAGATATGATATCCAAATCCTTCCCATTCCAATCCTGAGACCCTTCCTATAACATGAAATGTGATATCCTACTCCTTCCCATTCCATCCTGGGACCCTTCCTATGTCATGAGATGGGATATCTCAATGCTTCTAATACCAAACCTGAGACCCTTCCTATAACATGAGATGGGAATATCCAACTCCTTCCCATTCCAATCCTGAGACCCTTCCGATAGCAGAGATGTGATATCTCAATGCTTATACCAAACCTGAGATCCTTCCTATAACATGAGATGTGATATCCAACTCCTTCCCATTCCAATCCTGAGACACTTCCTATAGCATGAGATGTGATATCTCAATGCTTATACCAAATCTGAGACCCTTCCTATAGCATGAGATGTGATATCCAACTCCTTCCCATTCCAATCCTGAGACCCTTCCTATAGCATGAGATTTGATATCTCAAGGCCTCTAATACCAAACCTGAGATCCTTCCTCTAACATGAAATGTGATATCCAACTCTTTCCCCTTCCAAACCTGAGAGCCTTCCTATAGCATGAGATATGATAGCCAAGTCCTTCCAATTCCAATCCTGAGACCCTTCCTATAACATGAAATGTGATATCCAACTCCTTCCCATTCCAACCTGAGACCCTTCCTATAGCATGAGATGGGATATCTCAATGCTTCTAATACCAAACCTGAGACTCTTCCTATAACATGAGATGGGATATCCAACTCATTCCCATTCCAATCCTGAGACCCTTCCGATAGCAGAGATGTGATATCTCAATGCTTATACCAAACCTGAGACCCTTCCTATGGCCTGAGATGTCATATACAACTCCTTCCCATTCCAATCCTGAGACCCTTCCTATAGCATGAGATGTGATATCTCAATGCTTATACCAAATCTGAGACCCTTCCTATAGCATGAGATGTGATATCCAACTCCTTCCCATTCCAATCCTGAGACCCTTCCTATAGCATGAGATGTGATGTCTCAATGCTTCTAATACCAAACCTGAGATCCTTCCTATAACATGAGATGTGATATCCAACTCCTTCCCATTCCAATCCTGAGACCCTTATGATAGCATGAGATGTGATATCTCAATGCCTCTAATACCAAACCTGAGATACTTCCGATAGCATGAGATGTGATATCTCAATGCTTCTAATACCAAACCTGAGATCCTTCCTATAACATGAGATGTGATTTCCAAATCCTCCCCCTTCCAAACCTGAGACCCTCCCTTTAGCATGAGATGTGATATCCAACTCCTTCCCATTCCAATCCTGAGACCCTTCTGATAGCATGAGATGTGATATCTCAATGCCTCTAATTCCAAACCTGAGATCCTACCTCTAACATGAAATGTGATATCCATCTCCTTCCCTTTCCAAACCTGAGACCCTGCCTATAGCATGAGATGTGATATCCAAGTCCTTCCCATTCCAATCCTGAGACCCTTCCTATAGCATGTGATGTGATATCTCAATGCTTATACCAAACCTGAGACCCTTCCTATGGCATGAGATGTCATATACAACTCCTTCCCATTCCAATCCTGAGACCCTTCCTATAGCATGAGATGTGATATCTCAATGCTTATACCAAACCTGAGACCCTTCCTATAGCATGAGATGTGATATCCAACTTCTTCCCATTCCAATCCTGAGACCCTTCCTATAACATGAGATGTGATGTCTCAATGCTTCTAATACCAAACCTGAGATCTTTCCTATAACATGAGATGTGATATCCAACTCCTTCCCATTCCAATCCTGAGACCCTTCCTATAGCATGAGATGTGATATCTCAAGGCCTCTAATACCAAACCTGAGATCCTTCCTCTAACATGAAATGTGATATCCAACTCTTTCCCCTTCCAAACCTGAGAGCCTTCCTATAGCATGAGATATGATATCCAAATCCTTCCCATTCCAATCCTGAGACCCTTCCTATAACATGAAATGTGATATCCTACTCCTTCCCATTCCATCCTGGGACCCTTCCTATATCATGAGATGGGATATCTCAATGCTTCTAATACCAAACCTGAGACCCTTCCTATAACATGAGATGGGAATATCCAACTCCTTCCCATTCCAATCCTGAGACCCTTCCGATAGCAGAGATGTGATATCTCAATGCTTATACCAAACCTGAGATCCTTCCTATAACATGAGATGTGATATCCAACTCCTTCCCATTCCAATCCTGAGACACTTCCTATAGCATGAGATGTGATATCTCACTGCTTATACCAAACCTGAGACCCTTCCTATAGAATGAGATGTGATATCCAACTCCTTCCCATTCCAATCCTGAGACCATTCCTATAGCATGAGATGTGATATCTCAATGCTTCTAATATCAAACTTGAGACCCTCCCTATAGCATGAGATGTGATACCCAAGTCCTTCCCATTCCAATCCTGAGACACTTCCTATAGCATGAGATGTGATATCTCAATGCTTCTAATACCAAACCTGAGACTCTTCCTATAACATGAGATGGGATATCCAACTCCTTCCCATTCCAATCCTGAGACCCTTCCAATAGCAGAGATGTGATATCTCGATGCTTATACCAAATCTGAGACCCTTCCTATAGCATGAGATGTGATATCCAACTCCTTCCCATTCCAATCCTAAGGCCCTTCCTTTAGCATGAGATGTGATACCCAACTCCTTCCCATTCCAATCCTGAGACCCTTCTGATAGCATGAGATGTGATATCTCAATGCCTCTAATTCCAAACCTGAGATCCTACCTCTAACATGAAATGTGATATCCATCTCCTTCCCTTTCCAAACCTGAGACCCTGCCTATAGCATGAGATGTGATATCCAAGTCCTTCCCATTCCAATCCTGAGACCCTTCCTATAGCATGTGATGTGATATCTCAATGCTTATACCAAACCTGAGACCCTTCCTATGGCATGAGATGTCATATACAACTCCTTCCCATTCCAATCCTGAGACCCTTCCTATAGCATGAGATGTGATATCTCAATGCTTATACCAAACCTGAGACCCTTCCTATAGCATGAGATGTGATATCCAACTTCTTCCCATTCCAATCCTGAGACCCTTCCTATAACATGAGATGTGATGTCTCAATGCTTCTAATACCAAACCTGAGATCTTTCCTATAACATGAGATGTGATATCCAACTCCTTCCCATTCCAATCCTGAGACCCTTCCTATAGCATGTGATGTGATATCTCAATGCTTATACCAAACCTGAGACCCTTCCTATGGCATGAGATGTCATATACAACTCCTTCCCATTCCAATCCTGAGACCCTTCCTATAGCATGAGATGTGATATCTCAATGCTTATACCAAACCTGAGACCCTTCCTATAGCATGAGATGTGATATCCAACTTCTTCCCATTCCAATCCTGAGACCCTTCCTATAACATGAGATGTGATGTCTCAATGCTTCTAATACCAAACCTGAGATCTTTCCTATAACATGAGATGTGATATCCAACTCCTTCCCATTCCAATCCTGAGACCCTTCCTATAGCATGAGATGTGATATCTCAAGGCCTCTAATACCAAACCTGAGATCCTTCCTCTAACATGAAATGTGATATCCAACTCTTTCCCCTTCCAAACCTGAGAGCCTTCCTATAGCATGAGATATGATATCCAAATCCTTCCCATTCCAATCCTGAGACCCTTCCTATAACATGAAATGTGATATCCTACTCCTTCCCATTCCATCCTGGGACCCTTCCTATATCATGAGATGGGATATCTCAATGCTTCTAATACCAAACCTGAGACCCTTCCTATAACATGAGATGGGAATATCCAACTCCTTCCCATTCCAATCCTGAGACCCTTCCGATAGCAGAGATGTGATATCTCAATGCTTATACCAAACCTGAGATCCTTCCTATAACATGAGATGTGATATCCAACTCCTTCCCATTCCAATCCTGAGACACTTCCTATAGCATGAGATGTGATATCTCAATGCTTATACCAAATCTGAGACCCTTCCTATAGCATGAGATGTGATATCCAACTCCTTCCCATTCCAATCCTGAGACCCTTCCTATAGCATGAGATTTGATATCTCAAGGCCTCTAATACCAAACCTGAGATCCTTCCTCTAACATGAAATGTGATATCCAACTCTTTCCCCTTCCAAACCTGAGAGCCTTCCTATAGCATGAGATATGATAGCCAAGTCCTTCCAATTCCAATCCTGAGACCCTTCCTATAACATGAAATGTGATATCCAACTCCTTCCCATTCCAACCTGAGACCCTTCCTATAGCATGAGATGGGATATCTCAATGCTTCTAATACCAAACCTGAGACTCTTCCTATAACATGAGATGGGATATCCAACTCATTCCCATTCCAATCCTGAGACCCTTCCGATAGCAGAGATGTGATATCTCAATGCTTATACCAAACCTGAGACCCTTCCTATGGCCTGAGATGTCATATACAACTCCTTCCCATTCCAATCCTGAGACCCTTCCTATAGCATGAGATGTGATATCTCAATGCTTATACCAAATCTGAGACCCTTCCTATAGCATGAGATGTGATATCCAACTCCTTCCCATTCCAATCCTGAGACCCTTCCTATAGCATGAGATGTGATGTCTCAATGCTTCTAATACCAAACCTGAGATCCTTCCTATAACATGAGATGTGATATCCAACTCCTTCCCATTCCAATCCTGAGACCCTTATGATAGCATGAGATGTGATATCTCAATGCCTCTAATACCAAACCTGAGATACTTCCGATAGCATGAGATGTGATATCTCAATGCTTCTAATACCAAACCTGAGATCCTTCCTATAACATGAGATGTGATTTCCAAATCCTCCCCCTTCCAAACCTGAGACCCTCCCTTTAGCATGAGATGTGATATCCAACTCCTTCCCATTCCAATCCTGAGACCCTTCTGATAGCATGAGATGTGATATCTCAATGCCTCTAATTCCAAACCTGAGATCCTACCTCTAACATGAAATGTGATATCCATCTCCTTCCCTTTCCAAACCTGAGACCCTGCCTATAGCATGAGATGTGATATCCAAGTCCTTCCCATTCCAATCCTGAGACCCTTCCTATAGCATGTGATGTGATATCTCAATGCTTATACCAAACCTGAGACCCTTCCTATGGCATGAGATGTCATATACAACTCCTTCCCATTCCAATCCTGAGACCCTTCCTATAGCATGAGATGTGATATCTCAATGCTTATACCAAACCTGAGACCCTTCCTATAGCATGAGATGTGATATCCAACTTCTTCCCATTCCAATCCTGAGACCCTTCCTATAACATGAGATGTGATGTCTCAATGCTTCTAATACCAAACCTGAGATCTTTCCTATAACATGAGATGTGATATCCAACTCCTTCCCATTCCAATCCTGAGACCCTTCCTATAGCATGAGATGTGATATCTCAAGGCCTCTAATACCAAACCTGAGATCCTTCCTCTAACATGAAATGTGATATCCAACTCTTTCCCCTTCCAAACCTGAGAGCCTTCCTATAGCATGAGATATGATATCCAAATCCTTCCCATTCCAATCCTGAGACCCTTCCTATAACATGAAATGTGATATCCTACTCCTTCCCATTCCATCCTGGGACCCTTCCTATATCATGAGATGGGATATCTCAATGCTTCTAATACCAAACCTGAGACCCTTCCTATAACATGAGATGGGAATATCCAACTCCTTCCCATTCCAATCCTGAGACCCTTCCGATAGCAGAGATGTGATATCTCAATGCTTATACCAAACCTGAGATCCTTCCTATAACATGCGATGTGATATCCAACTCCTTCCCATTCCAATCCTGAGACACTTCCTATAGCATGAGATGTGATATCTCACTGCTTATACCAAACCTGAGACCCTTCCTATAGAATGAGATGTGATATCCAACTCCTTCCCATTCCAATCCTGAGACCATTCCTATAGCATGAGATGTGATATCTCAATGCTTCTAATATCAAACTTGAGACCCTCCCTATAGCATGAGATGTGATACCCAAGTCCTTCCCATTCCAATCCTGAGACACTTCCTATAGCATGAGATGTGATATCTCAATGCTTCTAATACCAAACCTGAGACTCTTCCTATAACATGAGATGGGATATCCAACTCCTTCCCATTCCAATCCTGAGACCATTCCAATAGCAGAGATGTGATATCTCGATGCTTATACCAAATCTGAGACCCTTCCTATAGCATGAGATGTGATATCCAACTCCTTCCCATTCCAATCCTAAGGCCCTTCCTTTAGCATGAGATGTGATATCCAACTCCTTCCCATTCCAATCCTGAGACCCTTCTGATAGCATGAGATGTGATATCTCAATGCCTCTAATTCCAAACCTGAGATCCTACCTCTAACATGAAATGTGATATCCATCTCCTTCCCTTTCCAAACCTGAGACCCTGCCTATAGCATGAGATGTGATATCCAAGTCCTTCCCATTCCAATCCTGAGACCCTTCCTATAGCATGTGATGTGATATCTCAATGCTTATACCAAACCTGAGACCCTTCCTATGGCATGAGATGTCATATACAACTCCTTCCCATTCCAATCCTGAGACCCTTCCTATAGCATGAGATGTGATATCTCAATGCTTATACCAAACCTGAGACCCTTCCTATAGCATGAGATGTGATATCCAACTTCTTCCCATTCCAATCCTGAGACCCTTCCTATAACATGAGATGTGATGTCTCAATGCTTCTAATACCAAACCTGAGATCTTTCCTATAACATGAGATGTGATATCCAACTCCTTCCCATTCCAATCCTGAGACCCTTCCTATAGCATGTGATGTGATATCTCAATGCTTATACCAAACCTGAGACCCTTCCTATGGCATGAGATGTCATATACAACTCCTTCCCATTCCAATCCTGAGACCCTTCCTATAGCATGAGATGTGATATCTCAATGCTTATACCAAACCTGAGACCCTTCCTATAGCATGAGATGTGATATCCAACTTCTTCCCATTCCAATCCTGAGACCCTTCCTATAACATGAGATGTGATGTCTCAATGCTTCTAATACCAAACCTGAGATCTTTCCTATAACATGAGATGTGATATCCAACTCCTTCCCATTCCAATCCTGAGACCCTTCCTATAGCATGAGATGTGATATCTCAAGGCCTCTAATACCAAACCTGAGATCCTTCCTCTAACATGAAATGTGATATCCAACTCTTTCCCCTTCCAAACCTGAGAGCCTTCCTATAGCATGAGATATGATATCCAAATCCTTCCCATTCCAATCCTGAGACCCTTCCTATAACATGAAATGTGATATCCTACTCCTTCCCATTCCATCCTGGGACCCTTCCTATATCATGAGATGTGATGTCTCAATGCTTCTAATACCAAACCTGAGATCCTTCCTATAACATGAGATGTGATATCCAACTCCTTCCCATTCCAATCCTGAGACCCTTATGATAGCATGAGATGTGATATCTCAATGCCTCTAATACCAAACCTGAGATACTTCCGATAGCATGAGATGTGATATCTCAATGCTTCTAATACCAAACCTGAGATCCTTCCTATAACATGAGATGTGATTTCCAAATCCTCCCCCTTCCAAACCTGAGACCCTCCCTTTAGCATGAGATGTGATATCCAACTCCTTCCCATTCCAATCCTGAGACCCTTCTGATAGCATGAGATGTGATATCTCAATGCCTCTAATTCCAAACCTGAGATCCTACCTCTAACATGAAATGTGATATCCATCTCCTTCCCTTTCCAAACCTGAGACCCTGCCTATAGCATGAGATGTGATATCTCAATGCTTATACCAAACCTGAGACCCTTCCTATGGCATGAGATGTCATATACAACTCCTTCCCATTCCAATCCTGAGACCCTTCCTATAGCATGAGATGTGATATCTCAATGCTTATACCAAACCTGAGACCCTTCCTATAGCATGAGATGTGATATCCAACTTCTTCCCATTCCAATCCTGAGACCCTTCCTATAACATGAGATGTGATGTCTCAATGCTTCTAATACCAAACCTGAGATCTTTCCTATAACATGAGATGTGATATCCAACTCCTTCCCATTCCAATCCTGAGACCCTTCCTATAGCATGAGATGTGATATCTCAAGGCCTCTAATACCAAACCTGAGATCCTTCCTCTAACATGAAATGTGATATCCAACTCTTTCCCCTTCCAAACCTGAGAGCCTTCCTATAGCATGAGATATGATATCCAAATCCTTCCCATTCCAATCCTGAGACCCTTCCTATAACATGAAATGTGATATCCTACTCCTTCCCATTCCATCCTGGGACCCTTCCTATATCATGAGATGGGATATCTCAATGCTTCTAATACCAAACCTGAGACAGTTCCTATAACATGAGATGGGAATATCCAACTCCTTCCCATTCCAATCCTGAGACCCTTCCGATAGCAGAGATGTGATATCTCAATGCTTATACCAAACCTGAGATCCTTCCTATAACATGAGATGTGATATCCAACTCCTTCCCATTCCAATCCTGAGACACTTCCTATAGCATGAGATGTGATATCTCACTGCTTATACCAAACCTGAGACCCTTCCTATAGAATGAGATGTGATATCCAACTCCTTCCCATTCCAATCCTGAGACCATTCCTATAGCATGAGATGTGATATCTCAATGCTTCTAATATCAAACTTGAGACCCTCCCTATAGCATGAGATGTGATACCCAAGTCCTTCCCATTCCAATCCTGAGACACTTCCTATAGCATGAGATGTGATATCTCAATGCTTCTAATACCAAACCTGAGACTCTTCCTATAACATGAGATGGGATATCCAACTCCTTCCCATTCCAATCCTGAGACCCTTCCAATAGCAGAGATGTGATATCTCGATGCTTATACCAAATCTGAGACCCTTCCTATAGCATGAGATGTGATATCCAACTCCTTCCCATTCCAATCCTAAGGCCCTTCCTATAGCATGAGATGTGATGTCTCAATGCTTCTAATACCAAACCTGAGATCCTTCCTATAACATGAGATGTGATATCCAACTCCTTCCCATTCCAATCCTGAGACCCTTCCTATAGCATGAGATGTGATGTCTCAATGCTTCTAATACCAAACCTGAGAACCTTCCTACAGCATGCGATGTGATATCTCAATGCTTCTAATACCAAACCTGAGACCAGTCCTATAACATGAGATTGGATATCCAACTCCTTCCCCTTCCAAACCTGAGACCCTTCCTATAACATGAGATGTAATATCCAACTCCTTCCCATTCCAATCCTGAGACCCTTCCTATAGCATGAGATGTGCTATCTCAATGCTTATACCAAACCTGAGACCCTTCCTAAAGCTTGAGATGTGATATCCAACTCCTTCCCATTCCAATCCTGAGACCCTTCCTATAGCATGATATGTGATATCTCAATGCCTCTAATACCAAACCTGAGACCCTTCCTATAGCATGAGATGTGATATCCAACGTCTTCCCATTCCAATCCTGAGACCCTTCCTATAACATGAGATGTAATATCCAACTCCTTCCCATTCCAATTCTGAGACCCTTCCTATAGCATGAGATGTGCTATCTCAATGCTTATACCAAACCTGAGACCCTTCCTAAAGCTTGAGATGTGATATCCAACTCCTTCCCATTCCAATCCTGAGACCCTTCCTATAGCATGATATGTGATGTCTCAATGCTTCTAATACCAAACCTGAGATCTTTCCTATAACATGAGATGTAATATCCAACTCCTTCCCATTCCAATCCTGAGACCCTTCCTATAGCATGAGATGTGCTATCTCAATGCTTATACCAAACCTGAGACCCTTCCTAAAGCTTGAGATGTGATATCCAACTCCTTCCCATTCCAATCCTGAGACCCTTCCTATAGCATGATATGTGATATCTCAATGCCTCTAATACCAAACCTGAGATCCTTCCTCTAACATGAAATGTGATATCGAACTCCTTCCCTTTCCAAACCTGAGAGCCTACCAATAGCATGAGATGTGATATCCAAGTCCTTCCCATTCCAATCCTTAGACCCTTCCTACAGCATGCAATATGATATCTCAATGATTCTAATAACAAACCTGAGACCCGTCCTATAACATGAGATGTGATATCCAACTCCTTCCCGTTTCAAACCTGAGACCCTTCCTATAACATGAGATGTGATATCCAACTCCTTCCCGTTTCAAACCTGAGACCCTTCCTATAGCATATGTGATATCCAACTCCTTCCCATTCCAAACATGAGACCCTTCCTATAGCAAGAATGTAATATCCAACTCCTTCCCATTCCAATCCTGAGACCATTCCTATAGCATGAGATGTGATATCTCAATGCTTCTAATACCAAACCTGAGATCCTTCCTATGACATGAGATGTGATATCCAATTCCTCCCCATTCCAAACCTGAGAACCTTCCTACAGCATGCGATGTGATATCTCAATGCTTCTAATACCAAACCTGAGACCAGTCCTATAACATGAGATTGGATATCCAACTCCTTCCCCTTCCAAACATGAGACCCTTCCTATAGCATGAGATGTGATATCCAACTTCTTCCCATTCCAATCCTGAGACCCTTCCTATAACATGAGATGTGATGTCTCAATGCTTCTAATACCAAACCTGAGATCTTTCCTATAACATGAGATGTGATATCCAACTCCTTCCCATTCCAATCCTGAGACCCTTCCTATAGCATGAGATGTGCTATCTCAATGCTTATACCAAACCTGAGACCCTTCCTAAAGCTTGAGATGTGATATCCAACTCCTTCCCATTCCAATCCTGAGACCCTTCCTATAACATGAAATGTGATATCCAACTCCTTCCCATTCCAACCTGAGACCCTTCCCATAGCATGAGATGGGAAATCCAACTCCTTCCAAATCCAATACTGATACCCTTCCAATAGCATGAGATGTGATATCCCAATGCTTCTACCAAACCTGAGAACCATACTATGTCATGAGATGTGATATCAAACTCCTTCCCATTCCAATCCTGAGACTCTTCCTATAGCTTGAGATGTGATATCCGAAATCCTTCCCATTCCAATTCTGAGACCCTTCCTATACCATGAGACTTGATATCTCAATGCTTCTAATACCAAACCTGAGACCCGTCCTATAACATGAGATGTGATATCAAACTCCTTCCCATTCCAATCCTGAGACTCTTCCTATAGCTTGAGATGTGATATCCGAAATCCTTCCCATTCCAATTCTGAGACCCTTCCTATACCATGAGATGTGATATCTCAATGCTTCTAATACCAAACCTGAGACCCTTCCTTTATCATGAGATGTGATATCCAACTCC
The DNA here is from genome assembly GCF_040938575.1 of Ambystoma mexicanum. Classification (NCBI taxonomy): domain Eukaryota; kingdom Metazoa; phylum Chordata; class Amphibia; order Caudata; family Ambystomatidae; genus Ambystoma; species Ambystoma mexicanum. The sequence goes on along the minus strand of NW_027182466.1, from coordinate 12,205,691 downwards.
TTCCCATTCCAATCCTGAGACCCTTCCGATATCATGAGATTTGTTATCTCAATGCTTCTAATATCAAAATTGAGACCCGCCTATAACATGAGATGTGATATCCAAATCTTTCCCCCTTCCTATAACATGAGATGTGATATCCAACTCCTTCCCATTCCAACCTGAGACCCTTCCTATAGCATGAGATGGGATATCCAACTCCTTCCAAATCCAATCCTGATACCCTTCCGATAGCATGAGATGTGATATCCCAATGCTTCTACCAAACCTGAGACCCATACTATGGCATGAGATGTGATATCAAACTCCTTCCCATTCCAATCCTGTGACCCTTCCTATAGCTTGAGATGTGATATCCAACTCCTTCCCATTCCAATTCTGAGACCCTTCCTATACAATGAGACTTGATATCTCAATGCTTCTAATACCAAACCTGAGAGCCATCCTATAACATGAGATGTGATATCCAAATCCTTCCCCTTCCAAACCTTAGACCCTTCCTTTATCATGAGATGTGATATCCAACTCCTTCCCATTCCAATCCTGAGACTCTTCCGATATCATGAGATGTGATATCTCAATGCTTCTAATATCAAACTTGAGACCCTCCCTATAGCATGAGATGTGATATCCAAGTCCTTCCCATTCCAATCCTGAGACCCTTCCTATAGCATGAGATGTGATATCTCAATGCTTCTAATACCAAACCTGAGACCCTTCCTATAACATGAGATGGGAATATCCAACTCCTTCCCATTCCAATCCTGAGACCCTTCCGATAGCAGAGATGTGATATCTCACTGCTTATACCAAACCTGAGACCCTTCCTATAGCATGAGATGTGATATCCAACTCCTTCCCATTCCAATCCTGAGACACTTCCTATAGCATGAGATGTGATATCTCACTGCTTATACCAAACCTGAGACCCTTCCTATAGCATGAGATGTGATATCCAACTCCTTCCCATTCCAATCCTGAGACCCTTCCTATAGCATGAGATGTGATATCTCAATGCTTCTAATATCAAACTTGAGACCCTCCCTATAGCATGAGATGTGATACCCAAGTCCTTCCCATTCCAATCCTGAGACCCTTCCTACAGCATGCGATGTGATGTCTCAATGCTTCTAATACCAAACCTGAGACTCTTCCTATAACATGAGATGGGATATCCAACTCCTTCCCATTCCAATCGTGAGACCCTTCCGATAGCAGAGATGTGATATCTCAATGCTTATACCAAACCTAAGACCCTTCCTATGGCATGAGATGTCATATACAACTCCTTCCCATTCCAATCCTGAGACCCTTCCTATAGCATGAGATGTGATATCTCAATGCTTATACCAAACCTGAGACCCTTCCTATAGCATGAGATGTGATATCGAACTCCTTCCCATTCCAATCCTGAGACCCTTCCTATAGCATGAGATGTGATGTCTCAATGCTTCTAATACCAAACCTGAGATCCTTCCTATAACATGAGATGTGATATCCAACTCCTTCCCATTCCAATCCCGAGACCCTTCCTATAGCATGAGATGTGATATCCAACTCCTTCCCATTCCAATCCTGAGACTCTTCCTATAGCATGAGATGTGATATCTCAATGCCTCTAATACCAAACCTGAGATCCTTCCTCTAACATGAAATGTGATATCCAACTCCTTCCCTTTACAAACCTGAGAGCCTACCTATAGCATGAGATGTGATATCCAAGTTCTTCCCATTCCAATCCTTAGACCCTTCCTACAGCATGCAATATGATATCTCAATGATTCTAATAACAAACCTGAGACCCGTCCTATAACATGAGATGGGATATCCAACTCCTTCCCATTCCAATCCTGAGACACTTCCGATAGCAGAGATGTGATATCTCAATGCTTATACCAAACCTGAGACCCTTCCTATAACATGAGATGTGATATCCAACTCCTTCCCGGTCCAAACCTGAGACCCTTCATATAGCATATGTGATATCCAACTCCTTCCCATTCCAAACATGAGACCCTTCCTATAGCAAGAGTGTAATATCCAACTCCTTCCCATTCCAATCCTGAGACCATTCCTATAGCATGAGATGTGATATCTCAATGCTTCTAATACCAAACCTGAGATCCTTCCTATGACATGAGATGTGATATCCAATTCCTCCCCATTCCAAACCTGAGAACCTTCCTACAGCATGCGATGTGATATCTCAATGCTTCTAATACCAAACCCGAGACCAGTCCTATAACATGAGATTGGATATCCAACTCCTTCCCCTTCCAAACCTGAGACTCTTCCTATAGCATGAGATGTGATATCCAACTTCTTCCCATTCCAATCCTGAGACCCTTCCTATAACATGAGAGATGTGATGTCTCAATGCTTCTAATACCAAACCTGAGATCTTTCCTATAACATGAGATGTGATATCCAACTCCTTCCCATTCCAATCCTGAGACCCTTCCTATAGCATGAGATGTGATATCTCAATGCTTATACCAAACCTGAGACCCTTCCTATAGCTTGAGATGTGATATCCAACTCCTTCCCATTCCAATCCTGAGACCCTTCCTATAGCATGAGATGTGATATCTCAAGGCCTCTAATACCAAACCTGAGATCCTTCCTCTAACATGAAATGTGATATCCAACTCCTTCCCCTTCCAAACCTGAGAGCCTTCCTATAACATGAAATGTGATATCCAATTCCTTCCCATTCCAACCTGAGACCCTTCCTATAGCATGAGATGGGATATCCAACTCCTTCCAAATCCAATACTGATACCCTTCCGATAGCATGAGATGTGATATCCCAATGCTTCTACGAAACCTGAGACCCATACTATGGCATGAGATGTGATATCAAACTCCTTCCCATTCCAATCCTGAGACCCTACCTATAGCTTGAGATGTGATATCCAACTCCTTCCCATTCCAATTCTGAGACCCTTCCTATACCATGAGACTTGATATCTCAATGCTTCTAATACCAAACCTGAGACCCGTCCTATAACATGAGATGTGATATCCAAATCCTTCCCCTTCCAAACCTTAGGCCCTTCCTTTATCATGAGATGTGATATCCAATTCCTTCCCATTCCAATCCTGAGACCCTTCCGATATCATGAGATTTGTTATCTCAATGCTTCTAATATCAAACTTGAGACCCTCCCTATAACATGAGATGTGACATCCAAGTCCTCCCCATTCCAATCCTGAGACCCTTCCTATAGCATGAGATGTGATATCTCAATGCTTCTAATACCAAACCTGAGACCCTTCCTATAACATGATTTGGGATATCCAACTCCTTCCCATTCCAATCCTGAGACCCTTCCGATAGCAGAGATGTGATATCTCAATGCTTATACCAAACCTGAGACCCTTCCTATGGCCTGAGATGTCATATGCAACTTCTTCCCATTCCAATCCTGAGACCCTTCCTATAGCATGAGATGTGATATCTCAATGCCTCTAATACAAACCTGAAATCCTTCCCCTAACATGAAATGTGATATCCAACTCCTTCCCTTTCCAAACCTGAGAGCCTACCTATAGCATGAGATGTGATATCCAAGACCTTCCCATTCCAATCCTTAAACCCTTCCTACATCATACAATATGATATCTCAATGATTCTAATAACAAACCTGAGACCCGTCCTATAACATGAGATGTGATATCCAACTCCTTCCCATTCCAATCCTGAGACACTTCCGATAGCAGAGATGTGATATCTCAATGCTTATTCCAAACCTGAGACCCTTCCTATAGCATGAGATGTGATATCCAACTTCTTCCCTTTCCAAACCTGAGACCCTTCCTATAGCATATGTGATATCCAACTCCTTCCCATTCCAAACATGAGACCCTTCCTATAGCAAGAATGTAATATCCAACTCCTTCCCATTCCAATCCTCAGACCCTTCCTACAGCATGCGATGTGATATCTCAATGCTTCTAATACCAAACCTGAGACCCGTCCTATAACATGAGATGGGATATCCAACTCCTTCCCGTTCCAAACCTGAGACCCTTCCTATAGCATGAGATGTGATATCCAACTCCTTCCCATCCCAATCCTGAGACACTTCCGATTGCAGAGATGTGATATCTCAATGCTTATACCAAACCTGAGACTCTTCCTATAACATGAGATGTGATATCCAACTCCTTCCCGTTCCAAACCTGAGACCCTTCCTATAGCATAAGATGTGATATCCAACTCCTTCCCATTCCAATCCTTAGACCCTTCCTACAGCATGCAATATGATATCTCAATGATTCTAATAACAAACCTGAGACCCGTCCTATAACATGAGATGGGATATCCAACTCCTTCCCATTCCAATCCTGAGACACTTCCGATAGCAGAGATGTGATATCTCAATGCTTATACCAAACCTGAGACCCTTCCTATAACATGAGAAGTGATATCCAACTCCTTCCCGGTCCAAACCTGAGACCCTTCCTATAGCATATGTGATATCCAACTCCTTCCCATTCCAAACATGAGACCCTTCCTATAGCAAGAGTGTAATATCCAACTCCTTCCCATTCCAATCCTGAGACCATTCCTATAGCATGAGATGTGATATCTCAATGCTTCTAATACCAAACCTGAGATCCTTCCTATGACATGAGATGTGATATCCAATTCCTCCCCATTCCAAACCTGAGAACCTTCCTACAGCATGCAATGTGATATCTCAATGCTTCTAATACCAAACCCGAGACCAGTCCTATAACATGAGATTGGATATCCAACTCCTTCCCCTTCCAAACCTGAGACTCTTCCTATAGCATGAGATGTGATATCCAACTTCTTCCCATTCCAATCCTGAGACCCTTCCTATAACATGAGATGTGATGTCTCAATGCTTCTAATACCAAACCTGAGATCTTTCCTATAACATGAGATGTGATATCCAACTCCTTCCCATTCCAATCCTGAGACCCCATGAGATGTGATATCTCAATGCTTATACCAAACCTGAGACCCTTCCTATAGCTTGAGATGTGATATCCAACTCCTTCCCATTCCAATCCTGAGACCCTTCCTATAGCATGAGATGTGATATCTCAAGGCCTCTAATACCAAACCTGAGATCCTTCCTCTAACATGAAATGTGATATCCAACTCCTTCCCCTTCCAAACCTGAGAGCCTTCCTATAACATGAAATGTGATATCCAATTCCTTCCCATTCCAACCTGAGACCCTTCCTATAGCATGAGATGGGATATCCAACTCCTTCCAAATCCAATACTGATACCCTTCCGATAGCATGAGATGTGATATCCCAATGCTTCTACCAAACCTGAGACCCATACTATGGCATGAGATGTGATATCAAACTCCTTCCCATTCCAATCCTGAGACCCTACCTATAGCTTGAGATGTGATATCCAACTCCTTCCCATTCCAATTCTGAGACCCTTCCTATACCATGAGACTTGATATCTCAATGCTTCTAATACCAAACCTGAGACCCGTCCTATAACATGAGATGTGATATCCAAATCCATCCCCTTCCAAACCTTAGACCCTTCCTTTATCATGAGATGTGATATCCAATTCCTTCCCATTCCAATCCTGAGACCCTTCCGATATCATGAGATTTGTTATCTCAATGCTTCTAATATCAAACTTGAGACCCTCCCTATAACATGAGATGTGACATCCAAGTCCTCCCCATTCCAATCCTGAGACCCTTCCTATAGCATGAGATGTGATATCTCAATGCTTCTAATACCAAACCTGAGACCCTTCCTATAACATGATTTGGGATATCCAACTCCTTCCCATTCCAATCCTGAGACCCTTCCGATAGCAGAGATGTGATATCTCAATGCTTATACCAAACCTGAGACCCTTCCTATGGCCTGAGATGTCATATGCAACTCCTTCCCATTCCAATCCTGAGACCCTTCCTATAGCATGTGATGTGATATCTCAATGCCTCTAATACCAAACCTGAAATCCTTCCTCTAACATGAAATGTGATATCCAACTCCTTCCCTTTCCAAACCTGAGAGCCTACCTATAGCATGAGATGTGATATCCAAGACCTTCCCATTCCAATCCTTAGACCCTTCCTACAGCATACAATATGATATCTCAATGATTCTAATAACAAACCTGAGACCCGTCCTATAACATGAGATGTGATATCCAACTCCTTCCCATTCCAATCCTGAGACACTCTGATAGCAGAGATGTGATATCTCAATGCTTATTCCAAACCTGAGACCCTTCCTATAGCATGAGATGTGATATCCAACTCCTTCCCGTTCCAAACCTGAGACCCTTCCTATAGCATATGTGATATCCAACTCCTTCCCATTCCAAACATGAGACCCTTCCTATAGCAAGAATGTAATATCCAACTCCTTCCCATTCCAATCCTCAGACCCTTCCTACAGCATGCGATGTGATATCTCAATGCTTCTAATACCAAACCTGAGACCCGTCCTATAACATGAGATGGGATATCCAACTCCTTCCCGTTCCAAACCTGAGACCCTTCCTATAGCATGAGATGTGATATCCAACTCCTTCCCATCCCAATCCTGAGACACTTCCGATTGCAGAGATGTGATATCTCAATGCTTATACCAAACCTGAGACTCTTCCTATAACATGAGATGTGATATCCAACTCCTTCCCGTTCCAAACCTGAGACCCTTCCTATAGCATAAGATGTGATATCCAACTCCTTCCCATTCCAATCCTGAGACCCTTCCGATAGCATGAGATGTGATATCTCAATGCTTCTAATACCAAACCTGAGATCCTTCTTATAACATGTGATGTGATATCCAAATCCTTCCCCTTCCAAACTTGAGACCCTCCCTTTAGCATGAAATGTGATATCCAACTCCTTCCCATTCCAATCCTGAGACCCTTATGATAGCATGAGATGTGATATCTCAATGCCTCTAATACCAAACCTGAGATACTTCCGATAGCATGAGATGTGATATCTCAATGCCTCTAATACCAAACCTGAGATCCTACCTCTAACATGAAATATGATATCCAACTCCTTCCCTTTCCAAGCCTGAGATCCTGCCTATAGCATGAGATGTGATATCCAAGTCCTTCCCATTCCAATCCTGAGACCCTTCCTATAGCATGAGATGTGATGTCTCAATGCTTATACCAAACCTGAGACCCTTCCTATGGCATGAGATGCCATATACAACTCCTTCCCATTCCAATCCTGAGACCCTGCTTATAGCATGAGATGTGATATCTCAATGCTTCTAATACCAAACCTGAGATCTTTCCTATAACATGAGATGTGATATCCATCTCCTTCCCATTCCAATCCTGAGACCATTCCTATAGCATGAGATGTGATATCTCAATGCTTATACCCAACCTGAGACCCTTCCTATAGCTTGAGATGTGATATCCAACTCCTTCCCATTCCAATCCTGAGACCCTTCCTATAGCATGAGATGTGATATCTCAATGCCTCTAATACCAAACCTGAGATCCTTCCTCTAACATGAAATGTGATATCCAACTCCTTCCCCTTCCAAACCTGAGAGCCTTCCTATAGCATGAGATATGATATCCAAGTCCTTTCCATTCCAATCCTGAGACCCTTCCTATAACATGAGATGTGATATCCAACTCCTTCCCATTCCAACCTGAGACCCTTCCTATAGCATGAGATGGGATATCCAACTCCTTCCAAATCCAATCCTGATACCCTTCCGATAGCATGAGATGTGATATCCCAATGCTTCTACCAAACCTGAGACCCATACTATGGCATGAGATGTGATATCAAACTCCTTCCCATTCCAACCTGAGACCCTTCCTATAGCATGAGATGGGATATCCAACTCCTTCCAAATCCAATCCTGATACCCTTCCGATAGCATGAGATGTGATATCCCAATGCTTCTACCAAACCTGAGACCCATACTATGGCATGAGATGTGATATCAAACTCCTTCCCATTCCAATCCTGTGACCCTTCCTATAGCTTGAGATGTGATATCCAACTCCTTCCCATTCCAATTCTGAGACCCTTCCTATACAACGAGACTTGATATCTCAATGCTTCTAATACCAAACCTGAGACCCGTCCTATAACATGAGATGTGATATCCAAATCCTTCCCCTTCCAAACCTTAGACCCTTCCTTTATCATGAGATGTGATATCCAACTCCTTCCCATTCCAATCCTGAGACTCTTCCGATATCATGAGATGTGATATCTCAATGCTTCTAATATCAAACTTGAGACCCTCCCTATAGCATGAGATGTGATATCCAAGTCCTTCCCATTCCAATCCTGAGACCCTTCTTATAGCATGAGATGTGATATCTCAATGCTTCTAATACCAAACCTGAGACCCTTCCTATAACATGAGATGGGAATATCCAACTCCTTCCCATTCCAATCCTGAGACCCTTCCGATAGCAGAGATGTGATATCTCAATGCTTATACCAAACCTGAGATCCTTCCTATAACATGAGATGTGATATCCAACTCCTTCCCATTCCAATCCTGAGACACTTCCTATAGCATGAGATGTGATATCTCACTGCTTATACCAAACCTGAGACCCTTCCTATAGCATGAGATGTGATATCCAACTCCTTCCCATTCCAATCCTGAGACCCTTTCTATAGCATGAGATGTGATATCTCAATGCTTCTAATATCAAACTTGTGACCCTCCCTATAGCATGAGATGTGATACCCAAGTCCTTCCCATTCCAATCCTGAGACCCTTCCTACAACATGCGATGTGATGTCTCAATGCTTCTAATACCAAACCTGAGACTCTTCCTATAACATGAGATGGGATATCCAACTCCTTCCCATTCCAATCCTGAGACCCTTCCGATAGCAGAGATGTGATATCTCAATGCTTATACCAAACCTAAGACCCTTCCTATGGCATGAGATGTCATATACAACTCCTTCCCATTCCAATCCTGAGACCCTTCCTATAGCATGAGATGTGATATCTCAATGCTTATACCAAACCTGAGACCCTTCCTATAGCATGAGATGTGATATCCAACTCCTTCCCATTCCAATCCTGAGACCCTTCCTATAGCATGAGATGTGATGTCTCAATGCTTCTAATACCAAACCTGAGATCCTTCCTATAACATGAGATGTGATATCCAACTCCTTCCCATTCCAATCCCGAGACCCTTCCTATAGCATGAGATGTGATATCTCAATGCTTATACCAAACCTGAGACCCTTCCTATAGCATGAAATGTGATATCCAACTCCTTCCCATTCCAATCCTGAGACTCTTCCTATAGCATGAGATGTGATATCTCAATGCCTCTAATACCAAACCTGAGATCCTTCCTCTAACATGAAATGTGATATCCAACTCCTTCCCTTTCCAAACCTGAGAGCCTACCTATAGCATGAGATGTGATATCCAAGTCCTTCCCATTCCAATCCTTAGACCCTTCCTACAGCATGCAATATGATATCTCAATGATTCTAATAACAAACCTGAGACCCATCCTATAACATGAAATGGGATATCCAACTCCTTCCCATTCCAATCCTGAGACACTTCCGATAGCAGAGATGTGATATCTCAATGCTTATACCAAACCTGAGACCCTTCCTATAACATGAGATGTGATATCCAACTCCTTCCCGGTCCAAACCTGAGACCCTTCCTATAGCATATGTGATATCCAACTCCTTCCCATTCCAAACATGAGACCCTTCCTATAGCAAGAGTGTAATATCCAACTCCTTCCCATTCCAATCCTGAGACCATTCCTATAGCATGAGATGTGATATCTCAATGCTTCTAATACCAAACCTGAGATCCTTCCTATGACATGAGATGTGATATCCAATTCCTCCCCATTCCAAACCTGAGAACCTTCCTACAGCATGCGATGTGATATCTCAATGCTTCTAATACCAAACCCGAGACCAGTCCTATAACATGAGATTGGATATCCAACTCCTTCCCCTTCCAAACCTGAGACTCTTCCTATAGCATGAGATGTGATATCCAACTTCTTCCCATTCCAATCCTGAGACCCTTCCTATAACATGAGATGTGATGTCTCAATGCTTCTAATACCAAACCTGAGATCTTTCCTATAACATGAGATGTGATATCCAACTCCTTCCCATTCCAATCCTGAGACCCTTCCTATAGCATGAGATGTGATATCTCAATGCTTATACCAAACCTGAGACCCTTCCTATAGCTTGAGATGTGATATCCAACTCCTTCCCATTCCAATCCTGAGACCCTTCCTATAGCATGAGATGTGATATCTCAAGGCCTCTAATACCAAACCTGAGATCCTTCCTCTAACATGAAATGGGATATCCAACTCCTTCCCCTTCCAAACCTGAGAGCCTTCCTATAACATGAAATGTGATATCCAATTCCTTCCCATTCCAACCTGAGACCCTTCCTATAGCATGAGATGGGATATCCAACTCCTTCCAAATCCAATACTGATACCCTTCCGATAGCATGAGATGTGATATCCCAATGCTTCTACCAAACCTGAGACCCATACTATGGCATGAGATGTGATATCAAACTCCTTACTATTCCAATCCTGAGACCCTACCTATAGCTTGAGATGTGATATCCAACTCCTTCCCATTCCAATTCTGAGACCCTTCCTATACCATGAGACTTGATATCTCAATGCTTCTAATACCAAACCTGAGACCCGTCCTATAACATGAGATGTGATATCCAAATCCTTCCCCTTCCAAACCTTAGACCCTTCCTTTATCATGAGATGTGATATCCAATTCCTTCCCATTCCAATCCTGAGACCCTACCGATATCATGAGATTTGTTATCTCAATGTTTCTAATATCAAACTTGAGACCCTCCCTATAACATGAGATGTGACATCCAAGTCCTCCCCATTCCAATCCTGAGACCCTTCCTATAGCATGAGATGTGATATCTCAATGCTTCTAATACCAAACCTGAGACCCTTCCTATAACATGATTTGGGATATCCAACTCCTTCCCATTCCAATCCTGAGACCCTTCCGATAGCAGAGATGTGATATCTCAATGCTTATACCAAACCTGAGACCCTTCCTATGGCCTGAGATGTCATATGCAACTCCTTCCCATTCCAATCCTGAGACCCTTCCTATAGCATTAGATGTGATATCTCAATGCTTATACCAAATCTGAGACCCTTCCTATAGCATGAGATGTGATATCCAACTTCTTCCCATTCCAATCCTGAGACCCTTCCTATAGCATGAGATGTGATGTCTCAATTCTTCTAATACCAAACCTGAGATCCTTCCTATAACATGAGATGTGATATCCAACTCCTTCCCATTCCAATCCTGAGACCCTTATGATAGCATGAGATGTGATATCTCAATGCTTCTATTACCAAACCTGAGATCCTTCCTATAACATGAGATGTGATTTCCAAATCCTTCCACTTCCAAACCTGAGACCCTCCCTTTAGCATGAGATGTGATATCCAACTCCTTCCCATTCCAATCCTGAGACCCTTCTGATAGCATGAGATGTGATATTTCAATGCCTCTAATACCAAACCTGAGATCCTACCTCTAACATGAAATGTGATATCCATCTCCTTCCCTTTCCAAACCTGAGACCCTGCCTATAGCATGAGATGTGATATCCAAGTCCTTCCAATTCCAATCCTGAGACCCTTCCTATAGCATGTGATGTGATATCTCAATGCTTATACCAAATCTGAGACCCTTCCTATAGCATGAGATGTGATATCCAACTCCTTCCCATTCCAATCCTGAGACCCTTCCTATAGCATGAGATGTGATGTCTCAATGCTTCTAATACCAAACCTGAGATCCTTCCTATAACATGAGATGTGATATCCAACTCCTTCCCATTCCAATCCTGAGACCCTTATGATAGCATGAGATGTGATATCTCAATGCCTCTAATACCAAACCTGAGATACTTCCGATAGCATGAGATGTGATATCTCAATGCTTCTAATACCAAACCTGAGATCCTTCCTATAACATGAGATGTGATTTCCAAATCCTTCCCCTTCCAAACCTGAGACCCTCCCTTTAGCATGAGATGTGATATCCAACTCCTTCCCATTCCAATCCTGAGACCCATCTGATAGCATGAGATGTGATATTTCAATGCCTCTAATACCAAACCTGAGATCCTACCTCTAACATGAAATGTGATATCCATCTCCTTCCCTTTCCAAACCTGAGACCCTGCCTATAGCATGAGATGTGATATCCAAGTCCTTTCCATTCCAATCCTGAGACCCTTCCTATAGCATGTGATGTGATATCTCAATGCTTATACCAAACCTGAGACCCTTCCTATGGCATGAGATGTCATATACAACTCCTTCCCATTCCAATCCTGAGACCCTTCCTATAGCATGAGATGTGATATCTCAATGCTTATACCAAACCTGAGACCCTTCCTATAGCATGAGATGTGATATCCAACTTCTTCCCATTCCAATCCTGAGACCCTTCCCATAACATGAGATGTGATGTCGCAATGCTTCTAATACCAAACCTGAGATCTTTCCTATAACATGAGATGTGATATCCAACTCCTTCCCATTCCAATCCTGAGACCCTTCCTATAGCATGAGATGTGATATCACAATGCTTATACCAAACCTGAGACCGTTCCTATAGCTTGAGATGTGATATCCAACTCCTTCCCATTCCAATCCTGAGACCCTTCCTATAGCATGAGATGTGATATCTCAAGGCCTCTAATACCAAACCTGAGATCGTTCCTCTAACATGAAATGTGATATCCAACTCCTTCCCCTTCCAAACCTGAGAGCCTTCCTATAACATGAGATGTGACATCCAAGTCCTCCCCATTCCAATCCTGAGACCCTTCCTATAGCATGAGATGTGATATCTCAATGCTTCTAATACCAAACCTGAGACCCTTCCTATAACATGATTTGGGATATCCAACTCCTTCCCATTCCAATCCTGAGACCCTTCCGATAGCAGAGATGTGATATCTCAATGCTTATACCAAACCTGAGACCCTTCCTATGGCCTGAGATGTCATATGCAACTCCTTCCCCTTCCAAACCTGAGAGCCTTCCTATAACATGAAATGTGATATCCAATTCCTTCCCATTCCAACCTGAGACTCTTCCTATAGCATGAGATGGGATATCCAACTCCTTCCAAATCCAATACTGATACCCTTCCGATAGCATGAGATGTGATATCCCAATGCTTCTACCAAACCTGAGACCCATACTATGGCATGAGATGTGATATCAAACTCCTTACTATTCCAATCCTGACACCCTACCTATAGCTTGAGATGTGATATCCAACTCCTTCCCATTCCAATTCTGAGACCCTTCCTATACCATGAGACTTGATATCTCAATGCTTCTAATACCAAACCTGAGACCCGTCCTATAACATGAGATGTGATATCCAAATCCTTCCCCTTCCAAACCTTAGACCCTTCCTTTATCATGAGATGTGATATCCAATTCCTTCCCATTCCAATCCTGAGACCCTACCGATATCATGAGATTTGTTATCTCAATGCTTCTAATATCAAACTTGAGACCCTCCCTATAACATGAGATGTGACATCCAAGTCCTCCCCATTCCAATCCTGAGACCCTTCCTATAGCATGAGATGTGATATCTCAATGCTTCTAATACCAAACCTGAGACCCTTCCTATAACATGATTTGGGATATCCAACTCCTTCCCATTCCAATCCTGAGACCCTTCCGATAGCAGAGATGTGATATCTCAATGCTTATACCAAACCTGAGACCCTTCCTATGGCCTGAGATGTCATATGCAACTCCTTCCCATTCCAATCCTGAGACCCTTCCTATAGCATTAGATGTGATATCTCAATGCTTATACCAAATCTGAGACCCTTCCTATAGCATGAGATGTGATATCCAACTTCTTCCCATTCCAATCCTGAGACCCTTCCTATAGCATGAGATGTGATGTCTCAATTCTTCTAATACCAAACCTGAGATCCTTCCTATAACATGAGATGTGATATCCAACTCCTTCCCATTCCAATCCTGAGACCCTTATGATAGCATGAGATGTGATATCTCAATGCTTCTATTACCAAACCTGAGATCCTTCCTATAACATGAGATGTGATTTCCAAATCCTTCCACTTCCAAACCTGAGACCCTCCCTTTAGCATGAGATGTGATATCCAACTCCTTCCCATTCCAATCCTGAGACCCTTCTGATAGCATGAGATGTGATATTTCAATGCCTCTAATACCAAACCTGAGATCCTACCTCTAACATGAAATGTGATATCCATCTCCTTCCCTTTCCAAACCTGAGACCCTGCCTATAGCATGAGATGTGATATCCAAGTCCTTCCCATTCCAATCCTGAGACCCTTCCTATAGCATGTGATGTGATATCTCAATGCTTATACCAAATCTGAGACCCTTCCTATAGCATGAGATGTGATATCCAACTCCTTCCCATTCCAATCCTGAGACCCTTCCTATAGCATGAGATGTGATGTCTCAATGCTTCTAATACCAAACCTGAGATCCTTCCTATAACATGAGATGTGATATCCAACTCCTTCCCATTCCAATCCTGAGACCCTTATGATAGCATGAGATGTGATATCTCAATGCCTCTAATACCAAACCTGAGATACTTCCGATAGCATGAGATGTGATATCTCAATGCTTCTAATACCAAACCTGAGATCCTTCCTATAACATGAGATGTGATTTCCAAATCCTTCCCCTTCCAAACCTGAGACCCTCCCTTTAGCATGAGATGTGATATCCAACTCCTTCCCATTCCAATCCTGAGACCCATCTGATAGCATGAGATGTGATATTTCAATGCCTCTAATACCAAACCTGAGATCCTACCTCTAACATGAAATGTGATATCCATCTCCTTCCCTTTCCAAACCTGAGACCCTGCCTATAGCATGAGATGTGATATCCAAGTCCTTTCCATTCCAATCCTGAGACCCTTCCTATAGCATGTGATGTGATATCTCAATGCTTATACCAAACCTGAGACCTTCCTATGGCATGAGATGTCATATACAACTCCTTCCCATTCCAATCCTGAGACCCTTCCTATAGCATGAGATGTGATATCTCAATGCTTATACCAAACCTGAGACCCTTCCTATAGCATGAGATGTGATATCCAACTTCTTCCCATTCCAATCCTGAGACCCTTCCTATAACATGAGATGTGATGTCGCAATGCTTCTAATACCAAACCTGAGATCTTTCCTATAACATGAGATGTGATATCCAACTCCTTCCCATTCCAATCCTGAGACCCTTCCTATAGCATGAGATGTGATATCACAATGCTTATACCAAACCTGAGACCGTTCCTATAGCTTGAGATGTGATATCCAACTCCTTCCCATTCCAATCATGAGACCCTTCCTATAGCATGAGATGTGATATCTCAAGGCCTCTAATACCAAACCTGAGATCGTTCCTCTAACATGAAATGTGATGTCCAACTCCTTCCCCTTCCAAACCTGAGAGCCTTCCTATAACATGAGATGTGACATCCAAGTCCTCCCCATTCCAATCCTGAGACCCTTCCTATAGCATGAGATGTGATATCTCAATGCTTCTAATACCAAACCTGAGACCCTTCCTATAACATGATTTGGGATATCCAACTCCTTCCCATTCCAATCCTGAGACCCTTCCGATAGCAGAGATGTGATATCTCAATGCTTATACCAAACCTGAGACCCTTCCTATGGCCTGAGATGTCGTATGCAACTCCTTCCCATTCCAATCCCGAGACCCTTCCTATAGCATTAGATGTGATATCTCAATGCTTATACCAAATCTGAGACCCTTCCTATAGCATGAGATGTGATATCCAACTTCTTCCCATTCCAATCCTGAGACCCTTCCTATAGCATGAGATGTGATGTCTCAATTCTTCTAATACCAAACCTGAGATCCTTCCTATAACATGAGATGTGATATCCAACTCCTTCCCATTCCAATCCTGAGACCCTTATGATAGCATGAGATGTGATATCTCAATGCTTCTATTACCAAACCTGAGATCCTTCCTATAACATGAGATGTGATTTCCAAATCCTTCCACTTCCAAACCTGAGACCCTCCCTTTAGCATGAGATGTGATATCCAACTCCTTCCCATTCCAATCCTGAGACCCTTCTGATAGCATGAGATGTGATATTTCAATGCCTCTAATACCAAACCTGAGATCCTACCTCTAACATGAAATGTGATATCCATCTCCTTCCCTTTCCAAACCTGAGACCCTGCCTATAGCATGAGATGTGATATCCAAGTCCTTCCCATTCCAATCCTGAGACCCTTCCTATAGCATGTGATGTGATATCTCAATGCTTATACCAAATCTGAGACCCTTCCTATAGCATGAGATGTGATATCCAACTCCTTCCCATTCCAATCCTGAGACCCTTCCTATAGCATGAGATGTGATGTCTCAATGCTTCTAATACCAAACCTGAGATCCTTCCTACAACATGAGATGTGATATCCAACTCCTTCCCATTCCAATCCTGAGACCCTTATGATAGCATGAGATGTGATATCTCAATGCCTCTAATACCAAACCTGAGATACTTCCGATAGCATGAGATGTGATATCTCAATGCTTCTAATACCAAACCTGAGATCCTTCCTATAACATGAGATGTGATTTCCAAATCCTTCCCCTTCCAAACCTGAGACCCTCCCTTTAGCATGAGATGTGATATCCAACTCCTTCCCATTCCAATCCTGAGACCCATCTGATAGCATGAGATGTGATATTTCAATGCCTCTAATACCAAACCTGAGATCCTACCTCTAACATGAAATGTGATATCCATCTCCTTCCCTTTCCAAACCTGAGACCCTGCCTATAGCATGAGATGTGATATCCAAGTCCTTTCCATTCCAATCCTGAGACCCTTCCTATAGCATGTGATGTGATATCTCAATGCTTATACCAAACCTGAGACCCTTCCTATGGCATGAGATGTCATATACAACTCCTTCCCATTCCAATCCTGAGACCCTTCCTATAGCATGAGATGTGATATCTCAATGCTTATACCAAACCTGAGACCCTTCCTATAGCATGAGATGTGATATCCAACTTCTTCCCATTCCAATCCTGAGACCCTTCCTATAACATGAGATGTGATGTCGCAATGCTTCTAATACCAAACCTGAGATCTTTCCTATAACATGAGATGTGATATCCAACTCCTTCCCATTCCAATCCTGAGACCCTTCCTATAGCATGAGATGTGATATCACAATGCTTATACCAAACCTGAGACCGTTCCTATAGCTTGAGATGTGATATCCAACTCCTTCCCATTCCAATCCTGAGACCCTTCCTATAGCATGAGATGTGATATCTCAAGGCCTCTAATACCAAACCTGAGATCGTTCCTCTAACATGAAATGTGATATCCAACTCCTTCCCCTTCCAAACCTGAGAGCCTTCCTATAACATGAGATGTGACATCCAAGTCCTCCCCATTCCAATCCTGAGACCCTTCCTATAGCATGAGATGTGATATCTCAATGCTTCTAATACCAAACCTGAGACCCTTCCTATAACATGATTTGGGATATCCAACTCCTTCCCATTCCAATCCTGAGACCCTTCCGATAGCAGAGATGTGATATCTCAATGCTTATACCAAACCTGAGAGCCTTCCTATGGCCTGAGATGTCATATGCAACTCCTTCCCATTCCAATCCTGAGACCCTTCCTATAGCATTAGATGTGATATCTCAATGCTTATACCAAATCTGAGACCCTTCCTATAGCATGAGATGTGATATCCAACTTCTTCCCATTCCAATCCTGAGACCCTTCCTATAGCATGAGATGTGATGTCTCAATTCTTCTAATACCAAACCTGAGATCCTTCCTATAACATGAGATGTGATATCCAACTCCTTCCCATTCCAATCCTGAGACCCTTATGATAGCATGAGATGTGATATCTCAATGCCTCTAATACCAAACCTGAGATACTTCTGATAGCATGAGATGTGATATCTCAATGCTTCTAATACCAAACCTGAGATCCTTCCTATAACATGAGATGTGATTTCCAAATCCTTCCACTTCCAAACCTGAGACCCTACCTTTAGCATGAGATGTGATATCCAACTCCTTCCCATTCCAATCCTGAGACCCTTCTGATAGCATGAGATGTGATATTTCAATGCCTCTAATACCAAACCTGAGATCCTACCTCTAACAGGAAATGTGATATCCATCTCCTTCCCTTTCCAATCCTGAGACCCTTCCTATAGCATGAGATGTGATATCTCAATGCTTATACCAAACCTGAGACCCTTCCTATAACATGAAATGTGATATCCAACTCCTTCCCATTCCAACCTGAGACCCTTCCTATAGCATGAGATGGGATATCTCAATGCTTCTAATACCAAACCTGAGACTCTTCCTATAACATGAGATGGGATATCCAACTCATTCCCATTCCAATCCTGAGACCCTTCCGATAGCAGAGATGTGATATCTCAATGCTTATACCAAACCTGAGACCCTTCCTATGGCCTGAGATGTCATATACAACTCCTTCCCATTCCAATCCTGAGACCCTTCCTATAGCATGAGATGTGATATCTCAATGCTTATACCAAATCTGAGACCCTTCCTATAGCATGAGATGTGATATCCAACTCCTTCCCATTCCAATCCTGAGACCCTTCCTATAGCATGAGATGTGATGTCTTAATGCTTCTAATACCAAACCTGAGATCCTTCCTATAACATGAGATGTGATATCCAACTCCTTCCCATTCCAATCCTGAGACCCTTATGATAGCATGAGATGTGATATCTCAATGCCTCTAATACCAAACCTGAGATACTTCCGATAGCATGAGATGTGATATCTCAATGCTTCTAATACCAAACCTGAGATCCTTCCTATAACATGAGATGTGATTTCCAAATCCTTCCCCTTCCAAACCTGAGACCCTCCCTTTAGCATGAGATGTGATATCCAACTCCTTCCCATTCCAATCCTGAGACCCATCTGATAGCATGAGATGTGATATTTCAATGCCTCTAATACCAAACCTGAGATCCTACCTCTAACATGAAATGTGATATCCATCTCCTTCCCTTTCCAAACCTGGGACCCTGCCTATAGCATGAGATTTGATATCCAAGTCCTTTCCATTCCAATCCTGAGACCCTTCCTATAGCATGTGATGTGATATCTCAATGCTTATACCAAACCTGAGACCCTTCCTATGGCATGAGATGTCATATACAACTCCTTCCCATTCCAATCCTGAGACCCTTCCTATAGCATGAGATGTGATATCTCAATGCTTATACCAAACCTGAGACCCTTCCTATAGCATGAGATGTGATATCCAACTTCTTCCCATTCCAATCCTGAGACCCTTCCTATAACATGAGATGTGATGTCGCAATGCTTCTAATACCAAACCTGAGATCTTTCCTATAACATGAGATGTGATATCCAACTCCTTCCCATTCCAATCCTGAGACCCTTCCTATAGCATGAGATGTGATATCACAATGCTTATACCAAACCTGAGACCGTTCCTATAGCTTGAGATGTGATATCCAACTCCTTCCCATTCCAATCCTGAGACCCTTCCTATAGCATGAGATGTGATATCTCAAGGCCTCTAATACCAAACCTGAGATCGTTCCTCTAACATGAAATGTGATATCCAACTCCTTCCCCTTGCAAACCAGAGAGCCTTCCTATAACATGAGATGTGATATCCAACTCCTTCCCATTCCAATCCTGAGACCCTTATGATAGCATGAGATGTGATATCTCAATACCTCTAATACCAAACCTGAGATACTTACGACGATAGCATGAGATGTGATATCTCAATGCTTCTAATACCAAACCTGAGATCCTTCCTATAACATGAGATGTGATTTCCAAATCCTTCCCCTTCCAAACCTGAGACCCTCCCTTTAGCATGAGATGTGATATCCAACTCCTTCCCATTCCAATCCTGAGACCCTTCTGATAGCATGAGATGTGATATTTCAATGCCTCTAATACCAAACCTGAGATCCTACCTCGAACATGAAATGTGATATCCATCTCCTTCCCTTTCCAAACCTGAGACCCTGCCTATAGCATGAGATGTGATATCCAAGTCCTTTCCATTCCAATCCTGAGAACCTTCCTATAGCATGGGATGTGATATCTCAATGCTTATACCAAACCTGAGACCCTTCCTATGGCATGAGATGTCATATACAACTCCTTCCCATTCCAAACCTGAGACCCTTCCTATAGCATGAGATGTGATATCTCAATGCTTATACCAAACCTGAGACCCTTCTTATAGCATGAGATGTGATATCCAACTTCTTCCCATTCCAATCCTGAGACCCTTCCTATAACATGAGATGTGATGTCGCAATGCTTCTAATACCAAACCTGAGATCTTTCCTATAACATGAGATGTGATATCCAACTCCTTCCCATTCCAATCCTGAGACCCTTCCTATAGCATGAGATGTGATATCACAATGCTTATACCAAACCTGAGACCGTCCCTTTAGCTTGAGATGTGATATCCAACTCCTTCCCATTCCAATCCTGAGACCCTTCCTATAGCATGAGATGTGATATCTCAAGGCCTCTAATACCAAACCTGAGATCGTTCCTCTAACATGAAATGTGATATCCAACTCCTTCCCCTTCCAAACCTGAGAGCCTTCCTATAGCATGAGATATGATAGCCAAGTCCTTCCAATTCCAATCCTGAGACCCTTCCTATAACATGAAATGTGATATCCAACTCCTTCCCATTCCAACCTGAGACCCTTCCTATAGCATGAGATGGGATATCTCAATGCTTCTAATACCAAACCTGAGACTCTTCCTATAATATGAGATGGGATATCCAACTCATTCCCATTCCAATCCTGAGACCCTTCCGATAGCAGAGATGTGATATCTCAATGCTTATACCAAACCTGAGACCCTTCCTATGGCCTGAGATGTCATATACAACTCCTTCCCATTCCAATCCTGAGACCCTTCCTATAGCATGAGATGTGATATCTCAATGCTTATACCAAATCTGAGACCCTTCCTATAGCATGAGATGTGATATCCAACTCCTTCCCATTCCAATCCTGAGACCCTTCCTATAGCATGAGATGTGATGTCTCAATGCTTCTAATACCAAACCTGAGATCCTTCCTATAACATGAGATGTGATATCCAACTCCTTCCCATTCCAATCCTGAGACCCTTATGATAGCATGAGATGTGATATCTCAATGCCTCTAATACCAAACCTGAGATACTTCCGATAGCATGAGATGTGATATCTCAATGCTTCTAATACCAAACCTGAGATCCTTCCTATAACATGAGATGTGATTTCCAAATCCTCCCCCTTCCAAACCTGAGACCCTCCCTTTAGCATGAGATGTGATATCCAACTCCTTCCCATTCCAATCCTGAGACACGTCTGATAGCATGAGATGTGATATCTCAATGCCTCTAATTCCAAACCTGAGATCCTACCTCTAACATGAAATGTGATATCCATCTCCTTCCCTTTCCAAACCTGAGATCCTGCCTATAGCATGAGATGTGATATCCAAGTCCTTCCCATTCCAATCCTGAGACCCTTCCTATAGCATGTGATGTGATATCTCAATGCTTATACCAAACCTGAGACCCTTCCTATGGCATGAGATGTCATATACAACTCCTTCCCATTCCAATCCTGAGACCCTTCCTATAGCATGAGATGTGATATCTCAATGCTTATACCAAACCTGAGACCCTTCCTATAGCATGAGATGTGATATCCAACTTCTTCCCATTCCAATCCTGAGACCCTTCCAATAACATGAGATGTGATGTCTCAATGCTTCTAATACCAAACCTGAGATCTTTCCTATAACATGAGATGTGATATCCAACTCCTTCCCATTCCAATCCTGAGACCCTTCCTATAGCATGAGATGTGATATCTCAAGGCCTCTAATACCAAACCTGAGATCCTTCCTCTAACATGAAATGTGATATCCAACTCTTTCCCCTTCCAAACCTGAGAGCCTTCCTATAGCCTGAGATATGATATCCAAATCCTTCCCATTCCAATCCTGAGACCCTTCCTATAACATGAAATGTGATATCCTACTCCTTCCCATTCCATCCTGGGACCCTTCCTATATCATGAGATGGGATATCTCAATGCTTCTAATACCAAACCTGAGACCCTTCCTATAACATGAGATGGGAATATCCAACTCCTTCCCATTCCAATCCTGAGACCCTTCCGATAGCAGAGATGTGATATCTCAATGCTTATACCAAACCTGAGATCCTTCCTATAACATGAGATGTGATATCCAACTCCTTCCCATTCCAATCCTGAGACACTTCCTATAGCATGAGATGTGATATCTCAATGCTTATACCAAATCTGAGACCCTTCCTATAGCATGAGATGTGATATCCAACTCCTTCCCATTCCAATCCTGAGACCCTTCCTATAGCATGAGATTTGATATCTCAAGGCCTCTAATACCAAACCTGAGATCCTTCCTCTAACATGAAATGTGATATCCAACTCTTTCCCCTTCCAAACCTGAGAGCCTTCCTATAGCATGAGATATGATAGCCAAGTCCTTCCAATTCCAATCCTGAGACCCTTCCTATAACATGAAATGTGATATCCAACTCCTTCCCATTCCAACCTGAGACCCTTCCTATAGCATGAGATGGGATATCTCAATGCTTCTAATACCAAACCTGAGACTCTTCCTATAACATGAGATGGGATATCCAACTCATTCCCATTCCAATCCTGAGACCCTTCCGATAGCAGAGATGTGATATCTCAATGCTTATACCAAACCTGAGACCCTTCCTATGGCCTGAGATGTCATATACAACTCCTTCCCATTCCAATCCTGAGACCCTTCCTATAGCATGAGATGTGATATCTCAATGCTTATACCAAATCTGAGACCCTTCCTATAGCATGAGATGTGATATCCAACTCCTTCCCATTCCAATCCTGAGACCCTTCCTATAGCATGAGATGTGATGTCTCAATGCTTCTAATACCAAACCTGAGATCCTTCCTATAACATGAGATGTGATATCCAACTCCTTCCCATTCCAATCCTGAGACCCTTATGATAGCATGAGATGTGATATCTCAATGCCTCTAATACCAAACCTGAGATACTTCCGATAGCATGAGATGTGATATCTCAATGCTTCTAATACCAAACCTGAGATCCTTCCTATAACATGAGATGTGATTTCCAAATCCTCCCCCTTCCAAACCTGAGACCCTCCCTTTAGCATGAGATGTGATATCCAACTCCTTCCCATTCCAATCCTGAGACCCTTCTGATAGCATGAGATGTGATATCTCAATGCCTCTAATTCCAAACCTGAGATCCTACCTCTAACATGAAATGTGATATCCATCTCCTTCCCTTTCCAAACCTGAGACCCTGCCTATAGCATGAGATGTGATATCCAAGTCCTTCCCATTCCAATCCTGAGACCCTTCCTATAGCATGTGATGTGATATCTCAATGCTTATACCAAACCTGAGACCCTTCCTATGGCATGAGATGTCATATACAACTCCTTCCCATTCCAATCCTGAGACCCTTCCTATAGCATGAGATGTGATATCTCAATGCTTATACCAAACCTGAGACCCTTCCTATAGCATGAGATGTGATATCCAACTTCTTCCCATTCCAATCCTGAGACCCTTCCTATAACATGAGATGTGATGTCTCAATGCTTCTAATACCAAACCTGAGATCTTTCCTATAACATGAGATGTGATATCCAACTCCTTCCCATTCCAATCCCGAGACCCTTCCTATAGCATGAGATGTGATATCTCAAGGCCTCTAATACCAAACCTGAGATCCTTCCTCTAACATGAAATGTGATATCCAACTCTTTCCCCTTCCAAACCTGAGAGCCTTCCTATAGCATGAGATATGATATCCAAATCCTTCCCATTCCAATCCTGAGACCCTTCCTATAACATGAAATGTGATATCCTACTCCTTCCCATTCCATCCTGGGACCCTTCCTATATCATGAGATGGGATATCTCAATGCTTCTAATACCAAACCTGAGACCCTTCCTATAACATGAGATGGGAATATCCAACTCCTTCCCATTCCAATCCTGAGACCCTTCCGATAGCAGAGATGTGATATCTCAATGCTTATACCAAACCTGAGATCCTTCCTATAACATGAGATGTGATATCCAACTCCTTCCCATTCCAATCCTGAGACACTTCCTATAGCATGAGATGTGATATCTCAATGCTTATACCAAATCTGAGACCCTTCCTATAGCATGAGATGTGATATCCAACTCCTTCCCATTCCAATCCTGAGACCCTTCCTATAGCATGAGATTTGATATCTCAAGGCCTCTAATACCAAACCTGAGATCCTTCCTCTAACATGAAATGTGATATCCAACTCTTTCCCCTTCCAAACCTGAGAGCCTTCCTATAGCATGAGATATGATAGCCAAGTCCTTCCAATTCCAATCCTGAGACCCTTCCTATAACATGAAATGTGATATCCAACTCCTTCCCATTCCAACCTGAGACCCTTCCTATAGCATGAGATGGGATATCTCAATGCTTCTAATACCAAACCTGAGACTCTTCCTATAACATGAGATGGGATATCCAACTCATTCCCATTCCAATCCTGAGACCCTTCCGATAGCAGAGATGTGATATCTCAATGCTTATACCAAACCTGAGACCCTTCCTATGGCCTGAGATGTCATATACAACTCCTTCCCATTCCAATCCTGAGACCCTTCCTATAGCATGAGATGTGATATCTCAATGCTTATACCAAATCTGAGACCCTTCCTATAGCATGAGATGTGATATCCAACTCCTTCCCATTCCAATCCTGAGACCCTTCCTATAGCATGAGATGTGATGTCTCAATGCTTCTAATACCAAACCTGAGATCCTTCCTATAACATGAGATGTGATATCCAACTCCTTCCCATTCCAATCCTGAGACCCTTATGATAGCATGAGATGTGATATCTCAATGCCTCTAATACCAAACCTGAGATACTTCCGATAGCATGAGATGTGATATCTCAATGCTTCTAATACCAAACCTGAGATCCTTCCTATAACATGAGATGTGATTTCCAAATCCTCCCCCTTCCAAACCTGAGACCCTCCCTTTAGCATGAGATGTGATATCCAACTCCTTCCCATTCCAATCCTGAGACCCTTCTGATAGCATGAGATGTGATATCTCAATGCCTCTAATTCCAAACCTGAGATCCTACCTCTAACATGAAATGTGATATCCATCTCCTTCCCTTTCCAAACCTGAGACCCTGCCTATAGCATGAGATGTGATATCCAAGTCCTTCCCATTCCAATCCTGAGACCCTTCCTATAGCATGTGATGTGATATCTCAATGCTTATACCAAACCTGAGACCCTTCCTATGGCATGAGATGTCATATACAACTCCTTCCCATTCCAATCCTGAGACCCTTCCTATAGCATGAGATGTGATATCTCAATGCTTATACCAAACCTGAGACCCTTCCTATAGCATGAGATGTGATATCCAACTTCTTCCCATTCCAATCCTGAGACCCTTCCTATAACATGAGATGTGATGTCTCAATGCTTCTAATACCAAACCTGAGATCTTTCCTATAACATGAGATGTGATATCCAACTCCTTCCCATTCCAATCCTGAGACCCTTCCTATAGCATGAGATGTGATATCTCAAGGCCTCTAATACCAAACCTGAGATCCTTCCTCTAACATGAAATGTGATATCCAACTCTTTCCCCTTCCAAACCTGAGAGCCTTCCTATAGCATGAGATATGATATCCAAATCCTTCCCATTCCAATCCTGAGACCCTTCCTATAACATGAAATGTGATATCCTACTCCTTCCCATTCCATCCTGGGACCCTTCCTATATCATGAGATGGGATATCTCAATGCTTCTAATACCAAACCTGAGACCCTTCCTATAACATGAGATGGGAATATCCAACTCCTTCCCATTCCAATCCTGAGACCCTTCCGATAGCAGAGATGTGATATCTCAATGCTTATACCAAACCTGAGATCCTTCCTATAACATGAGATGTGATATCCAACTCCTTCCCATTCCAATCCTGAGACACTTCCTATAGCATGAGATGTGATATCTCACTGCTTATACCAAACCTGAGACCCTTCCTATAGAATGAGATGTGATATCCAACTCCTTCCCATTCCAATCCTGAGACCATTCCTATAGCATGAGATGTGATATCTCAATGCTTCTAATATCAAACTTGAGACCCTCCCTATAGCATGAGATGTGATACCCAAGTCCTTCCCATTCCAATCCTGAGACACTTCCTATAGCATGAGATGTGATATCTCAATGCTTCTAATACCAAACCTGAGACTCTTCCTATAACATGAGATGGGATATCCAACTCCTTCCCATTCCAATCCTGAGACCCTTCCAATAGCAGAGATGTGATATCTCGATGCTTATACCAAATCTGAGACCCTTCCTATAGCATGAGATGTGATATCCAACTCCTTCCCATTCCAATCCTAAGGCCCTTCCTATAGCATGAGATGTGATGTCTCAATGCTTCTAATACCAAACCTGAGATCCTTCCTATAACATGAGATGTGATATCCAACTCCTTCCCATTCCAATCCTGAGACCCTTCCTATAGCATGAGATGTGATGTCTCAATGCTTCTAATACCAAACCTGAGAACCTTCCTACAGCATGCGATGTGATATCTCAATGCTTCTAATACCAAACCTGAGACCAGTCCTATAACATGAGATTGGATATCCAACTCCTTCCCCTTCCAAGCCTGAGACCCTTCCTATAACATGAGATGTAATATCCAACTCCTTCCCATTCCAATCCTGAGACCCTTCCTATAGCATGAGATGTGCTATCTCAATGCTTATACCAAACCTGAGACCCTTCCTAAAGCTTGAGATGTGATATCCAACTCCTTCCCATTCCAATCCTGAGACCCTTCCTATAGCATGATATGTGATATCTCAATGCCTCTAATACCAAACCTGAGACCCTTCCTATAGCATGAGATGTGATATCCAACGTCTTCCCATTCCAATCCTGAGACCCTTCCTATAACATGAGATGTAATATCCAACTCCTTCCCATTCCAATCCTGAGACCCTTCCTATAGCATGAGATGTGCTATCTCAATGCTTATACCAAACCTGAGACCCTTCCTAAAGCTTGAGATGTGATATCCAACTCCTTCCCATTCCAATCCTGAGACCCTTCCTATAGCATGATATGTGATGTCTCAATGCTTCTAATACCAAACCTGAGATCTTTCCTATAACATGAGATGTAATATCCAACTCCTTCCCATTCCAATCCTGAGACCCTTCCTATAGCATGAGATGTGCTATCTCAATGCTTATACCAAACCTGAGACCCTTCCTAAAGCTTGAGATGTGATATCCAACTCCTTCCCATTCCAATCCTGAGACCCTTCCTATAGCATGATATGTGATATCTCAATGCCTCTAATACCAAACCTGAGATCCTTCCTCTAACATGAAATGTGATATCGAACTCCTTCCCTTTCCAAACCTGAGAGCCTACCTATAGCATGAGATGTGATATCCAAGTCCTTCCCATTCCAATCCTTAGACCCTTCCTACAGCATGCAATATGATATCTCAATGATTCTAATAACAAACCTGAGACCCGTCCTATAACATGAGATGTGATATCCAACTCCTTCCCGTTTCAAACCTGAGACCCTTCCTATAACATGAGATGTGATATCCAACTCCTTCCCGTTTCAAACCTGAGACCCTTCCTATAGCATATGTGATATCCAACTCCTTCCCATTCCAAACATGAGACCCTTCCTATAGCAAGAATGTAATATCCAACTCCTTCCCATTCCAATCCTGAGACCATTCCTATAGCATGAGATGTGATATCTCAATGCTTCTAATACCAAACCTGAGATCCTTCCTATGACATGAGATGTGATATCCAATTCCTCCCCATTCCAAACCTGAGAACCTTCCTACAGCATGCGATGTGATATCTCAATGCTTCTAATACCAAACCTGAGACCAGTCCTATAACATGAGATTGGATATCCAACTCCTTCCCCTTCCAAACATGAGACCCTTCCAATAGCATGAGATGTGATATCCAACTTCTTCCCATTCCAATCCTGAGACCCTTCCTATAACATGAGATGTGATGTCTCAATGCTTCTAATACCAAACCTGAGATCTTTCCTATAACATGAGATGTGATATCCAACTCCTTCCCATTCCAATCCTGAGACCCTTCCTATAGCATGAGATGTGCTATCTCAATGCTTATACCAAACCTGAGACCCTTCCTAAAGCTTGAGATGTGATATCCAACTCCTTCCCATTCCAATCCTGAGACCCTTCCTATAACATGAAATGTGATATCCAACTCTTCCCATTCCAACCTGAGACCCTTCCCATAGCATGAGATGGGATATCCAACTCCTTCCAAATCCAATACTGATACCCTTCCAATAGCATGAGATGTGATATCCCAATGCTTCTACCAAACCTGAGAACCATACTATGGCATGAGATGTGATATCAAACTCCTTCCCATTCCAATCCTGAGACTCTTCCTATAGCTTGAGATGTGATATCCGAAATCCTTCCCATTCCAATTCTGAGACCCTTCCTATACCATGAGACTTGATATCTCAATGCTTCAAATACCAAACCTGAGACCCGTCCTATAACATGAGATGTGATATCAAACTCCTTCCCATTCCAATCCTGAGACTCTTCCTATAGCTTGAGATGTGATATCCGAAATCCTTCCCATTCCAATTCTGAGACCCTTCCTATACCATGAGACTTGATATCTCAATGCTTCTAATACCAAACCTGAGACCCTTCCTTTATCATGAGATGTGATATCCAACTCCTTCCCATTCCAATCCTGAGACCCTTCCGATATCATGAGATTTGTTATCTCAATGCTTCTAATATCAAAATTGAGACCCGCCTATAACATGAGATGTGATATCCAAATCTTTCCCCTTCCAAACCTTAGACCCTTCCTTTATCATGAGATGGGATATCCAACTCCTTCCCATTCCAATCCTGAGACCCTTCCGATAGCAGAGATGTGATATCTCAATGCTTATACCAATCCTGAGACCCTTCCTATGGCCTGAGATGTCATATACAACTCCTTCCCAATCCAATCCTGAGACCCTTCCTATAGCATGAGATGTGATATCTCAATGCTTATACCAAATCTGAGACCCTTCCTATAGCATGAGATGTGATATCCAACTCCTTCCCATTCCAATCCTGAGACCCTTCCTATAGCATGAGATGTGATGTCTCAATGCTTCTAATACCAAACCTGAGATCCTTCCTATAACATGAGATGTGATATCCAACTCCTTCCCATTCCAATCCTGAGACCCTTCCTATAGCATGAGATGTGATGTCTCAATGCTTCTAATACCAAACCTGAGAACCTTCCTACAGCATGCGATGTGTTATCTCAATGCTTCTAATACCAAACCTGAGACCAGTCCTATAACATGAGATTGGATATCCAACTCCTTCCCCTTCCAAACCTGAGACCCTTCCTATAGCATGAGATGTGATATCCAACTTCTTCCCATTCCAATCCTGAGACCCTTCCTATAACATGAGATGTGATGTCTCAATGCTTCTAATACCAAACCTGAGATCTTTCCTATAACATGAGATGTAATATCCAACTCCTTCCCATTCCAATCCTGAGACCCTTCCTATAGCATGAGATGTGCTATCTCAATGCTTATACCAAACCTGAGACCCTTCCTAAAGCTTGAGATGTGATATCCAACTCCTTCCCATTCCAATCCTGAGACCCTTCCTATAGCATGAGATGTGATATCTCAATGCTTCTAATATCAAACTTGAGACCCTTCCTATAGCATGAGATGTGATATCCAACTCCTTCCCATTCCAATCCTGAGACCCTTCCTATAGCATGAGATGTGATGTCTCAATGCTTCTAATACCAAACCTGAGATCCTTCCTATAACATGAGATGTGATATCCAACTCCTTCCCATTCTAATCCCGAGACCCTTCCTATAGCATGAGATGTGATATCTCGATGCTTATACCAAACCTGAGACCCTTCCTATAGCATGAGATGTGATATCCAACTCCTTCCCATTCCAATCCTGAGACCCTTCCTATAGCATGAGATGTGATATCTCAATGCCTCTAATACCAAACCTGAGATCCTTCCTCTAACATGAAATGTGATATCCAACTCCTTCCCTTTCCAAACCTGAGAGCCTACCTATAGCATGAGATGTGATATCCAAGTCCTTCCCATTCCAATCCTTAGACCCTTCCTACAGCATGCAATATGATATCTCAATGATTCTAATAACAAACCTGAGACCCATCCTATAACATGAGATGGGATATCCAACTCCTTCCTATTCCAATCCTGAGACACTTCCGATAGCAGAGATGTGATATCTCAATGCTTATACCAAACCTGAGACCCTTCCTATAACATGAGATGTGATATCCAACTCCTTCCCGGTCCAAACCTGAGACCCTTCCTATAGCATATGTGATATCCAACTCCTTCCCATTCCAAACATGAGACCCTTCCTATAGCAAGAATGTAATATCCAACTCCTTCCCATTCCAATCCTGAGACCATTCCTATAGCATGCGATGTGATATCTCAATGCTTCTAATACCAAACCCGAGTCCAGTACTATAACATGAGATTGGATATCCAACTCCTTCCCCTTCCAAACCTGAGACCCTTCCTATAGCATGAGATGTGATATCCAACTTCTTCCCATTCCACTCCTGAGACCCTTCCTATAACATGAGATGTGATGTCTCAATGCTTCTAATACCAAACCTGAGATCTTTCCTATAACATGAGATGTGATATTCAACTCCTTCCCATTCCAATCCTGAGACCCTTCCTATAGCATGAGATGTGATATCTCAATGCTTATACCAAACCTGAGACCCTTCCTATAGCTTGAGATGTGATATCCAACTCCTTCCCATTCCAATCCTGAGACCCTTCCTATAGCATGAGATGTGATATCTCAAGGCCTCTAATACCAAACCTGAGATTCTTCCTCTAACATGAAATGTGATATCCAACTCCTTCCCCTTCCAAACCTGAGAGCCTTCCTATAGCATGAGATATGATATCCAAGTCCTTCCCATCCAATCCTGAGACCCTTCCTATAACATGAAATGTGATATCCAACTCCTTCCCATTCCAACCTGAGACCCTTCCTATAGCATGAGATGGGATATCCAATTCCTTCCAAATCCAATACTGATACCCTTCCGATAGCATGAGATGTGATATCCCAATGCTTCTACCAAACCTGAGACCCATACTATGGCATGAGATGTGATATCAAACTCCTTCCCATTCCAATCCTGAGACCCTACCTATAGCTTGAGATGTGATATCCAACTCCTTCCCATTCCAATTCTGAGACCCTTCCTATACCATGAGTCTTGATATCTCAATGCTTCTAATACAAAACCTGAGACCCGTCCTATAACATGAGATGTGATATCCAAATCCTTCCCCTTCCAAACCTTAGACCCTTCCTTTATCATGAGATGTGATATCCAATTCCTTCCCATTCCAATCCTGAGACCCTTCCGATATCATGAGATTTGTTATCTCAATGCTTCTAATATCAAACTTGAGACCCTCCCTATAGCATGAGATGTGACATCCAAGTCCTCCCCATTCCAATCCTGAGACTCTTCCTATAGCATGAGATGTGATATCTCAATGCTTCTAATACCAAACCTGAGACCCTTCCTATAACATGAGATGGGATATCCAACTCCTTCCCATTCCAATCCTGAGACCCTTCCGATAGCAGAGATGTGATATCTCAATGCTTATACCAAACCTGAGACCCTTCCTATGGCCTGATTTGTCATATAAAACTCCTTCCCATTCCAATCCTGAGACCCTTCCTATAGCATGAGATGTGATATCTTAATGCTTATACCAAATCCGAGACCCTTCCTATAGCATGAGATGTGATATCCAACTCCTTCCCATTCCAATCCTGAGACCCTTCCTATAGCATGAGATGTGATGTCTCAATGCTTCTAATACCAAACCTGAGATCCTTCTGATAGCATGAGATGTGATATCTCAATGCTTCTAGTACCAAACCTGAGATCCTTCCTATAACATGAGATGTGATTTCCAAATCCTTCCACTTCCAAACCTGAGACACTCCCTTTAGCATGAGATGTGATATCCAACTCCTTCCCATTCCAATCCTGAGACCCTTCTGATAGCATGAGATGTGATATTTCAATGCCTCTAATACCAAAACTGAGATCCTACCTCTAACATGAAATGTGATATCCATCTCCTTCCCTTTCCAAACCTGAGACCCTGCCTATAGCATGAGATGTGATATCAAAAGTCCTTCCCATTCCAATCCTGAGACCCTTCCTATAGCATGTGATGTGATATCTCAATGCTTTTACCAAACCTGAGACCCTTCCTATGGCATGAGATGTCATATACAACTCCTTCCCATTCCAATCCTGAGACCCTTCCTATAGCATGAGATGTGATATCTCAATGCTTATACCAAACCTGAGACCCTTCCTATAGCATGAGATGTGATATCCAACTTCTTCCCATTCCAATCCTGAGACCCTTCCTATAACATGAGATGTGATGTCTCAATGCTTCTAATACCAAACCTGAGACCCTTCCTATAACATGAGATGGGATATCCAACTCCTTCCCATTCCAATCCTGAGACCCTTCCTATAGCAGAGATGTGATATCTCAATGCTTATACCAAACCTGAGACCCTTCCTATGGCCTGAGATGTCATATACAACTCCTTCCCATTCCAATCCTGAGACCGTTCCTATAGCATGAGATGTGATATCTCAATGCTTATACCAAATCTGAGACCCTTCCTATAGCATGAGATGTGATATCCAACTCCTTCCCATTCCAATCCTGAGACCCTTCCTATAGCATGAGATGTGATGTCTCAATGCTTCTAATACCAAACCTGAGATCCTTCCTATAACATGAGATGTGATATCCAACTCCTTCCCATTCCAATCCTGAGACCCTTAAGATAGCATGAGATGTGATATCTCAATGCCTCTAATACCAAACCTGAGATACTTCTGATAGCATGAGATGTGATATCTCAATGCTTCTAATACCAAACCTGAGATCCTTCCTATAACATGAGATGTGATTTCCAAATCCTTCCCCTTCCAAACCTGAGACCCTCCCTTTAGCATGAGATGTGATATCCAACTCCTTCCCATTCCAATCCTGAGACCCTTCTGATAGCATGAGATGTGATATTTCAATGCCTCTAATACCAAACCTGAGATCCTACCTCTAACATGAAATGTGATATCCATCTCCTTCCCTTTCCAAACCTGAGACCCTGCCTATAGCATGAGATGTGATATCCAAGTCCTTCCCATTACAATCCTGAGACCCTTCCTATAGCATGTGATGTGATATCTCAATGCTTATACCAAACCTGAGACCCTTCCTATGGCATGAGATGTCATATACAACTCCTTCCCATTCCAATCCTGAGACCCTTCCTATAGCATGAGATGTGATATCTCAATGCTTATACCAAACCTGAGACCCTTCCTATAGCATGAGATGTGATATCCAACTTCTTCCCATTCCAATCCGGAGACCCTTCCTATAACATGAGATGTGATGTCTCAATGCTTCTAATACCAAACCTGAGATCTTTCCTATAACATGAGATGTGATATCCAACTCCTTCCCATTCCAATCCTGAGACCCTTCCTATAGCATGAGATGTGATATCTCAAGGCCTCTAATACCAAACCTGAGATCGTTCCTCTAACATGAAATGTGATATCCAACTCCTTCCCCTTCCAAACCTGAGAGCCTTCCTATAGCATGAGATATGATAGCCAAGTCCTTCCAATTCCAATCCTGAGACCCTTCCTATAACATGAAATGTGATATCCAACTCCTTCCCATTCCAACCTGAGACCCTTCCTATAGCATGAGATGGGATATCTCAATGCTTCTAATACCAAACCTGAGACTCTTCCTATAACATGAGATGGGATATCCAACTCCTTCCCATTCCAATCCTGAGACCCTTCCGATGGCAGAGATGTGATATCTCAATGCTTATACCAAACCTGAGACCCTTCCTATGGCCTGAGATGTGATATCCAACTGCTTCCCATTCCAATCCTGAGACCCTTCCTATAGCATGAGATGTGATATCTCAATGCTTATACCAAATCTGAGACCCTTCCTATAGCATGAGATGTGATATCCAACTCCTTCCCATTCCAATCCTGAGACCCTTCCTATAGCATGAGATGTGATGTCTCAATGCTTATAATACCAAACCTGAGATCCTTCCTATAACATGAGATGTGATATCCAACTCCTTCCGATTCCAATCCTGAGACCCTTATGATAGCATGAGATGTGATATCTCAATGCTTCTAATACCAAACCTGAGATCCTTCCTATAACATGAGATGTGATTTCCAAATCCTTCCCCTTCCAAACCTGAGACCCTCCCTTTAGCATGAGATGTGATATCCAACTCCTTCCCATTCCAATCCTGAGACCCTTCTGATAGCATGAGATGTGATATCTCAATGCCTCTAATTCCAAACCTGAGATCCTACCTCTAACATGAAATGTGATATCCATCTCCTTCCCTTTCCAAACCTGAGACCCTGTCTATAGCATGAGATGTCATATACAACTCCTTCCCATTCCAATCCTGAGACCCTTCCTATAGCACGAGATGTGATATCTCAATGCTTATACCAAACCTGAGACCCTTCCTATAGCATGAGATGTGATATCCAACTCCTTCCCATTCCAATCCTGAGACCCTTCCTTTAGCATGAGATGTGATATCCAACTCCTTCCCATTCCAATCCTGAGACCCTTCCTATAGCCTGAGATGTGATGTCTCAATGCCTCTAATACCAAACCTGAGATCCTTCCTCTAACATGAAATGTGATATCCAACTCCTTCCCTTTCCAAACCTGAGAGCCTATCTATAGCATGAGATGTGATATCCAAGTCCTTCCCATTCCAATCCTGAGACACTTCCGATAGCAGAGATGTGATATCTCAATGCTTATACCAAACCTGAGACCCTTCCTATAACATGAGATGTGATATCCAACTCCTTCCCGTTCCAAACCTGAGACCCTTCCTTTAGCATGAGATGTGATATCCAGCTCCTTCCCATTCCAATCCTGAGACACTTCCGATAGCATGAGATGTGATATCTCAATGCTTCTAATATCAAAACTGAGACACTCCCTATAGCATGATATGTGATATCTAAGTCCTTCCCATTCCAATCCTGAGACCCTTCCTATAGCATGAGATGTGATATCTCGATACTTCTAATACCAAACCTGAGATCCTTCCTTTAGCATGAGATGTGATATCCAGCTCCTTCCCATTCCAATCCTGAGACACTTCCTATAGCATGAGATGTGATATCTCAATGCTTCTACCAAACCTGAGACCCTTCCTTTAGCATGAGATGTGATAACCAACTCCTTCCCATTCCAATCCTGAGACCCTTCCTATAGCATGAGATGTGATATCTCGATACTTCTAATACCAAACCTGAGATCCTTCCGATAACATGAGATGTGATATCCAAATCCTTCCCCTTCCAAACCTGAGACCCTCCCTTTAGCATGAGATGTGATATCCAACTCCTTCCCATTCCAATCCTGAGACCCTTCTGATAGCATGAGATGTGATATCTCAATGGTTCTATACCAAACCTGAGATCCTTCCGATAGCATGAGATGTGATATCTGAATGCTTCTAATACCAAACCTGAGATCCTTCCTATAACATGAGATGTGATATCCAAATCCTTCCCCTTCCAAACCTGAGACCCTCCCTTTAGCATGAGATGTGATATCCAACTCCTTCCCATTCCAATCCTGAGACCCTTCCGATATCATGAGATTTGTTATCTCAATGCTTCTAATATCAAACTTGAGACCCTCCCTATAGCATGAGATGTGACATCCAAGTCCTCCCCATTCCAATCCTGAGACTCTTCCTATAGCATGAGATGTGATATCTCAATGCTTCTAATACCAAACCTGAGACCCTTCCTATAACATGAGATGGGATATCCAACTCCTTCCCATTCCAATCCTGAGACCCTTCCGATAGCAGAGATGTGATATCTCAATGCTTATGCCAAACCTGAGACCCTTCCTATGGCCTGATTTGTCATATACAACTCCTTCCCATTCCAATCCTGAGACCCTTCCTATAGCATGAGATGTGATATCTCAATGCTTGTACCAAATCCGAGTCCCTTTCTATAGCATGAGATGTGATATCCAACTCCTTCCCATTCCAATCCTGAGACCCTTCCTATAGCATGAGATGTGATGTCTCAATGCTTCTAATACCAAACCTGAGATCCTTCTGATAGCATGAGATGTGATATCTCAATGCTTCTAGTACCAAACCTGAGATCCTTCCTATAACATGAGATGTGATTTCCAAATCCTTCCACTTCCAAACCTGAGACACTCCCTTTAGCATGAGATGTGATATCCAACTCCTTCCCATTCCAATCCTGAGACCCTTCTGATAGCATGAGATGTGATATTTCAATGCCTCTAATACCAAACCTGAGATCCTACCTCTAACATGAAATGTGATATCCATCTCCTTCCCTTTCCAAACCTGAGACCCTGCCTATAGCATGAGATGTGATATCAAAAGTCCTTCCCATTCCAATCCTGAGACCCTTCCTATAGCATGTGATGTGATATCTCAATGCTTATACCAAACCTGAGACCCTTCCTATGGCATGAGATGTCATATACAACTCCTTCCCATTCCAATCCTGAGACCCTTCCTATAGCATGAGATGTGATATCTCAATGCTTATACCAAACCTGAGACCCTTCCTATAGCATGAGATGTGATATCCAACTTCTTCCCATTCCAATCCTGAGACCCTTCCTATAACATGAGATGTGATGTCTCAATGCTTCTAATACCAAACCTGAGACCCTTCCTATAACATGAGATGGGATATCCAACTCCTTCCCATTCCAATCCTGTGACCCTTCCGATAGCAGAGATGTGATATCTCAATGCTTATACCAAACCTGAGACCCTTCCTATGGCCTGAGATGTCATATACAACTCCTTCCCATTCCAATCCTGAGACCGTTCCTATAGCATGAGATGTGATATCTCAATGCTTATACCAAATCTGAGACCCTTCCTATAGCATGAGATGTGATATCCAACTCCTTCCCATTCCAATCCTGAGACCCTTCCTATAGCATGAGATGTGATGTCTCAATGCTTCTAATACCAAACCTGAGATCCTTCCTATAACATGAGATGTGATATCCAACTCCTTCCCATTCCAATCCTGAGACCCTTATGATAGCATGAGATGTGATATCTCAATGCCTCTAATAACAAACCTGAGATACTTCCGATAGCATGAGATGTGATATCTCAATGCTTCTAATACCAAACCTGAGATCCTTCCTATAACATGAGATGTGATTTCCAAATCCTTCCCCTTCCAAACCTGAGACCCTCCCTTTAGCATGAGATGTGATATCCAACTCCTTCCCATTCCAATCCTGAGACCCTTCTGATAGCATGAGATGTGATATTTCAATGCCTCTAATACCAAACCTGAGATCCTACCTCTAACATGAAATGTGATATCCATCTCCTTCCCTTTCCAAACCTGAGACCCTGCCTATAGCATGAGATGTGATATCCAAGTCCTTCCCATTACAATCCTGAGACCCTTCCTATAGCATGTGATGTGATATCTCAATGCTTATACCAAACCTGAGACCCTTCCTATGGCATGAGATGTCATATACAACTCCTTCCCATTCCAATCCTGAGACCCTTCCTATAGCATGCGATGTGATATCTCAATGCTTATACCAAACCTGAGACCCTTCCTATAGCATGAGATGTGATATCCAACTTCTTCCCATTCCAATCCTGAGACCATTCCTATAACATGAGATGTGATGTCTCAATGCTTCTAATACCAAACCTGAGATCTTTCCTATAACATGAGATGTGATATCCAACTCCTTCCCATTCCAATCCTGAGACCCTTCCTATAGCATGAGATGTGATATCTCAAGGCCTCTAATACCAAACCTGAGATCGTTCCTCTAACATGAAATGTGATATCCAACTCCTTCCCCTTCCAAACCTGAGAGCCTTCCTATAGCATGAGCTATGATAGCCAAGTCCTTCCAATTCCAATCCTGAGACCCTTCCTATAACATGAAATGTGATATCCAACTCTTTCCCATTCCAACCTGAGACCCTTCCTATAGCATGAGATGGGATATCTCAATGCTTCTAATACCAAACCTGAGACTCTTCCTATAACATGAGATGGGATATCCAACTCCTTCCCATTCCAATCCTGAGACCCTTCCGATAGCAGAGATGTGATATCTCAATGCTTATACCAAACCTGAGACCCTTCCTATGGCCTGAGATGTGATATCCAACTGCTTCCCATTCCAATCCTGAGACCCTTCCTATAGCATGAGATGTGATATCTCAATGCTTATACCAAATCTGAGACCCTTCCTATAGCATGAGATGTGATATCCAACTCCTTCCCATTCCAATCCTGAGACCCTTCCTATAGCATGAGATGTGATGTCTCAATGCTTCTAATACCAAACCTGAGATCCTTCCTATAACATGAGATGTGATATCCAACTCCTTCCGATTCCAATCCTGAGACCCTTATGATAGCATGAGATGTGATATCTCAATGATTCTAATACCAAACCTGAGATCCTTCCTATAACATGAGATGTGATTTCCAAATCCTTCCCCTTCCAAACCTGAGACCCTCCCTTTAGCATGAGATGTGATATCCAACTCCTTCCCATTCCAATCCTGAGACCCTTCTGATAGCATGAGATGTGATATCTCAATGCCTCTAATTCCAAACCTGAGATCCTACCTCTAACATGAAATGTGATATCCATCTCCTTCCCTTTCCAAACCTGAGACCCTGTCTATAGCATGAGATGTCATATACAACTCCTTCCCATTCCAATCCTGAGACCCTTCCTATAGCACGAGATGTGATATCTCAATGCTTATACCAAACCTGAGACCCTTCCTATAGCATGAGATGTGATATCCAACTCCTTCCCATTCCAATCCTGAGACCCTTCCTTTAGCATGAGATGTGATATCCAACTCCTTCCCATTCCAATCCTGAGACCCTTCCTATAGCCTGAGATGTGATATCTCAATGCCTCTAATACCAAACCTGAGATCCTTCCTCTAACATGAAATGTGATATCCAACTCCTTCCCTTTCCAAACCTGAGAGCCTATCTATAGCATGAGATGTGATATCCAAGTCCTTCCCATTCCAATCCTGAGACACTTCCGATAGCAGAGATGTGATATCTCAATGCTTATACCAAACCTGAGACCCTTCCTATAACATGAGATGTGATATCCAACTCCTTCCCGTTCCAAACCTGAGACCCTTCCTTTAGCATGAGATGTGATATCCAGCTCCTTCCCATTCCAATCCTGAGACACTTCCGATAGCATGAGATGTGATATCTCAATGCTTCTAATATCAAAACTGAGACCCGCCCTATAGCATGATATGTGATATCTAAGTCCTTCCCATTCCAAACCTGAGACCCTTCCTATAGCATGAGATGTGATATCTCAATGCTTATACCAAACCTGAGACCCTTCTTATAGCATGAGATGTGATATCCAACTTCTTCCCATTCCAATCCTGAGACCCTTCCTATAACATGAGATGTGATGTCGCAATGCTTCTAATACCAAACCTGAGATCTTTCCTATAACATGAGATGTGATATCCAACTCCTTCCCATTCCAATCCTGAGACCCTTCCTATAGCATGAGATGTGATATCACAATGCTTATACCAAACCTGAGACCGTCCCTTTAGCTTGAGATGTGATATCCAACTCCTTCCCATTCCAATCCTGAGACCCTTCCTATAGCATGAGATGTGATATCTCAAGGCCTTTAATGCCAAACCTGAGATCGTTCCTCTAACATGAAATGTGATATCCAACTCCTTCCCCTTCCAAACCTGAGAGCCTTCCTATAGCATGAGATATGATAGCCAAGTCCTTCCAATTCCAATCCTGAGACCCTTCCTATAACATGAAATGTGATATCCAACTCCTTCCCATTCCAACCTGAGACCCTTCCTATAGCATGAGATGGGATATCTCAATGCTTCTAATACCAAACCTGAGACTCTTCCTATAACATGAGATGGGATATCCAACTCATTCCCATTCCAATCCTGAGACCCTTCCGATAGCAGAGATGTGATATCTCAATGCTTATACCAAACCTGAGACCCTTCCTATGGCCTGAGATGTCATATACAACTCCTTCCCATTCCAATCCTGAGACCCTTCCTATAGCATGAGATGTGATATCTCAATGCTTATACCAAATCTGAGACCCTTCCTATAGCATGAGATGTGATATCCAACTCCTTCCCATTCCAATCCTGAGACCCTTCCTATAGCATGAGATGTGATGTCTCAATGCTTCTAATACCAAACCTGAGATCCTTCCTATAACATGAGATGTGATATCCAACTCCTTCTCATTCCAATCCTGAGACCCTTATGATAGCATGAGATGTGATATCTCAATGCCTCTAATACCAAACCTGAGATACTTCCGATAGCATGAGATGTGATATCTCAATGCTTCTAATACCAAACCTGAGATCCTTCCTATAACATGAGATGTGATTTCCAAATCCTCCCCCTTCCAAACCTGAGACCCTCCCTTTAGCATGAGATGTGATATCCAACTCCTTCCCATTCCAATCCTGAGACCCTTCTGATAGCATGAGATGTGATATCTCAATGCCTCTAATTCCAAACCTGAGATCCTACCTCTAACATGAAATGTGATATCCATCTCCTTCCCTTTCCAAACCTGAGACCCTGCCTATAGCATGAGATGTGATATCCAAGTCCTTCCCATTCCAATCCTGAGACCCTTCCTATAGCATGTGATGTGATATCTCAATGCTTATACCAAACCTGAGACCCTTCCTATGGCATGAGATGTCATATACAACTCCTTCCCATTCCAATCCTGAGACCCTTCCTATAGCATGAGATGTGATATCTCAATGCTTATACCAAACCTGAGACCCTTCCTATAGCATGAGATGTGATATCCAACTTCTTCCCATTCCAATCCTGAGACCCTTCCTATAACATGAGATGTGATGTCTCAATGCTTCTAATACCAAACCTGAGAACCTTCCTATAACATGAGATGGGATATCCAACTCCTTCCCATTCCAATCCTGTGACCCTTCCGATAGCAGAGATGTGATATCTCAATGCTTATACCAAACCTGAGACCCTTCCTATGGCCTGAGATGTCATATACAACTCCTTCCCATTCCAATCCTGAGACCGTTCCTATAGCATGAGATGTGATATCTCAATGCTTATACCAAATCTGAGACCCTTCCTATAGCATGAGATGTGATATCCAACTCCTTCCCATTCCAATCCTGAGACCCTTCCTATAGCATGAGATGTGATGTCTCAATGCT
The DNA here is from genome assembly GCF_040938575.1 of Ambystoma mexicanum. Taxonomy (NCBI): domain Eukaryota; kingdom Metazoa; phylum Chordata; class Amphibia; order Caudata; family Ambystomatidae; genus Ambystoma; species Ambystoma mexicanum. The sequence goes on along the minus strand of NW_027182466.1, from coordinate 12,163,816 downwards.
TCTAATACCAAACCTGAGATCCTTCCTATAACATGAGATGTGATATCCAACTCCTTCCCATTCCAATCCTGAGACCCTTATGATAGCATGAGATGTGATATCTCAATGCCTCTAATAACAAACCTGAGATACTTCCGATAGCATGAGATGTGATATCTCAATGCTTCTAATACCAAACCTGAGATCCTTCCTATAACATGAGATGTGATTTCCAAATCCTTCCCCTTCCAAACCTGAGACCCTCCCTTTAGCATGAGATGTGATATCCAACTCCTTCCCATTCCAATCCTGAGACCCTTCTGATAGCATGAGATGTGATATTTCAATGCCTCTAATACCAAACCTGAGATCCTACCTCTAACATGAAATGTGATATCCATCTCCTTCCCTTTCCAAACCTGAGACCCTGCCTATAGCATGAGATGTGATATCCAAGTCCTTCCCATTACAATCCTGAGACCCTTCCTATAGCATGTGATGTGATATCTCAATGCTTATACCAAACCTGAGACCCTTCCTATGGCATGAGATGTCATATACAACTCCTTCCCATTCCAATCCTGAGACCCTTCCTATAGCATGCGATGTGATATCTCAATGCTTATACCAAACCTGAGACCCTTCCTATAGCATGAGATGTGATATCCAACTTCTTCCCATTCCAATCCTGAGACCATTCCTATAACATGAGATGTGATGTCTCAATGCTTCTAATACCAAACCTGAGATCTTTCCTATAACATGAGATGTGATATCCAACTCCTTCCCATTCCAATCCTGAGACCCTTCCTATAGCATGAGATGTGATATCTCAAGGCCTCTAATACCAAACCTGAGATCGTTCCTCTAACATGAAATGTGATATCCAACTCCTTCCCCTTCCAAACCTGAGAGCCTTCCTATAGCATGAGCTATGATAGCCAAGTCCTTCCAATTCCAATCCTGAGACCCTTCCTATAACATGAAATGTGATATCCAACTCTTTCCCATTCCAACCTGAGACCCTTCCTATAGCATGAGATGGGATATCTCAATGCTTCTAATACCAAACCTGAGACTCTTCCTATAACATGAGATGGGATATCCAACTCCTTCCCATTCCAATCCTGAGACCCTTCCGATAGCAGAGATGTGATATCTCAATGCTTATACCAAACCTGAGACCCTTCCTATGGCCTGAGATGTGATATCCAACTGCTTCCCATTCCAATCCTGAGACCCTTCCTATAGCATGAGATGTGATATCTCAATGCTTATACCAAATCTGAGACCCTTCCTATAGCATGAGATGTGATATCCAACTCCTTCCCATTCCAATCCTGAGACCCTTCCTATAGCATGAGATGTGATGTCTCAATGCTTCTAATACCAAACCTGAGATCCTTCCTATAACATGAGATGTGATATCCAACTCCTTCCGATTCCAATCCTGAGACCCTTATGATAGCATGAGATGTGATATCTCAATGATTCTAATACCAAACCTGAGATCCTTCCTATAACATGAGATGTGATTTCCAAATCCTTCCCCTTCCAAACCTGAGACCCTCCCTTTAGCATGAGATGTGATATCCAACTCCTTCCCATTCCAATCCTGAGACCCTTCTGATAGCATGAGATGTGATATCTCAATGCCTCTAATTCCAAACCTGAGATCCTACCTCTAACATGAAATGTGATATCCATCTCCTTCCCTTTCCAAACCTGAGACCCTGTCTATAGCATGAGATGTCATATACAACTCCTTCCCATTCCAATCCTGAGACCCTTCCTATAGCACGAGATGTGATATCTCAATGCTTATACCAAACCTGAGACCCTTCCTATAGCATGAGATGTGATATCCAACTCCTTCCCATTCCAATCCTGAGACCCTTCCTTTAGCATGAGATGTGATATCCAACTCCTTCCCATTCCAATCCTGAGACCCTTCCTATAGCCTGAGATGTGATATCTCAATGCCTCTAATACCAAACCTGAGATCCTTCCTCTAACATGAAATGTGATATCCAACTCCTTCCCTTTCCAAACCTGAGAGCCTATCTATAGCATGAGATGTGATATCCAAGTCCTTCCCATTCCAATCCTGAGACACTTCCGATAGCAGAGATGTGATATCTCAATGCTTATACCAAACCTGAGACCCTTCCTATAACATGAGATGTGATATCCAACTCCTTCCCGTTCCAAACCTGAGACCCTTCCTTTAGCATGAGATGTGATATCCAGCTCCTTCCCATTCCAATCCTGAGACACTTCCGATAGCATGAGATGTGATATCTCAATGCTTCTAATATCAAAACTGAGACCCGCCCTATAGCATGATATGTGATATCTAAGTCCTTCCCATTCCAAACCTGAGACCCTTCCTATAGCATGAGATGTGATATCTCAATGCTTATACCAAACCTGAGACCCTTCTTATAGCATGAGATGTGATATCCAACTTCTTCCCATTCCAATCCTGAGACCCTTCCTATAACATGAGATGTGATGTCGCAATGCTTCTAATACCAAACCTGAGATCTTTCCTATAACATGAGATGTGATATCCAACTCCTTCCCATTCCAATCCTGAGACCCTTCCTATAGCATGAGATGTGATATCACAATGCTTATACCAAACCTGAGACCGTCCCTTTAGCTTGAGATGTGATATCCAACTCCTTCCCATTCCAATCCTGAGACCCTTCCTATAGCATGAGATGTGATATCTCAAGGCCTTTAATGCCAAACCTGAGATCGTTCCTCTAACATGAAATGTGATATCCAACTCCTTCCCCTTCCAAACCTGAGAGCCTTCCTATAGCATGAGATATGATAGCCAAGTCCTTCCAATTCCAATCCTGAGACCCTTCCTATAACATGAAATGTGATATCCAACTCCTTCCCATTCCAACCTGAGACCCTTCCTATAGCATGAGATGGGATATCTCAATGCTTCTAATACCAAACCTGAGACTCTTCCTATAACATGAGATGGGATATCCAACTCATTCCCATTCCAATCCTGAGACCCTTCCGATAGCAGAGATGTGATATCTCAATGCTTATACCAAACCTGAGACCCTTCCTATGGCCTGAGATGTCATATACAACTCCTTCCCATTCCAATCCTGAGACCCTTCCTATAGCATGAGATGTGATATCTCAATGCTTATACCAAATCTGAGACCCTTCCTATAGCATGAGATGTGATATCCAACTCCTTCCCATTCCAATCCTGAGACCCTTCCTATAGCATGAGATGTGATGTCTCAATGCTTCTAATACCAAACCTGAGATCCTTCCTATAACATGAGATGTGATATCCAACTCCTTCTCATTCCAATCCTGAGACCCTTATGATAGCATGAGATGTGATATCTCAATGCCTCTAATACCAAACCTGAGATACTTCCGATAGCATGAGATGTGATATCTCAATGCTTCTAATACCAAACCTGAGATCCTTCCTATAACATGAGATGTGATTTCCAAATCCTCCCCCTTCCAAACCTGAGACCCTCCCTTTAGCATGAGATGTGATATCCAACTCCTTCCCATTCCAATCCTGAGACCCTTCTGATAGCATGAGATGTGATATCTCAATGCCTCTAATTCCAAACCTGAGATCCTACCTCTAACATGAAATGTGATATCCATCTCCTTCCCTTTCCAAACCTGAGACCCTGCCTATAGCATGAGATGTGATATCCAAGTCCTTCCCATTCCAATCCTGAGACCCTTCCTATAGCATGTGATGTGATATCTCAATGCTTATACCAAACCTGAGACCCTTCCTATGGCATGAGATGTCATATACAACTCCTTCCCATTCCAATCCTGAGACCCTTCCTATAGCATGAGATGTGATATCTCAATGCTTATACCAAACCTGAGACCCTTCCTATAGCATGAGATGTGATATCCAACTTCTTCCCATTCCAATCCTGAGACCCTTCCTATAACATGAGATGTGATGTCTCAATGCTTCTAATACCAAACCTGAGATCTTTCCTATAACATGAGATGTGATATCCAACTCCTTCCCATTCCAATCCTGAGACCCTTCCTATAGCATGAGATGTGATATCTCAAGGCCTCTAATACCAAACCTGAGATCCTTCCTCTAACATGAAATGTGATATCCAACTCTTTCCCCTCCCAAACCTGAGAGCCTTCCTATAGCATGAGATATGATATCCAAATCCTTCCCATTCCGATCCTGAGACCCTTCCTATAACATGAAATGTGATATCCTACTCCTTCCCATTCCATCCTGGGACCCTTCCTATATCATGAGATGGGATATCTCAATGCTTCTAATACCAAACCTGAGACCCTTCCTATAACATGAGATGGGAATATCCAACTCCTTCCCATTCCAATCCTGAGACCCTTCCGATAGCAGAGATGTGATATCTCAATGCTTATACCAAACCTGAGACCCTTCCTATGGCCTGAGATGTCATATACAACTCCTTCCCATTCCAATCCTGAGACCCTTTCTTTAGCATGAGATGTGATATCTCAATGCTTATACCAAATCTGAGACCCTTCCTATAGCATGAGATGTGATATCCAATTCCTTCCCATTCCAATCCTGAGACCCTTCCTATAGCATGAGATGTGATATCTCAATGCTTATACCAAACCTGAGAGCCTACCTATAGCATGAGATGTGATATCCAAGTCCATCCCATTCCAATCCTTAGACCCTTCCTACAGCATGCGATGTGATATCTCAATGATTCTAATACCAAACCAGAGACTCTTCCTATAACATGAGATGGGATATCCAACTCCTTCCCGTTCCAAACCTGAGACACTAACTATAGCATATGTGATATCCAACTGCTTCCCATTCCAAACATGAGACCCTTCCTATAGCAAGAAAGTAATATCCAACTCCTACCCATTCCAATCCTGAGACCCTTCCTATAGCAAGAGATGTGATATCCAAATCCTTCCCATTCCAATCCTGAGACCCTTCCTATAACATGAGATGTGATATCCAACTCCTTCCCATTCAAATCCTGAGACCCTTCCTATAGCATGAGAAGGGATATCCAACTCCTTCCCAATCCAATCCTGAGACCCTTCCGATAGCAGAAACGTGATATCTCAATGCTTCTACCAAACCTGAGACCCTTCCTTTAGCATGAGATGTGATATCCAAATCCTTCACATTCCAATCCTGAGACCCTTCCTATAGCATGAGATGTGATATCTCAATGCTTCTAATACCAAACCTGAGATTCTTCCTATAACATGAGATGTGATTTCCAAATCCTCCCCCTTCCAAACCTGAGACCCTCCCTTTAGCATGAGATGTGATATCCAACTCCTTCCCATTCCAATCCTGAGACCCTTCTGATAGCATGAGATGTGATATCTCAATGCCTCTAATTCCAAACCTGAGATCCTACCTCTAACATGAAATGTGATATCCATCTCCTTCCCTTTCCAAACCTGAGACCCTGCCTATAGCATGAGATGTGATATCCAAGTCCTTCCCATTCCAATCCTGAGACCCTTCCTATAGCATGTGATGTGATATCTCAATGCTTATACCAAACCTGAGACCCTTCCTATGGCATGAGATGTCATATACAACTCCTTCCCATTCCAATCCTGAGACCCTTCCTATAGCATGAGATGTGATATCTCAATGCTTATACCAAACCTGAGACCCTTCCTATAGCATGAGATGTGATATCCAACTTCTTCCCATTCCAATCCTGAGACCCTTCCTATAACATGAGATGTGATGTCTCAATGCTTCTAATACCAAACCTGAGATCTTTCCTATAACATGAGATGTGATATCCAACTCCTTCCCATTCCAATCCTGAGACCCTTCCTATAGCATGAGATGTGATATCTCAAGGCCTCTAATACCAAACCTGAGATCCTTCCTCTAACATGAAATGTGATATCCAACTCTTTCCCCTCCCAAACCTGAGAGCCTTCCTATAGCATGAGATATGATATCCAAATCCTTCCCATTCCAATCCTGAGACCCTTCCTATAACATGAAATGTGATATCCTACTCCTTCCCATTCCATCCTGGGACCCTTCCTATATCATGAGATGGGAATATCCAACTCCTTCCCATTCCAATCCTGAGACCCTTCCGATAGCAGAGATGTGATATCTCAATGCTTATACCAAACCTGAGATCCTTCCTATAACATGAGATGTGATATCCAACTCCTTCCCATTCCAATCCTGAGACACTTCCTATAGCATGAGATGTGATATCTCAATGCTTATACCAAATCTGAGACCCTTCCTATAGCATGAGATGTGATATCCAACTCCTTCCCATTCCAATCCTGAGACCCTTCCTATAGCATGAGATGTGATATCTCAAGGCCTCTAATACCAAACCTGAGATCCTTCCTCTAACATGAAATGTGATATCCAACTCTTTCCCCTTCCAAACCTGAGAGCCTTCCTATAGCATGAGATATTTTATTTATTTATTTTATTTGCATTTGTTAAGCGCACTTGCAGCCCATGAGGCATCGAGGCGCTGTTACAGAGGAAACACAGATTTTTTTTGTCTTAGTTACGTATTTATAACGCGCTTAAACACTCAGAGGTTTCTAAGCGCGGACCCGGGGATCGAACCTGTTGTTGCTTTGTGTCGTCTTGCTTCTAAGACGCGCACGCTGCCGCTGTGCTATCCTCCCGGGACATCCTATAATATGATAGCCAAGTCCTTCCAATTCCAATCCTGAGACCCTTTCGATAGCAGAGATGTGATATCTCAATGCTTATACCAAACCTGAGACCCTTCCTATGGCCTGAGATGTCATATACAACTCCTTCCTATTCCAATCCTGAGACCCTTTCTTTAGCATGAGATGTGATATCTCAATGCTTATACCAAATCTGAGACCCTTCCTATAGCATGAGATGTGATATCCAATTCCTTCCCATTCCAATCCTGAGACCCTTCCTATAGCATGAGATGTGATATCTCAATGCTTATACCAAACCTGAGAGCCTACCTATAGCATGAGATGTGATATCCAAGTCCATCCCATTCCAATCCTTAGACCCTTCCTACAGCATGCGATGTGATATCTCAATGATTCTAATACCAAACCAGAGACTCTTCCTATAACATGAGATGGGATATCCAACTCCTTCCCGTTCCAAACCTGAGACACTAACTATAGCATATGTGATATCCAACTGCTTCCCATTCCAAACATGAGACCCTTCCTATAGCAAGAAAGTAATATCCAACTCCTACCCATTCCAATCCTGAGACCCTTCCTATAGCAAGAGATGTGATATCCAAATCCTTCCCATTCCAATCCTGAGACCCTTCCTATAACATGAGATGTGATATCCAACTCCTTCCCATTCAAATCCTGAGACCCTTCCTATAGCATGAGAAGGGATATCCAACTCCTTCCCAATCCAATCCTGAGACCCTTCCGATAGCAGAAACGTGATATCTCAATGCTTCTACCAAACCTGAGACCCTTCCTTTAGCATGAGATGTGGTATCCAAATCCTTCACATTCCAATCCTGAGACCCTTCCTATAGCATGAGATGTGATATCTCAATGCTTCTAATACCAAACCTGAGATTCTTCCTATAACATGAGATGTGATATCCAATTCCTTCCCATTCCAAACCTGAGACCCTTCCTATTGGATGAGATGTGATATCCAACTCCTTCCCATTCCAACCCTGAGACCCTTCCTATAGCATGAGATGTGATGTCTCAATGCATCTAATACCAAACCTGAGATCCTTCCTATAACATGAGATGTGATATCCAACTCCTTCCATTCCAATCCTGAGACCCGTCCTATAGCATGAGATGTGATATCTCAATGCTTATACCAAACCTGAGACCCTTCCTATAGCATGAGATGTGATATCCAACTCCTTCCATTCCAATCCTGAGACCCGTCCTATAGCATGAGATGTGATATCTCAATGCTTCTAATACCAAACCTGAGATCCTTCCTCTAACATGAAATGTGATATCCAACTCCTTCCCTTTCCAAACCTGAGACCCTTCCTTTAGCATGAGATGTGATATCTCAATGCTTATACCAAATCTGAGACCCTTCCTATAGCATGAGATGTGATATCCAAATCCTTCCCATTCCAATCCTGAGACCCTTCCTATAGCATGAGATGTGATACCTCAATGCTTATACCAAACCTGAGAGCCTACCTATAGCATGAGATGTGATGTCCAAGTCCATCCCATTCCAATCCTTAGACCCTTCCAACAGCATGCAATGTGATATCTCAATGATTCTAATACCAAACCAGAGACTCTTCCTATAACATGAGATGGGATATCCAACTCCTTCCCATTCCAATCCTGAGCCGCTTCCGATAGCAGAGATGTGATATCTCAATGCTTATACCAAACCTGAGACCCTTCCTATAACATGAGATGTGATATCCAACTCCTTCCCGTTCCAAACCTGAGACACTAACTATAGCATATGTGATATCCAACTCCTTCCCATTCCAAACATGAGACCCTTCATATAGCAAGAAAGTAATATCCAACTCCTACCCATTCCAATCCTGAGACCCTTCCTATAGCAAGAGATGTGATATCCAAATCCTTCCCATTCCAATCCTGAGACCCTTCCTATAACATGAGATGTGATATCCAACTCCTTACCATTCCAACCTGAGACACTTCCTATAGCATGAGAAGGGATATCCAACTCCTTCCCAATCCAATCCTGAGACCCTTCCGATAGCAGAGATGTGATATCTCAATGCTTATACCAAACCTGAGACCCTTCCTATGGCATGAGATGTGATATCCAACTCCTTGCCATTCAAATCCTGAGACCCTTCCTATAGCATGAGAAGGGATATCCAACTCCTTCCCAATCCAATCCTGAGACCCTTCCGATAGCAGAGACGTGATATCTCAATGCTTCTACCAAACCTGAGACCCTTCCTTTAGCATGAGATGTGATATCCAAATCCTTCACATTCCAATCCTGAGACCCTTCCTATAGCATGAGATGTGATATCTCAATGCTTCTAATACCAAACCTGAGATCCTTCCTATAACATGAGATGTGATATCCAATTCCTTCCCATTCCAAACCTGAGACCCTTCCTATTGGATGAGATGTGATATCCAACTCCTTCCCATTCCAACCCTGAGACCCTTCCTACAGCATGAGATGTGATGTCTCAATGCTTCTAATACCAAACCTGAGATCCTTCCTATAACATGAGATGTGATATCCAACTCCTTCCATTCCAATCCTGAGACCCGTCCTATAGCATGAGATGTGATATCTCAATGCTTATACCAAACCTGAGACCCTTCCTATAGCATGAGATGTGATATCCAAGTCCTTCCCATTCCAACCCTTAGACCCTTCCTACAGCATGCAATATGATATCTCAATGATTCTAATAACAAACCTGAGACCCGTCCTATAACATGAGATGGGATATCCAACTCCTTCCCATTCCAATCCTGAGACACTTCCGATAGCAGAGATGTGATATCTCAATGCTTATACCAAACCTGAGAACCTTCCTATAACATGAGATGTGATATCCAAATCCTTCCCGTTCCAAACCTGAGACCCTTCCTTTAGCATGAGATGTGATATCCAGCTCCTTCCCATTCCAATCCTGAGACCCTTCCTATAGCATGAGATGTGATATCTCAATGCTTCTAATACCAAACCTGAGATCCTTCCTCTAACATGAAATGTGATATCCAACTCCTTCCCTTTCCAAACCTAAGAGCCTATCTATAGCATGAGATGTGATATCCAAGTCCATCCCATTCCAATCCTTAGACCCTTCCTACAGCATGCGATGTGATATCTCAATGATTCTAATACCAAACCAGAGACTCGTCCTATAACATGAGATGGGATATCCAACTCCTTCCCATTCCAATCCTGAGCCACTTCCGATAGCAGAGATGTGATATCTCAATGCTTATACCAAACCTGAGACCCTTCCTATAACATGAGATGTGATATCCAACTCCTTCCCGTTCCAAACCTGAGACACTAACTATAGCATATGTGATATCCAACTCCTTCCCATTCCAAACATGAGACCCTTCCTATAGCAAGAAAGTAATATCCAACTCCTACCCATTCCAATCCTGAGACCCTTCCTATAGCAAGAGATGTGATATCCAAATCCTTCCCATTCCAATCCTGAGACCCTTCCTATAACATGAGATGTGATATCCAACTCCTTCCCATTCCAACCTGAGACACTTCCTATAGCATGAGAAGGGATATCCAACTCCTTCCCAATCCAATCCTGAGACCCTTCCGATAGCAGAGATGTGATATCTCAATGCTTATACCAAACCTGAGACCCTTCCTATAGCATGAGAAGGGATATCCAACTCCTTCCCAATCCAATCCTGAGACCCTTCCGATAGCAGAGACGTGATATCTCAATGCTTCTACCAAACCTGAGACCCTTCCTTTAGCTTGAGATGTGATATCCAAATCCTTCACATTCCAATCCTGAGACCCTTCCTATAGCATGAGAAGGGATATCTCAATGCTTCTAATACCAAACCTGAGATCCTTCCTATAACATGAGATGTGATATCCAATTCCTTCCCATTCCAATCCTGAGACCCTTCCGATAGCAGAGATGTGATATCTCAATGCTTATGCCAAACCTGAGACCCTTCCTATGGCCTGAGATGTCATATACAACTCCTTCCCATTCCAATCCTGAGACCCTTCCTATAGCATGAGATGTGATATCTCAATGCTTATACCAAATCTGAGACCCTTCCTATAGCATGAGATGTGATATCCAACTCCTTCCCATTCCAATCCTGAGACCCTTCCTATAGCATGAGATGTGATGTCTCAATGCTTCTAATACCAAACCTGAGATCCTTCCTATAACATCAGATGTGATATCCAACTCCTTCCCATTCCAATCCTGAGACCCTTATGAAAGCATGAGATGTGATATCTCAATGCTTCTAATACCAAACCTGAGATCCTTCCTATAACATGAGATGTGATTTCCAAATCCTTCCCCTTCCAAACCTGAGACCCTCCCTTTAGCATGAGATGTGATATCCAACTCCTTCCCATTCCAATCCTGAGACCCTTCTGATAGCATGAGATGTGATATCTCAATGCCTCTAATACCAAACCTGAGATCCTACCTCTAACATGAAATGTGATATCCATCTCATTCCCTTTCCAAACCTGAGACCCTGCCTATAGCATGAGATGTGATATCCAAGTCCTTCCCATTCCAATCCTGAGACCCTTCCTATAGCATGTGATGTGATATCTCAATGCTTATACCAAACCTGAGACCCTTCCTATGGCATGAGATGTCATATACAACTCCTTCCCATTCCAATCCGGAGACCCTTCCTATAACATGAGATGTGATGTCTCAATGCTTCTAATACCAAACCTGAGATCTTTCCTATAACATGAGATGTGATATCCAACTCCTTCCCATTCCAATCCTGAGACCCTTCCTATAGCATGAGATGTGATATCTCAAGGCCTCTAATACCAAACCTGAGATCGTTCCTCTAACATGAAATGTGATATCCAACTCCTTCCCCTTCCAAACCTGAGAGCCTTCCTATAGCATGAGATATGATAGCCAAGTCCTTCCAATTCCAATCCTGAGACCCTTCCTATAACATGAAATGTGATATCCAACTCCTTCCCATTCCAACCTGAGACCCTTCCTATAGCATGAGATGGGATATCTCAATGCTTCTAATACCAAACCTGAGACTCTTCCTATAACATGAGATGGGATATCCAACTCCTTCCCATTCCAATCCTGAGACCCTTCCGATGGCAGAGATGTGATATCTCAATGCTTATACCAAACCTGAGACCCTTCCTATGGCCTGAGATGTGATATCCAACTGCTTCCCATTCCAATCCTGAGACCCTTCCTATAGCATGAGATGTGATATCTCAATGCTTATACCAAATCTGAGACCCTTCCTATAGCATGAGATGTGATATCCAACTCCTTCCCATTCCAATCCTGAGACCCTTCCTATAGCATGAGATGTGATGTCTCAATGCTTATAATACCAAACCTGAGATCCTTCCTATAACATGAGATGTGATTTCCAAATCCTTCCCCTTCCAAACCTGAGACCCTCCCTTTAGCATGAGATGTGATATCCAACTCCTTCCCATTCCAATCCTGAGACCCTTCTGATAGCATGAGATGTGATATCTCAATGCCTCTAATTCCAAACCTGAGATCCTACCTCTAACATGAAATGTGATATCCATCTCCTTCCCTTTCCAAACCTGAGACCCTGTCTATAGCATGAGATGTCATATACAACTCCTTCCCATTCCAATCCTGAGACCCTTCCTATAGCACGAGATGTGATATCTCAATGCTTATACCAAACCTGAGACCCTTCCTATAGCATGAGATGTGATATCCAACTCCTTCCCATTCCAATCCTGAGACCCTTCCTTTAGCATGAGATGTGATATCCAACTCCTTCCCATTCCAATCCTGAGACCCTTCCTATAGCCTGAGATGTGATGTCTCAATGCCTCTAATACCAAACCTGAGATCCTTCCTCTAACATGAAATGTGATATCCAACTCCTTCCCTTTCCAAACCTGAGAGCCTATCTATAGCATGAGATGTGATATCCAAGTCCTTCCCATTCCAATCCTGAGACACTTCCGATAGCAGAGATGTGATATCTCAATGCTTATACCAAACCTGAGACCCTTCCTATAACATGAGATGTGATATCCAACTCCTTCCCGTTCCAAACCTGAGACCCTTCCTTTAGCATGAGATGTGATATCCAGCTCCTTCCCATTCCAATCCTGAGACACTTCCGATAGCATGAGATGTGATATCTCAATGCTTCTAATATCAAAACTGAGACACTCCCTATAGCATGATATGTGATATCTAAGTCCTTCCCATTCCAATCCTGAGACCCTTCCTATAGCATGAGATGTGATATCTCGATACTTCTAATACCAAACCTGAGATCCTTCCTTTAGCATGAGATGTGATATCCAGCTCCTTCCCATTCCAATCCTGAGACACTTCCTATAGCATGAGATGTGATATCTCAATGCTTCTACCAAACCTGAGACCCTTCCTTTAGCATGAGATGTGATAACCAACTCCTTCCCATTCCAATCCTGAGACCCTTCCTATAGCATGAGATGTGATATCTCGATACTTCTAATACCAAACCTGAGATCCTTCCGATAACATGAGATGTGATATCCAAATCCTTCCCCTTCCAAACCTGAGACCCTCCCTTTAGCATGAGATGTGATATCCAACTCCTTCCCATTCCAATCCTGAGACCCTTCTGATAGCATGAGATGTGATATCTCAATGGTTCTATACCAAACCTGAGATCCTTCCGATAGCATGAGATGTGATATCTGAATGCTTCTAATACCAAACCTGAGATCCTTCCTATAACATGAGATGTGATATCCAAATCCTTCCCCTTCCAAACCTGAGACCCTCCCTTTAGCATGAGATGTGATGTCCAACTCCTTCCCATTCCAATCCTGAGACCCTTCCGATATCATGAGATTTGTTATCTCAATGCTTCTAATATCAAACTTGAGACCCTCCCTATAGCATGAGATGTGACATCCAAGTCCTCCCCATTCCAATCCTGAGACTCTTCCTATAGCATGAGATGTGATATCTCAATGCTTCTAATACCAAACCTGAGACCCTTCCTATAACATGAGATGGGATATCCAACTCCTTCCCATTCCAATCCTGAGACCCTTCCGATAGCAGAGATGTGATATCTCAATGCTTATGCCAAACCTGAGACCCTTCCTATGGCCTGATTTGTCATATACAACTCCTTCCCATTCCAATCCTGAGACCCTTCCTATAGCATGAGATGTGATATCTCAATGCTTGTACCAAATCCGAGTCCCTTTCTATAGCATGAGATGTGATATCCAACTCCTTCCCATTCCAATCCTGAGACCCTTCCTATAGCATGAGATGTGATGTCTCAATGCTTCTAATACCAAACCTGAGATCCTTCTGATAGCATGAGATGTGATATCTCAATGCTTCTAGTACCAAACCTGAGATCCTTCCTATAACATGAGATGTGATTTCCAAATCCTTCCACTTCCAAACCTGAGACACTCCCTTTAGCATGAGATGTGATATCCAACTCCTTCCCATTCCAATCCTGAGACCCTTCTGATAGCATGAGATGTGATATTTCAATGCCTCTAATACCAAACCTGAGATCCTACCTCTAACATGAAATGTGATATCCATCTCCTTCCCTTTCCAAACCTGAGACCCTGCCTATAGCATGAGATGTGATATCAAAAGTCCTTCCCATTCCAATCCTGAGACCCTTCCTATAGCATGTGATGTGATATCTCAATGCTTATACCAAACCTGAGACCCTTCCTATGGCATGAGATGTCATATACAACTCCTTCCCATTCCAATCCTGAGACCCTTCCTATAGCATGAGATGTGATATCTCAATGCTTATACCAAACCTGAGACCCTTCCTATAGCATGAGATGTGATATCCAACTTCTTCCCATTCCAATCCTGAGACCCTTCCTATAACATGAGATGTGATGTCTCAATGCTTCTAATACCAAACCTGAGACCCTTCCTATAACATGAGATGGGATATCCAACTCCTTCCCATTCCAATCCTGTGACCCTTCCGATAGCAGAGATGTGATATCTCAATGCTTATACCAAACCTGAGACCCTTCCTATGGCCTGAGATGTCATATACAACTCCTTCCCATTCCAATCCTGAGACCGTTCCTATAGCATGAGATGTGATATCTCAATGCTTATACCAAATCTGAGACCCTTCCTATAGCATGAGATGTGATATCCAACTCCTTCCCATTCCAATCCTGAGACCCTTCCTATAGCATGAGATGTGATGTCTCAATGCTTCTAATACCAAACCTGAGATCCTTCCTATAACATGAGATGTGATATCCAACTCCTTCCCATTCCAATCCTGAGACCCTTATGATAGCATGAGATGTGATATCTCAATGCCTCTAATAACAAACCTGAGATACTTCCGATAGCATGAGATGTGATATCTCAATGCTTCTAATACCAAACCTGAGATCCTTCCTATAACATGAGATGTGATTTCCAAATCCTTCCCCTTCCAAACCTGAGACCCTCCCTTTAGCATGAGATGTGATATCCAACTCCTTCCCATTCCAATCCTGAGACCCTTCTGATAGCATGAGATGTGATATTTCAATGCCTCTAATACCAAACCTGAGATCCTACCTCTAACATGAAATGTGATATCCATCTCCTTCCCTTTCCAAACCTGAGACCCTGCCTATAGCATGAGATGTGATATCCAAGTCCTTCCCATTACAATCCTGAGACCCTTCCTATAGCATGTGATGTGATATCTCAATGCTTATACCAAACCTGAGACCCTTCCTATGGCATGAGATGTCATATACAACTCCTTCCCATTCCAATCCTGAGACCCTTCCTATAGCATGCGATGTGATATCTCAATGCTTATACCAAACCTGAGACCCTTCCTATAGCATGAGATGTGATATCCAACTTCTTCCCATTCCAATCCTGAGACCATTCCTATAACATGAGATGTGATGTCTCAATGCTTCTAATACCAAACCTGAGATCTTTCCTATAACATGAGATGTGATATCCAACTCCTTCCCATTCCAATCCTGAGACCCTTCCTATAGCATGAGATGTGATATCTCAAGGCCTCTAATACCAAACCTGAGATCGTTCCTCTAACATGAAATGTGATATCCAACTCCTTCCCCTTCCAAACCTGAGAGCCTTCCTATAGCATGAGCTATGATAGCCAAGTCCTTCCAATTCCAATCCTGAGACCCTTCCTATAACATGAAATGTGATATCCAACTCTTTCCCATTCCAACCTGAGACCCTTCCTATAGCATGAGATGGGATATCTCAATGCTTCTAATACCAAACCTGAGACTCTTCCTATAACATGAGATGGGATATCCAACTCCTTCCCATTCCAATCCTGAGACCCTTCCGATAGCAGAGATGTGATATCTCAATGCTTATACCAAACCTGAGACCCTTCCTATGGCCTGAGATGTGATATCCAACTGCTTCCCATTCCAATCCTGAGACCCTTCCTATAGCATGAGATGTGATATCTCAATGCTTATACCAAATCTGAGACCCTTCCTATAGCATGAGATGTGATATCCAACTCCTTCCCATTCCAATCCTGAGACCCTTCCTATAGCATGAGATGTGATGTCTCAATGCTTCTAATACCAAACCTGAGATCCTTCCTATAACATGAGATGTGATATCCAACTCCTTCCGATTCCAATCCTGAGACCCTTATGATAGCATGAGATGTGATATCTCAATGATTCTAATACCAAACCTGAGATCCTTCCTATAACATGAGATGTGATTTCCAAATCCTTCCCCTTCCAAACCTGAGACCCTCCCTTTAGCATGAGATGTGATATCCAACTCCTTCCCATTCCAATCCTGAGACCCTTCTGATAGCATGAGATGTGATATCTCAATGCCTCTAATTCCAAACCTGAGATCCTACCTCTAACATGAAATGTGATATCCATCTCCTTCCCTTTCCAAACCTGAGACCCTGTCTATAGCATGAGATGTCATATACAACTCCTTCCCATTCCAATCCTGAGACCCTTCCTATAGCACGAGATGTGATATCTCAATGCTTATACCAAACCTGAGACCCTTCCTATAGCATGAGATGTGATATCCAACTCCTTCCCATTCCAATCCTGAGACCCTTCCTTTAGCATGAGATGTGATATCCAACTCCTTCCCATTCCAATCCTGAGACCCTTCCTATAGCCTGAGATGTGATATCTCAATGCCTCTAATACCAAACCTGAGATCCTTCCTCTAACATGAAATGTGATATCCAACTCCTTCCCTTTCCAAACCTGAGAGCCTATCTATAGCATGAGATGTGATATCCAAGTCCTTCCCATTCCAATCCTGAGACACTTCCGATAGCAGAGATGTGATATCTCAATGCTTATACCAAACCTGAGACCCTTCCTATAACATGAGATGTGATATCCAACTCCTTCCCGTTCCAAACCTGAGACCCTTCCTTTAGCATGAGATGTGATATCCAGCTCCTTCCCATTCCAATCCTGAGACACTTCCGATAGCATGAGATGTGATATCTCAATGCTTCTAATATCAAAACTGAGACCCGCCCTATAGCATGATATGTGATATCTAAGTCCTTCCCATTCCAAACCTGAGACCCTTCCTATAGCATGAGATGTGATATCTCAATGCTTATACCAAACCTGAGACCCTTCTTATAGCATGAGATGTGATATCCAACTTCTTCCCATTCCAATCCTGAGACCCTTCCTATAACATGAGATGTGATGTCGCAATGCTTCTAATACCAAACCTGAGATCTTTCCTATAACATGAGATGTGATATCCAACTCCTTCCCATTCCAATCCTGAGACCCTTCCTATAGCATGAGATGTGATATCACAATGCTTATACCAAACCTGAGACCGTCCCTTTAGCTTGAGATGTGATATCCAACTCCTTCCCATTCCAATCCTGAGACCCTTCCTATAGCATGAGATGTGATATCTCAAGGCCTTTAATGCCAAACCTGAGATCGTTCCTCTAACATGAAATGTGATATCCAACTCCTTCCCCTTCCAAACCTGAGAGCCTTCCTATAGCATGAGATATGATAGCCAAGTCCTTCCAATTCCAATCCTGAGACCCTTCCTATAACATGAAATGTGATATCCAACTCCTTCCCATTCCAACCTGAGACCCTTCCTATAGCATGAGATGGGATATCTCAATGCTTCTAATACCAAACCTGAGACTCTTCCTATAACATGAGATGGGATATCCAACTCATTCCCATTCCAATCCTGAGACCCTTCCGATAGCAGAGATGTGATATCTCAATGCTTATACCAAACCTGAGACCCTTCCTATGGCCTGAGATGTCATATACAACTCCTTCCCATTCCAATCCTGAGACCCTTCCTATAGCATGAGATGTGATATCTCAATGCTTATACCAAATCTGAGACCCTTCCTATAGCATGAGATGTGATATCCAACTCCTTCCCATTCCAATCCTGAGACCCTTCCTATAGCATGAGATGTGATGTCTCAATGCTTCTAATACCAAACCTGAGATCCTTCCTATAACATGAGATGTGATATCCAACTCCTTCTCATTCCAATCCTGAGACCCTTATGATAGCATGAGATGTGATATCTCAATGCCTCTAATACCAAACCTGAGATACTTCCGATAGCATGAGATGTGATATCTCAATGCTTCTAATACCAAACCTGAGATCCTTCCTATAACATGAGATGTGATTTCCAAATCCTCCCCCTTCCAAACCTGAGACCCTCCCTTTAGCATGAGATGTGATATCCAACTCCTTCCCATTCCAATCCTGAGACCCTTCTGATAGCATGAGATGTGATATCTCAATGCCTCTAATTCCAAACCTGAGATCCTACCTCTAACATGAAATGTGATATCCATCTCCTTCCCTTTCCAAACCTGAGACCCTGCCTATAGCATGAGATGTGATATCCAAGTCCTTCCCATTCCAATCCTGAGACCCTTCCTATAGCATGTGATGTGATATCTCAATGCTTATACCAAACCTGAGACCCTTCCTATGGCATGAGATGTCATATACAACTCCTTCCCATTCCAATCCTGAGACCCTTCCTATAGCATGAGATGTGATATCTCAATGCTTATACCAAACCTGAGACCCTTCCTATAGCATGAGATGTGATATCCAACTTCTTCCCATTCCAATCCTGAGACCCTTCCTATAACATGAGATGTGATGTCTCAATGCTTCTAATACCAAACCTGAGAACCTTCCTATAACATGAGATGGGATATCCAACTCCTTCCCATTCCAATCCTGTGACCCTTCCGATAGCAGAGATGTGATATCTCAATGCTTATACCAAACCTGAGACCCTTCCTATGGCCTGAGATGTCATATACAACTCCTTCCCATTCCAATCCTGAGACCGTTCCTATAGCATGAGATGTGATATCTCAATGCTTATACCAAATCTGAGACCCTTCCTATAGCATGAGATGTGATATCCAACTCCTTCCCATTCCAATCCTGAGACCCTTCCTATAGCATGAGATGTGATGTCTCAATGCTTCTAATACCAAACCTGAGATCCTTCCTATAACATGAGATGTGATATCCAACTCCTTCCCATTCCAATCCTGAGACCCTTATGATAGCATGAGATGTGATATCTCAATGCCTCTAATAACAAACCTGAGATACTTCCGATAGCATGAGATGTGATATCTCAATGCTTCTAATACCAAACCTGAGATCCTTCCTATAACATGAGATGTGATTTCCAAATCCTTCCCCTTCCAAACCTGAGACCCTCCCTTTAGCATGAGATGTGATATCCAACTCCTTCCCATTCCAATCCTGAGACCCTTCTGATAGCATGAGATGTGATATTTCAATGCCTCTAATACCAAACCTGAGATCCTACCTCTAACATGAAATGTGATATCCATCTCCTTCCCTTTCCAAACCTGAGACCCTGCCTATAGCATGAGATGTGATATCCAAGTCCTTCCCATTACAATCCTGAGACCCTTCCTATAGCATGTGATGTGATATCTCAATGCTTATACCAAACCTGAGACCCTTCCTATGGCATGAGATGTCATATACAACTCCTTCCCATTCCAATCCTGAGACCCTTCCTATAGCATGCGATGTGATATCTCAATGCTTATACCAAACCTGAGACCCTTCCTATAGCATGAGATGTGATATCCAACTTCTTCCCATTCCAATCCTGAGACCATTCCTATAACATGAGATGTGATGTCTCAATGCTTCTAATACCAAACCTGAGATCTTTCCTATAACATGAGATGTGATATCCAACTCCTTCCCATTCCAATCCTGAGACCCTTCCTATAGCATGAGATGTGATATCTCAAGGCCTCTAATACCAAACCTGAGATCGTTCCTCTAACATGAAATGTGATATCCAACTCCTTCCCCTTCCAAACCTGAGAGCCTTCCTATAGCATGAGCTATGATAGCCAAGTCCTTCCAATTCCAATCCTGAGACCCTTCCTATAACATGAAATGTGATATCCAACTCTTTCCCATTCCAACCTGAGACCCTTCCTATAGCATGAGATGGGATATCTCAATGCTTCTAATACCAAACCTGAGACTCTTCCTATAACATGAGATGGGATATCCAACTCCTTCCCATTCCAATCCTGAGACCCTTCCGATAGCAGAGATGTGATATCTCAATGCTTATACCAAACCTGAGACCCTTCCTATGGCCTGAGATGTGATATCCAACTGCTTCCCATTCCAATCCTGAGACCCTTCCTATAGCATGAGATGTGATATCTCAATGCTTATACCAAATCTGAGACCCTTCCTATAGCATGAGATGTGATATCCAACTCCTTCCCATTCCAATCCTGAGACCCTTCCTATAGCATGAGATGTGATGTCTCAATGCTTCTAATACCAAACCTGAGATCCTTCCTATAACATGAGATGTGATATCCAACTCCTTCCGATTCCAATCCTGAGACCCTTATGATAGCATGAGATGTGATATCTCAATGATTCTAATACCAAACCTGAGATCCTTCCTATAACATGAGATGTGATTTCCAAATCCTTCCCCTTCCAAACCTGAGACCCTCCCTTTAGCATGAGATGTGATATCCAACTCCTTCCCATTCCAATCCTGAGACCCTTCTGATAGCATGAGATGTGATATCTCAATGCCTCTAATTCCAAACCTGAGATCCTACCTCTAACATGAAATGTGATATCCATCTCCTTCCCTTTCCAAACCTGAGACCCTGTCTATAGCATGAGATGTCATATACAACTCCTTCCCATTCCAATCCTGAGACCCTTCCTATAGCACGAGATGTGATATCTCAATGCTTATACCAAACCTGAGACCCTTCCTATAGCATGAGATGTGATATCCAACTCCTTCCCATTCCAATCCTGAGACCCTTCCTTTAGCATGAGATGTGATATCCAACTCCTTCCCATTCCAATCCTGAGACCCTTCCTATAGCCTGAGATGTGATATCTCAATGCCTCTAATACCAAACCTGAGATCCTTCCTCTAACATGAAATGTGATATCCAACTCCTTCCCTTTCCAAACCTGAGAGCCTATCTATAGCATGAGATGTGATATCCAAGTCCTTCCCATTCCAATCCTGAGACACTTCCGATAGCAGAGATGTGATATCTCAATGCTTATACCAAACCTGAGACCCTTCCTATAACATGAGATGTGATATCCAACTCCTTCCCGTTCCAAACCTGAGACCCTTCCTTTAGCATGAGATGTGATATCCAGCTCCTTCCCATTCCAATCCTGAGACACTTCCGATAGCATGAGATGTGATATCTCAATGCTTCTAATATCAAAACTGAGACCCGCCCTATAGCATGATATGTGATATCTAAGTCCTTCCCATTCCAAACCTGAGACCCTTCCTATAGCATGAGATGTGATATCTCAATGCTTATACCAAACCTGAGACCCTTCTTATAGCATGAGATGTGATATCCAACTTCTTCCCATTCCAATCCTGAGACCCTTCCTATAACATGAGATGTGATGTCGCAATGCTTCTAATACCAAACCTGAGATCTTTCCTATAACATGAGATGTGATATCCAACTCCTTCCCATTCCAATCCTGAGACCCTTCCTATAGCATGAGATGTGATATCACAATGCTTATACCAAACCTGAGACCGTCCCTTTAGCTTGAGATGTGATATCCAACTCCTTCCCATTCCAATCCTGAGACCCTTCCTATAGCATGAGATGTGATATCTCAAGGCCTTTAATGCCAAACCTGAGATCGTTCCTCTAACATGAAATGTGATATCCAACTCCTTCCCCTTCCAAACCTGAGAGCCTTCCTATAGCATGAGATATGATAGCCAAGTCCTTCCAATTCCAATCCTGAGACCCTTCCTATAACATGAAATGTGATATCCAACTCCTTCCCATTCCAACCTGAGACCCTTCCTATAGCATGAGATGGGATATCTCAATGCTTCTAATACCAAACCTGAGACTCTTCCTATAACATGAGATGGGATATCCAACTCATTCCCATTCCAATCCTGAGACCCTTCCGATAGCAGAGATGTGATATCTCAATGCTTATACCAAACCTGAGACCCTTCCTATGGCCTGAGATGTCATATACAACTCCTTCCCATTCCAATCCTGAGACCCTTCCTATAGCATGAGATGTGATATCTCAATGCTTATACCAAATCTGAGACCCTTCCTATAGCATGAGATGTGATATCCAACTCCTTCCCATTCCAATCCTGAGACCCTTCCTATAGCATGAGATGTGATGTCTCAATGCTTCTAATACCAAACCTGAGATCCTTCCTATAACATGAGATGTGATATCCAACTCCTTCTCATTCCAATCCTGAGACCCTTATGATAGCATGAGATGTGATATCTCAATGCCTCTAATACCAAACCTGAGATACTTCCGATAGCATGAGATGTGATATCTCAATGCTTCTAATACCAAACCTGAGATCCTTCCTATAACATGAGATGTGATTTCCAAATCCTCCCCCTTCCAAACCTGAGACCCTCCCTTTAGCATGAGATGTGATATCCAACTCCTTCCCATTCCAATCCTGAGACCCTTCTGATAGCATGAGATGTGATATCTCAATGCCTCTAATTCCAAACCTGAGATCCTACCTCTAACATGAAATGTGATATCCATCTCCTTCCCTTTCCAAACCTGAGACCCTGCCTATAGCATGAGATGTGATATCCAAGTCCTTCCCATTCCAATCCTGAGACCCTTCCTATAGCATGTGATGTGATATCTCAATGCTTATACCAAACCTGAGACCCTTCCTATGGCATGAGATGTCATATACAACTCCTTCCCATTCCAATCCTGAGACCCTTCCTATAGCATGAGATGTGATATCTCAATGCTTATACCAAACCTGAGACCCTTCCTATAGCATGAGATGTGATATCCAACTTCTTCCCATTCCAATCCTGAGACCCTTCCTATAACATGAGATGTGATGTCTCAATGCTTCTAATACCAAACCTGAGATCTTTCCTATAACATGAGATGTGATATCCAACTCCTTCCCATTCCAATCCTGAGACCCTTCCTATAGCATGAGATGTGATATCTCAAGGCCTCTAATACCAAACCTGAGATCCTTCCTCTAACATGAAATGTGATATCCAACTCTTTCCCCTCCCAAACCTGAGAGCCTTCCTATAGCATGAGATATGATATCCAAATCCTTCCCATTCCGATCCTGAGACCCTTCCTATAACATGAAATGTGATATCCTACTCCTTCCCATTCCATCCTGGGACCCTTCCTATATCATGAGATGGGATATCTCAATGCTTCTAATACCAAACCTGAGACCCTTCCTATAACATGAGATGGGAATATCCAACTCCTTCCCATTCCAATCCTGAGACCCTTCCGATAGCAGAGATGTGATATCTCAATGCTTATACCAAACCTGAGACCCTTCCTATGGCCTGAGATGTCATATACAACTCCTTCCCATTCCAATCCTGAGACCCTTTCTTTAGCATGAGATGTGATATCTCAATGCTTATACCAAATCTGAGACCCTTCCTATAGCATGAGATGTGATATCCAATTCCTTCCCATTCCAATCCTGAGACCCTTCCTATAGCATGAGATGTGATATCTCAATGCTTATACCAAACCTGAGAGCCTACCTATAGCATGAGATGTGATATCCAAGTCCATCCCATTCCAATCCTTAGACCCTTCCTACAGCATGCGATGTGATATCTCAATGATTCTAATACCAAACCAGAGACTCTTCCTATAACATGAGATGGGATATCCAACTCCTTCCCGTTCCAAACCTGAGACACTAACTATAGCATATGTGATATCCAACTGCTTCCCATTCCAAACATGAGACCCTTCCTATAGCAAGAAAGTAATATCCAACTCCTACCCATTCCAATCCTGAGACCCTTCCTATAGCAAGAGATGTGATATCCAAATCCTTCCCATTCCAATCCTGAGACCCTTCCTATAACATGAGATGTGATATCCAACTCCTTCCCATTCAAATCCTGAGACCCTTCCTATAGCATGAGAAGGGATATCCAACTCCTTCCCAATCCAATCCTGAGACCCTTCCGATAGCAGAAACGTGATATCTCAATGCTTCTACCAAACCTGAGACCCTTCCTTTAGCATGAGATGTGATATCCAAATCCTTCACATTCCAATCCTGAGACCCTTCCTATAGCATGAGATGTGATATCTCAATGCTTCTAATACCAAACCTGAGATTCTTCCTATAACATGAGATGTGATTTCCAAATCCTCCCCCTTCCAAACCTGAGACCCTCCCTTTAGCATGAGATGTGATATCCAACTCCTTCCCATTCCAATCCTGAGACCCTTCTGATAGCATGAGATGTGATATCTCAATGCCTCTAATTCCAAACCTGAGATCCTACCTCTAACATGAAATGTGATATCCATCTCCTTCCCTTTCCAAACCTGAGACCCTGCCTATAGCATGAGATGTGATATCCAAGTCCTTCCCATTCCAATCCTGAGACCCTTCCTATAGCATGTGATGTGATATCTCAATGCTTATACCAAACCTGAGACCCTTCCTATGGCATGAGATGTCATATACAACTCCTTCCCATTCCAATCCTGAGACCCTTCCTATAGCATGAGATGTGATATCTCAATGCTTATACCAAACCTGAGACCCTTCCTATAGCATGAGATGTGATATCCAACTTCTTCCCATTCCAATCCTGAGACCCTTCCTATAACATGAGATGTGATGTCTCAATGCTTCTAATACCAAACCTGAGATCTTTCCTATAACATGAGATGTGATATCCAACTCCTTCCCATTCCAATCCTGAGACCCTTCCTATAGCATGAGATGTGATATCTCAAGGCCTCTAATACCAAACCTGAGATCCTTCCTCTAACATGAAATGTGATATCCAACTCTTTCCCCTCCCAAACCTGAGAGCCTTCCTATAGCATGAGATATGATATCCAAATCCTTCCCATTCCAATCCTGAGACCCTTCCTATAACATGAAATGTGATATCCTACTCCTTCCCATTCCATCCTGGGACCCTTCCTATATCATGAGATGGGAATATCCAACTCCTTCCCATTCCAATCCTGAGACCCTTCCGATAGCAGAGATGTGATATCTCAATGCTTATACCAAACCTGAGATCCTTCCTATAACATGAGATG
Source organism: Ambystoma mexicanum (assembly GCF_040938575.1). Taxonomy (NCBI): domain Eukaryota; kingdom Metazoa; phylum Chordata; class Amphibia; order Caudata; family Ambystomatidae; genus Ambystoma; species Ambystoma mexicanum. Next base: position 12,138,380 of record NW_027182466.1, on the reverse strand, counting down.
TGATATCCAACTCCTTCCCATTCCAATCCTGAGACACTTCCTATAGCATGAGATGTGATATCTCAATGCTTATACCAAATCTGAGACCCTTCCTATAGCATGAGATGTGATATCCAACTCCTTCCCATTCCAATCCTGAGACCCTTCCTATAGCATGAGATGTGATATCTCAAGGCCTCTAATACCAAACCTGAGATCCTTCCTCTAACATGAAATGTGATATCCAACTCTTTCCCCTTCCAAACCTGAGAGCCTTCCTATAGCATGAGATATTTTATTTATTTATTTTATTTGCATTTGTTAAGCGCACTTGCAGCCCATGAGGCATCGAGGCGCTGTTACAGAGGAAACACAGATTTTTTTTGTCTTAGTTACGTATTTATAACGCGCTTAAACACTCAGAGGTTTCTAAGCGCGGACCCGGGGATCGAACCTGTTGTTGCTTTGTGTCGTCTTGCTTCTAAGACGCGCACGCTGCCGCTGTGCTATCCTCCCGGGACATCCTATAATATGATAGCCAAGTCCTTCCAATTCCAATCCTGAGACCCTTTCGATAGCAGAGATGTGATATCTCAATGCTTATACCAAACCTGAGACCCTTCCTATGGCCTGAGATGTCATATACAACTCCTTCCTATTCCAATCCTGAGACCCTTTCTTTAGCATGAGATGTGATATCTCAATGCTTATACCAAATCTGAGACCCTTCCTATAGCATGAGATGTGATATCCAATTCCTTCCCATTCCAATCCTGAGACCCTTCCTATAGCATGAGATGTGATATCTCAATGCTTATACCAAACCTGAGAGCCTACCTATAGCATGAGATGTGATATCCAAGTCCATCCCATTCCAATCCTTAGACCCTTCCTACAGCATGCGATGTGATATCTCAATGATTCTAATACCAAACCAGAGACTCTTCCTATAACATGAGATGGGATATCCAACTCCTTCCCGTTCCAAACCTGAGACACTAACTATAGCATATGTGATATCCAACTGCTTCCCATTCCAAACATGAGACCCTTCCTATAGCAAGAAAGTAATATCCAACTCCTACCCATTCCAATCCTGAGACCCTTCCTATAGCAAGAGATGTGATATCCAAATCCTTCCCATTCAAATCCTGAGACCCTTCCTATAGCATGAGAAGGGATATCCAACTCCTTCCCAATCCAATCCTGAGACCCTTCCGATAGCAGAAACGTGATATCTCAATGCTTCTACCAAACCTGAGACCCTTCCTTTAGCATGAGATGTGGTATCCAAATCCTTCACATTCCAATCCTGAGACCCTTCCTATAGCATGAGATGTGATATCTCAATGCTTCTAATACCAAACCTGAGATTCTTCCTATAACATGAGATGTGATATCCAATTCCTTCCCATTCCAAACCTGAGACCCTTCCTATTGGATGAGATGTGATATCCAACTCCTTCCCATTCCAACCCTGAGACCCTTCCTATAGCATGAGATGTGATGTCTCAATGCATCTAATACCAAACCTGAGATCCTTCCTATAACATGAGATGTGATATCCAACTCCTTCCATTCCAATCCTGAGACCCGTCCTATAGCATGAGATGTGATATCTCAATGCTTATACCAAACCTGAGACCCTTCCTATAGCATGAGATGTGATATCCAACTCCTTCCATTCCAATCCTGAGACCCGTCCTATAGCATGAGATGTGATATCTCAATGCTTCTAATACCAAACCTGAGATCCTTCCTCTAACATGAAATGTGATATCCAACTCCTTCCCTTTCCAAACCTGAGACCCTTCCTTTAGCATGAGATGTGATATCTCAATGCTTATACCAAATCTGAGACCCTTCCTATAGCATGAGATGTGATATCCAAATCCTTCCCATTCCAATCCTGAGACCCTTCCTATAGCATGAGATGTGATACCTCAATGCTTATACCAAACCTGAGAGCCTACCTATAGCATGAGATGTGATGTCCAAGTCCATCCCATTCCAATCCTTAGACCCTTCCAACAGCATGCAATGTGATATCTCAATGATTCTAATACCAAACCAGAGACTCTTCCTATAACATGAGATGGGATATCCAACTCCTTCCCATTCCAATCCTGAGCCGCTTCCGATAGCAGAGATGTGATATCTCAATGCTTATACCAAACCTGAGACCCTTCCTATAACATGAGATGTGATATCCAACTCCTTCCCGTTCCAAACCTGAGACACTAACTATAGCATATGTGATATCCAACTCCTTCCCATTCCAAACATGAGACCCTTCATATAGCAAGAAAGTAATATCCAACTCCTACCCATTCCAATCCTGAGACCCTTCCTATAGCAAGAGATGTGATATCCAAATCCTTCCCATTCCAATCCTGAGACCCTTCCTATAACATGAGATGTGATATCCAACTCCTTACCATTCCAACCTGAGACACTTCCTATAGCATGAGAAGGGATATCCAACTCCTTCCCAATCCAATCCTGAGACCCTTCCGATAGCAGAGATGTGATATCTCAATGCTTATACCAAACCTGAGACCCTTCCTATGGCATGAGATGTGATATCCAACTCCTTGCCATTCAAATCCTGAGACCCTTCCTATAGCATGAGAAGGGATATCCAACTCCTTCCCAATCCAATCCTGAGACCCTTCCGATAGCAGAGACGTGATATCTCAATGCTTCTACCAAACCTGAGACCCTTCCTTTAGCATGAGATGTGATATCCAAATCCTTCACATTCCAATCCTGAGACCCTTCCTATAGCATGAGATGTGATATCTCAATGCTTCTAATACCAAACCTGAGATCCTTCCTATAACATGAGATGTGATATCCAATTCCTTCCCATTCCAAACCTGAGACCCTTCCTATTGGATGAGATGTGATATCCAACTCCTTCCCATTCCAACCCTGAGACCCTTCCTACAGCATGAGATGTGATGTCTCAATGCTTCTAATACCAAACCTGAGATCCTTCCTATAACATGAGATGTGATATCCAACTCCTTCCATTCCAATCCTGAGACCCGTCCTATAGCATGAGATGTGATATCTCAATGCTTATACCAAACCTGAGACCCTTCCTATAGCATGAGATGTGATATCCAAGTCCTTCCCATTCCAACCCTTAGACCCTTCCTACAGCATGCAATATGATATCTCAATGATTCTAATAACAAACCTGAGACCCGTCCTATAACATGAGATGGGATATCCAACTCCTTCCCATTCCAATCCTGAGACACTTCCGATAGCAGAGATGTGATATCTCAATGCTTATACCAAACCTGAGAACCTTCCTATAACATGAGATGTGATATCCAAATCCTTCCCGTTCCAAACCTGAGACCCTTCCTTTAGCATGAGATGTGATATCCAGCTCCTTCCCATTCCAATCCTGAGACCCTTCCTATAGCATGAGATGTGATATCTCAATGCTTCTAATACCAAACCTGAGATCCTTCCTCTAACATGAAATGTGATATCCAACTCCTTCCCTTTCCAAACCTAAGAGCCTATCTATAGCATGAGATGTGATATCCAAGTCCATCCCATTCCAATCCTTAGACCCTTCCTACAGCATGCGATGTGATATCTCAATGATTCTAATACCAAACCAGAGACTCGTCCTATAACATGAGATGGGATATCCAACTCCTTCCCATTCCAATCCTGAGCCACTTCCGATAGCAGAGATGTGATATCTCAATGCTTATACCAAACCTGAGACCCTTCCTATAACATGAGATGTGATATCCAACTCCTTCCCGTTCCAAACCTGAGACACTAACTATAGCATATGTGATATCCAACTCCTTCCCATTCCAAACATGAGACCCTTCCTATAGCAAGAAAGTAATATCCAACTCCTACCCATTCCAATCCTGAGACCCTTCCTATAGCAAGAGATGTGATATCCAAATCCTTCCCATTCCAATCCTGAGACCCTTCCTATAACATGAGATGTGATATCCAACTCCTTCCCATTCCAACCTGAGACACTTCCTATAGCATGAGAAGGGATATCCAACTCCTTCCCAATCCAATCCTGAGACCCTTCCGATAGCAGAGATGTGATATCTCAATGCTTATACCAAACCTGAGACCCTTCCTATAGCATGAGAAGGGATATCCAACTCCTTCCCAATCCAATCCTGAGACCCTTCCGATAGCAGAGACGTGATATCTCAATGCTTCTACCAAACCTGAGACCCTTCCTTTAGCTTGAGATGTGATATCCAAATCCTTCACATTCCAATCCTGAGACCCTTCCTATAGCATGAGAAGGGATATCTCAATGCTTCTAATACCAAACCTGAGATCCTTCCTATAACATGAGATGTGATATCCAATTCCTTCCCATTCCAATCCTGAGACCCTTCCGATAGCAGAGATGTGATATCTCAATGCTTATGCCAAACCTGAGACCCTTCCTATGGCCTGAGATGTCATATACAACTCCTTCCCATTCCAATCCTGAGACCCTTCCTATAGCATGAGATGTGATATCTCAATGCTTATACCAAATCTGAGACCCTTCCTATAGCATGAGATGTGATATCCAACTCCTTCCCATTCCAATCCTGAGACCCTTCCTATAGCATGAGATGTGATGTCTCAATGCTTCTAATACCAAACCTGAGATCCTTCCTATAACATCAGATGTGATATCCAACTCCTTCCCATTCCAATCCTGAGACCCTTATGAAAGCATGAGATGTGATATCTCAATGCTTCTAATACCAAACCTGAGATCCTTCCTATAACATGAGATGTGATTTCCAAATCCTTCCCCTTCCAAACCTGAGACCCTCCCTTTAGCATGAGATGTGATATCCAACTCCTTCCCATTCCAATCCTGAGACCCTTCTGATAGCATGAGATGTGATATCTCAATGCCTCTAATACCAAACCTGAGATCCTACCTCTAACATGAAATGTGATATCCATCTCATTCCCTTTCCAAACCTGAGACCCTGCCTATAGCATGAGATGTGATATCCAAGTCCTTCCCATTCCAATCCTGAGACCCTTCCTATAGCATGTGATGTGATATCTCAATGCTTATACCAAACCTGAGACCCTTCCTATGGCATGAGATGTCATATACAACTCCTTCCCATTCCAATCCTGAGACCCTTCCTATAGCATGAGATGTAATATCTCAATGCTTATACCAAACCTGAGACCCTTCCTAAAGCTTGAGATGTGATATCCAACTCCTTCCCATTCCAATCCTGAGACCCTTCCTATAACATGAAATGTGATATCCAACTCCTTCCCATTCCAACCTGAGACCCTTCCTATAGCATGAGATGTGATATCTCAAGGCCTCTAATACCAAACCTGAGATCCTTCCTCTAACATGAAATGTGATATCCAACTCCTTCTCCATCCAAACCTGAGAGCCTTCCTATAGCATGAGATATGATATCCAAGTCCTTCCCATTCCAATCCTGAGACCCTTCCTATAACATGAAATGTGATATCCAACTCCTTCCCATTCCAACCTGAGACCCTTCCTATAGCATGAGATGGGATATCCAACTCCTTCCAAATCCAATACTGATACCCTTCCAATAGCATGTGATGTGATATCCCAATGCTTCTATCAAACCTGAGAACCATACTATGGCATGAGATGTGATATCAAACTCCTTCCCATTCCAATCCTGAGACTCTTCCTATAGCTTGAGATGTGATATCCAACTCCTTCCCATTCCAATTCTGAGACCCTTCCTATACCATGAGACTTGATATCTCAATGCTTCTAATACCAAACCTGAGACCCGTCCTATAACATGAGATGTGATATCCAAATCTTTCCCCTTCCAAATCTTAGACCCTTCCTTTATCATGAGATGTGATATCCAACTCCTTCCCATTCCAATCGTGAGACCCTTCCGATATCATGAGATTTGTTATCTCAATGCTTCTAATATCAAAATTGAGACCCTCCCTATAGCATGAGATGGGATATCCAACTCCTTCCCATTCCAATCCTGAGACCCTTCCGATAGCAGAGATGTGATATCTCAATGCTTATACCAAATCTGAGACCCTTCCTATAGCATGAGATGTGATATCCAACTCCTTCCCATTCCAATCCTGAGATCCTTCCTATAACATGAGATGTGATATCCAACTCCTTCCCATTCCAATCCTGAGACCCTTCCTATAGCATGAGATGTGCTATCTCAATGCTTATACCAAACCTGAGACCCTTCCTAAAGCTTGAGATTTGATATCCAACTCCTTCCCATTCCAATCCTGAGACCCTTCCGATAGCAGAGATGTGATATCTCAATGCTTATACCAAATCTGAGACCCTTCCTATAGCATGAGATGTGATATCCAACTCCTTCCCATTCCAATCCTGAGATCCTTCCTATAACATGAGATGTGATATCCAACTCCTTCCCATTCCAATCCTGAGACCCTTCCTATAGCATGAGATGTGCTATCTCAATGCTTATACCAAACCTGAGACCCTTCCTAAAGCTTGAGATTTGATATCCAACTCCTTCTCATTCCAATCCTGAGACCCTTCCTATAGCATGAGATGTGATATCCAACTCCTTCCCATTCCAATCCTGAGACCCTTCCTATAGCATAAGATGTGATGTCTCAATGCTTCTAATACCAAACCTGAGATCCTTCCTATAACATGAGATGTGATATCCAACTCCTTCCCCTTCCAAACCTGAGAGCCTTCCTATAGCATGAGATATGATATCCAAGTCCTTCCCATTCCAATCCTGAGACCCTTCCTATAACATGAAATGTGATATCCAACTCCTTCCCATTCCAACCTGAGACCCTTCCTATAACATGAAATGTGATATCCAACTCCTTCCAAATCCAATACTGATACCCTTCCAATAGCATGAGATGTGATATCCCAATGCTTCTACCAAACCTGAGACCCATACTATGGCATGAGATGTGATATCAAACTCCTTCCCATTCCAATCCTGAGACTCTTCCTATAGCTTGAGATGTGATATCCAACTCCTTCACATTCCAATTCTGAGACCCTTCCTATGCCATGAGACTTGATATCTCAATGCTTCTAATACCAAACCTGAGACCCGTCCTATAACATGAGATGTGATATCCAAATCTTTCCCCTTCCAAACCTTAGACCCTTCCTTTATCATGAGATGTGATATCCAACTCCTTCCCATTCCAATCCTGAGACCCTTCCGATATCATGAGATTTGTTATCTCAATGCTTCTAATATCAAAATTGAGACCCTCCCTATAGCATGAGATGGGATATCCAACTCCTTCCCATTCCAATCCTGAGACCCTTCCGATAGCAGAGATGTGATATCTCAATGCTTATACCAAATCTGAGACCCTTCCTATAGCATGAGATGTGATATCCAACTCCTTCCCATTCCAATCCTGAGACCCTTCCTATAGCATGAGATGTGATGTCTCAATGCTTCTAATACCAAACCTGAGATCCTTCCTATAACATGAGATGTGATATCCAACTCCTTCCCATTCCAATCCTGAGACCCTTCCTATAGCATGAGATGTGCTATCTCAATGCTTATACCAAACCTGAGACCCTTCCTAAAGCTTGAGATGTGATATCCAACTCCTTCCCATTCCAATCCTGAGACCCTTCCTATAGCATGAGATGTGATATCTCAAGGCCTCTAATACCAAACCTGAGATCCTTCCTCTAACATGAAATGTGATATCCAACTCCTTCCCCTTCCAAACCTGAGAGCCTTCCTATAGCATGAGATATGATATCCAAGTCCTTCCCATTCCAATCCTGAGACCCTTCCTATAACATGAAATGTGATATCCAACTCCTTCCCATTCCAACCTGAGACCCTTCCTATAACATGAGATGTGATATCCAACTCCTTCCCATTCCAATCCTGAGACCCTTCCTATAGCATGAGATGTGATATCTCAATGCTTATACCAAACCTGAGACCCTTCCTATAGCATGAGATGTGATATCCAACTCCTTCCCATTCCAATCCTGAGACCCTTCCTATAGCATGAGATGTGATATCTCAATGCCTCTAATACCAAACCTGAGATCCTTCCTCTAACATGAAATGTGATATCCAACTCCTTCCCATTCCAATCCTGAGACACTTCCTATAGCATGAGATGTGATATCTAAATGCTTCTAATACCAAACTTGAGACTCTTCCTATAACATGAGATGGGATATCCAACTCCTTCCCATTCCAATCCTTAGACCCTTCCTACAGCATGCAATATGATATCTCAATGATTCTAATAACAAACCTGAGACCCGTCCTATAACATGAGATGGGATATCCAACAGCTTCCCATTCCAATCCTGAGACACTTCCGATAGCAGAGATGTGATATCTCAATGCTTATACCAAACCTGAGACCCTTCCTATAACATGAGATGTGATATCCAACTCCTTCCCGTTCCAAACCTGAGACCCTTCCTATAGCATATGTGATATCCAACACATTCCCATTCCAAACATGAGACCCTTCCTATAGCAGGAATGTAATATCCAACTCCTTCCCATTCCAATCCTGAGACCATTCCTATAGCATGAGATGTGATATCTCAATGCTTCTAATACCAAACCTGAGATCCTTCCTATGACATGAGATGTGATATCCAATTCCTCCCCATTCCAAACCTGAGAACCTTCCTACAGCATGCGATGTGATATCTCAATGCTTCTAATACCAAACCTGAGACCAGTCCTATAACATGAGATTGGATATCCAACTCCTTCCCCTTCCAAACCTGAGACCCTTCCTATAGCATGAGATGTGATATCCAACTTCTTCCCATTCCAATCCTGAGACCCTTCCTATAACATGAGATGTGATGTCTCAATGCTTCTAATACCAAACCTGAGATCTTTCCTATAACATGAGATGTGATATCCAACTCCTTCCCATTCCAATCCTGAGACCCTTCCTATAGCATGAGATGTGCTATCTCAATGCTTATACCAAACCTGAGACCCTTCCTAAAGCTTGAGATGTGATATCCAACTCCTTCCCATTCCAATCCTGAGACCCTTCCTATAACATGAAATGTGATATCCAACTCCTTCCCATTCCAACCTGAGACCCTTCCTATAGCATGAGATGTGATATCTCAAGGCCTCTAATACCAAACCTGAGATCCTTCCTCTAACATGAAATGTGATATCCAACTCCTTCTCCATCCAAACCTGAGAGCCTTCCTATAGCATGAGATATGATATCCAAGTCCTTCCCATTCCAATCCTGAGACCCTTCCTATAACATGAAATGTGATATCCAACTCCTTCCCATTCCAACCTGAGACCCTTCCTATAGCATGAGATGGGATATCCAACTCCTTCCAAATCCAATACTGATACCCTTCCAATAGCATGAGATGTGATATCCCAATGCTTCTATCAAACCTGAGAACCATACTATGGCATGAGATGTGATATCAAACTCCTTCACATTCCAATCCTGAGACTCTTCCTATAGCTTGAGATGTGATATCCAACTCCTTCCCATTCCAATTCTGAGACCCTTCCTATACCATGAGACTTGATATCTCAATGCTTCTAATACCAAACCTGAGACCCGTCCTATAACATGAGATGTGATATCCAAATCTTTCCCCTTCCAAATCTTAGACCCTTCCTTTATCATGAGATGTGATATCCAACTCCTTCCCATTCCAATCCTGAGACCCTTCCGATATCATGAGATTTGTTATCTCAATGCTTCTAATATCAAAATTGAGACCCTCCCTATAGCATGAGATGGGATATCCAACTCCTTCCCATTCCAATCCTGAGACCCTTCCGATAGCAGAGATGTGATATCTCAATGCTTATACCAAATCTGAGACCCTTCCTATAGCATGAGATGTGATATCCAACTCCTTCCCATTCCAATCCTGAGACCCTTCCTATAGCATGAGATGTGATGTCTCAATGCTTCTAATACCAAACCTGAGATCCTTCCTATAACATGAGATGTGATATCCAACTCCTTCCCATTCCAATCCTGAGACCCTTCCTATAGCATGAGATGTGCTATCTCAATGCTTATACCAAACCTGAGACCCCTCCTAAAGCTTGAGATGTGATATCCAACTCCTTCCCATTCCAATCCTGAGATCCTTCCTATAACATGAGATGTGATATCCAACTCCTTCCCATTCCAATCCTGAGACCCTTCCTATAGCATGAGATGTGCTATCTCAATGCTTATACCAAACCTGAGACCCTTCCTAAAGCTTGAGATGTGATATCCAACTCCTTCCCATTCCAATCCTGAGACCCTTCCGATAGCAGAGATGTGATATCTCAATGCTTATACCAAATCTGAGACCCTTCCTATAGCATGAGATGTGATATCCAACTCCTTCCCATTCCAATCCTGAGACCCTTCCTATAGCATGAGATGTGATGTCTCAATGCTTCTAATACCAAACCTGAGATCCTTCCTATAACATGAGATGTGATATCCAACTCCTTCCCCTTCCAAACCTGAGAGCCTTCCTATAGCATGAGATATGATATCCAAGTCCTTCCCATTCCAATCCTGAGACCCTTCCTATAACATGAAATGTGATATCCAACTCCTTCCCATTCCAACCTGAGACCCTTCCTATAACATGAAATGTGATATCCAACTCCTTCCAAATCCAATACTGATACCCTTCCAATAGCATGAGATGTGATATCCCAATGCTTCTGCCAAACCTGAGACCCATACTATGGCATGAGATGTGATATCAAACTCCTTCCCATTCCAATCCTGAGACTCTTCCTATAGCTTGAGATGTGATATCCAACTCCTTCACATTCCAATTCTGAGACCCTTCCTATGCCATGAGACTTGATATCTCAATGCTTCTAATACCAAACCTGAGACCCGTCCTATAACATGAGATGTGATATCCAAATCTTTCCCCTTCCAAACCTTAGACCCTTCCTTTATCATGAGATGTGATATCCAACTCCTTCCCATTCCAATCCTGAGACCCTTCCGATATCATGAGATTTGTTATCTCAATGCTTCTAATATCAAAATTGAGACCCTCCCTATAGCATGAGATGGGATATCCAACTCCTTCCCATTCCAATCCTGAGACCCTTCCGATAGCAGAGATGTGATATCTCAATGCTTATACCAAATCTGAGACCCTTCCTATAGCATGAGATGTGATATCCAACTCCTTCCCATTCCAATCCTGAGACCCTTCCTATAGCATGAGATGTGATGTCTCAATGCTTCTAATACCAAACCTGAGATCCTTCCTATAACATGAGATGTGATATCCAACTCCTTCCCATTCCAATCCTGAGACCCTTCCTATAGCATGAGATGTGCTATCTCAATGCTTATACCAAACCTGAGACCCTTCCTAAAGCTTGAGATGTGATATCCAACTCCTTCCCATTCCAATCCTGAGACCCTTCCTATAGCATGAGATGTGATATCTCAAGGCCTCTAATACCAAACCTGAGATCCTTCCTCTAACATGAAATGTGATATCCAACTCCTTCCCCTTCCAAACCTGAGAGCCTTCCTATAGCATGAGATATGATATCCAAGTCCTTCCCATTCCAATCCTGAGACCCTTCCTATAACATGAAATGTGATATCCAACTCCTTCCCATTCCAACCTGAGACCCTTCCTATAACATGAAATGAGATATCCAACTCCTTCCAAATCCAATACTGATACCCTTCCAATAGCATGAGATGTGATATCCCAATGCTTCTACCAAACCTGAGACCCATACTATGGCATGAGATGTGATATCAAACTCCTTCCCATTCCAATCCTGAGATTCTTCCTATAGCTTGAGATGTGATATCCAACTCCTTCACATTCCAATTCTGAGACCCTTCCTATGCCATGAGACTTGATATCTCAATGCTTCTAATACCAAACCTGAGACCCGTCCTATAACATGAGATGTGATATCCAAATATTTCCCCTTCCAAACCTTAGACCCTTCCTTTATCATGAGATGTGATATCCAACTCCTTCCCATTCCAATCCTGAGACCCTTCCGATATCATGAGATTTGTTATCTCAATGCTTCTAATATCAAACTTGAGACACTCCCTATAGCATGAGATGTGACATCCAAGTCCTCCCCATTCCAATCCTGAGACCCTTCCTATAGCATGAGATGTGATATCTCAATGCTTCTAATACCAAACCTGAGACCCTTCCTATAACATGAGATGGGATATCCAATTCCTTCCCATTCCAATCCTGAGACCCTTCCGATAGCAGAGATGTGATATCTCAATGCTTATACCAATCCTGAGACCCTTCCTATGGCCTGAGATGTCATATACAACTCCTTCCCAATCCAATCCTGAGACCCTTCCTATAGCATGAGATGTGATATCTCAATGCTTATACCAAATGTGAGACCCTTCCTATAGCATGAGATGTGATATCCAACTCCTTCCCATTCCAATCCTGAGACCCTTCCTATAGCATGAGATGTGATGTCTCAATGCTTCTAATACCAAACCTGAGATCCTTCCTATAACATGAGATGTGATATCCAACTCCTTCCCATTCCAATCCTGAGACCCTTCCTATAGCATGAGATGTGATGTCTCAATGCTTCTAATACCAAACCTGAGAACCTTCCTACAGCATGCGATGTGATATCTCAATGCTTCTAATACCAAACCTGAGACCAGTCCTATAACATGAGATTGGATATCCAACTCCTTCCCCTTCCAAACCTGAGACCCTTCCTATAGCATGAGATGTGATATCCAACTTCTTCCCATTCCAATCCTGAGACCCTTCCTATAACATGAGATGTGATGTCTCAATGCTTCTAATACCAAACCTGAGATCTTTCCTATAACATGAGATGTGATATCCAACTCCTTCCCATTCCAATCCTGAGACCCTTCCTATAGCATGAGATGTGCTATCGCAATGCTTATACCAAACCTGAGACCCATACTATGGCATGAGATGTGATATCAAACTCATTCCCATTCCAATCCTGAGACTCTTCCTATAGCTTGAGATGTGATATCCAACTCCTTCCCATTCCAATTCTGAGACCCTTCCTATGCCATGAGACTTGATATCTCAATGCTTCTAATACCAAACCTGAGACCCGTCCTATAACATGAGATATGATATCCAAATCTTTCCCCTTCCAAACCTTAGACCCTTCCTTTATCATGAGATGTGATATCCAACTCCTTCCCATTCCAATCCTGAGACCCTTCCGATATCATGAGATTTGTTATCTCAATGCTTCTAATATCAAACTTGAGACCCTCCCTATAGCATGAGATGTGACATCCAAGTCCTCCCCATTCCAATCCTGAGACCCTTCCTATAGCATGAGATGTGATATCTCAATGCTTCTAATACCAAACCTGAGACCCTTCCTATAACATGAGATGTCATATACAACTCCTTCCCAATCCAATCCTGAGACCCTTCCTATAGCATGAGATGTGATATCTCAATGCTTATACCAAATCTGAGACCCTTCCTATAGCATGAGATGTGATATCCAACTCCTTCCCATTCCAATCCTGAGACCCTTCCTATAGCATGAGATGTGATGTCTCAATGCTTCTAATACCAAACCTGCGATCCTTCCAATAACATGAGATGTGATATCCAACTCCTTCCCATTCCAATCCTGAGACCCTTATGATAGCATGAGATGTGATATCTCAATGCCTCTAATACCAAACCTGAGATACTTCCGATAGCATGAGATGTGATATCTCAATGCTTCTAATACCAAACCTGAGATCCTTCCTATAACATGAGATGTGATTTCCAAATCCTTCCCCTTCCAAACCTGAGACCCTCCATTTAGCATGAGATGTGATATACAACTCCTTCCCATTCCAATCCTGAGACCCTTCTGATAGCATGAGATGTGATATCTCAATGCCTCTAATACCAAACCTGAGATCCTATCTCTAACATGAAATGTGAAATCCATCTCCTTCCCTTTCCAAACCTGAGGCCCTGCCTATAGCATGAGATGTGATATCCAAGTCCTTCCCATTCCAATCCTGAGAGGAAGGATCTCAGGTTTGGTATTAGAAGCATTGAGACATCACATCTCATGCTATAGGAAGGGTCTCAGGGTTGGAATGGGAAGGAGTTGGATATCACATCTCATCCAATAGGAAGGGTCTCAGGTTTGGAATGGGAAGGAATTGGATATCACATCTCATGTTATAGGAAGGATCTCAGGTTTGGTATGAGAAGCATTGAGATATCACATCTCATGCTATAGGAAGGGTCTCAGGATTGGAATGTGAAGGATTTGGATATCACATCTCATGCTAAAGGAAGGGTCTCAGGTATGGTAGAAGCATTGAGATATCACGTCTCTGCTATCGGAAGGGTCTCAGGATTGGATTGGGAAGGCGTTGGATATCCCTTCTCATGCTATAGGAAGGGTCTCAGGATTTGAATGGGAAGGAGTTGGATATCACATCTCATGTTATAGGAAGGGTCTCAGGATTGGAATGGGAAGGATTTGGATATCACATCTCTTGCTATAGGAAGGGTCTCATGTTTGGAATGGGAAGCAGTTGGATATCACATCTCATGTTATAGGAAGGGTCTCAGGTTTGGTATAAGCATTGAGATATCATATCTCTGCTATCGGAAGCGGCTCAGGATTGGAATGGGAAGGAGTTGGATATCCCATCTCATGTTATAGGAAGAGTCTCTGGTTTGGTATTAGAATCATTGAGATATCACATTGCATGCTGTAGGAAGGGTCTAAGGATTGGAATGGGATGGACTTGGATATCACATCTCATGCTATAGGTAGGCTCTCAGGTTTGGTATAAGCATTGAGATATCACATCTCATGCTATAGGAAGGGTCTCAGGATTGGAATGGGAAGGAATTGGATATCACATCTCATGCTGTAGGAAGGGTCTCAGATTTGGTATAAGCATTGAGATATCACATCTCATGCTAAAGGAAGGGTCTCAGGATTGGAATGGGAAGGAGTTGTATATGACATCTCAGGCCATAGGAAGGGTCTCAGGTTTGGTATAAGCATTGAGATATCACATCTCTGCTATCGGAAGGGTCTCAGGATTGGAATGGGAAGGAGTTGGATATCCCATCTCATGTTATAGGAATGGTCTCAGGTTTGGTATTAGAAGCATAGAGATATCACATCTCATGCTATAGGAAGGGTCTCAGGATTGGAATGGGAAGGACTTGGATGTCACATCTCATGCTGTAGGGAGGGTCTCAAGTTTGATATTAGAAGCATTGAGATAACAAATCTCATGATATCGGAAGGGTCTCAGGATTGGAATGGGAAGGAGTTGGATATCACATCTCATGATAAAGGAAGGGTCTAAGGTTTGGAAGGGGAAGGATTTGGATATCACATCTCATGTTATAGGACGGGTCTCAGGTTTGGTATTAGAAGCATTGAGATATCAAGTCTCATGGTATAAGAAGGGTCTCAGAATTGGAATGGGAAGGAGTTGGATATCACACCTCAAGCTATAGGAAGGGTCTCAGGATTGGAATGGGAAGGAGTTTGATATCACATCTCATGCCATAGTATGGGTCTCAGGTTTGGTAGAAGCATTGGGATATCACATCTCATGCTATCGGAAGGGTATCAGTATTGGATTTGGAAGAAGGTGGATATCCCATCTCATGCTATAGGAAGGGTCTCAGGTTGGAATGGGAAGGAGTTGGATATCACATTTCATGTTATAGGAAGGGTCTCAGGATTGGAATGGGAAGGACTTGGATATCATATCTCATGCTATGGGAAGGCTCTCAGGTTTGGAAGGGGAAGGAGTTGGATATCACATTTCATGTTAGAGGAAGGATCTCAGGTTTGGTATAAGCATTGAGATATCACATCTCATGCTATAGGAAGGGTCTCAGGATTGGAATGGGAAGGAGTTGGATATCACATCTCATGTTATAGGAAATATCTCAGGTTTGGTATTAGAAGCATTGAGACATCACATCTCATGTTATAGGAAGGGTCTCAGGATTGGAATGGGAAGAAGTTGGATATCACATCTCATGCTATAGGAAGGGTCTCAGGTTTGGTATAAGCATTGAGATATCACATCTCATGCTATAGGAAGGGTCTCAGGATTGGAATGGGAAGGAGTTGTATATGACATCTCATGCCATAGGAAGGGTCTCAGGTTTGGTATAAGCATTGAGATATCACATCACATGCTATAGGAAGGGTCTCAGGATTGGAATGGGAAGGACTTGGATATCACATCTCATGCTATAGGCAGGGCCTCAGGTTTGGAAAGGGAAGGAGATGGATATCACATTTCATGTTAGAGATAGGATCTCAGGTTTGGTATTAGAGGCATTGAGATATCACATCTCATGCTATCAGAAGGGTCTCAGGATTGGAATGGGAAGGAGTTGTATATCACATCTCATGCTAAATGGAGGGTCTCAGGTTTGGAAGGGGAAGGATTTGGAAATCACATCTCATGTTATAGGAAGGATCTCAGGTTTGGTATTAGAAGCATTGAGATATCACATCTCATGCTATCGGAAGTATATCAGGTTTGGTATTAGAGGCATTGAGATATCACATCTCATGCTATCATAAGGGTCTCAGGATTGGAATGGGAAGGAGTTGGATATCACATCTCATGTTATTGGAAGGATCGCAGGTTTGGTATTAGAAGCATTGA
Organism: Ambystoma mexicanum; assembly: GCF_040938575.1. Taxonomy (NCBI): domain Eukaryota; kingdom Metazoa; phylum Chordata; class Amphibia; order Caudata; family Ambystomatidae; genus Ambystoma; species Ambystoma mexicanum. The sequence goes on along the minus strand of NW_027182466.1, from coordinate 12,121,673 downwards.
GATATCACATCTCATGCTATAGGAAGGGTCTCAGGATTGGAATGGGGAGGACTTGGATGTCACATCTCATGCTATAGGGAGGGTCTCAAGTTTGATATTAGAAGCATTGAGATAACAAATCTCATGATATCGGAAGGGTCTCAGGATTGGAATGGGAAGGAGTTGGATATCACATCTCATGATAAAGGAAGGGTCTAAGGTTTGGAAGGGGAAAGATTTGGATATCACATCTCATGTTATAGGACGGGTCTCAGGTTTGGTATTAGAAGCATTGAGATATCAAGTCTCATGGCATAGGAAGGGTCTCAGAATTGGAATGGGAAGGAGTTGGATATCACATCTCAAGCTATAGGAAGAGTCTCAGGATTGGAATGGGAATGAGTTTGATATCACATCTCATGCCATAGTATGGGTCTCAGGTTTGGTAGAAGCATTGGGATATCACAATTCATGCTATTGGAAGGGTATCAGTATTGGATTTCGAAGGAGTTGGATATCCCATCTCATGCTATAGGAAGGGTCTCAGGTTGGAATGGGAAGGAGTTGGATATCACATTTCATGTTATAGGAAGGGTCTCAGGATTGGAATGGGAAGGACTTGGATATCATATCTCATGCTATAGGAAGGCTCTCAGGTTTGGAAGGGGAAGGAGTTGGATATCACATTTCATGTTAGAGGAAGGATCTCAGGTTTGGTATTAGAGGCCTTGAGATATCACATCTCATGCTATAGGAAGGGTCTCAGGATTGGAATGGGAAGGAGTTGGATATCACATCTCAAGCTTTAGGAAGGGTCTCAGGTTTGGTATAAGCATTGAGATAGCACATCTCATGCTATAGGAAGGGTCTCAGGATTGGAATGGGAAGGAGTTGGATATCACATCTCATGTTATAGGAAGGATCTCAGGTTTGGTATTAGAAGCATTGAGACATCACATCTCATGCTATAGGAAGGGTCTCAGGATTGGAATGGGAAGGAGTTGGATATCACATCTCATGCTATAGGAAGGGTCTCAGATTTGGTATAAGCATTGAGATATCACATCTCTGCTATCGGAAGGGTCTCAGGATTGGAATGGGAAGGAGTTGGATATCCCATCTCATGCTATAGGGAGGGTCTCAATTTTGATATTAGAAGCATTGAGATAACAAATCTCATGATATCGGAAGGGTCTCAGGATTGGAATGGGAAGGAGTTGGATATCACATCTCATGATAAAGGAAGGGTCTAAGGTTTGGAAGGGGAAAGATTTGGATATCACATCTCATGTTATAGGACGGGTCTCAGGTTTGGTATTAGAAGCATTGAGATATCAAGTCTCATGGTATAGGAAGGGTCTCAGAATTGGAATGGGAAGGAGTTGGATATCACATCTCAAGCTATAGGAAGAGTCTCAGGATTGGAATGGGAAGGAGTTTGATATCACATCTCATGCCATAGTATGGTTCTCAGGTTTGATAGAAGCATTGGGATATCACATCTCATGCTATTGGAAGGGTATCAGTATTGGATTTGGAAGGAGTTGGATATCCCATCTCATGCTATAGGAAGGGTCTCAGGTTGGAATGGGAAGGAGTTGGATATCACATTTCATGTTATAGGAAGGGTCTCAGGATTGGAATGGGAAGGACTTGGATATCATATCTCATGCTATAGGAAGGCTCTCAGGTTTGGAAGGAGAAGGAGTTGGATATCACATTTCATGTTAGAGGAAGGATCTCAGGTTTGGTATTAGAGGCCTTGAGATATCACATCTCATGCTATAGGAAGGGTCTCAGGTTGGAATGGGAAGGAGTTGGATATCACATTTCATGTTATAGGAAGGGTCTCAGGATTGGAATGGGAAGGAGTTGGATATCACATCTCAAGCTTTAGGTGGGTCTCAGGTTTGGTATAAGCATTGAGATAGCACATCTCATGCTATAGGAAGGGTCTCAGGATTGGAATGGGAAGGAGTTGGATATCACATCTCATGTTATAGGAAAGATCTCAGGTTTGGGATTAGAAGCATTGAGACATCACATCTCATGTTATAGGAAGGGTCTCAGGATTGGAATGGGAAGAAGTTGGATATCACATCTCATGCTATTGAAAGGGTCTCAGGTTTGCAAGGGGAAAGAATTGTATATCCAATCTCATGTTATAGGACTGGTCTCAGGTTTGGTATTAGAAGCATTGAGATATCACATCGCATGCTGTAGGAAGGTTCTCAGGTTTGGAATGGGGAGGAATTGGATATCACATCTCATGTCATAGGAAGGATCTCAGGTTTGGTATTAGAAGCATTGAGATATCACATCTCATGCTATAGGAATGGTCTCAGGATTGGAATGGGAAGGAGTTGGATATTACATTCCTGCTATAGGAAGGGTCTCATGTTTGGAATGGGAATGTGTTGGATATCACATATGCTATAGGAAGGGTCTCAGGTTTGGAACGGGAAGGAGTTGGATATCACATCTCATGTTATAGGAAGGGTCTCAGGTTTGGTATAAGCATTGAGATATCACATCTCTGCTATCGGAAGTGTCTCAGGATTGGAATGGGAAGGTGTTGGATATCCCATCTCATGTTATAGGACGGGTCTCAGGTTTGTTATTAGAATCATTGAGATATCATATTGCATGCTGTAGGAAGGGTCTAAGGATTGGAATGGGAAGGAGTTGGATATCCCATCTCATGTTATAGGAAGAGTCTCAAGTTTGGTATTAGAAGCATTTAGATATCACATCTCATGCTATAGGAAGTGTCTCAGGATTGGAATGAGAAGGAGTTGGATATCACATTTCATGTTAGAGGAAGGATCTCAGGTTTGGTATTAGAGGCATTGAGATATCACATCTCATGCTATAGGAAGGGTCTCAGGATTGGAATGGGAAGGAGTTGGATATCACATCTCATGCTATAGGAAGGGTCTCAGGTTTGGTATAAGCATTGAGATATCACATCTCATGCTATAGGAAGGGTCTCAGGATTGGAATGGGAAGGAGTTGGATATCACATCTCATGGTATAGGAAGGATCTCAGGTTTGGTATTAGAAGCATTGAGACATCACATCTCATGCTATCGGAAGGGTCTCAGGATTGGAATGGGAAGGACTTGGATATCACATCTCATGCTATAGGGAGGGTCTCAAGTTTGATATTAGAAGCATAGAGATATCATATCTCATGCTATAGGAAGGGTCTCAGGATTGGAATGGGAAGGAGTTGGATATCACATCTCATGCTATAGGAAGTGTCTCAGGATTGGAATGGGAAGGAGTTGGATATCACATCTCATGTTATAGGAAGGATCTCAGGTTTGGTATAAGCATTGAGATATCACATCTCTACTATCGGAAGGGTCTCAGGATTGGAATGGGAAGGAGTTGTATATGACATCTCATGCCATAGGAAGGGTCTCAGGTTTGGTATAAGCATTGAGATATCACATCACATGCTATAGGAAGGGTCTCAGGATTGGAATGGGAAGGACTTGGATATCACATCTCATGCTATAGGCAGGGCCTCAGGTTTGGAAAGGGAAGGAGATGGATATCACATTTCATGTTAGAGATAGGATCTCAGGTTTGGTATTAGAGGCATTGAGATATCACATCTCATGCTATAGAAAGGGTCTCAGGATTGGAATGGGAAGGACTTGGATATCACATCTCATGCTATAAGGAGGGTCTCAAGTTTGATATTAGAAGCATTGAGATATCACATCTCATGATATCGGAAGGGTCTCAAGGATGGAATGGGAAGGAGTTGGATATCACATCTCATGATAAAGGAAGTGTCTAAGGTTTGGAAGGGGAAGGAGTTTGATATCACATCTCATGCCATAGTATGGGTCTCAGGTTTGGTAGAAGCATTGGGATATCACATCTCATGCTATCGGAAGGGTATCAGGATTGGATTTGGAAGGAGTTGGATATCCCATCTCATGCTATAGGAAGGGTCTCAGGTTGGAATGGGAAGGAGTTGGATATCACATCTCATGTTATAGGAAGGGTCTCAGGATTGGAATTAGAAGGACTTGGATATCACATCTCATGCTATAGGAAGGCTCTCAGGTTTGGAAGGGGAAAGAGTTGGATATCACATTTCATGTTAGAGGTAGGATCTCAGGTTTGGTATTAGAGGCATTGAGATATCACATCTCATGCTATCAGAAGAGTCTCAGGATTGGAATGGGAAGGAGTTGGATATCACATCTCATGCTAAAGGGAGGGTCTCAGGTTTGGAAGGGGAAGGATTTGGATATCACATCTCATGTTATAGGAAGGATCTCAGGTTTGGTATTAGAAGCATTGAGATATCACATCTCATGATATCGGAAGGATCTCAGGTTTGGTATAGAAGCATTGAGATATCACATCTCATGCTATCAGAAGGTTCTCAGGATTGGAATGGGAAGGAGTTGGATATCACATCTCATGCTAAAGGGAGGGTCTCAGGTTTGGAAGGGGAAGGATTTGGATATCATATCTCATGTTATCAGAAGGATCTCAGGTTTGGTATTAGAAGTATTGAGATATCACATCTCATGCTATAGGAAGGGTCTCAGGATTGGAATGGGAAGGAGCTGGATATCACATCTCATGCTAAAGGAAGGGTCTCAGGTTTGGAACGGGAAGGAGTTGGATATCACATCTCATGTTATAGGAAGGGTCTCAGGTTTGGTATAAGCATTGAGATATCACATCTCTGCTATCGGAAGTGTCTCAGTATTGGAATGGGAAGGACTTGGATATCACATCTCATGCTATAGATAGGCTCTCAGGTTTGGAAAGGGAAGGAGTTGGATATCACATTTCATGTTAGAGGAAGGATCTCAGGTTTGGTATTAGAGGCATTGAGATATCAGATCTCAGGCTATAGGAAGGGTGTCAGGATTGGAATGGGAAGGAGTTGGATATCACATCTCATGCTAGAGGAAGGGTCTCAGGTTTGGTATAAGCATTGAGATATCACATCTCGTGCTATAGGAAGGGTCTCAGGATTGGAATGGGAAGGAGTTGTATATGACATCTCATGCCGTAGGAAGGGTCTCAGGTTTGGCATAAGCATTGAGATATCACATCTCTGCTATCGAAAGGGTCTTAGGATTGGAATGGGAAGGAGTTGGATATCCCATCTCATGTTATAGGAAGAGTCTCAGGTTTGGTATTAGAAGCATTGAGATATCCCATCTCATGATATAGGAAGGGTCTCAGTTTGGAATGGGAAGGAGTTGGATATCACATTTCATGTTATAGGAAGGGTCTCAGGATTGGAATGGGAAGGACTTGGATATCATATCCCATGCTATAGGAAGGCTCTAAGGTTTCGAAGGGGAAGGAGTTGGATATCACATTTCATGTTAGAGGAAGGATCTCAGGTTTGGTAATAGAGGCCTTGAGATATCACATCTCATGCTATAGGAAGGGTCTCAGGATTGGAATGGGAAGGAGTTGGTTATCACATCTCAAGCTATAGGAACGGTCTCAGGTTTGGTATAAGCATTGTGATATCACATCTCATGCTATAGGAAGCGTCTCAGGATTGGAATGGGAAGGAGTTGGATATCACATCTCATGTTATAGGAAAGATCTCAGGTTTGGTATTAGAAGCATTGAGACATCACATCTCATGTTATAGGAAGGGTCTCAGGATTGGAATGGGAAGAAGTTGGATATCACATCTCATGCTATAGGAAGGGTCTCAGGTTTGGTATAAGCATTGAGATATTACATCTCATGATATAGGAAGGGTCTCAGGATTGGAATGGGAAGGAGTTGTATATGACATCTCATGCTATAGGAAGGGTCTCAGGTTTGGTATAAGCATTGAGATATCACATCACATGCTATAGGAAGGGTCTCAGGATTGGAATGGGAAGGACTTGGATATCACATCTCATGCTATAGGCAGGGTCTCAGGTTTGGAAAGGGAATGAGATGGATATCACATTTCATGTTAGAGGTAGGATCTCAGGTTTGGTATTAGAGGCATTGAGATATCACATCTCATGCTATCAGAAGGGTCTCAGGATTGGAATGGGAAGGAGTTGGATATCACATCTCATGCTAAAGGGAGGGTCTCAGGTTTGGAAGGGGAAGGATTTGGAAATCACATCTCATGTTATAGGAAGGATCTCAGGTTTGGTATTAGAAGCATTGAGATATCACATCTCATGCTTTCATAGGGGTCTCAGGATTGGAATGGGAAGGAGTTGGATATCACATCTGATGTTATAGGAAGGATCTCAGGTTTGGTATTAGAAGCATTGAGACATCACATCTCATGCTATAGGAAGGGTCTCAGGATTGGAATGGGAAGGAGTTGGATATCACATCTCATGCTATAGGAAGGGTCTCAGATTTGGTATAAGCATTGAGATATCACATCTCATGCTATAGGAAGGGTCTCAGGATTGGAATGGGAAGGAGTTGTATATGACATCTCAGGCCATAGGAAGGGTCTCAGGTTTGGTATAAGCATTGAGATATCACATCTCTGCTATCGGAAGGGTCTCAGGATTGGAATGGGAAGGAATTGGATATCACATCTCATGTTATAGGAAGGATCTCAGGTTTGGTATTAGAAGCATTGAGATATCCCTTCTCATGCTATAGGAAGGGTCTCAGGATTGGAATGTGAAGGATTTGGATATCACATCTCATGCTAAAGGAAGGGTCTCAGGTTTGGTAGAAGCATTGAGATATCACGTCTCTGCTATCGGAAGGGTCTCAGGATTGGATTGGGAAGGAGTTGGATATCCCTTCTCATGCTATAGGAAGGGTCTCAGGTTTGGTATAAGCATTGAGATATCACATCTCTGCTATCGGAAGGGTCTCAGGATTGGATTGGGAAGGAGTTGGATATCCCTTCTCATGCTATAGGAAGTGTCTCAGGTTGGAATGGGAAGGAGTTGGATATCACATCTCATGTTATAGGAAGGGTCTCAGGATTGGAATGGGAAGGATTTGGATATCACATCTCTTGCTATAGGAAGGGTCTCATGTTTGGAATGGGAAGGAGTTGGATATCACATATGCTATAGTTAGTGTCTCAGGTTTGGAACGGGAAGGAGTTGGATATCACATCTCATGTTACAGGAAGGGTCTCAGGTTTGGTATAAGCATTGAGATATCACATCTCTGCTATCGGAAGTGGCTCAGGATTGGAATGGGAAGGAGTTGGATATCCCATCTCATGTTATAGGACGAGTCTCTGGTTTGGTATTAGAATCATTGAGATATCACATCGCATGCTGTAGGAAGGGTCTAAGGATTGGAATGGGATGGACTTGGATATCACATCTCATGCTATAGATAGGCTCTTAGGTTTGGAAAGGGAAGGAGTTGGATATCACATTTCATGTTAGAGGAAGGATCTCAGGTTTGGTATTAGAAGCATTGAGATATCACATCTCATGCTATAGGAAGGGTCTCAGGATTGGAATGGGAAGGAGCTGGATATCACATCTCATGCTAAAGGAAGGGTCTCAGGTTTGGAACGGGAAGGATTTGGATATCACATCTCATGTTATAGGAAGGGTCTCAGGTTTGGTATAAGCATTGAGATATCACATCTCTGCTATCGGAAGTGTCTCAGGATTGGAATGGGAAGGAGTTGGATATCCCATCTCATGTTATAGGACGGGTCTCAGGTTTGTTATTAGAATCATTGAGATATCATATTGCATGCTGTAGGAAGGGTCTAAGGGTTGGAATGGGAAGGACTTGGATATCACATCTCATGCTATAGATAGGCTCCTAGGTTTGGAAAGGGAAGGAGTTGGATATCACATTTCATGTTAGAGGAAGGATCTCAGGTTTGGTATTAGAAGCATTTAGATATCACATCTCATGCTATAGGAAGGGTCTCAGGATTGGAATGGGAAGTAGTTGGATATCACATCTTATGCTATAGGAAGGGTCTCAGGTTTGGTATAAGCATTGAGATATCACATCTCATGCTATAGGACGGGTCTCAGGATTGGAATGGAAGGAGTTGGATATCACATCTCATGTTATAGTAAGGATCTGAGGTTTGGTATTAGAAGCATTGAGACATCACATCTCATGCTGTAGGAAGGGTCTCAGGGTTGGAATGGGAAGGAGTTGGATATCACATCTCATCCAATAGGAAGGGTCTCAGGTTTGGAATGGGAAGGAATTGGATATCACATCTCATGTTATAGGCAGGATCTCAGGTTTGGTATTAGAAGCATTGAGATATCACATCTCATGCTATAGGAAGGGTCTCAGGATTGGAATGTGAAGGATTTGGATATCACATCTCATGCTAAAGGAAGGGTCTCAGGTTTGGTAGAAGCATTGGGATATCACATCTCATGCTATTGGAAGGGTATCAGTATTGGATTTGGAAGGAGTTGGATATCCCATCTCATGCTATAGGAAGGGTCTCAGGTTGGAATGGGAAGGAGTTGGATATCACATTTCATGTTATAGGAAGGGTCTCAGGATTGGAATGGGAAGGACTTGGATATCATATCTCATGCTATAGGAAGGCTCTCAGGTTTGGAAGGGGAAGGAGTTGGATATCACATTTCATGTTAGAGGAAGGATCTCAGGTTTGGTATTAGAGGCCTTGAGATATCACATCTCATGCTATAGGAAGGGTCTCAGGATTGGAATGGGAAGGAGTTGGATATCACATCTCAAGCTTTAGGAAGGGTCTCAGGTTTGGTATAAGCATTGAGATAGCACATCTCATGCTATAGGAAGGGTCTCAGGATTGGAATGGGAAGGAGTTGGATATCACATCTCATGTTATAGAAAAGATCTCAGGTTTGGTATTAGAAGCATTGAGACATCACATCTCATGTTATAGGAATGGTCTCAGGATTGGAATGGGAAGAAGTTGGATATCACATCTCATGCTATAGGAAGGCTCTCAGGTTTGGAAGGGGAAGGAGTTGGATATCACATTTCATGTTAGAGGAAGGATCTCAGGTTTGGTATTAGAGGCCTTGAGATATCACATCTCATGCTATAGGAAGGGTCTCAGGATTGGAATGGGAAGGAGTTGGATATCACATCTCAAGCTTTAGGAAGGGTCTCAGGTTTGGTATAAGCATTGAGATAGCACATTCCATGCTATAGGAAGGGTCTCAGGATTGGAATGGGAAGGAGTTGGATATCACATCTCATGTTATAGGAAAGATCTCAGGTTTGGTATTAGAAGCATTGAGACATCACATCTCATGTTATAGGAATGGTCTCAGGATTGGAATGGGAAGAAGTTGGATATCACATCTCATGCTATAGGAAGGGTCTCAGGATTGGAATGGGAAGGAGTTGGATATCACATCGCATGCTGTAGGAAGGTTCTCAGGTTTGGTATTAGAAGCATTGAGACATCACATCTCATGCTATAGGAAGGGTCTCAGGATTGGAATGGGAAGGAGTTGGATATCACATCTCATGTTATAGGAAGGATCTCAGGTTTGGTATTAGAAGCATTGAGACATCACATCTCATGCTATAGGAAGGGTCTCAGGATTGGAATGGGAAGGAGTTGGATATCACATCTCATGCTATAGGAAGGGTCTCACATTTGGTATAAGCATTGAGATATCACATCTCATGCTATAGGAAGGGTCTCAGGATTGGAATGGGAAGGAGTTGGATATCCCATCTCATGTTATAGGAAGGGTCTCAGGTTTGGTATTAGAAGCATTGAGATATCACATCTCATGCTATAGGAAGGGTCTCAGGATTGGAATGGGGAGGACTTGGATGTCACATCTCATGCTATAGGGAGGGTCTCAAGTTTGATATTAGAAGCATTGAGATAACAAATCTCATGATATCGGAAGGGTCTCAGGATTGGAATGGGAAGGAGTTGGATATCACATCTCATGATAAAGGAAGGGTCTAAGGTTTGGAAGGGGAAAGATTTGGATATCACATCTCATGTTATAGGACGGGTCTCAGGTTTGGTATTAGAAGCATTGAGATATCAAGTCTCATGGCATAGGAAGGGTCTCAGAATTGGAATGTGAAGGAGTTGGATATCACATCTCAAGCTATAGGAAGAGTCTCAGGATTGGAATGGGAAGGAGTTTGATATCACATCTCATGCCATAGTATGGGTCTCAGGTTTGGTAGAAGCATTGGGATATCACATCTCATGCTATTGGAAGGGTATCAGTATTGGATTTGGAAGGAGTTGGATATCCCATCTCATGCTATAGGAAGGGTCTCAGGTTGGAATGGGAAGGAGTTGGATATCACATTTCATGTTATAGGAAGGGTCTCAGGATTGGAATGGGAAGGACTTGGATATCATATCTCATGCTATAGGAAGGCTCTCAGGTTTGGAAGGGGAAGGAGTTGGATATCACATTTCATGTTAGAGGAAGGATCTCAGGTTTGGTATTAGAGGCCTTGAGATATCACATCTCATGCTATAGGAAGGGTCTCAGGATTGGAATGGGAAGGAGTTGGATATCACATCTCAAGCTTTAGAAGGGGTCTCAGGTTTGGTATAAGCATTGAGATAGCACATCTCATGCTATAGGAAGGGTCTCAGGATTGGAATGGGAAGGAGTTGGATATCACATCTCATGTTATAGGAAGGATCTCAGGTTTGGTATTAGAAGCATTGAGACATCACATCTCATGCTATAGGAAGGGTCTCAGGATTGGAATGGGAAGGAGTTGGATATCACATCTCATGCTATAGGAAGGGTCTCAGATTTGGTATAAGCATTGAGATATCACATCTCTGCTATCGGAAGGGTCTCAGGATTGGAATGGGAAGGAGTTGGATATCCCATCTCATGCTATAGGGAGGGTCTCAATTTTGATATTAGAAGCATTGAGATAACAAATCTCATGATATCGGAAGGGTCTCAGGATTGGAATGGGAAGGAGTTGGATATCACATCTCATGATAAAGGAAGGGTCTAAGGTTTGGAAGGGGAAAGATTTGGATATCACATCTCATGTTATAGGACGGGTCTCAGGTTTGGTATTAGAAGCATTGAGATATCAAGTCTCATGGTATAGGAAGGGTCTCAGAATTGGAATGGGAAGGAGTTGGATATCACATCTCAAGCTATAGGAAGAGTCTCAGGATTGGAATGGGAAGGAGTTTGATATCACATCTCATGCCATAGTATGGTTCTCAGGTTTGATAGAAGCATTGGGATATCACATCTCATGCTATTGGAAGGGTATCAGTATTGGATTTGGAAGGAGTTGGATATCCCATCTCATGCTATAGGAAGGGTCTCAGGTTGGAATGGGAAGGAGTTGGATATCACATTTCATGTTATAGGAAGGGTCTCAGGATTGGAATGGGAAGGACTTGGATATCATATCTCATGCCATAGGAAGGCTCTCAGGTTTGGAAGGAGAAGGAGTTGGATATCACATTTCATGTTAGAGGAAGGATCTCAGGTTTGGTATTAGAGGCCTTGAGATATCACATCTCATGCTATAGGAAGGGTCTCAGGTTGGAATGGGAATATCTCACTGCTTATACCAAACCTGAGACCCTTCCTATAGCATGAGATGTGATATCCAACTCCTTCCCATTCCAATCCTGAGACCCTTCCTTTAGCATGAGATGTGATATCCAGCTCCTTCCCATTCCAATCCTGAGACCCTTCTGATAGCATGAGATGTGATATCTCAATGCTTCTAATATCAAAACTGAGACCCTCCCTATAGCATGATATGTGATATCTAAGTCCTTCCCATTCCAATCCTGAGACCCTTCCTATAGCATGAGATGTGATATCTCAATGCTTCTACCAAACCTGAGACCCTTCCTTTAGCATGAGATGTGATAACCAACTCCTTCCCATTCCAATCCTGAGACCCTTCCTATAGCATGAGATGTGATATCTCAATACTTCTAATACCAAACCTGAGATCCTTCTGATAACATGAGATATGATATCCAAATCCTTCCCCTTCCAAACCTGAGACCCTCCCTTTAGCATGAGATGTGATATCCAACTCCTTCCCATTCCAATCCTGAGAACCTTCTGATAGCATGAGATGTGATATCTCAATGCTTCTATACCAAACCTGAGATCCTTCCGATAGCATGAGATGTGATATCTCAATGCTTCTAATACCAAACCTGAGATCCTTCCTATAACATGAGATGTGATATCCAAATCCTTCCCCTTCCAAACCTGAGACCCTCCCTTTAGCATGAGATGTGATATCCAACTCCTTCCCATTCCAATCCTGAGAACCTTCTGATAGCATGAGATGTGATATCTCAATGCTTCTATACCAAACCTGAGATCCTTCCGATAGCATGAGATGTGATATCTCAATGCTTCTAACACCAAACCTGAGATCCTACCTCTAACATGAAATGTGATATCCAACTCTTTCCCCTTCCAAACCTGAGAGCCTTCCTATAGCATGAGATGTGATATCCAAGTCCTTCTAATTCCAATCCTGAGACCCTTCCTATAACATGAGATGTGATATCCAACTCCTTCCCATTCCAACCTGAGACCCTTCCTATAGCATGAGATGGGATATCCAACTCCTTCCAAATCCAATCCTGATACCCTTCCGATAGCATGAGATGTGATATCCCAATGCTTCTACCAAACCTGAGACCCATACTATGGCATGAGATGTGATATCAAACTCCTTCCCCTTCCAAACCTTAGACACTTCCTTTATCATGAGATGTGATATCCAACTCCTTCCCATTCCATCCTTGAGACCCTTCCGATATCATGAGATGTGATATCTCAATGCTTCTAATATCAAACTTGAGACCCTCCTTATAGCATGAGATGTGATATCCAAGTCCTTCCCATTCCAATCCTGAGACCCTTCCTATAGCATGAGATGTGATATCTCAATGCTTCTAATACCAAACCTGAGACCCTTCCTATAACATGAGATGGGAATATCCAACTCCTTCCCATTCCAATCCTGAGACCCTTCCGATAGTAGAGATGTGATATCTCAATGCTTATACCAAACCTGAGATCCTTCCTATAACATGAGATGTGATATCCAACTCCTTCCCATTCCAATCCTGAGACACTTCCTATAGCATGAGATGTGATATCTCACTGCTTATACCAAACCTGAGACCCTTCCTATAGCATGAGATGTGATATCCAACTCCTTCCCATTCCAATCCTGAGACCCTTCCTATAGCATGAGATATGATATCTCAATGCTTCTAATATCAAACTTGAGACCCTCCCTATAGCATGAGATGTGATATCCAAGTCCTTCCCATTCCAATCCTGAGACCCTTCCGATAGCATGAGATGTGATGTCTCAATGCTTCTAATATCAAACCTGAGATCCTTCCTATAGCATGAGATGTGATATCCAACTCCTTCCCATTCCAATCCTGAGACCCTTCCTATAGCATGAGATGTGATATCTCAATGCTTATACCAAACCTGAGACCCTTCCTATAGCATGAGATGTGATATCCAACTCCTTCCCATTCCAATCCTGAGACCCTTCCTATAGCATGAGATGTGATATCTCAATGCCTCTAATACCAAACCTGAGATCCTTCCTCTAACATGAAATGTGATATCCAACTCCTCCCCATTCCAATCCTGAGACACTTCCTATAGCATGAGATGTGATATCTAAATGCTTCTAATACCAAACTTGAGACTCTTCCTATAACATGAGATGGGATATCCAACTCCTTCCCATTCCAATCCTTAGACCCTTCCTACAGCATGCAATATGATATCTCAATGATTCTAATAACAAACCTGAGACCCGTCCTATAACATGAGATGGGATATCCAACACCTTCCCATTCCAATCCTGAGACACTTCCGATAGCAGAGATGTGATATCACAATGCTTATACCAAACCTGAGACCCTTCCTATAACATGAGATGTGATATCCAACTCCTTCCCGTTCCAAACCTGAGACCCTTCCTATAGCATATGTGATATCCAACACATTCCCATTCCAAACATGAGACCCTTCCTATAGCAGGAATGTAATATCCAACTCCTTCCCATTCCAATCCTGAGACCATTCCTATAGCATGAGATGTGATATCTCAATGCTTCTAATACCAAACCTGAGATCCTTCCTATGACATGAGATGTGATATCCAATTCCTCCCCATTCCAAACCTGAGAACCTTCCTACAGCATGCGATGTGATATCTCAATGCTTCTAATACCAAACCTGAGACCAGTCCTATAACATGAGATTGGATATCCAACTCCTTCCCCTTCCAAACCTGAGACCCTTCCTCTAGCATGAGATGTGATATACAACTTCTTCCCATTCCAATCCTGAGACCCTTCCTATAACATGAGATGTGATGTCTCAATGCTTCTAATACCAAACCTGAGATCTTTCCTATAACATGAGATGTGATATCCAACTCCTTCCCATTCCAATCCTGAGACCCTTCCTATAGCATGAGATGTGCTATCTCAATGCTTATACCAAACCTGAGCCCCTTCCTAAGCTTGAGATGTGATATCCAACTCCTTCCCATTCCAATCCTGAGACCCTTCCTATAACATGAAATGTGATATCCAACTCCTTCCCATTCCAACCTGAGACCCTTCCTATAGCATGAGATGTGATATCTCAAGGCCTCTAATACCAAACCTGAGATCCTTCCTCTAACATGAAATGTGATATCCAACTCCTTCTCCTTCCAAACCTGAGAGCCTTCCTATAGCATGAGATATGATATCCAAGTCCTTCCCATTCCAATCCTGAGACCCTTCCTATAACATGAAATGTGATATCCAACTCCTTCCCATTCCAACCTGAGACCCTTCCTATAGCATGAGATGGGATATCCAACTCCTTCCAAATCCAATACTGATACCCTTCCAATAGCATGAGATGTGATATCCCAATGCTTCTATCAAACCTGAGAACCATACTATGGCATGAGATGTGATATCAAACTCCTTCCCATTCCAATCCTGAGACTCTTCCTATAGCTTGAGATGTGATATCCAACTCCTTCCCATTCCAATTCTGAGACCCTTCCTATACCATGAGACTTGATATCTCAATGCTTCTAATACCAAACCTGAGACCCGTCCTATAACATGAGATGTGATATCCAAATCTTTCCCCTTCCAAACCTTAGACCCTTCCTTTATCATGAGATGTGATATCCAACTCCTTCCCATTCCAATCCTGAGACCCTCCGATATCATGAGATTTGTTATCTCAATGCTTCTAATATCAAAATTGAGACCCTCCCTATAGCATGAGATGGGATATCCAACTCCTTCCCATTCCAATCCTGAGACCCTTCCGATAGCAGAGATGTGATATCTCAATGCTTATACCAAATCTGAGACCCTTCCTATAGCATGAGATGTGATATCCAACTCCTTCCCATTCCAATCCTGAGACCCTTCCTATAGCATGAGATGTGATGTCTCAATGCTTCTAATACCAAACCTGAGATCCTTCCTATAACATGAGATGTGATATCCAACTCCTTCCCATTCCAATCCTGAGACCCTTCCTATAGCATGAGATGTGCTATCTCAATGCTTATACCAAACCTGAGACCCTTCCTAAAGCTTGAGATGTGATATCCAACTCCTTCCCATTCCAATCCTGAGACCCTTCCTATAGCATGAGATGTGATATCTCAAGGCCTCTAATACCAAACCTGAGATCCTTCCTCTAACATGAAATGTGATATCCAACTCCTTCCCCTTCTAAACCTGAGAGCCTTCCTATAGCATGAGATATGATATCCAAGTCCTTCCCATTCCAATCCTGAGACCCTTCCTATAACATGAAATGTGATATCCAACTCCTTCCCATTCCAACCTGAGACCCTTCCTATAACATGAAATGTGATATCCAACTCCTTCCAAATCCAATACTGATACCCTTCCAATAGCATGAAATGTGATATCCCAATGCTTCTACCAAACCTGAGACCCATACTATGGCATGAGAGGTGATATCAAACTCCTTCCCATTCCAATCCTGAGACTCTTCCTATAGCTTGAGATGTGATATCCAACTCCTTCACATTCCAATTCTGAGACCCTTCCTATGCCATGAGACTTGATATCTCAATGCTTCTAATACCAAACCTGAGACCCGTCCTATAACATGAGATGTGATATCCAAATCTTTCCCCTTCCAAACCTTAGACCCTTCCTTTATCATGAGATGTGATATCCAACTCCTTCCCATTCCAATCCTGAGACCCTTCCGATATCATGAGATTTGTTATCTCAATGCTTCTAATATCAAACTTGAGACACTCCCTATAGCATGAGATGTGACATCCAAGTCCTCCCCATTCCAATCCTGAGACCCTTCCTATAGCATGAGATGTGATATCTCAATGCTTCTAATACCAAACCTGAGACCCTTCCTATAACATGAGATGGGATATCCAACTCCTTCCCATTCCAATCCTGAGACCCTTCCGATAGCAGAGATGTGATATCTCAATGCTTATACCAATCCTGAGACCCTTCCTATGGCCTGAGATGTCATATACAACTCCTTCCCAATCCAATCCTGAGACCCTTCCTATAGCATGAGATGTGATATCTCAATGCTTATACCAAATGTGAGACCCTTCCTATAGCATGAGATGTGATATCCAACTCCTTCCCATTCCAATCCTGAGACCCTTCCTATAGCATGAGATGTGATGTCTCAATGCTTCTAATACCAAACCTGAGATCCTTCCTATAACATGAGATGTGATATCCAACTCCTTCCCATTCCAATCCTGAGACCCTTCCTATAGCATGAGATGTGATGTCTCAATGCTTCTAATACCAAACCTGAGAACCTTCCTACAGCATGCGATGTGATATCTCAATGCTTCTAATACCAGACCTGAGACCAGTCCTATAACATGAGATTGGATATCCAACTCCTTCCCCTTCCAAACCTGAGACCCTTCCTATAGCATGAGATGTGATATCCAACTTCTTCCCATTCCAATCCTGAGACCCTTCCTATAACATGAGATGTGATGTCTCAATGCTTCTAATACCAAACCTGAGATCTTTCCTATAACATGAGATGTGATATCCAACTCCTTCCCATTCCAATCCTGAGACCCTTCCTATAGCATGAGATGTGCTATCGCAATGCTTATACCAAACCTGAGACCCTTCCTAAAGCTTGAGATGTGATATCCAACTCCTTCCCATTCCAATCCTGACACCCTTCCTATAGCATGAGATGTGATATCTCAAGGCCTCTAATACCAAACCTGAGATCCTTCCTCTAACATGAAATGTGATATCCAACTCCTTCCCCTTCCAAACCTGAGAGCCTTCCTATAGCATGAGATATGATATCCAAGTCCTTCCCATTCCAATCCTGAGACCCTTCCTATAACATGAAATGTGATATCCAACTCCTTCCCATTCCAACCTGAGACCCTTCCTATAGCATGAGATGGGATATCCAACTCCTTCGAAATCCAATACTGATACCCTTCCAATAGCATGAATTGTGATATCCCAATGCTTCTACCAAACCTGAGACCCATACTATGGCATGAGATGTGATATCAAACTCATTCCCATTCCAATCCTGAGACTCTTCCTATAGCTTGAGATGTGATATCCAACTCCTTCCCATTCCAATTCTGAGACCCTTCCTATGCCATGAGACTTGATATCTCAATGCTTCTAATACCAAACCTGAGACCCGTCCTATAACATGAGATGTGATATCCAAATCTTTCCCCTTCCAAACCTTAGACCCTTCCTTTATCATGAGATGTGATATCCAACTCCTTCCCATTCCAATCCTGAGACCCTTCCGATATCATGAGATTTGTTATCTCAATGCTTCTAATATCAAACTTGAGACCCTCCCTATAGCATGAGATGTGACATCCAAGTCCTCCCCATTCCAATCCTGAGACCCTTCCTATAGCATGAGATGTGATATCTCAATGCTTCTAATACCAAACCTGAGACCCTTCCTATAACATGAGATGGGATATCCAACTCCTTCCCATTCCAATCCTGAGACCCTTCCGATAGCAGAGATGTGATATCTCAATGCTTATACCAATCCTGAGACCCTTCCTATGGCCTGAGATGTCATATACAACTCCTTCCCAATCCAATCCTGAGACCCTTCCTATAGCATGAGATGTGATATCTCAATGCTTATACCAAATGTG
Source organism: Ambystoma mexicanum (assembly GCF_040938575.1). Classification (NCBI taxonomy): domain Eukaryota; kingdom Metazoa; phylum Chordata; class Amphibia; order Caudata; family Ambystomatidae; genus Ambystoma; species Ambystoma mexicanum. Next base: position 12,103,532 of record NW_027182466.1, on the reverse strand, counting down.
AGACCCTTCCTATAGTATGAGATGTGATATCCAACTCCTTCCCATTCCAATCCTGAGACCCTTCCTATAGCATGAGATGTGATGTCTCAATGCTTCTAATACCAAACCTGAGATCCTTCCTATAACATGAGATGTGATATCCAACTCCTTCCCATTCCAATCCTGAGACCCTTCCTATAGCATGAGATGTGATGTCTCAATGCTTCTAATACCAAACCTGAGAACCTTCCTACAGCATGCGATGTGATATCTCAATGCTTCTAATACCAAACCTGAGACCAGTCCTATAACATGAGATTGGATATCCAACTCCTTCCCCTTCCAAACCTGAGACCCTTCCTATAGCATGAGATGTGATATCCAACTTCTTCCCATTCCAATCCTGAGACCCTTCCTATAACATGAGATGTGATGTCTCAATGCTTCTAATACCAAACCTGAGATCTTTCCTATAACATGAGATGTGATATCCAACTCCTTCCCATTCCAATCCTGAGACCCTTCCTATAGCATGAGATGTGCTATCTCAATGCTTATACCAAACCTGAGACCCTTCCTAAAGCTTGAGATGTGATATCCAACTCCTTCCCATTCCAATCCTGAGACCCTTCCTATAGCATGAGATGTGATATCTCAAGGCCTCTAATACCAAACCTGAGATCCTTCCTCTAACATGAAATGTGATATCCAACTCCTTCCCCTTCCAAACCTGAGAGCCTTCCTATAGCATGAGATATGATATCCAAGTCCTTCCCATTCCAATCCTGAGACCCTTCCTATAACATGAAATGTGATATCCAACTCCTTCCCATTCCAACCTGAGACCCTTCCTATAGCATGAGATGGGATATCCAACTCCTTCCAAATCCAATACTGATACCCTTCCAATAGCATGAGATGTGATATCCCAATGCTTCTACCAAACCTGAGACCCATACTATGGCATGAGATGTGATATCAAACTCATTCCCATTCCAATCCTGAGACTCTTCCTATAGCTTGAGATGTGATATCCAACTCCTTCCCATTCCAATTCTGAGACCCTTCCTATGCCATGAGACTTGATATCTCAATGCTTCTAATACCAAACCTGAGACCCGTCCTATAACATGAGATGTGATATCCAAATCTTTCCCCTTCCAAACCTTAGATCCTTCCTTTATCATGAGATGTGATATCCAACTCCTTCCCATTCCAATCCTGAGACCCTTCCGATATCATGAGATTTGTTATCTCAATGCTTCTAATATCAAACTTGAGACCCTCCCTATAGCATGAGATGTGACATCCAAGTCCTCCCCATTCCAATCCTGAGACCCTTCCTATAGCATGAGATGTGATATCTCAATGCTTCTAATACCAAACCTGAGACCCTTCCTATAACATGAGATGTCATATACAACTCCTTCCCAATCCAATCCTGAGACCCTTCCTATAGCATGAGATGTGATATCTCAATGCTTATACCAAATCTGAGACCCTTCCTATAGCATGAGATGTGATATTCAACTCCTTCCCATTCCAATCCTGAGACCCTTCCTATAGCATGAGATGTGATGTCTCAATGCTTCTAATACCAAACCTGAGATCCTTCCAATAACATGAGATGTGATATCCAACTCCTTCCCATTCCAATCCTGAGACCCTTATGATAGCATGAGATGTGATATCTCAATGCCTCTAATACCAAACCCGAGTTACTTCCGATAGCATGAGATGATATCTCAATGCTTCTAATACCAAACCTGAGATCCTTCCTATAACATGAGATGTGATTTCCAAATCCTTCCCCTTCCAAACCTGAGACCCTCCATTTAGCATGAGATGTGATATACAACTCCTTCCCATTCCAATCCTGAGACCCTTCTGATAGCATGAGATGTGATATCTCAATGCCTCTAATACCAAACCTGAGATCCTATCTCTAACATGAAATGTGATATCCATCTCCTTCCCTTTCCAAACCTGAGGCCCTGCCTATAGCATGAGATGTGATATCCAAGTCCTTCCCATTCCAATCCTGAGACCCTTCCTATAGCATGTGATGTGATATCTCAATGCTTATACCAAACCTGAGACCCTTCCTATGGCATGAGATGTCATATACAACTCCTTCCCGTTCCAATCCTGAGACCCTTCCTATAGCATGAGATGTGATATCTCAATGCTTATACCAAACCTGAGACCTTTCCTATAGCATGAGATGTGATATCCAACTTCTTCCCATTCCAATCCTGAGACCCTTCCTATAACATGAGATGTGATGTCTCAATGCTTCTAATACCAAACCTGAGATATTTCCTATAACATGAGATGTGATATCCAACTCCTTCCCATTCCAATCCTGAGACCCTTCCTATAGCATGAGATGTGATATCTCAATGCTTATACCAAACCTGAGACCCTTCCTATAGCTTGAGATGTGATATCCAACTCCTTCCCATTCCAATCCTGAGACCCTTCCTATAGCTTGAGATGTGATATCCAACTCCTTCCCCTTCCAAACCTGAGAGCCTTCCTATAGCATGAGATATGATATCCAAGTCCTTCCCATTCCAATCCTGAGACCCTTCCTATAACCTGAAATGTGATATCCAACTCCTTCCCATTCCAACCTGAGACCCTTCCTATAGCAAGAGATGGGATATCCAACTTCTTCCAAATCCAATACTGATACCCTTCCGATAGCATGAGATGTGATATCCCAATGCTTCTACCAAACCTGAGACCCATACTATGGCATGAGATGTGATATCAAACTCCTTCCCATTCCAATCCTGAGACCCTTCCTATAGCTTGAGGTGTGATATCCAACTCCTTCCCATTCCAATTCTGAGCCCCTTCTTATACCATGAGACTTGATATCTCAATGCTTCTAATACCAAAACTGAGACCCGTCCTATAACATGAGATGTGATATCCAAATCCTTCCCCTTCCAAACCTTAGACCCTTCCTTTATCATGAGATGTGATATCCAACTCCTTCCCATTCCAATCCTGAGACCCTTCCGATATCATGAGATTTGTTATCTCAATGCTTCTAATATCAAACTTGAGACCCTCCCTATAGCATGAGATGTGACATCCAAGTCCTTCCCATTCCAATCCTGAGACCCTTCCTATAGCATGAGATGTGATATCTCTATGCTTCTAATACCAAACCTGAGACCATTCCTATAACATGAGATGGGATATCCAACTCCTTCCCATTCCAATCCTGAGACCCTTCCGATAGCAGAGATGTGATATCTCAATGCTTATACCAAACCTGAGACCCTTCCTATGGCCTGAGATGTCATATACAACTCCTTCCCATTCCAATCCTGAGACCCTTTCTTTAGCATGAGATGTGATATCTCAATGCTTATACCAAATCTGAGACCCTTCCTATAGCATGAGATGTGATATCCAATTCCTTCCCATTCCAATCCTGAGACCCTTCCTATAGCATGAGATGTGATATCTCAATGCTTATACCAAACCTGAGAGCCTACCTATAGCATGAGATGTGATATCCAAGTCCATCCCATTCCAATCCTTAGACCCTTCCTACAGCATGCGATGTGATATCTCAATGATTCTAATACCAAACCAGAGACTCTTCCTATAACATGAGATGGGATATCCAACTCCTTCCCGTTCCAAACCTGAGACACTAACTATAGCATATGTGATATCCAACTGCTTCCCATTCCAAACATGAGACCCTTCCTATAGCAAGAAAGTAATATCCAACTCCTACCCATTCCAATCCTGAGACCCTTCCTATAGCAAGAGATGTGATATCCAAATCCTTCCCATTCCAATCCTGAGACCCTTCCTATAACATGAGATGTGATATCCAACTCCTTCCCATTCAAATCCTGAGACCCTTCCTATAGCATGAGAAGGGATATCCAACTCCTTCCCAATCCAATCCTGAGACCCTTCCGATAGCAGAAACGTGATATCTCAATGCTTCTACCAAACCTGAGACCCTTCCTTTAGCATGAGATGTGATATCCAAATCCTTCACATTCCAATCCTGAGACCCTTCCTATAGCATGAGATGTGATATCTCAATGCTTCTAATACCAAACCTGAGATTCTTCCTATAACATGAGATGTGATATCCAATTCCTTCCCATTCCAAACCTGAGACCCTTCCTATTGGATGAGATGTGATATCCAACTCCTTCCCATTCCAACCCTGAGACCCTTCCTATAGCATGAGATGTGATGTCTCAATGCATCTAATACCAAACCTGAGATCCTTCCTATAACATGAGATGTGATATCCAACTCCTTCCATTCCAATCCTGAGACCCGTCCTATAGCATGAGATGTGATATCTCAATGCTTATACCAAACCTGAGACCCTTCCTATAGCATGAGATGTGATATCCAACTCCTTCCATTCCAATCCTGAGACCCTTCCTATAGCATGAGATGTGATATCTCAATGCTTCTAATACCAAACCTGAGATCCTTCCTCTAACATGAAATGTGATATCCAACTCCTTCCCTTTCCAAACCTGAGACCCTTCCTTTAGCATGAGATGTGATATCTCAATGCTTATACCAAATCTGAGACCCTTCCTATAGCATGAGATGTGATATCCAAATCCTTCCCATTCCAATCCTGAGACCCTTCCTATAGCATGAGATGTGATATCTCAATGCTTATACCAAACCTGAGAGCCTACCTATAGCATGAGATGTGATATCCAAGTCCATCCCATTCCAATCCTTAGACCCTTCCAACAGCATGCGATGTGATATCTCAATGATTCTAATACCAAACCAGAGACTCTTCCTATAACATGAGATGGGATATCCAACTCCTTCCCATTCCAATCCTGAGCCGCTTCCGATAGCAGAGATGTGATATCTCAATGCTTATACCAAACCTGAGACCCTTCCTATAACATGAGATGTGATATCCAACTCCTTCCCGTTCCAAACCTGAGACACTAACTATAGCATATGTGATATCCAACTCCTTCCCATTCCAAACATGAGACCCTTCCTATAGCAAGAAAGTAATATCCAACTCCTACCCATTCCAATCCTGAGACCCTTCCTATAGCAAGAGATGTGATATCCAAATCCTTCCCATTCCAATCCTGAGACCCTTCCTATAACATGAGATGTGATATCCAACTCCTTACCATTCCAACCTGAGACACTTCCTATAGCATGAGAAGGGATATCCAACTCCTTCCCAATCCAATCCTGAGACGCTTCCGATAGCAGAGATGTGATATCTCAATGCTTATACCAAACCTGAGACCCTTCCTATGGCATGAGATGTGATATCCAACTCCTTGCAATTCAAATCCTGAGACCCTTCCTATAGCATGGGAAGGGATATCCAACTCCTTCCCAATCCAATCCTGAGACCCTTCCGATAGCAGAGACGTGATATCTCAATGCTTCTACCAAACCTGAGACCCTTCCTTTAGCATGAGATGTGATATCCAAATCCTTCACATTCCAATCCTGAGACCCTTCCTATAGCATGAGATGTGATATCTCAATGCTTCTAATACCAAACCTGAGATCCTTCCCATAACATGAGATGTGATATCCAATTCCTTCCCATTCCAAACCTGAGACCCTTCCTATTGGATGAGATGTGATATCCAACTCCTTCCCATTCCAACCCTGAGACCCTTCCTACAGCATGAGATGTGATGTCTCAATGCTTCTAATACCAAACCTGAGATCCTTACTATAACATGAGATGTGATATCCAACTCCTTCCATTCCAATCCTGAGACCCGTCCTATAGCATGAGATGTGATATCTCAATGCTTATACCAAACCTGAGACCCTTCCTATAGCATGAGATGTGATATCCAACTACTTCCCATTCCAATCCTGAGACCCTTCCTATAGCATGAGATGTGATATCTCAATGCTTCTAATACCAAACCTGAGATCCTTCCTCTAACATGAAATGTGATATCCAACTCCTTCCCTTTCCAAACCTAGGAGCCTATCTATAGCATGAGATGTGATATCCAACTCCTTCCCATTCCAACCCTGAGACCCTTCCTACAGCATGAGATGTGATGTCTCAATGCTTCTAATAACAAACCTGAGACCCGTCCTATAACATGAGATGGGATATCCAACTCCTTCCCATTCCAATCCTGAGACACTTCCGATAGCAGAGATGTGATATCTCAATGCTTATACCAAACCTGAGACCCTTCCTATAACATGAGATGTGATATCCAACTCCTTCCCATTCCAATAGGTAGGCTCTCAGGTTTGGTATAAGCATTGAGATATCACATCTCATGCTATAGGAAGGGTCTCAGGATTGGAATGGGAAGGATTTGGATATCACATCTCATGCTATAGGAAGGGTCTCAGATTTGGTATAAGCATTGAGATATCACATCTAATGCTAAAGGAAGGGTCTCAGGTTTGGAAAGGGAAGGAATTGGATATCACATTTCATGTTAGAGGAAGGATCTCAGGTTTGGTATTAGAAGCATTGAAATATCACATCTCATGCTATAGGACGGGTCTCAGGATTGGAATGGAAGGAGTTGGATATCACATCTCATGCTATAGGAAGGGTCTCAGGTTTGGTATAAGCATTGAGATATCACATCTCATGCTATAGGACGGGTCTCAGGATTGGAATGGAAGGAGTTGGATATCACATCTCATGTTATAGGAAGGATCTCAGGTTTGGTATTAGATGCATTGAGACATCACATCTCATGCTATAGGAAGGGTCTCAGGGTTGGAATGGGAAGGAGTTGGATATCACATCTCATCCAATAGGAAGGGTCTCAGGTTTGGAATGGGAAGGAATTGGATATCACATCTCATGTTATAGGAAGAATCTCAGGTTTGGTATTAGAAGCATTGAGATATCACATCTCATGCTATAGGAAGGGTCTCAGGATTGGAATGTGAAGGATTTGGATATCACATCTTATGCTAAAGGAAGGGTCTCAGGTTTGGTAGAAGCATTGAGATATCACGTTTCTGCTATCGAAAGGGTCTCAGGATTGGATTGGGAAGGAGTTGGATATCCCTTCTCATGCTATAGGAAGGGTCTCAGGATTTGAATGGGAAGGAGTTGGATATCACATCATCACATCTCATGTTATTGGAAGGATCTGAGGTTTGGTATTAGAAGCATTGAGATATCACATCTCATGCTATCGGAAGGGTCTCAGGATTGGAATGGGAAGGATTTGGATATCACATCTCATGTTATAGGAAGGGTCTCAGGTTTGGTATTAGAAGCATTGAGATATCACATCTCATGCTATATTAAGGGTCTCAGGAATGGAATGGGAAGGACTTGGATATCACATCTCATGATAAAGGAAGGGTCTAAGGTTTGGAAGGGGAAGGATTTGGATATCACATCTCATGTTATTGGACCGGTCTCAGGTTTGGTATTAGAAGCATTGAGATATCAAGTCTCATGGTATAGGACGGGAGTTTGATATCACATCTCATGCCATGGTATGGGTCTCAGGTTTTGTAGAAGCATTGGGATATCACATCTCATGCTATTGGAAGGGTATCAGGATTGGATTTGGAAGGAGTTGGATATCCCATCTCATGCTATAGGAAGGGTCTCAGGTTGGAGTAGAAGGAGTTGGATATCACATCTCATGTTATAGGAAGGGTCTCAGGATTGGAATGGGAAGGACTTGGATATCACATCTCATGTTATAGGAAGGATCTCGGGTTTTGTATTAGAAGCATTGAGATATCACATCTCATGCTATAGGAAGGGTCTCAGGATTGGAATGTGAAGCATTTGGATATCACATCTCATGCTAAAGGAAGGGTCTCAGGTTTGGTATAAGCATTGAGATATCACATCTCTGCTATCGGAAGGGTCTAAGGATTGGATTGGGAAGGAATTGGATATCCCTTCTCATGCTATAGGAAGGGTCTCAGGTTGGAATGGGTAGGAGTTGGATATCACATCTCATGTTATAGGAAGGGTCTCAAGATTGAAATGGGAAGGATTTGGATATCACATCTCTTGCTATAGGAAGGGTCTCAGGTTTTCTATTAGAAACATTGAGATATGACATCTCATGCTATAGGAAGGGTTTCAGTATTGGAATGGGAAGGATTTGGATATCACATCTCATGCTAAAGGAAGGGTCTCAGGTTTGGAAGGGGAAGGATTTGGATATCATATCTCATGTTATAGGACATATCTCATGTTATAGGACGGGTCCCAGGTTTGGTATTAGAAGCATTGAGATATCACATCTCATGGTATAGGAAGGGTCTCAGGATTGGAATGGGAAGGAGTTGGATCTCCCTTCTCATGCTACAGGAAGGGTCTCAGGTTGGAATGGGAAGGAGTTGGATATCACATCTCGTTATAGGAAGGGTCTCAGGATTGGAATGGGAAGGAATTGGATATCACATCTCTTGCTATAGGAAGGGTCTCAGGTTTGGAAGGGGAAGGATTTGGATATCATATCTCATGTTATAGGACCGGTCCCAGGTCTGGTATTAGAAGCATTGAGATATCACATCTCATGCTATAGGAGGAGTCTCAGGATTGGAATGGGCAGGAGTTGAATATCACCTCTCATGCTAAAGGAAGGGTATCAGGTTTGACAGAAGCATTGAGATATCACATCTCATGCTATAGGAAGGAACTCAGGATTGGAATGGGAAGGAGTTGGATATCACATCTAATGCCATAGGAAGGGTCATCAGGTTTGGTATAAGCATTGAGATATCACATCTCTGCTATCGGAAGGGTCTCAGGATAGGAATGGTAAGGACTTAGAATTCACATCTCATACTATAGGGAGGGTCTCAGTTTTGATATTAGAAGCATTGAGCTATCACATCTCATGCTATCGGAAGGGTCTCAGGATTGGAATGGGATGGAGTTGGATATCACATCTCAAGCTATCTCAGGATTGGAATGGGAAGGAGTTTGATATTTCATCTCAAGCTATAGGAAGGGTCTCAGGTTTGGAAAGGGAAGGATTTGGATTTCACATCTCATGTTATAGGATGGTTCTCATGTTTGGTTTTAGAAGCATTGAGATATCACATCTCATGCTATCGGAAGGGTCTCAGGTTTGGAAAGGGAAGGATTTGGATTTCACATGTTATAGGATGGTTCTCAGGTTTGGTTTTAGAAGCATTAAATTATAACATCTCATGCTATAGGAAGGGTCTCAGGTTTGGAATGGGAATGATTTGGATTTCACATCTCATGTTATAGGATGGTTCTCATGTTTGGTTTTAGAAGCATTGAAATATCACATCTCATGCTATCTGAAGGGTCTCAGGTTTGGAATGGGAAGGAGTTTGATATCACATCTCATGTTAGAGGTAGGATCTCAGGTTTGGTATTAGAGGCATTGAGATATGACATCTCATGCCATCAGAAGGGTCTCAGGATTGGAATGGGAAGGAGTTGGATATCACATCTCATGCTAAAGGGAGGGTCTAAGGTTTGGAAGGGGAAGGATTTGGACATCACATCTCATGTTATTGGAAGGATCTGGGGTTTGGTATTAGAAGCATTGAGATATCACATCTCATGCTATCGGAAGGGTCTCAGGTTTGGTATAAGCATTGAGATATCACATCTCTGCTATCGGAAGGGTCTCAGGATTGGAATGGGAAGGATTTGGATATCACATCTCATGTTATAGGAAGGGTCTCAGGTTTGGTATTAGAAGCATTGAGATATCACATCTCATGCTATATTAAGGGTCTCAGGAATGGAATGGGAAGGACTTGGATATCACATCTCATGATAAAGGAAGGGTCTAAGGTTTGGAAGGGGAAGGATTTGGATATCACATCTCATGTTATTGGACCGGTCTCAGGTTTGGTATTAGAAGCATTGAGATATCAAGTCTCATGGTATAGGACGGGAGTTTGACATCACATCTCATGCCATGGTATGGGTCTCAGGTTTTGTAGAAGCATTGGGATATCACATCTCATGCTATTGGAAGGGTATCAGGATTGGATTTGGAAGGAGTTGGATATCCCATCTCATGCTATAGGAAGGGTCTCAGGTTGGAGTAGAAGGAGTTGGATATCACATCTCATGTTATAGGAAGGGTCTCAGGATTGGAATGGGAAGGACTTGGATATCACATCTCATGTTATAGGAAGGATCTCAGGTTTTGTATTAGAAGCATTGAGATATCACATCTCATGCTATAGGAAGGGTCTCAGGATTGGAATGTGAAGAATTTGGATATCACATCTCATGCTAAAGGAAGGGTCTCAGGTTTGGTATAAGCATTGAGATATCACATCTCTGCTATCGGAAGGGTCTAAGGATTGGATTGGGAAGGAATTGGATATCCCTTCTCATGCTATAGGAAGGGTCTCAGGTTGGAATGGGTAGGAGTTGGATATCACATCTCATGTTATAGGAAGGGTCTCAAGATTGAAATGGGAAGGATTTGGATATCACATCTCTTGCTATAGGAAGGGTCTCAGGTTTTCTATTAGAAACATTGAGATATGACATCTCATGCTATAGGAAGGGTTTCAGTATTGGAATGGGAAGGATTTGGATATCACATCTCATGCTAAAGGAAGGGTCTCAGGTTTGGAAGGGGAAGGATTTGGATATCATATCTCATGTTATAGGACATATCTCATGTTATAGGACGGGTCCCAGGTTTGGTATTAGAAGCATTGAGATATCACATCTCATGGTATAGGAAGGGTCTCAGGATTGGAATGGGAAGGAGTTGGATCTCCCTTCTCATGCTACAGGAAGGGTCTCAGGTTGGAATGGGAAGGAGTTGGATATCACATCTCGTTATAGGAAGGGTCTCAGGATTGGAATGGGAAGGAATTGGATATCACATCTCTTGCTATAGGAAGGGTCTCAGGTTTGGAAGGGGAAGGATTTGGATATCATATCTCATGTTATAGGACCGGTCCCAGGTCTGGTATTAGAAGCATTGAGATATCACATCTCATGCTATAGGAGGAGTCTCAGGATTGGAATGGGAAGGAGTTGGATATCACGTCTCATGATATAGGAAGGGTCTCAGGATTGGAATGGGCAGGAGTTGAATATCACCTCTCATGCTAAAGGAAGGGTATCAGGTTTGATAGAAGCATTGAGATATCACATCTCATGCTATAGGAAGGAACTCAGGATTGGAATGGGAAGGAGTTGGATATCACATCTAATGCCATAGGAAGGGTCATCAGGTTTGGTATAAGCATTGAGATATCACATCTCTGCTATCGGAAGGGTCTCAGGATAGGAATGGTAAGGACTTAGAATTCACATCTCATACTATAGGGAGGGTCTCAGTTTTGATATTAGAAGCATTGAGCTATCACATCTCATGCTATCGGAAGGGTCTCAGGATTGGAATGGGATGGAGTTGGATATCACATCTCAAGCTATCTCAGGATTGGAATGGGAAGGAGTTTGATATTTCATCTCAAGCTATAGGAAGGGTCTCAGGTTTGGAAAGGGAAGGATTTGGATTTCACATCTCATGTTATAGGATGGTTCTCATGTTTGGTTTTAGAAGCATTGAGATATCACATCTCATGCTATCGGAAGGGTCTCAGGTTTGGAAAGGGAAGGATTTGGATTTCACATGTTATAGGATGGTTCTCAGGTTTGGTTTTAGAAGCATTAAATTATAACATCTCATGCTATAGGAAGGGTCTCAGGTTTGGAATGGGAAGGAGTTGGATATCACATCTCTGCTATCTGAAGGGTCTCAGGATTGGAATGGGAAGGAGTTGGATATCCCATCTCGTTATAGGAAGGGTCTCAGGTTTGGTATTAGAAGCATTGAGATATCACATCTCATGCTATAGGAAGGGTCTCGGGAATGGAATGGGAAGGAGTTGGATATCACATCTCATGTTATAGGAAGGATCTCAGGTTTGGTATTAGAAGCATTGAGATATCACATCTCATGCTATAGGAAGGGTCTCAGGATTGGAATGGGAAGGAGTTGGATATCACATCTCATGGTATGGGAAGGGTCTCAGGTTTGGTATAAGCATTGAAATATCACATCTCTGCTATCGGAAGGGTCTCAGGATTGGAATGGGAGGAGCTGGATATCACATCTCATGCTATGGGAAGGGTCTCAGGTTTGGTATAAGCATTGAAATATCACATCTCTGCTATCGGAAGGGTCTCAGGATTGGAATGGGAGGAGCTGGATATCACATCTCATGCTAAAGGAAGGGTCTCAGGTTTGGAAGGGGAAGGAGTTGGATATCACATCTCATGCTAAAGGGAGGGTCTCAGGTTTGGAATGGGAAGGATTTGGATATCACATCTCATGTTATAGGAAGGACCTTAGGTTTGGTATTAGAAGCATTGAGATATCACATCTCATGCTATAGGAAGGGTCTCGGGATTGGAATGGGAAGGAGTTGGATATCACATCTCATGTTATTGGAAGGATCTCAGGTTTGGTATTAGAAGCATTGAGATATCACATCTCATGCTATCGGAAGGGTCTTAGGTTTGGTATAAGCATTGAGATATCACATCTCTGCTATCGGAAGGGTCTCAGGATTGGAATGGGAAGGATTTGGATATCATAATTCATGTTATAGGAAGGGTCTCAGGTTTGGTATTAGAAGCATTGAGATATCACATCTCATGCTATAGGAAGGGTCTCAGGATTGGAATGGGAAGGACTTGGATATCACATCTCATGTTATAGGAAGGGTCTCAGGTTTGGTATTAGAAGCATTGAGATATCACATCTCATGCTATAGGAAGGGTCTCAGGAATGGAATGGGAAGGACTTGGATATCACATCTCATGATAAAGGAAGGGTCTAAGGTTTGGAAGGGGAAGGATTTGGATATCACATCTCATGTTATTGGACCGGTCTCAGGTTTGGTATTAGAAGCATTGAGATATCAAGTCTCATGGTATAGGACGGGAGTTTGATATCACATCTCATGCCATGGTATGGGTCTCAGGTTTTGTAGAAGCATTGGTATATCACATCTCATGCTATCGGAAGGGTATCAGGATTGGATTTGGAAGGAGTTGGATATCCCATCTCATGCTATAGGAAGGGTCTCAGGTTGGAATAGAAGGAGTTGGATATCACATCTCATGTTATAGGAAGGGTCTCAGGATTGGAATGGGAAGGACTTGGATATCACATCTCATGCTGTAGGAAGGGTCTCAGGTTTGGAAAAGGAAGGAGTTGGATATCACATTTCATGTTAGATGTAGGATCTCAGGTTTGGTATTAGAGGCATTGAGATATCAGATCTCATGCTATCAGAAGGGTATCAGGATTGGAATGGGAAGGAGTTGGATATCACATCTCATGCTAAAGGGAGGGTCTCAGGTTTGGAATGGGAAGGATTTGGATATCACATCTCATGTTATAGGAAGGACCTTAGGTTTGGTATTAGAAGCATTGAGATATCACATCTCATGCTATAGGAAGGGTCTCGGGATTGGAATGGGAAGGAGTTGGATATCACATCTCATGTTATAGGAAGGATCTCAGGTTTGGTATTAGAAGCATTGAGATATCACATCTCATGCTATAGGAAGGGTCTCAGGATTGGAATGGGAAGGAGTTGGATATCACATCTCATGCTATGGGAAGGGTCTCAGGTTTGGTATAAGCATTGAAATGTCACATCTCTGCTATCGGAAGGGTCTCAGGATTGGAATGGGAGGAGCTATATATCACATCTCATGCTAAAGGAAGGGTCTCAGGTTTGGAAGGGGAAGGATTTGGATATCACATCTCATGTTATAGGACGGGTCTCAGGTTTGGTATTAGAAGCATTGTGATTTCACATCTCATGCTATAGGGTGTGTCTCAGGATTGGAATGGGAAGGAGTTGGATATCACATCTCATGCTATAGGAAGGGTTTCAGGTTTGGTAGAAGCATTGAGATATCACATCTCATGCTATAGGAAGAGTCTCAGGTTTGGGAAGGGAAGGATTTGGATTTCACATCTCATGTTATAGGATGGTTCTCATGTTTGGTTTTTGAAGCATTGAGATATCACATCTCATGCTATCGGAAGGGTCTCAGGTTTGGAATGGGAAGGAGTTGGATATCACATCTCATGTTATAGGAAGGGTCTCAGGTTTGGAATGGGAAGGAGTTGGATATGACATCTCTTGTTATAGGGAGGGTCTCAGGGTTTGAATGGTAAGGAGTTGGATATCACATCTCATGCTATAGGAAGGGTCTCAGGTTGGAATGGGAAGGAGTTGGATATCACATCTCATGTTATATACAGGAAGGGTCTCAGGATTGGAATGGGAAGGATTTGGATATCACATCTCTTGCTATAGGAAGGGTCTCAGGTTTTTTATTAGAAACATTGAGATATCACATCTCATGCTATAGGAAGGGTTTTAGGATTGGAATTGGAAGTATTTGGATATCACATCTCATGCTAAAGGAAGGGTCTCAGGTTTGGAAGGGGAAGGATTTGGATATCACATCTCATCCAATAGGAAGGGTCTCAGGTTTGGAATGGGAAGGAATTGGATATCACATCTCATGTTATAGGAAGGGTCTCAGGTTTTTTATTAGAAACATTGAGATATCACATCTCATGTTATAGGACGGTTCCCAGGTTTGGTATTAGAAGCATTGAGATATCACATCTCATGGTATAGGAAGGGTCTCAGGGTTGGAATGGGAAGGAGTTGGATATCACATCTCATCCAATAGGAAGGGTCTCAGGTTTGGAATGGGAAGGAATTGGATATCACATCTCATGTTATAGGAAGGATCTCAGGTTTGGTATTAGAAGCATTGAGATATCACATCTCATGCTATAGGAAGGGTCTCAGGATTGGAATGTGAAGGATTTGGATATCACATCTCATGCTAAAGGAAGGGTCTCAGGTTTGGTAGAAGCATTGAGATATCACATCTCATGCTATAGGAAGGGTCTCAGGATTTGAATGGCAAGGAGTTGGATATCACATCTCATGCCATAGGAAGGGTCTCAGGTTTGGTATAAGCATTGAGATATCACATCTCTGCTATCGGAAGGTTCTCAGGATTGGATTGGGAAGGAGTTGGATATCCCTTCCCATGCTATAGGAAGTGTCTCAGGTTGGAAGGGGAAGGAGTTGAATATCACATCTCATGTTATAGGAAGGGTCTCAGGATTGGAATGGGAAGGATTTGGATATCACATCTCTTGCTATAGGAAGGGTCTCAGGATTGGAATGGGAAGGATTTGGATATCACATCTCATGTCATAGGAAGGATCTCAGGTTTGGTATTAGAAGCATTGATATATCACATCTCATGCTATAGTAAGGGTCTCATGTTTGGAATGGGAAGGAGTTGGATATCACATATGCTATAGGAAGTGTCTCAGGTTTGGAACGGGAAGGAGTTGGATATCACATCTCATGTTATAGGAAGGGTCTCAGGTTTGGTTTAAGCATTGAGATATCACATCTCTGCTATCAGGAGTGGCTCAGGATTGGAATGGGAAGGAGTTGGATATCCCATCTCATGTTAAAGGACGGGTCTCTGGTTTGGTATTAGAATCATTGAGATATCACATCGCATGCTGTAGGAAGGGTCTAAGGATTGGAATGGGATGGACTTGGATATCACATCTCATGCTATAGGTAGGCTCTCAGGTTTGGTATAAGCATTGAGATATCACATCTCATGCTATAGGAAGGGTCTCAGGATTGGAATGGGAAGGATTTGGATATCACATCTCATGCTATAGGAAGGGTCTCAGATTTGGTATAAGCATTGAGATATCACATCTCATGCTATAGGAAGGGTCTCAGGATTGGAATGGGAAGGAGTTGTATATGACATCTCAAGCCTTAGGAAGGGTCTCAGGTTTGGTATAAGCATTGAGATATCACATCTCTGCTATCGGAAGGGTCTCAGGATTGGAATGGGAAGGAGTTGGATATCCCATCTCATGTTATAGGAAGGGTCTCAGGTTTGGTATTAGAAGCATTGAGATATCACATCTCATGCTATAGGAAGGGTCTCAGGATTGGAATGGGAAGGACTTGGATGTCACATCTCATGCTATAGGGAGGGTCTCAAGTTTGATATTAGAAGCATTGAGATAACAAATCTCATGATATCGGAAGGGTCTCAGGATTGGAATGGGAAGGAGTTGGATATCACATCTCATTATAAAGGAAGGGTCTAAGGTTTGGAAGGTGAAGGATTTGGATATCACATCTCATGTTATAGGACGGGTCTCAGGTTTGGTATTAGAAGCATTGAGATATCAAGTCTCATGGTATAAGAAGGGTCTCAGAATTGGAATGGGAAGGAGTTGGATATCACATCTCAAGCTATAGGAAGCGTCTCAGGATTGGAATGGGAAGGAGTTTGATATCACATCTCATGCCATAGTATGGGTCTCAGGTTTGGTAGAAGCATTGGGATATCACATCTCATGCTATAGGAAGGGTCTCAGGATTGGAATGGGAAGAAGTTGGATATCACATCTCAAGCTATAGGAAGGGTCTCAGGTTTGGTATAAGCATTGAGATATCACATCTCATGCTATAGGAATGGTCTCAGGGTTGGAATGGGAAGGAGTTGTTTATGACATCTCATGCCATAGGAAGGGTCTCAGGTTTGGTATAAGCATTGAGATTTCACATCACATGCTATAGGAAGGGTCTCAGGATTGGAATGGGAAGTACTTGGATATCACATCACATGCTATAGGAAGGGTCTCAGGATTGGAATGGGAAGGACTTGGATATCACATCTCATGCTATAGGCAGGGTCTCAGGTTTGGAAAGGGAAGGAGATGGATATCACATTTCATGTTAGAGGTAGGATCTCAGGTTTGGTATTAGAAGCATTGAGATATCACATCTCATGCTATCGGAAGGATCTCAGGTTTGGTATAAGAGGCATTGAGATATCACATCTCATGCTATCATAAGGGTCTCAGGATTGGAATGGGAAGGAGTTGGATATCACATCTCATGTTATAGGAAGGATCTCAGGTTTGGTATTAGAAGCATTGAGACATCACATCTCATGCTATAGGAAGGGTCTCAGGATTGGAATGGGAAGGAGTTGGATATCACATCTCATGCTATAGGAAGGGTCTCAGGTTTGGTATAAGCATTGAGATATCACATCTCATGCTATAGGAAGGGTCTCAGGATTGGAATGGGAAGGATTTGGATATCACATCTTATGCTATAGGAAGGGTCTCAGGTTTGGTATAAGCATTGAGATATCACATCTCATGCTATAGGAAGGGTCTCAGGATTGGAATGGGAAGAAGTTGGATATCACATCTCATGCTATAGGAAGGGTCTTAGGGTTGGAATGGGAAGGAGTTGTATATGACATCTCATGCCATAGGAAGGGTCTCAGGTTTGGTATAAGCATTGAGATATCACATCACATGCTATAGGAAGGGTCTCAGGATTGGAATGGGAAGGACTTGGATATCACTTCTCATGCTATAGGCAGGGTCTCAGGTTTGGAAAGGGAAGGAGATGGATATCACATTTCATGTTAGAGGTAGGATCTCAGGTTTGGTATTAGAGGCATTGAGATATCACATCTCATGCTATCAGAAGGGTCTCAGGATTGGAATGGGAAGGAGCTGGATATCACATTTCATGCTAAAGGGAGGGTCTCAGATTTGGAAGGGGAAGGATTTGGAAATCACATCTCATATTATAGGAAGGATCTCAGGTTTGGTATTAGAAGCATTGAGATATCACATCTCATGCTATCGGAAGGATCTCAGGTTTGGTATAAGAGGCATTGAGATATCACATCTCATGCTATCATAAGGGTCTCAGGATTGGAATGGGAAGGAGTTGGATATCACATCTCATGTTATAGGAAGGATCTCAGGTTTGGTATTAGAAGCATTGAGACATTACATCTCATGCTATAGGAAGGGTCTCAGGATTGGAATGGGAAGGAGTTGGATATCACATCTCATGCTATAGGAAGGGTCTCAGGTTTGGTATAAGCATTGAGATATCACATCTCATGCTATAGGAAGGGTCTCAGGATTGGAATGGGAAGGATTTGGATATCACATCTTATGCTATAGGAAGGGTCTCAGGTTTGGTATAAGCATGGAGATGTCACTTCTCATGCTATAGGAAGGGTCTCAGGATTGGAATGGGAAGGAGTTGGATATCACATCTCATGCTATAGGAAGGGTCTCAGATTTGGTATAAGCATTGAGATATCACATCTCATGCTATAGGAAGGGTCTCAGGATTGGAATGGGAAGGAGTTGTATATGACATCTCAGGCCATAGGAAGGGTCTCAGATTTGGTATAAGCATTGAGATATCACATCTCATGATATCGGAAGGGTCTCAGGATTGGAATGGGAAGGAGTTGGATATCACATTTCATGATAAAGGAATGGTCTAAGGTTTGGAAGGGGAAGGATTTGGATATCACATCTCATGTTATAGGACGGGTCTCAGGTTTGGTATTAGAAGCATTGAGATATCAAGTCTCATGGTATAAGAAGGGTCTCAGGATTGGAATGGGAAGGAGTTTGATATCACATCTCATGCCATAGTATGGGTCTCAGGTTTGGTAGAAGTATTGGGATATCACATCTCATGCTATCGGAAGGGTATCAGTATTGGATTTGGAAGGAGTTGGATATCCCATCTCATGCTATAGGAAGGGTCTCAGGTTGGAATGGGAAGGAGTTGGATATCACATTTCATGTTATAGGAAGGATCTCAGGTTTGGTATTAGAGGCCTTGAGATATCACATCTCATGCTATAGGAAGGGTCTCAGGATTGGAATGGGAAGGAGTTGGATATCACATCTCAAGCTATAGGAAGGGTCTCAGGTTTGGTATAAGCATTGAGATATCACATCTCATGCTATAGGAAGGGTCTCAGGATTGGAATGGGAAGAAGTTGGATATCACATCGCATGCTATAGGAAGGGTCTCAGGTTTGGTATAAGCATTGAGATATCACATCTCATGCTATAGGAAGGGTCTCAGGATTGGAATGGGAAGGAGTTGTATATGCCATCTCATGCCATAGGAAGGGTCTCAGGTTTGGTATAAGCATTGAGATATCACATCACATGCTATAGGAAGGGTCTCAGGATTGGAATGGGAAGGACTTGGATATCACATATCATGCTATAGGCAGGGTCTCAGGTTTGGAAAGGGAAGGAGATGGATATCACATTTCATGTTAGAGGTAGGATCTCAGGTTTGGTATTAGAGGCATTGAGAAATCACATCTCATGCTATCAGAAGGGTCTCAGGATTGGAATGGGAAGGAGTTGGATATCACATCTCATGCTAAAGGGAGGGTCTCAGGTTTGGAAGGGGAAGGATTTGGAAATCACATCTCATATTATAGGAAGGATCTCAGGTTTGGTATTAGAAGCATTGAGATATCACATCTCATGCTATCGGAAGGATCTCAGGTTTGGTATAAGAGGCATTGAGATATCACATCTCATGCTATCATAAGGGTCTCAGGATTGGAATGGGAAGGAGTTGGATATCACATCTCATGTTATAGGAAGGATCTCAGGTTTGGTATTGGAAGCATTGAGACATCACATCTCATGCTATAGGAATGGTCTCAGGATTGGAATGGGTAGGAGTTGGATGTTACATTCTTGCTATAGGAAGGGTCTCATGTTTGGAATGGGAAGGAGTTGGATATCACATATGCTATAGGAAGTGTCTTAGGTTTGGAACGGGAAGGAGTTGGATATCACATCTCATGTTATAGGAAGGGTCTCAGGTTTGGTATAAGCATTGAGATATCACATCTCTGCTATCAGGAGTGGCTCAGGATTGGAATGGGAAGGAGTTGGATATCCCATCTCATGTTAAAGGACGGGTCTCTGGTTTGGTATTAGAATCATTGAGATATCACATCGCTGTTGGGAAAGATTTCGTAATTGTAGGGAATTTTCCTTCCATGTGGCAACCCCTAAACTTTTTGCTATTGTTTTTAACCTTGTTCTTGACTTTGCCAGAGAAGTACAGCCTTCTGCCGCACTTCTCTGGGCTTTCGCTCCTTTCTTACGGGGAAACTGACATGCCCTTAAGACAGTCAGTACCGGGGAACGCTTTTTCCCGTAGTTTCTTTTATCATGTTGCGGCTTTAGTGCAACATGACACAAGAGGGCACTGTAAGCTAAGTTACAGCTCTCTTGGGTCTCTAGCCTTCTACAGGCCCTAGATACTCTTTTAGGATGGTATTTGATCGGTGCAAGTCATTCAGGGACTGGAATGGTGGCAGCGATCGTTTTGTTTATTTTGAGCTCCTTTTGGCGTTCTGAGCACGTTTTTCGCACTGAACCCAAAATGGTGGCCTGGCTCCCAAAATGGCCAGACCACGAGGCTCCTTTGTCCTGTCCACTGACCGTCTTGCTCCCTTCACCTTCCCCAGGTCGGGCGACCCGGGGCCTTCCTTATTTGGGCATGTACTTTCCCGCGAAACGTGGTTGCTTTCACGGGCTTCTACATGTCGTTTGTGTGCCTCCAGGGTGGGGGCTGGGATGTCTGGTCCCAATACACATCCTGGGTGCCAGAGAGTCTAGGGTGGTGTGAATGCCTGGGACCACCGTGGTCCGTGATTGGTCCACGTATGGTATGTGTGTTGATGAGCGGATCTCCCATTGGCTCCCCTCCGTTTTGGCGCGAAGGGAACCGTGGATAAGAGGGAGCTGGAAACACCACTACCAGGTCGATCTCCTGAGTTCTCACGAACGAAGGAATACAGGAGCCAAGTATCCTGCAACCAAGAGGCTGGACCGAGGAATCGCTGGTGACCCGCTGAAGGAATCCTCCTTTGCACTGCTGTCGTCCTGTGAAACCCTTTCCTCCTTGGATCGAACCAGAAGGCCTGTACTGGTGCTTCGACCTTTGGAATAGCAGGAACAGCTATTCCCGGCGACTTCATCCTCTCCTGCCAAGTAAGCCTTCGGAAGTGTCTCTGGGCCATCCAGTTGACTGACCAGCTTACAAGGGAGTCCTGCTCTGTAACCGCCGCCAGGTTGTGTTGTATTCCGAGTCCTTGTCACTCTCCCACGCTTCGTACACTTGGCGTTCCCAAGTCTGAAGGGAGGAGTGTACATTTGGCTCGAATACACACGGCCGCTCCGTTGTCCTGCTGCGGCAACAAACTGTGCTGGTTTCGTCGATTGGGACGTCTTTTTGCTCTACACGACTACGAGGCGTTCCCTGCTCTTCTGAACCTGCCAGCTGCTAAAACGAACGTGGAGAAGCCTGGGTCTGCTTGCTTCGGGGACCGGTGAGTAGTTTAGCTAGGATCTGGTCGCCCTCCTGCAGTATCCCATTGCTTTTCCCTGCTGTGTAAAAACAGCACCCTTTTGGCCGTACTCGCGCTCTGCTTCTGCCCGCTGTGGAGGCTGCGCTTGAGTTACGGAACCTGTTCTCCTTCTGCTGTGCACTAACCGAACTGCCTGACTTCCTCCGAAGAGCTTCCCCTTTTGCCCGTTGGCCCCGGCGTGGCAGGAACTTTGAGCACAAGGCTCCACTCTTCGCAGGGCTCGGACTTCCATCTAGTAGGTGCCTCTGAAGGCGAACTGAGTCTAAAGCGGTATCGCACTGCCTGTTTTCCTTCCCTGGCAGGTGGACTACATATTTCGTGCTTTAAACGCTTGCGACTGTGTATTTGTATATATATTGTGTTGATATAGTATGTGTTGGTTTAATATTGTGATATTGTGATTTTCTCGCTACGGTCATTATTTTAAAGGCCTTAAAATAAATGTGTATCTATTTTTGATATAACAACTGTTTGGAGTAGTTTGTAAGCGCTCTTGCTTTGTGTGCTCATTGCGGGCTTTCAGTCACCCTCACCCCTCTTGAGACCTAGTCTTGACCGCCGCGATCGCTACCTTGATTGGTCTGTCTTGTCCAGAGGTTACCTTGTTCCAAGTAATTAGGTTGGCCTTCTGAACTTCTGCGCCACCAGGACAGAGTTCAGAAATCCGTCTTAACAAATTGGTGTACAGCGGTGGGATACGACTGAAGGTATCCAGTGTTGCGCTCGAACTAAGGCATTTCAGGTTATTCCAAACAGTACACGTAGTGAATTGTTATAGAATAACTTTAAAAAGGCCATAGTCCTATCAAACAGTATGGAAGCAAATACCTTGTTAACTTTAAATGCTTCCAAATCAGAAACATTGAAAAAGATGTGTGCGGAGAGAGGTGTTTCCTCTCAAGGCACAAAATTGGAAATGATCCAGAGAATCGTGGCGTGGCAAGAAGCGCAGCTTGACGCTATAACTTCCGAGGACAGTGCAGAAGGTGGTGGGGCTGCTCTCACTGGTAGAACCGACGGTTCTGCCGCTGCACTGATCCATCGCGACCACGAGGACAGGGAGGATGTAATGTTTAATGTTTCCTCTGCCAGTGTTGATGGGGAGGCTATGCTTGAATTCAAGAAGCAAGAGCTGCGGTTTAGGCAGCAGGAGCTTGAATTCAGCATAGCCAAACTAAAAATCGAACAGGCAGAAAAACAGAAAGACAGGGATCACCAGTTGGAACTGGCCAAGCTTCAGGTTGCAAATGGGTCCAAGGGTCCTGGACATGGGTCTGGGGCTTCCTCTCATCCACGGTTTCCAAAAGATCTGCTCAGTGTATATGAAGAAAGGAATGACATTATGGACTGGCTGAATGCGTTTGAGTATGCATGCGAGGTTCAAAAAGTTGACAGTGCTGATAAGATTGCGTGGTTGCTCAGTAGACTGCCCCATTCTGGCTGTAGTGCCATTATGGAAATGTCAAAGGCTGAGCGGGCTGATTTCGCAATGTTAAAGCAAACTCTCATTTTAAAGTTTGGGAAGACTCCGGCCCAATATTTAAAGCGTTTTCGAGAGTATAAGAAAAAGGAAGGTGGTACTTGGGTATCTTATGTCGCTGAATCCTTGAAAAACTTAACTGGCTGGGTCGAAGATTATAAGGTTTCTACCTTCGAAGGCATGATAAATCTTGTCATGCTGGAACATATTTTTGCTTCTTCTTCCCCGGAGCTTAAGCAGCATTTGGCCGATTCGAAGGAGATAGATCCTAAGAAGCTGGCCATTGCAGCAGACTTATGGGTGTCACATCGAGTGTCCCATAAGGACAAAACTCATCCTGGTAAGCAGGAGGAAGGGAAAAAGTCCAAAGATATGGAGGGTGGGGAATCTGCTAAATCTTCTTCCCATAAGGGCCACAAAAAGAAAAACAAGGGTAAGACACAAGAGAACTCACAGGGTAGTGGAGGTCAGCCTCCGAAACAGAACTCTGGTTACAATAAGCCTCCCTACGTAAACAGACCCACTGGGGCTTGTTTGTCTTGTGGAGCAACTGACCATGTGAAGGGGGATCCCCGGTGTAAGGTTAGACCTTTGGGGGTCCACTCCGCTAATCTGGCCTTCTCCTCCTACGAGGAAGAAGAGATTACAGGAGCATCCTTCTCCTCAGACTCATTTCCCAGCGGGATAGAGGCTGAGGTAGTTTTAGTGTCCCTGGGTTCCTGGGAGCCTAAAGTCGCAGAGGCTTATGCTAGGATTCCGGATAATACCAAGCACTACTTTAAAGACAGTGTGCTGATCAATGGAGTGGATACTCCAGCTCTTAGGGATAGTGGGTGCAGTCGCACTGTAGTGGATTCTACCTTGGTAGACTCAGAGGAAGTTGCCAGAGCTACTCTGATGCCCACTAAGTTGGCTGACAGCCCCCTCCGTATGTTTCCCGTGATCCCTGTAAATCTTACTTTAAATGGTACAGCAGTCAGGATTCCAGTGAGCATTCAGAGAAACGTCCCGGGAAAGGTCTTGTTAGGTAATGATCTCAGAGCTTTAGGGCTCGTAGGAGACACTGCCGAAAGACCCTACACACGGTCTCAAGCACGGGCAGCATTGGCCAAGTCCAATACGCCGCCCCAGCCGAAGGGGAAGCCCAAGGCGAAAGGAGTCTACAAGTCAAAACGAGGGAAAGAGAATATTCCCCCGAGCTCGCCTACCACTGCGGTGGAGGAAGTTGGTCAATCGCCCGGGCCTGACGAGGAGGTGGCGATGCCTGAAGTATTCGACCCCAACGATCATCCTGAACTAAAAGACTTGTTAGTTGAAGGAGGTCCTGATAGGGACGAATTCAGTAAAGGCCAACGTGAGTGCCCATCTCTGGAAGGCCTAAGGAGACAGGCCTGCTCCCAGCTTGAGGGTGAACCTCCTGGGATGCGTAGGATTTACCAGGAAGGTGGACTCCTGTATAGTGAGCCCACAGAGTCTACAGAAGGAGACCATAGGAGGTTGGTGGTTCCCCTTGCTGTTAGGCCCTTCCTCCTGCAGTTGGCGCATGAAGTTCCCATTGCTGGTCACCTCGGTATGAGGAAAACCAAGCAAAGGTTATCCATGCACTTCTACTGGCCCAAGATGGGGGAGCAAGTAGAAAGTCACTGCAGGAGTTGTGCCTCCTGCCAGTTGTCTGGTAAGCTTGGCGCGACAATCCAAGCTCCGTTGGTACCGCTCCCAGTTGTGGGGGTACCATTTGAAAGGGTAGGGATCGACATGGTTGGTCCCCTTGACCCGCAAACATCCTCAGGCAATAGGTTTATCCTGGTGCTGGTCGACCATGCAACCAGGTATCCTGAGGCCGTCCCATTTACAACTGTAACTGCCAAGCCAGTTGCAGAAGCTTTACTCGGCATGTTTACTAGGGTTGGCTTCCCTAAAGAAGTTGTGTCGGATCATGGCAGCAACTTTATGTCGAAGTATAGGCAGGCTATGTGGAAAGAATGTGGGGTCACCTACAGGTTCTCTTCTGCATACCACCCCCAGACCAATGGTCTGGGGGGGCGTTTCGACAGGACGTTAACGAGCATGATTGGGGCTCTGGAGGAGCCCCAGAGAAGAAAATGGGATCTTCTTGTTTCATGCTTACTGTTTGCCTACCGAGAGGTACCACAGGAGGGTGTTGGCTACAGCCCCTTCAAACTTCTGTTTGGTCATCCCGTACGGGGACCCTTAGCCATTGTCAAGGAGGGATGGGAGATGCCCACTCCCCCTGTTACTACCAATGTAGTTGATTATGTGCTAGGGTTCAGAAAACGGATGGTACTTCTGATGGGCTTGGCTAGTGATAAATTGAAGGCAGGGCAAGCGCTGGTGAAACCTTGGTACGACCAGAAAGCTTCCCTCATCAACTTTACACTTGGTCAGCAAGTCCTGATCATGAATCCCATAAGGCCTCGAGCTTTACAGGACAATTGGTCAGGCCCTTACCCAGTGGTGGAGCCCCTGGGTGAGGTTAACTATTCAGTGGACCTTGGAAGGCCTGGAAAGGCTCCCAAAGTGTTTCACATGAATAGGCTGAAGGCTTTCGTCCCAAGCGGCGAAATCGCAGCACTGCTATTGGCTTCAGACGTTGAGGAAGAGGAGTCTGAACCTCTCCCCGACCTGTTCCAAAGCAGTCCTTCAGAGAGCTCTTTTGAGGGTGTCCGCGTGGCCCCTCACCAAAATGGACAAGGCTCAGTGGTTTACCTTGGACATGAAGTAGGTGGAGGGAGGAGACAGCCTCTACTCAGTCAGGTACAAGCAGTACAAGACTGGCCTACCCCCACTACGCAAACCCAAGTGAGAGCCTTTTTAGGACTCACGGGGTATTACCGCACTTTTGTGGCAGACTATGGCACCATAGCTGCTCCTCTGACTGCCCTCACAACTCCGAAGAAACCCAAGAAGGTAACTTGGACCGACGAGTGTGAGAAGGCCTTCAATGGCTTAAAAGACTCCTTGTGCCAGGCCCCTGTCCTTAGGGCCCCGGATTATCAAAGACCTTTTATCGTGCAGACGGATGCCTCTGACACTGGGATAGGAGCTGTACTATCACAAGTAGATGAGAAGGGTAAGGAACACCCTATCGGTTTTATTAGTCGCCAGCTTAAGGACAGAGAGCTCAGATGGTCCACGGTAGAGAAAGAATGTTTCTCTGTTGTGTGGGCCCTAAGGAAGCTGAGGCCCTACCTCTAAGGGACCCACTTCACTGTGCAGACTGACGATAAGCCGTTAAAGTGGCTAATGAACATGAAGGGGGAGAATCCAAAGTTGCTTAGGTGGTCCATAAGTCTACAAGGCTTCGACTTCACTATTGAGCATAGGCCAGGTGTCCAACATAGCAATGCTGATGGGTTGTCCAGAATGTTTAACCGACCTGAACAAGAGACTCATCCAGGGGTGGATTAGTTCCCCCTGTCCATAGTCTGGGAGGGGCGAGTGTTAGGAAAGATTTCGTAATTGTAGGGAATTTTCCTTCCATGTGGCAACCCCTAAACTTTTTGCTATTGTTTTTAACCTTGTTCTTGACTTTGCCAGAGAAGTACAGCCTTCTGCCGCACTTCTCTGGGCTTTCGCTCCTTTCTTACGGGGAAACTGACATGCCCTTAAGACAGTCAGTACCGGGGAACGCTGTTTCCCGTAGTTTCTTTTATCATGTTGCGGCTTTAGTGCAATATGACACAAGAGGGCACTGTAAGCTAAGTTACAGCTCTCTTGGGTCTCTAGCCTTCTACAGGCCCTAGATACTCTTTTAGGATGGTATTTGATCGGTGCAAGTCATTCAGGGACTGGAATGGTGGCAGCGATCGTTTTGCTTATTTTGAGCTCCTTTTGGCGTTCTGAGCACGTTTTTCGCACTGAACCCAAAATGGTGGCCTGGCTCCCAAAATGGCCAGACCACGAGGCTCCTTTGTCCTGTCCACTGACCGTCTTGCTCCCTTCACCTTCCCCAGGTCGGGCGACCCGGGGCCTTCCTTATTTGGGCATGTACTTTCCCGCGAAACGTGGTTGCTTTCGCGGGCTTCTACATGTCGTTTGTGTGCCTCCAGGGTGGGGGCTGGGATGTCTGGTCCCAATACACATCCTGGGTGCCATAGAGTCTAGGGTGGTGTGAATGCCTGGGACCACCGTGGTCCGTGATTGGTCCACGTATGGTATGTGTGTTGATGAGCGGATCTCCCATTTGCTCCCCTCCGTTTTGGCGCGAAGGGAACCGTGGATAAGAGGGAGCTGGAAACACCACTACCAGGTCGATCTCCTGAGTTCTCACGAACTAAGGAATACAGGAGCCAAGTATCCTGCAACCAAGAGGCTGGACCGAGGAATCGCTGGTGACCCGCTGAAGGAATCCTCCTTTGCACTGCTGTCGTCCTGTGAAACCCTTTCCTCCTTGGATCGAACCAGAAGGCCTGTACTGGTGCTTCGACCTTTGGAATAGCAGGAACAGCTATTCCCGGCGACTTCATCCTCTCCTGCCAAGTAAGCCTTCGGAAGTGTCTCTGGGCCATCCAGTTGACTGACCAGCTTACAAGGGAGTCCTGCTCTGTAACCGCCGCCAGGTTGTGTTGTATTCCGAGTCCTTGTCACTCTCCCACGCTTCGTACACTTGGCGTTCCCAAGTCTGAAGGGAGGAGTGTACATTTGGCTCGAATACACATGGCCGCTCCGTTGTCCTGCTGCGGCAACAAACTGTGCTGGTTTCGTCGATTGGGACGTCTTTTTGCTCTACACGACTACGAGGCGTTCCCTGCTCTTCTGAACCTGCCAGCTGCTGATACGAACGTGGAGAAGCCTGGGTCTGCTTGCTTCGGGGACCGGTGAGTAGTTTAGCTAGGATCTGGTCGCCCTCCTGCAGTATCCCATTGCTTTTCCCTGCTGTGTAAAAACAGCACCCTTTTGGCCGTACTCGCGCTCTGCTTCTGCCCGCTGTGGAGGCTGCGCTTGAGTTACGGAACCTGTTCTCCTTCTGCTGTGCACTAACCCGAACTGCCTGACTTCCTCCGAAGAGCTTCCCCTTTTGCCCGTTGGCACCGGCGTGGCAGGTACTTTGAGCACAAGGCTCCACTCTTCGCAGGGCTCGGACTTCCATCTAGTAGGTGCCTCTGAAGGCGAACTGAGTCTAAAGCGGTATCGCACTGCCTGTTTTCCTTCCCTGGCAGGTGGACTACATATTTCGTGCTTTAAACGCTTGCGACTGTGTATTTGTATATATATTGTGTTGATATGGTATGTGTTGGTTTAATATTGTGATATTGTGATTTTCTCGCTACGGTCATTATTTTAAAGGCCTTAAAATAAATGTGTATCTATTTTTGATATAACAACTGTTTGGAGTAGTTTGTAAGCGCTCTTGCTTTGTGTGCTCATTGCGGGCTTTCAGTCACCCTCACCCCTCTTGAGACCTAGTCTTGACCGCCGCGATCGCTACCTTGATTGGTCTGGCTTGTCCAGAGGTTACCCTGTTCCAAGTAATTAGGTTGGCCTTCTGAACTTCTGCGCCACCAGGACAGAGTTCAGAAATCCGTCTTAACAATCGCATGCTGTAGGAAGGGTCTAAGGATTGGAATGGGATGGACTTGGATATCACATCTCATGCTATAGGTAGGCTCAGGTTTGGTATAAGCATTGAGATATCACATCTCATGCTATAGGAAGGGTCTCATGATTGGAATGGGAAGGATTTGGATATCACATCTCATGCTATAGGAAGGGTCTCAGGTTTGGTATAAACATGGAGATATCACTTCTCATGCTATAGGAAGGGTCTCAGAATTGGAATGGGAAGGTGTTGGATATCACATCTCATGCTATAGGAAGGGTCTCAGATTTGGTATAAGCATTGAGATATCACATCTCATGCTATAGGAAGGGTCTCAGGATTGCAATGGGAAGGAGTTGTATATGACATCTCAGGCCTTAAGAAGGGTCTCAGGTTTGGTATAAGCATTGAGATATCACATCTCTGCTATCGGAAGGGTCTCAGGATTGGAATGGGAAGGAGTTGGATATCCCATCTCATGTTATAGGAAGGGTCTCAGGTTTGGTATTAGAAGCATTGAGATATCACATCTCATGCTATAGGAAGGGTCTCAGGATTGGAATGGGAAGGACTTGGATGTCACATCTCATGCTATAGGGAGGGTCTCAAGTTTGATATTAGAAGCATTGAGATAACAAATCTCATGATATCGGAAGGGTCTCAGGATTGGAAGGGGAAGGATTTGGATATCACATCTCATGTTATAGGACGGGTCTCAGGTTTGGTATTAGAAGCATTGAGATATCAAGTGTCATGGTATAAGAAGGGTCTCAGAATTGGAATGGGAAGGAGTTGGATATCACATCTCAAGCTATAGGAAGCGTCTCAGGATTGGAATGGGAAGGAGTTTGATATCACATCTCATGCCATAGTATGGGTCTCAGGTTTGGTAGAAGCATTGGGATATCACATCTCATGCTATCGGAAGGGTATCAGTATTGGATTTGGAAGGAGTTGGATATCCCATCTCATGCTATAGGAAGGGTCTCAGGTTAGAATGGGAAGGAGTTGGATATCACATTTCATGTTATAGGAAGGGTCTCAGGATTGGAATGGGAAGGACTTGGATATCATATCTCATGCTATAGGAAGGCTCTCAGGTTTGGAAGGGGAAGGAGTTGGATATCACATTTCATGTTAGAGGAAGGATCTCAGGTTTGGTATTAGAGGCCTTGAGATATCACATCTCATGCTATAGGAAGGGTCTCAGGATTGGAATGGGAAGGAGTTGGATATCACATCTCAAGCTATAGGAAGGGTCTCAGGTTTGGTATAAGCATTGAGATATCACATCTCATGCTATAGGAAGGGTCTCAGGATTGGAATGGGAAGAAGTTGGATATCACATCTCATGCTATAGGAAGGGTCTCAGGTTTGGTATAAGCATTGAGATATCACATCTCATGCTATAGGAAGGGTCTCAGGGTTGGAATGGGAAGGAGTTGTATATGACATCTCATGCCATAGGAAGGGTCTCAGGTTTGGTATAAGCATTGAGATATCACATCACATGCTATAGGAAGGGTCTCAGGATTGGAATGGGAAGGAGTTGGATATCACATCTCATGCTATAGGCAGGGTCTCAGGTTTGGAAAGGGAAGGAGATGGATATCACATTTCATGTTAGAGGTAGGATCTCAGGTTTGGTATTAGAGGCATTGAGATATCACATCTCATGCTATCAGAAGGGTCTCAGGATTGGAATGGGAAGGAGTTGGATATCACATTTCATGCTAAAGGGAGGGTCTCAGGTTTGGAAGGGGAAGGATTTGGAAATCACATCTCATATTATAGGAAGGATCTCAGGTTTGGTATTAGAAGCATTGAGATATCACATCTCATGCTATCGGAAGGATCTCAGGTTTGGTATAAGAGGCATTGAGATATCACATCTCATGCTATCATAAGGGTCTCAGGATTGGAATGGGAAGGAGTTGGATATCACATCTCATGTTATATGAAGGATCTCAGGTTTGGTATTAGAAGCATTGAGACATCACATCTCATGCTATAGGAAGGGTCTCAGGATTGGAATGGGAAGGAGTTGGATATCACATCTCATGCTATAGGAAGGGTCTCTGGTTTGCTATAAGCATTGAGATATCACATCTCATGCTATAGGAAGGGTCTCAGGATTGGAATGGGAAGGAGTTGTATATGACATCTCATGCCGTAGGAAGGGTCTCAGGTTTGGTATAAGCATTGAGATATCACATCTCTGCTATCGGAAAGGTCTCAGGATTGGAATGGGAAGGAGTTGGATATCCCATCTCATGTTATAGGAAGAGTCTCAGGTTTGGTATTAGAAGCATTGAGATATCACATCTCATGCTATAGGAAGTGTCTCAGGATTGGAATGGGAAGGACTTGGATATCACATCTCATGCTATAGGGAGGATCTCACGTTTGATATTAGAAGCATTGAGATATCACATCTCATGCTATAGGAAGGGTCTCAGGATTGGAATGGGAAGGAGTTGGATATCACATCTCATGCTATAGGATGGGTCTCAGGTTTGGTATAAGCAGTGAGATATCACATCTCATGCTATAGGAAGTGTCTCAGGATTGGAATGGGAAGGAGTTGGATATCACATCTCATGTTATAGGAAGGATCTCAGGTTTGGTATAAGCATTGAGATATCACATCTCTGCTATCGGAAGGGTCTCAGGATTGGAATGGGAAGGAGTTGGATATTCCCATCTCATGTTATAGGAAGGGTCTCAGGTTTGGTATTAGAAGCATTGAGACATCACATCTCATGCTATAGGAAGGGTCTCAGGATTGGAATGGGAAGGACTTGGATATCACATCTCATGCTATAGGGAGGGTCTCAAGTTTGATATTAGAAGCATTGAGATATCACATCTCATGATATCGGAAGGGTCTCAGGATTGGAATGGGAAGGAGTTGGATATCACATCTCATGATAAAGGAAGGGTCTAAGGTTTGGAAGGGGAAGGATTTGGATATCACATCTCATGTTATAGGGCGGGTCTCAGGTTTGGTATTAGAAGCATTGAGATATCAAGTCTCATGGTATAGGAAGGGTCTCAGAATTAGAATGGGAAGGAGTTGGATATCACATCTCAAGCTATAGGAAGGGTCTCAGGATTGGAATGGGAAGGAGTTTGATATCACATCTCATGCCATAGTATGGGTCTCAGGTTTGGTATAAGCATTGGGATATCACATCTCATGCTATCGGAAGGGTATCAGGATTGGATTTGGAAGGAGTTGGATATCCCATCTCATGCTATAGAAAGGGTCTCAGGTTGGAATGGGAAGGAGTTGGATATCACATCTCATGTTATAGGAAGGGTCTCAGGATTGGAATGGGAAGGACTTGGATATCACATCTCATGCTATAGGAAGGCTCTCAGGTTTGGAAGGGGAAAGAGTTGGATATCACATTTCATGTTAGAGGTAGGATCTCAGGTTTGGTATTAGAGGCATTGAGATATCACATCTCATGCTATCAGAAGGGTCTCAGGATTGGAATGGGAATGAGTTGGATATCACATTTCATGCTAAAGGGAGGGTCTCAGGTTTGGAAGGGGAAGGATTTGGATATCACATCTCATGTTATAAGAAGGAGCTCAGGTTTGGTATTAGAAGCATTGAGATATCACATCTCATGCTATCGGAAGGATCTCAGGTTTGGTATTAGAAGCATTGAGATATCACATCTCATGCTATCAGAAGGGTCTCAGGATTGGAATGGGAAGGAGTTGGATATCACATCTCATGCTAAAGGGAGGGTCTCAGGTTTGGAAGGGGAAGGATTTGGATATCACATCTCATGTTATCGGAAGGATCTCAGGTTTGGTATTAGAAGTATTGAGATATCACATCTCATGCTATAGGAAGGGTCTCAGGATTGGAATGGGAAGGAGTTGGATATCACATCTCAAGCTATAGGAAGGGTCTCAGGTTTGGTATAAGCATTGAGATATCACATGACATGCTATAGGAAGGGTCTCAGGATTGGAATGGGAAGGTGTTGTATATGACATCTCATGCCATAGGAAGGGTCTCAGGTTTGGTATAAGCATTGAGATATCACATCACATGCTATAGGAAGGGTCTCAGGATTGGAATGGGAAGGACTTGGATATCACATCTCATGCTATAGGCAGGGTCTCAGGTTTGGAAAGGGAAGGAGTTGGATATCACATTTCATGTTAGAGGTAGGATATCAGGTTTGGTATTAGAGGCATTGAGATATCACATCTCATGCTATCAGAAGGGTCTCAGGATTGGAATGGGAAGGAGTTGGATATCACATCTCATGCTAAAGGGAGAGTCTCAGGTTTGGAAGGGGAAGGATTTGGATATCACATCTCATGTTATAGGAAGGATCTCAGGTTTGGTATTAGAGGCATTGAGATATCACATCTCATGCTATCATAAGGGTCTCAGGATTGGAATGGGAAGGAGTTGGATATCACATCTCATGCTAAAGGGAGGGTCTCAGGTTTGGAAGGGGAAGAATTTGGATATCACATCACATGTTATAGGAAGGATCTCAGGTTTGGTATTAGAAGCATTGAGATATCACATCTCATGCTATCGGAAGGGTCTCAGGATTGGAATGGGAAGGAGTTGGATATCACATCTCATGCTATAGGAAGGGTCTCAGGTTTGGAACGGGAAGGAGTTGGATATCACATCTCGTGTTATAGGAAGAGTCTCAGGTTTGGTATAAGCATTGAGATATCACATCTCTGCAATCGGAAATGTCTCAGGATTGGATGGGAAGGAGTTGGATATCACATCTCATGCTATAGGAAGGGTCTCAGGTTTGGAACGGGAAGGAGTTGGATATCACATCTCATGCTATAGGAAGGCTCTCAGGTTTGGAAGGGGAAAGAGTTGGATATCACATTTCATGTTAGAGGTAGGATCTCAGGTTTGGTATTAGAGGCATTGAGATATCACATCTCATGCTATCAGAAGGGTCTCAGGATTGGAATGGGAAGGAGTTGGATATCACATCTCATGCTAAAGGGAGGGTCTCAGGTTTGGAAGGGGAAGGATTTGCATATCACATCTCATGTTATAAGAAGGAGCTCAGGTTTGGTATTAGAAGCATTGAGATATCACATCTCATGCTATCGGAAGGATCTCAGGTTTGGTATTAGAAGCATTGAGATATCACATCTCATGCTATCAGAAGGGTCTCAGGATTGGAATGGGAAGGAGTTGGATATCACATCTCATGCTAAAGGGAGGGTCTCAGGTTTGGAAGGGGAAGGATTTGGATATCACATCTCATGTTATCGGAAGGATCTCAGGTTTGGTATTAGAAGTATTGAGATATCACATCTCATACTATAGGAAGGGTCTCAGGATTGGAATGGGAAGGAGTTGGATATCACATCTCAAGCTATAGGAAGGGTCTCAGGTTTGGTATAAGCATTGAGATATCACATCACATGCTATAGGAAGGGTCTCAGGATTGGAATGGGAAGGAGTTGTATATGACATCTCATGCCATAGGAAGGGTCTCAGGTTTGGTATAAGCATTGAGATATCACATCACATGCTATAGGAAGGGTCTCAGGATTGGAATGGGAAGGACTTGGATATCACATCTCATGCTATAGGCAGGGTCTCAGGTTTGGAAAGGGAAGGAGTTGGATATCACATTTCATGTTAGAGGTAGGATATCAGGTTTGGTATTAGAGGCATTGAGATATCACATCTCATGCTATCAGAAGGGTCTCAGGATTGGAATGGGAAGGAGTTGGATATCACATCTCATGCTAAAGGGAGGGCCTCAGGTTTGGAAGGGGAAGGATTTGGATATCACATCTCATGTTATAGGAAGGATCTCAGGTTTGGTATTAGAGGCATTGAGATATCACATCTCATGCTATCATAAGGGTCTCAGGATTGGAATGGGAAGGAGTTGGATATCACATCTCATGCTAAAGGGAGGGTCTCAGGTTTGGAAGGGGAAGAATTTGGATATCACATCACATGTTATAGGAAGGATCTCAGGTTTGGTATTAGAAGCATTGAGATATCACATCTCATGCTATCGGAAGGGTCTCAGGATTGGAATGGGAAGGAGTTGGATATCACATCTCATGCTATAGGAAGGGTCTCAGGTTTGGAACGGGAAGGAGTTGGATATCACATCTCATGTTATAGGAAGAGTCTCAGGTTTGGTATAAGCATTGAGATATCACATCTCTGCAATCGGAAATGTCTCAGGATTGGGATGGGAAGGAGTTGGATATCACATCTCATGCTATAGGAAGGGTCTCAGGTTTGGAATGGGAAGGAGTTGGATATTGTTAAGACGGATTTCTGAACTCTGTCCTGGTGGCGCAGAAGTTCAGATGGCCAACCTAATTTCTTGGAACAGGGTAACCTCTGGACAAGCCAGACCAATCAAGGTAGCGATCGCGGCGGTCAAGACTAGGTCTCAAGAGAGGTGAGGGTGACTGAAAGCCCGCAATGAGCACACAAAGCAAGGACACTTACAAACTACTCCAAACAGGTGCTATATTAAAAATATATACACATTTATTCCAAGGCCTTTAAAACAATGACCGTAGCGAGAAATCACAATACAACTCTAGTAAACCAACACATACCATACCAATACAATATATATACAAATACAAACAAGTCTCAAGCGTTAGATGCACGAAATGTGTAGTCCACCTAAAAGGGAAGGAAAACAGGCAGTGCGAAATAATGCTTAGACCCAGTCCGCCTTCAGAGGCACCTAACTAAAAGGAAGTCCGAGCCCTACGAAGAGTGGAGCCTTGTGCTCAAAAGTACCTGCACACGCTGGTGCCAACGGGCAAAAGGGGAGTCTCTTCGAGGGAGATCAGGCAGTTCAGTTTAGTGCACAAACGAAGAAGAACAGTGTTCCGCGACTCAAGGGCAGAAGCAGAGCGCGAGTACGGAAAGGCATGCTGTTTTGACACAGCGGAGAAAAGCTATGGGTTCCTGCAGGAGGGCGACCAGTTCCTAGCTATGCTACTCACCGGTCCCCGATGCAAGCAGACCCAGGCTTCTCCGCGTCAGTTTCAGTCGCTGGCAGGTTCAGAAGAGCAGGGGATGTCTCGTCGTCGTGTTGAGTCTGCAGCAGCAGAGTTGAGTAAAAGACGTCCCAAACGAAGGAACCCGCACAGTTTGTTACCACAGCAGGGCAACGGAGCGGCCGTGTGTATCTGAGCCAAATGTACACTACTCACTTCAGACCTGGGAACGCCAAGTGTACGAATCGTGTGAGAGTGACAAGGACTCGATATACTACACAACCTGGTGGCAGTTACAGAGCAAGACTCCTGTGTAGGCTGGTCAGTCTGCTGGATGGGCCAGAGACGCTTCCGAAGGCTTACTAGCAGGAGCTGGTGAAGATGCCGAGAATAGCTGTCCCCGCTATTCCAAGGGTCGAAGTACTAGTACAGGCCTTCTGGTTCGATCAAAGGTGAAAAGGGTTTCACAAGGCGACAGCAGTGCAGAGGAGCAGTCCTTCAGCGGGTCACCAGCGATTCCTCGGTTCAGCCTCTTGGTTGCAGGATACTTGGCTCCTGTATTCCTTCGTTCGTGAGAACTCAGGAGATCGACATGGTAGTGGTGTTTCCAGCCCCCTCTTATCCACGGTTCCCTTCGTGCCAAAACGGTGGGGACCCAATGGGAGATCCGCTCATCAACACTCACACCATTCGTGGACCTATCACGGACCACGGTGCTCCCAGGCATTCACACGGGACCAGACATCCCAGCCCACATCCTGGAGGCACACACAAGACATGTAGAAGCCCGCGAAAGCATCCGTGTTTCGCGGGAAAGTACATGCCCAAATAAGGAAGGCCCCGGGTCGGCTCGACCTGGGGAAGGTGAAGGGAGCAAGACGGTCAGCGGACAGGATAAAGGAGCCTCGTGGTCTGGCCAATTTTGGGAGCCAGGCCATCATTTTGGGTTAAGTGCGAGAAACGCGCTTAGAACGCCAAAAGGAGCTCAAAACACAAGAAACGATCGCTGCCACCATTCACCGTCCGTGAATCACTTGCACCGATCAGTTACAATCCTGAAAGAGTATCTAGGGCCTGTAGAAGGCTAGAATCCCAAGAGAGCAGTAACTTAGCTTACAGTGCCCTCTTGTGTCATGTTGCACGAAAGCCGCAACATGATAAAAGAAACTACGGAAAACAGCGTTTCCCGGTACTGACTGTCTTGAGGCCATGCAAGTTTCCCCGTAAGAAAGGAGCGAAAGCCCAGAGGAGTGCGGCAGAAGGCTGCACTTCTCTGGCAAAGTCGAGAACAAGGTGAAAAACAACAGCAAAAAGTTTAGGGGTTGCCACATGGAAGGAAAATTACCTACAATTACGAAATCTTTCCTAACAGATATCACATCTCATGTTATAGGAAGAGTCTCAGGTTTGGTATAAGCATTGAGATATCACATCTCTGCAATCGGAAGTGTCTCAGGATTGGGATGGGAAGGAGTTGGATATCCCATCTCATGTTATAGGACGGGTCTCAGGATTGTTATTAGAATCATTGAGATATCATATATATTGCATGCTGTAGGAAGGGTCTAAGGATTGGAATGGGAAGGACTTGGATATCACATCTCATGCTATGGATAGGCTCTCAGGTTTGGAAAGGGAAGGAGTTGGATATCACATTTCATGTTAGAGGAAGGATCTCAGGTTTGGTATTAGAGGCATTGAGATATCACATCTCATGCTATAGGAAGGGTCTCAGGATTGGAATGGGAAGGAGTTGGATATCACATCTCATGCTATAGGAAGGGTCTCAGGTTTGGTATAAGCATTGAGATATCACATCTCATGCTATAGGAAGGGTCTCAGGATTGGAATGGAAGGAGTTGGATATCACATCTCATGTTAAACGAAGGATCTCAGGTTTGGTATTAGAAGCATTGAGACATCACATCTCATGCTATAGGAAGGGTCTCAGGATTGGAATGGGAAGGAGTTGGATATCACATCTCATGCTATAGGAAGGGTCTCAGGCTTGGTATAAGCATTGAGATATCACATCTCATGCTATCGGAAGGGTCTCAGGATTGGAATGGGAAGGAGTTGTATATGACATCTCAAGCCATAGGAAGGGTCTCAGGTTTGGTATAAGCTTTGAGATATCACATCTCTGCTATCGGAAGGGTCTCAGGATTGGAATGGGAAGGAGTTGGATATCCCATCTCATGTTATAGGAAGAGTCTCAGGTTTGGTATTAGAAGCATTGAGATATCACATCTCATGCTATAGGAAGTGTCTCAGGATTGGAATGGGAAGGACTTGGATATCACATCTCATGCTATGGGGAGGGTCTCAAGTTTGATATTAGAAGCATTGAGATATCACATCTTATGCTATAGGAAGGGTCTCAGGATTGGAATGGGAAGGAGTAGGATATCACATCTCATGCTATAGGAAGGATCTCAGGTTTGGTATAAGCATTGAGATATCACATCTCTTCTATCGGAAGGGTCTCAGGATTGGAATGGGAAGAGTTGGATATTCCCATCTCATGTTATAGGAAGGGTCTCAGGTTTGGTATTAGAAGCATTGAGATATCACATCTCATGCTATAGGAAGGGTCTCAGGATTGGAATGGGAAGGACTTGGATATCACATCTCATGCTATAGGGAGGGTCTCAAGTTTGATATTAGAAGCATTGAGATATCACATCTCACGATATCGGAAGGGTCTCAGGATTGGAATGGGAAGGAGTTGGATATCACATCTCATGATAAAGGAAGGGTCTAAGGTTTGAAGGGGAAGGATTTGGATATCACATCTCATGTTATAGGACGGGTCTCAGGTTTGGTATTAGAAGCACTGAGATATCAAGTCTCATGGTATAGGAAGGGTCTCAGAATTGGAATCAGAAAGAGTTGGATATCACATCTCAAGCTATAGGAAGGGTCTCAGGATTGGAATGGGAAGGAGTTTGATATCACATCTCATGCAATAGTATGGGTCTCAGGTTTGGTATAGCATTGGGATATCACATCTCATGCTATCGGAAGGGTATCAGGATTGGATTTGGAAGGAGCTGGATTTCCCATCTCATGCTATACGAAGGGTCTCAGGTTGGAATGGGAAGGAGTTGGATATCACATCTCATGTTATAGGAAGGGTCTCAGGATTGGAATGGGAAGGACTTGGATATCACATCTCATGCTATAGGAAGGCTCTCAGGTTTGGAAGGGGAAAGAGTTGGATATCACATTTCATGTTAGAGGTAGGATCTCAGGTTTGGTATTAGAGGCATTGAGATATCACATCTCATGCTATCATAAGGGTCTCAGGATTGGAATGGGAAGGAGTTGGATATCACATCTCATGCTAAAGGGAGGGTCTCAGGTTTGGAAGGGGAAGAATTTGGATATCACATCACATGTTATAGGAAGGATCTCAGGTTTGGTATTAGAAGCATTGAGATATCACATCTCATGCTATCGGAAGGGTCTCAGGATTGGAATGGGAAGGAGTTGGATATCACATCTCATGCTATAGGAAGGGTCTCAGGTTTGGAACGGGAAGGAGTTGGATATCACATCTCATGTTATAGGAAGAGTCTCAGGTTTGGTATAAGCATTGAGATATCACATCTCTGCAATCGGAAATGTCTCAGGATTGGGATGGGAAGGAGTTGGATATCACATCTCATGCTATAGGAAGGGTCTCAGGTTTGGAATGGGAAGGAGTTGGATATTGTTAAGACGGATTTCTGAACTCTGTCCTGGTGGCGCAGAAGTTCAGATGGCCAACCTAATTTCTTGGAACAGGGTAACCTCTGGACAAGCCAGACCAATCAAGGTAGCGATCGCGGCGGTCAAGACTAGGTCTCAAGAGAGGTGAGGGTGACTGAAAGCCCGCAATGAGCACACAAAGCAAGGACACTTACAAACTACTCCAAACAGGTGCTATATTAAAAATATATACACATTTATTCCAAGGCCTTTAAAACAATGACCGTAGCGAGAAATCACAATACAACTCTAGTAAACCAACACATACCATACCAATACAATATATATACAAATACAAACAAGTCTCAAGCGTTAGATGCACGAAATGTGTAGTCCACCTAAAAGGGAAGGAAAACAGGCAGTGCGAAATAATGCTTAGACCCAGTCCGCCTTCAGAGGCACCTAACTAAAAGGAAGTCCGAGCCCTACGAAGAGTGGAGCCTTGTGCTCAAAAGTACCTGCACACGCTGGTGCCAACGGGCAAAAGGGGAGTCTCTTCGAGGGAGATCAGGCAGTTCAGTTTAGTGCACAAACGAAGAAGAACAGTGTTCCGCGACTCAAGGGCAGAAGCAGAGCGCGAGTACGGAAAGGCATGCTGTTTTGACACAGCGGAGAAAAGCTATGGGTTCCTGCAGGAGGGCGACCAGTTCCTAGCTATGCTACTCACCGGTCCCCGATGCAAGCAGACCCAGGCTTCTCCGCGTCAGTTTCAGTCGCTGGCAGGTTCAGAAGAGCAGGGGATGTCTCGTCGTCGTGTTGAGTCTGCAGCAGCAGAGTTGAGTAAAAGACGTCCCAAACGAAGGAACCCGCACAGTTTGTTACCACAGCAGGGCAACGGAGCGGCCGTGTGTATCTGAGCCAAATGTACACTACTCACTTCAGACCTGGGAACGCCAAGTGTACGAATCGTGTGAGAGTGACAAGGACTCGATATACTACACAACCTGGTGGCAGTTACAGAGCAAGACTCCTGTGTAGGCTGGTCAGTCTGCTGGATGGGCCAGAGACGCTTCCGAAGGCTTACTAGCAGGAGCTGGTGAAGATGCCGAGAATAGCTGTCCCCGCTATTCCAAGGGTCGAAGTACTAGTACAGGCCTTCTGGTTCGATCAAAGGTGAAAAGGGTTTCACAAGGCGACAGCAGTGCAGAGGAGCAGTCCTTCAGCGGGTCACCAGCGATTCCTCGGTTCAGCCTCTTGGTTGCAGGATACTTGGCTCCTGTATTCCTTCGTTCGTGAGAACTCAGGAGATCGACATGGTAGTGGTGTTTCCAGCCCCCTCTTATCCACGGTTCCCTTCGTGCCAAAACGGTGGGGACCCAATGGGAGATCCGCTCATCAACACTCACACCATTCGTGGACCTATCACGGACCACGGTGCTCCCAGGCATTCACACGGGACCAGACATCCCAGCCCACATCCTGGAGGCACACACAAGACATGTAGAAGCCCGCGAAAGCATCCGTGTTTCGCGGGAAAGTACATGCCCAAATAAGGAAGGCCCCGGGTCGGCTCGACCTGGGGAAGGTGAAGGAAGCAAGACGGTCAGCGGACAGGATAAAGGAGCCTCGTGGTCTGGCCAATTTTGGGAGCCAGGCCATCATTTTGGGTTAAGTGCGAGAAACGCGCTTAGAACGCCAAAAGGAGCTCAAAACACAAGAAACGATCGCTGCCACCATTCACCGTCCGTGAATCACTTGCACCGATCAGTTACAATCCTGAAAGAGTATCTAGGGCCTGTAGAAGGCTAGAATCCCAAGAGAGCAGTAACTTAGCTTACAGTGCCCTCTTGTGTCATGTTGCACGAAAGCCGCAACATGATAAAAGAAACTACGGAAAACAGCGTTTCCCGGTACTGACTGTCTTGAGGCCATGCAAGTTTCCCCGTAAGAAAGGAGCGAAAGCCCAGAGGAGTGCGGCAGAAGGCTGCACTTCTCTGGCAAAGTCGAGAACAAGGTGAAAAACAACAGCAAAAAGTTTAGGGGTTGCCACATGGAAGGAAAATTACCTACAATTACGAAATCTTTCCTAACAGATATCACATCTCATGTTATAGGAAGAGTCTCAGGTTTGGTATAAGCATTGAGATATCACATCTCTGCAATCGGAAGTGTCTCAGGATTGGGATGGGAAGGAGTTGGATATCCCATCTCATGTTATAGGACGGGTCTCAGGATTGTTATTAGAATCATTGAGATATCATATATATTGCATGCTGTAGGAAGGGTCTAAGGATTGGAATGGGAAGGACTTGGATATCACATCTCATGCTATGGATAGGCTCTCAGGTTTGGAAAGGGAAGGAGTTGGATATCACATTTCATGTTAGAGGAAGGATCTCAGGTTTGGTATTAGAGGCATTGAGATATCACATCTCATGCTATAGGAAGGGTCTCAGGATTGGAATGGGAAGGAGTTGGATATCACATCTCATGCTATAGGAAGGGTCTCAGGTTTGGTATAAGCATTGAGATATCACATCTCATGCTATAGGAAGGGTCTCAGGATTGGAATGGAAGGAGTTGGATATCACATCTCATGTTAAACGAAGGATCTCAGGTTTGGTATTAGAAGCATTGAGACATCACATCTCATGCTATAGGAAGGGTCTCAGGATTGGAATGGGAAGGAGTTGGATATCACATCTCATGCTATAGGAAGGGTCTCAGGCTTGGTATAAGCATTGAGATATCACATCTCATGCTATCGGAAGGGTCTCAGGATTGGAATGGGAAGGAGTTGTATATGACATCTCAAGCCATAGGAAGGGTCTCAGGTTTGGTATAAGCTTTGAGATATCACATCTCTGCTATCGGAAGGGTCTCAGGATTGGAATGGGAAGGAGTTGGATATCCCATCTCATGTTATAGGAAGAGTCTCAGGTTTGGTATTAGAAGCATTGAGATATCACATCTCATGCTATAGGAAGTGTCTCAGGATTGGAATGGGAAGGACTTGGATATCACATCTCATGCTATGGGGAGGGTCTCAAGTTTGATATTAGAAGCATTGAGATATCACATCTTATGCTATAGGAAGGGTCTCAGGATTGGAATGGGAAGGAGTAGGATATCACATCTCATGCTATAGGAAGGATCTCAGGTTTGGTATAAGCATTGAGATATCACATCTCTTCTATCGGAAGGGTCTCAGGATTGGAATGGGAAGAGTTGGATATTCCCATCTCATGTTATAGGAAGGGTCTCAGGTTTGGTATTAGAAGCATTGAGATATCACATCTCATGCTATAGGAAGGGTCTCAGGATTGGAATGGGAAGGACTTGGATATCACATCTCATGCTATAGGGAGGGTCTCAAGTTTGATATTAGAAGCATTGAGATATCACATCTCACGATATCGGAAGGGTCTCAGGATTGGAATGGGAAGGAGTTGGATATCACATCTCATGATAAAGGAAGGGTCTAAGGTTTGAAGGGGAAGGATTTGGATATCACATCTCATGTTATAGGACGGGTCTCAGGTTTGGTATTAGAAGCACTGAGATATCAAGTCTCATGGTATAGGAAGGGTCTCAGAATTGGAATCAGAAAGAGTTGGATATCACATCTCAAGCTATAGGAAGGGTCTCAGGATTGGAATGGGAAGGAGTTTGATATCACATCTCATGCAATAGTATGGGTCTCAGGTTTGGTATAGCATTGGGATATCACATCTCATGCTATCGGAAGGGTATCAGGATTGGATTTGGAAGGAGCTGGATTTCCCATCTCATGCTATACGAAGGGTCTCAGGTTGGAATGGGAAGGAGTTGGATATCACATCTCATGTTATAGGAAGGGTCTCAGGATTGGAATGGGAAGGACTTGGATATCACATCTCATGCTATAGGAAGGCTCTCAGGTTTGGAAGGGGAAAGAGTTGGATATCACATTTCATGTTAGAGGTAGGATCTCAGGTTTGGTATTAGAGGCATTGAGATATCACATCTCATGCTATCAAAAGGGTCTCAGGATTGGAATGGGAAGGAGTTGGATATCACATCTCATGCTAAAGGGAGGGTCTCAGGTTTGGAAGGGGAAGGATTTGGATATCACATCTCATGTTATAGGAAGGATCTCAGGTTTGGTATTAGAAGCATTGAGATATCACATCTCATGCTATCGGAAGGATCTCAGGTTTGGTATTAGAAGCATTGAGATATCACATCTCATGCTATCAGAATGGTCTCAGGATTGGAATCGGAAGGAGTTGGATATCACATCTCATGCTAAAGGGAGGGTCTCAGGTTTGGAAGGGGAAGGATTTGGATATCACATCTCATGTTATCAGAAGGATCTCAGGTTTGGTATTAGAAGTATTGAGATATCACATCTCATGCTATAGGAAGGGTCTCAGGATTGGAATGGGAAGGAGTTGGATATCACATCTCAAGCTATAGGAAGGGTCTCAGGTTTGGTATAAGCATTGAGATATCACATCACATGCTATAGGAAGGGTCTCAGGATTGGAATGGGAAGGAGTTGGATATCACATCTCATGTTATAGGAAAGATCTCAGGTTTGGTATTAGAAGCATTGAGACATCACATCTCATGTTATAGGAAGGGTCTCAGGATTGGAATGGGAAGAAGTTGGATATCACATCTCATGCTATAGGAAGAGTCTCAGGTTTGGTATAAGCATTGAGATATCACATCTCATGATATAGGAAGGGCTCAGGATTGGAATGGGAAGGAGTTGTATATGACATCTCATGCCATAGGAAGGGTCTCAGGTTTGGTATAAGCATTGAGATATCACATCACATGCTATAGGAAGGGTCTCAGGATTGGAATGGGAAGGACTTGGATATCACATCTCATGCTAAAGGGAGGGTCTCAGGTTTGGAAGGGGAAGGATTTGGATATCACATCTCATGTTATAGGAAGGATCTCAGGTTTGGTATAAGAAGCATTGAGATATCACATCTCATGCTATCGGAAGAATCTCAGATTTGGTATTAGAGGCATTGAGATATTACATCTCATGCTATCATAAGGGTCTCAGGATTGGAATGGGAAGGAGTTGGATATCACATCTCATGCTATAGGAAGGATCTCAGGTTTGGAACGGGAAGGAGTTGGATATCCCATCTCATGTTATAGGACTGGTCTCAGGTTTGGTATTAGAAGCATTGAGATATCACATCACATGCTGTAGGAAGGGTCTCAGGTTTGGAATGGGAAGGAATTGGATATCACATCTCATGTTATAGGAAGGGTCTCAGGTTTGGTATAAGCATTGAGATATCACATCTCTGCTATCGGAAGTGTCTCAGGATTGGAATGGGAAGGAGTTGGATATCACATCTCATGTTATAGGACGGG
The DNA here is from genome assembly GCF_040938575.1 of Ambystoma mexicanum. NCBI lineage: Eukaryota > Metazoa > Chordata > Amphibia > Caudata > Ambystomatidae > Ambystoma > Ambystoma mexicanum. Next base: position 12,059,108 of record NW_027182466.1, on the reverse strand, counting down.
TCTCAGGTTTGTTATTAGAATCATTGAGATATCATATTGCATGCTGTAGGAAGGGTCTAAGGATTGGAATGGGAAGGACTTTGATATCACATCTCATGCTATAGGTAGGCTCTCAGGTTTGGAAAGGGAAGGAGTTGGATATCACATTTCATGTTAGAGGAAGGATCTCAGGTTTGGTATTAGAGCCATTGGATATCACATCTCATGCTATAGGAAGGGTCTCAGGATTGGAATGGGAAGGAGTTGGATATCACATCTCATGCTATAGGAAGGGTTTTAGGTTTGGTATAAGCATTGAAATATCACATCTCATGCTATAGGAAGGGTCTCAGGATTGGAATGGGAAGGATCTGTATATGACATCTCATGCCATAGGAAGGGTCTCAGGTTTGGTATAAGCATTGAGATATCACATCTCTGCTTTCGGAAGGGTCTCAGGATTGGAATGGGAAGGAGTTGGATATCCCATCTCATGTTATAGGAAGAGTCTCAGGTTTGGTATTAGAAGCATTGAGATATCACATCTCATGCTATAGGAAGTGTCTCAGGATTGGAATGGGAAGGACTTGGATATCACATCTCATGCTATAGGGAGGGTCTCAAGTTTGATATTAGAAGCATTGAGATATCACATCTCATGCTATAGGAAGGGTCTCAGTATTGGAATGGGAAGGAGTTGGATATCACATCTCATGCTATATGAAGGGTCTCAGGTTTGGTATAAGCATTGAGATAGTACATCTCTGCTATCGGAAGGGTCTCAGGATTGGAATGGGAAGGAGTTGGATATTCCCATCTCATGTTATAGGAAGGGTCTATCAGGTCTTAGCATGAGACTCTTCCTATAACATGAGATGTGATATCCAACTCCTTCCCATTCCAATCCTGAGACCCTTCCGATAGCTTGAGATGTGATATCTCAATGCTTCTAATATCAATACTGAGACACTCCCTATAGCATGAGATGTGATATCTAAGTCCTTCCCATTCCAATCCTGAGACCCTTCTGATAGCAGAGATGTGATATCTCAATGCTTATACCAAACCTGAGACCCTTCCTATAGCATGAGATGTGATATCCAACTCCTTCCCATTCCAATCCTGAGACCCTTCCTATAGCATGATATGTGAAATCTCAATGCTTCTACCAAAACTGAGACCCTTCCTTTAGCATGAGATGTGATATCCAACTCCTTCCCATTCCAATCCTGAGACCAGTCCTATAGCATGAGATGTGATATCTCAATGCTTCTAATACCAAACCTGAGATCCTTCCTATAACATGAGATGTGATATCCAACTCCTTCCCATTCCAATCCTGAGACCCTTCCTATAGCATGAGATGTGATATCTCAATGCTTCTAATACCAAACCTGAGATCCATCCGATAGCATGAGATGTGATATCTCAATGCTTCTAATACCAAACCTGAGATCCTTCCTATAACATGAAATGTGATATCCAAATCCTTCCCCTTCTGAACCTGAGACCCTCCCTTTAGCATGAGATGTGATATCCAACTCCTTCCCATTCCAATCCTGATACCCTTCTGATAGCATGAGATGTGATATCTCAATGCCTCTAATACCAAACCTGAGATCCTAACTCTAACATGAAATGTGATATCCAACTCCTTCCCTTTCCAAACCTGAGAGCCTTCCTACAGCATGAGATGTGATATCCAAGTCCTTCCCATTCCAATCCTGAGACCCTTCCTATAACATGAGATGTCATATCCAACTCCTTCCCATTCCAACCTGAGACCCTTCCTATAGCATGAGATGGGATATCCAACTCCTTCCAAATCCAATCCTGATACCCTTCCGATAGCATGAGATGTGATATCCCAATGCTTCTACAAAACCTGAGACCCATACCATGGCATGAGCTGTGATATCAAACTCCCGTCCTAAACCATGAGACTTGATATCTCAATGCTTCTAATACCAAACCTGAGACCGGTCCAATAACATGAGATGTGATATCCAAATCCTTCCCCTTCCAAACCTTAGACCCTTCCTTTATCATGAGATGTGATATCCAAGTCCTTCCCATTCCATTCCTGAGACCCTTCCTATAGCATGAGATGTGATATCTCAATGCTTCTAATACCAAACCTGAGACCCTTCCTATAACATGAGATGTGATATCCAAGTCCTTCCCATTTCAATCCTGAGACCCTTCCTATAGCATGAGATGTGATATCTCAATGCTTCTAATACCAAACCTGAGACCCTTCCTATAACATGAATTCTGATATCCAAGTCCTTCCCATTCCAATCCTGAGACCCTTCCAATAGCAGAGATGTGATATCTCAATGCTTCTAATATCAAACCTGAGACCTGCCCTATAACATGAGATGGGATATCCAACTCCTTCCCGTTCCAAACCTGATACCCTTCCTATAGCATGAGATGTGATATCCAATTCCTTCCCATCCCAATCCTGAGACACCTCCGATAGTAGAGATGTGATATCTCAATGCTTATACCAAACCTGAGACTCTTCCTATAACATGAGATGTGATATCTAACTCCTTCCCGTTCCAAACCTGAGACCCTTCCTATAGCATGAGATGTGATATCCAACTCCTTCCCATTCCAATCCTGAGACCCTTCCTATAGCATGAGATGTGATATCTCACTGCTTATACCAAATCTGAGACCCTTCCTATAGCATAAGATGTGATATCCAACTCCTTCCCATTCCAATCCTGAGACCCTTCCTATAGCATGAGATGTGATATCTCAATGCTTCTAATACCAAACCTGAGATCCTTCCTATAACATGAGATGTGATATCCAACTCCTTCCCATTCCAATCCTGAGACCCTTATGATAGCATGAGATGTGATATCTCAATGCCTCTAATACCAAACTTGAGATACTTCCGATAGCATGAGATGTGATATCTCAATGCTTTTAATACCAAACCTGAGATCCTTCCTATAACATGAGATGTGATTTCCAAATCCTTCCCCTTCCAAACCTGAGACACTCCCTTTAGCATGAGATGTGATATACAACTCCTTCCCATTCCAATCCTGAGACCCTTCTGATAGCATGAGATGTGATATCTCAATGCCTCTAATACCAAACCTGAGATCCTACCTCTAACATGAAATATGATATCCATCTCCTTCCCTTTCCAAACCTGAGACCCTGCCTATAGCATGAGATGTGATATTCAAGTCCTTCCCATTCCAATCCTGAGACCCTTCCTATAGCATGTGATGTGATATCTCAATGCGTATACCAAACCTGAGACCCTTCCTATGGCATGAGATGTCATATACAACTCCTTCCCATTCCAATCCTGAGACCCTTCCTATAGCATGAGATGTGATATCTCAATGCTTATACCAAACCTGAGACCCTTCCTATAGCATGAGATGTGATATCCAACTTCTTCCCATTCCAATCCTAAGACCCTTCCTATAACATGAGATGTGATATCTCAATGCTTATACCAAACCTGAGACCCTTCATATAGCTTGAGATGTGATATCCAACTCCTTCCCATTCCAATCCTGAGACCCTTCCTATAGCATGAGATGTGATATCTCAAGGCCTCTAATACCAAACCTGAGATCCTTCCTCTAACATGAAATGTGATATCCAACTCCTTCCCCTTCCTAACCTGAGACCCTTCCTATAGCATGAGATGTGATATCCAACTCCTTCCCATTCCAATCCTGAGACCCTTCCGATAGCTTGAGATGTGATATCTCAATGCTTCTAATATCAATACTGAGACCCTCCCTATAGCATGAGATGTGATATCTAAGTCCTTCCCATTCCAATCCTGAGACCCTTCCGATAGCAGAGATGTGATATCTCAATGCTTATACCAAACCTGAGACCCTTCCTATAGCATGAGATGTGATATCCAACTCCTTCCCATTCCAATCCTGAGACCCTTCCTATAGCATGATATGTGAAATCTCAATGCTTCTACCAAAACTGAGACCCTTCCTTTAGCATGAGATGTGATATCCAACTCCTTCCCATTCCAATCCTGAGACCAGTCCTATAGCATGAGATGTGATATCTCAATGCTTCTAATACCAAACCTGAGATCCTTCCTATAACATGAGATGTGATATCCAACTCCTTCCCATTCCAATCCTGAGACCCTTCCTATGGCATGAGATGTGATATCTCAATGCTTCTAATACCAAACCTGAGATCCTTCCGATAGCATGAGATGTGATATCTCAATGCTTCTAATACCAAACATGAGATCCTTCCTATAACATGAGATGTGATATCCAAATCCTTCCCCTTCCGAACCTGAGACCCTCCCTTTAGCATGAGATGTGATATCCCACTCCTTCCCATTCCAATCCTGATACCCTTCTGATAGCATGAGATGTGATATCTCAATGCCTCTAATACCAAACCTGAGATCCTACCTCTAACATGAAATGTGATATCCAACTCCTTCCCTTTCCAAACCTGAGAGCCTTCCTACAGCATGAGATGTGATATCCAAGTCCTTCCCATTCCAATCCTGAGACCCTTCCTATAACATGAGATGTCATATCCAACTCCTTCCCATTCCAACCTGAGACCCTTCCTATAGCATGAGATGGGATATCCAACTCCTTCTTATGCCAAACCTGAGACCCTTCCTATGGCATGATATGTGATATCCAACTCCTTGCCATTCAAATCCTGAGACCCTTCCTATAGCATGAGAAGGGATATCCAACTCCTTCCCAATCCAATCCTGAGACCCTTCCGATAGCAGAGATGTGATATCTCAACGCTTCTACCAAACCTGAGACCCTTCCTATAACATGAGATGTGATATCCAATTCCTTCCCATTCCAAACCTGAGACCCTTACTATTGGATGAGATGTGATATCCAACTCCTTCCCATTCCAACCCTGAGACCCTTCCTATACCATGAGATGTGATATCTCAATGCTTCTAATACCAAACCTGGGTCCAGTCCTATAACATGAGATATGATATCCAAATCCTTCCCCTTCCAAACCTGAGAACCTTCCTTTAGCATGAGATGTGATATCCAAATACTTCCCATTCCAATCCTAAAACCCTTCCTATAGCATGAGATGTGATATCTCAATGTTTCTAATAAAAAACCTGAGACCCTTCCTATAGCAAGAGATGCGATATCCAAATCCTTCCCATTCCAATCCTGAGACCCTTCCTATAACATGAGATGTGATATCCAACTCCTTCCCATTCCAACCTGAGACCCTTCCTATAGCATGAGAAGGGATATCCAACTCCTTCCCAATCCAATCCTGAGACCCTTCCGATAGCAGAGATGTGATATCTCAATGCTTATACCAAACCTGAGACCCTTCCTATGGCATGAGATGTGATATCAAACTCCTTGCCATTCAAATCCTGAGACCCTCCCTATAACAAGAGATGTCATATCCAACTCCTTCCCATTCCAAACCTGAGATCCTTCCTTTAGCATGAGATGTAATATCCAAATCCTTCACATTCCAATCCGGAGACCCTTCCTATAGCATGAGATGTGATATCTCAATGCTTCTAATACCAAACATGAGATCCTTCCTATAACATGAGATGTGATATCCAACTCCTTCCCATTCCAAACCTGAGACCCTTCCGATAGCATGAGATGTGATATCTCAATGCTTCAAAAACCAAACATGAGAACCATCCTATAACATGAGATGTGAAATCCAAATCCTTCCCTTCCCAAACCTGAGACTCTTCCTATAGCATGAGATGTGATATCTCAGCTTCTACCAAACCTGAAACCCTTCCTATAGCATGAGAAGTGATATCCAACTCCTTCCCATTCCAATCCTGAGACACTTCCTATAGCATGAGATGTGATATCACAATGCTTCTAATACCAAACCTGAGACCCGTCCTATAACCTGAGATGTGATATCCAAATCCTTCCCCTTCCAAACCTTAGACCCTTCCTTTATCATGAGATGTGATATCCAAGTCCTTCCCATTCCATTCCTGAGACCCTTCCTATAGCATGAGATGTGATATCTCAATGCTTCTAATACCAAACCTGAGACCCTTCCTATAACATGAGATGTGATATCCAAGTGCTTCCCATTCCAATCCTGAGACCCTCCCTTTAGCATGAGATGTGATATCCAACTCCTTCCCATTCCAATCCTGAGACCGTTCTGATAGCATGAGATGTGATATCTCAATGCTTCTAATACCAAACCTGAGATCCTTCCGATAGCATGAGATGTGATATTTCAATTCTTCTAATACCAAACCTGAGATCCTTCCTATAACACGAGATGTGATATTCAAATCCTTCCCCTTCCAAACCTGAGACCCTCCCTTTAGCATGAGATGTGATATCCAACTCCTTCCCATTCCAATCCTGAGACCCTTCTGATAGCATGAGATGTTATATCTCAATGCCTCTAATACCAAACCTGAGATTCTACCTCTAACATGAAATGTGATATCCAACTCCTTCCCCTTCCAAACCTGGGAGCCTTCCTATAACATGAGATGTGATATCGAAGTCCTTCCCATTCCAATCCTGAGACCCTTCCTATAACATGAGATGTGATATCCAACTCCTTCCCATTCCAATCCTGAGACCCTTCCTATAGCATGAGATGTGATGTCTCAATGCTTCTAATACCAAATCTGAGATCCTTCCTATAACATGAGATGTGATATCCAACTCCTTCCATTCCAATCCTGAGACCCTTCCTATAGCATGGGATGTGATATTTCAATGCTTATAGCAAACCTGAGACCCTTCCTATAGCATGAGATGTGATATCCAAATCCTTCCCATTCCAATCGTGAGACCCTTCCTATAGCATGAGATGTGATATCTCAATGCCTCTAATACCAAACCTGAGATCCTTCCTCTAAAATGAAATGTGATATCCAAATCCTTCCCTTTCCAAACCTGAGAGCCTACCTATAGCATGAGATGTGATATCCAACTCCTTCCCATTCCAATCCTGAGACCCTTCCTATAGCATGAGATGTGATATCTCAATGCTTATACCAAACCTGAGACCCTTCCTATAGCATGAGATGTGATATCCAAATCCTTCCCATTCCAATCCTGAGACCCTTCCTATAGCATGAGATGTGATATCTCAATGCCTCTAATACCAAACCTGAGATCCTTCCTTGAACATGAAATGTGATATCCCACTCCTTCCCTTTCCAAACCTGAGAGTCTACCTATAGCATGAGATGTGATATCCAAGTCCTTCCCATTCCAATCCTTAGACACTTCCTACAGCATGAGATGTGATATCTCAATGATTCTATTACCAAACCTGAGACCCGTCCTATAACATGAGATGGGATATCCAACTCCTTCCCATTTCAATCCTGAGAAACTTCCGATAGCAGAGATGTGATATCTCAATGCTTAGACCAAACCTGAGACCCTTCCTATAACATGAGATGTGATATCCAACTCCTTCCCGTTCCAAACCTGAGACCCTTTCTATAGCAAGAATCTAATATCCAACTCCTTCCCATTCCAATCCTGAGACCATTCCTATAGCATGAGATGTGATATCTCAATGCTTCTAATACCAAACCTGAGACCCTTCTATAACATGAGATGTGATATCCAAGTCCTTCCCATTCCAATCCTGAGACCCTCCCTTTAGCATGAGATGTGATATCCAACTCCTTCCCATTCCAATCCTGAGACCGTTCTGATAGCATGAGATGTGATATCTCAATGCTTCTAATACCAAACCTGAGATCCTTCCGATAGCATGAGATGTGATATTTCAATTCTTCTAATACCAAACCTGAGATCCTTCCTATAACACGAGATGTGATATTCAAATCCTTCCCCTTCCAAACCTGAGACCCTCCCTTTAGCATGAGATGTGATATCCAACTCCTTCCCATTCCAATCCTGAGACCCTTCTGATAGCATGAGATGTTATATCTCAATGCCTCTAATACCAAACCTGAGATTCTACCTCTAACATGAAATGTGATATCCAACTCCTTCCCCTTCCAAACCTGGGAGCCTTCCTATAACATGAGATGTGATATCGAAGTCCTTCCCATTCCAATCCTGAGACCCTTCCTATAACATGAGATGTGATATCCAACTCCTTCCCATTCCAATCCTGAGACCCTTCCTATAGCATGAGATGTGATGTCTCAATGCTTCTAATACCAAATCTGAGATCCTTCCTATAACATGAGATGTGATATCCAATTCCTTCCATTCCAATCCTGAGACCCTTCCTATAGCATGGGATGTGATATTTCAATGCTTATAGCAAACCTGAGACCCTTCCTATAGCATGAGATGTGATATCCAAATCCTTCCCATTCCAATCGTGAGACCCTTCCTATAGCATGAGATGTGATATCTCAATGCCTCTAATACCAAACCTGAGATCCTTCCTCTAACATGAAATGTGATATCCAAATCCTTCCCTTTCCAAACCTGAGAGCCTACCTATAGCATGAGATGTGATATCCAACTCCTTCCCATTCCAATCCTGAGACCCTTCCTATAGCATGAGATGTGATATCTCAATGCTTATACCAAACCTGAGACCCTTCCTATAGCATGAGATGTGATATCCAAATCCTTCCCATTCCAATCCTGAGACCCTTCCTATAGCATGAGATGTGATATCTCAATGCCTCTAATACCAAACCTGAGATCCTTCCTTGAACATGAAATGTGATATCCCACTCCTTCCCTTTCCAAACCAGAGAGTCTACCTATAGCATGAGATGTGATATCCAAGTCCTTCCCATTCCAATCCTTAGACACTTCCTACAGCATGAGATGTGATATCTCAATGATTCTATTACCAAACCTGAGACCCGTCCTATAACATGAGATGGGATATCCAACTCCTTCCCATTTCAATCCTGAGAAACTTCCGATAGCAGAGATGTGATATCTCAATGCTTAGACCAAACCTGAGACCCTTCCTATAACATGAGATGTGATATCTCAATGCTTCTAATACCAAACCTGAGATCCTTCCTATGACATGAGATGTGATATCCAATTCCTTCCCATTCCAAACCTGAGACCCTTCCTATAGCATGAGATGTGATATCTCAATGCTTCTAATACCAAACCTGAGATCCTTCCTATAACATGAGATGTGATATCCAAATCCTTCCCCTTCCAAACCAGAGACCCTCCCTTTAGCATGAGATGTGATATCCAACTCCTTCCCATTCCAATCCTGAGACATTTCTGATAGCATGAGATGTGATATCTCAATGCTTCTAATACCAAACCTGAGATCCTTCCTATGACATGAGATGTGATATCCAATTCCTTCCCATTCCAAACCTGAGACCCTTCCTATAGCATGAGATGTGATATCTCAATGCTTCTAATACCAAACCTGAGATCCTTCCTATAACATGAGATGTGATATCCAAATCCTTCCCCTTCCAAACCAGAGACCCTCCCTTTAGCATGAGATGTGATATCCAACTCCTTCCCATTCCAATCCTGAGACATTTCTGATAGCATGAGATGTGATATCTCAATGCCTCTAATACCAAACCTGAGATCCTACCTCTAACATGAAATGTGATATCCAACTCCTTCCCCTTGCAAACCTGAGAGCCTTCCTATAGCATGAGATGTGATATCGAAGTATTTCCCATTCCAATCCTGAGACCCTTCCTATAACATGATATGTGATATCCAACTCCTTCCCATTCCAACCTGAGACCCTTCCTATAGCATGAGATGGGATATCCAACTACTTCCAAATCCAATCCTGATTCCCTTCCGATAGCATGAGATGTGATATCTCAATCCCTCTAATACCAAACCTGAGATCCTTCCTATAACATGAGATGTGATATCAAAATCCTTCCCCTTCCAAACCTGAGACCCTCCCTTTAGCATGAGATGTGATATCCAACTCCTTCCCATTCCAATCCTGAGACCCTTCTGATAGCATGAGATGTGATATTCAATGCCTCTAATACCAAACCTGAGATCCTACCTCTAACATGAAATGTGATATCCAACTCCTTCCCTTTCCAAACGTGAGAGCCTCCCTATAGCATGAGATGGGATATTCAAGTCCTTCAAATTCCAATCCTGAGACCCTTCCTATAGCATGAGATGTGATATCTCAATGCTTCTAATACCAAACCTGAGACCCTTCCTATAACATAAGATGGGATATCCAACTCCTTCCCATTCCAATCCTGAGACCCTTCCGATAGCAGAGATGTGATATCTCAATGCTGATACCAAACCTGAGACCCTTCCTATGGCATGAGATGTCATATACAACTCCTTCCCATTCCAATCCTGAGACCCTTCCTATAGCATGGGATGTGATATCTCAATGCTTATACCAAACCTGAGACCCTTCCTATAGCATGAGATGTGATATCCAACTCCTTCCCATTCCAATCCTGAGACCCTTCCTATAACATGAGATGTGATGTCTCAATGCTTCTAATACCAAACCTGAGATCCTTCCTATGGCATGAGATGTCATATAAAACTCCTTCCCATTCCATTCCTGAGACCCTTCCTATAGCATGAGATGTGATATCCAACTCCTTCCCATTCCAATCCTGAGACCCTTCCTATAGCATGAGATGTGATATCCAAATCCTTCCCATTCCAATCGTGAGACCCTTCCTATAGCATGAGATGTGATATCCAAAACCTTCCCTTTCCAAAACTGAGAGCCTACCTATAGCATGAGATGTGATATCCAACTCCTTCCCATTCCAATCCTGAGACCCTTCCTATAGCATGAGATGTGATATCTCAATGCTTATACCAAACCTGAGACCCTTCCTATAGCATGAGAAGTGATATCCAAATCCTTCCCATTCCAATCCTGAGACCCTTCCTATAGCATGAGATGTGATATCCAAATCCTTCCCCTTCCAAACCTGAGACCCTCCCTTTAGCATGAGATGTGATATCCAACTCCTTCCCATTCCAATCCTGAGACCCTTCTGATAGCATGAGATGTTATATCTCAATGCCTCTAATACCAAACCTGAGATCCTACCTCTAACATGAAATGTGATATCCAACTCCTTCCCCTTCTAAACCTGGGAGCCTTCCTATAACATGAGATGTGATATCGAAGTGCTTCCCATTCCAATCCTGAGACCCTTCCTATAACATGAGATGTGATATCCAACTCCTTCCCATTCCAATCCTGAGACCCTTCCTATAGCATGAGATGGGATGTCTCAATGCTTCTAATACCAAATCTGAGATCCTTCCTATAACATGAGATGTGATATCCAACTCCTTCCCATTACAATCTTGAGACCGTTTCTATAGCATGAGATGTGATATCTCAATGCTTATACCAAACCTGAGACCCTTCCTATAGCATGAGATGTGATATCCAAATCCTTCCCATTCCAATCGTGAGACCCTTCCTATAGCATGAGATGTGATATCTCAATGCCTCTAATACCAAACCTGAGATCCTACCTCTAAAATGAAATTTGATATGCAACTCCTTCCCCTTCCAAACCTGATAGCCTTCCTATAGCATGAGATGTGATATCCAAGTCCTTCCCATTCCAATCCTGATACCCTTCCTATAACATGAGATGTGATATCCAATTCCTTCCCATTCCAACCTGAGACCCTTCCTATAGCATGAGATGGGATATCCAACTCCTTCCAAATCCAATCCTGATAGCCTTCCGATAGCATGAGATGTGATATCCCAATGCTTCTACAAAACCTGAGACCCATACATGGCATGAGATGTGATATCAAACTCCTTCCCATTCCAATCCTGAGACACTTCCTATAGCATGAGATGTGATATCTCAATGCTTCTAATACCAAACCTGAGACTCTTCCTATAACATGAGATGGGATATCCAACTCTTTCCCATTCCAATCCTGAGACCCTTCCGATAGCAGAGATGTGATATCTCAATGCTTATACCAAACCTGAGACCCTTCCTATAGCATGAGATGCCATATACAACTCCTTCCCATTCCAATCCTGAGACCCTTCCTATAGCATGAGATGTGATATCTCAATGCTTATACCAAACCTGAGACCCTTCCTATAGCATGAGATGTGATATCCAACTCCTTCCCATTTCAATCCTGAGACCCTTCCTATAGCATGAGATGTGATGTCTCAATGCTTCTAATACCAAACCTGAGATCCTTCCTATAACATCAGATGTGATATCCAACTCCTTCCCATTCCAATCCTGAGACCCTTCCTATAGCATGAGATGTGATATCTCAATGTTCATACCAAACCTGAGACCCTTCCTATAGCATGAGATGTGATATCCAACTCCTTCCCATTCCAATCCTGAGACCCTTCCTATAGCATGAGATGTGATATCTCAATGCCTCTAATACCAAATCTGAGATCCTTCCTCTAACATGAAATGTGATATCCAACTCCATCCCTTTCCAAACCTGAGAGCCTACCTATAGCATGAGATGTGATATCCAAGACCTTCCCATTCCAATCCTTAGACCCTTCCTACAGCATACAATATGATATCTCAATGATTCTAAAAACAAACCTGAGACCCGTCCTATAACATGAGATGTGATATCCAACTCCTTCCCATTCCAATCCTGAGACACTTCCGATAGCAGAGATGTGATATCTCAATGCTTATTCCAAACCTGAGACCCTTCCTATAGCATGAGATGTGATATCCAACTCCTTCCCGTTCCAAACCTGAGACACTTCCTATAGCATATGTGATATCCAACTCCTTCCCATTCCAAACATGAGACCCTTCCTATAGCATGAGATGTGATATCCAACTCCTTCCCATTCCAATCCTGAGACCCTTCCTATAGCATGAGATGTGATATCTCAATGCCTCTAATACCAAACCTGAAATCCTTCCTCTAACATGAAATGTGATATCCAACTCCTTCCCTTTCCAAACCTGAGAGCCTACCTATAGCATGAGATGTGATATCAAAGACCTTCCCATTCCAATCCTTAGACCCTTCCTACAGCATACAATATGATATCTCAATGATTCTAATAACAAACCTGAGACCCGTCCTATAACATGAGATGTGATATCCAACTCCTTCCCATTCCAATCCTGAGACACTTCTGATAGCAGAGATGTGATATCTCAATGCTTATTCCAAACCTGAGACCCTTCCTATAGCATGAGATGTGATATCCAACTCCTTCCCGTTCCAAACCTGAGACACTTCCTATAGCATATGTGATATCCAACTCCTTCCCATTCCAAACATGAGACCCTTCCTATAGCATGAGATGTGATATCCAACTCCTTCCCATTCCAATCCTGAGACCCTTCCTATAGCATGAGATGTGATATCTCAATGCTTATTCCAAACCTGAGACCCTTCCTATAGCATGAGATGTGATATCCAACTCCTTCCCGTTCCAAACCTGAGACCCTTCCTATAGCATATGTGATATCCAACTCCTTCCCATTCCAAACATGAGACCCTTCCTATAGCAAGAATGTAATATCCAACTCCTTCCCATTCCAATCCTGAGACCCTTCCTACAGCATGCGATGTGATATCTCAATGCTTCTAATACCAAACCTGAGACCCGTCCTATAACATGAGATGGGATATCCAACTCCTTCCCGTTCCAAACCTGAGACCCTTCCTATAGCATGAGATGTGATACCCAACTCCTTCCCATCCCAATCCTGAGACACTTCCGATTGCAGAGATGTGATATCTCAATGCTTATACCAAACCTGAGACTCTTCCTATAACATGAGATGTGATATCCAAATCCTTCCCGTTCCAAACCAGAGACCCTTCCTATAGCATAAGATGTGATATCCAACTCCTTCCCATTCCAATCCTGAGACCCTTCCGATAGCATGAGATGTGATATCTCAATGCTTCTAATACCAAACCTGAGATCCTTCTTATAACATATGTTGTGATATCCAAATCCTTCCCCTTCCAAACCTGAGACCCTCCCTTTAGCATGAAATGTGATATCCAACTCCTTCCCATTCCAATCCTGAGACCCTTATGATAGCATGAGATGTGATATCTCAATGCCTCTAATACCAAACCTGAGATACTTCCGATAGCATGAGATGTGATATCTCAATGCTTCTAATACCAAACCTGAGATCCTTCCTATAACATGAGATGTGATATCCAAATCCTTCCCCTTCCAAACCTGAGACCCTCCCTTTAGCATGAGATGTGATATCCAACTCCTTCCCATTCCAATCCTGAGACCCTTCTGATAGCATGAGATGTGATATCTCAATGCCTCTAATACCAAACCTGAGATCCTACCTCTAACATGAAATATGATATCCAACTCCTTCCCTTTCCAAACCTGAGATCCTGCCTATAGCATGAGATGTGATATCCAAGTCCTTCCCATTCCAATCCTGAGACCCTTCCTATAGCATGAGATGTGATATCTCAATGCTTATACCAAACCTGAGACCCTTCCTATGGCATGAGATGCCATATACAACTCCTTCCCATTCCAATCCTGAGACCCTGCTTATAGCATGAGATGTGATATCTCAATGCTTCTAATGCCAAACCTGAGATCTTTCCTATAACATGAGATGTGATATCCAACTCCTTCCCATTCCAATCCTGAGACCATTCCTATAGCATGAGATGTGATATCTCAATGCTTATACCAAACCTGAGACCCTTCCTATAGCTTGAGATGTGATATCCAACTCCATCCCATTCCAATACTGAGACCCTTCCTATAGCATGAGATGTGATATCTCAATGCCTCTAATACCAAACCTGAGATCCTTCCTCTAACATGAAATGTGATATCCAACTCCTTCCCATTCCAACCTGAGACCCTTCCTATAGCATGAGATGGGATATCCAACTCCTTCCAAATCCAATCCTGAAATCCTTCCGATAGCATGAGATGTGATATCCCAATGCTTCTACCAAACCTGAGACCCATACTATGGCATGAGATGTGATATCCAACTCCTTCCCATTCCAATTCTGAGACTCTTCTGATAGCATGAGATGTGATATCTCAATGCCTCTAATACCAAACCTGAGATCCTACCTCTAACATGAAATGTGATATCCAACTCTTTCCCGTTGCAAACCTGAGAGCCTTCCTATAGCATGAGATGTGATATCCAAGTCCTTCCCATTCCAATCCTGAGACCCTTCCTATAACATGAGATGTGATATCCAACTCCTTCCCATTCCAACCTGAGACCCTTCCTATAGCATGAGATGGGATATCCAACTCCTTCCAAATCCAATCCTGATACCCTTCCGATAGCATGAGATGTGATATCCCAATGCTTCTACCAAACCTGAGACCCATACTATGGCATGAGATGTGATATCAAACTCCTTCCCATTCCAATCCTGTGACCCTTCCTATAGCTTGAGATGTGATATCCAACTCCTTCCCATTCCAATTCTGAGACCCTTCCTATACAATGAGACTTGATATCTCAATGTTTCTAATACCAAACCTGAGAGCCGTCCTATAACATGAGATGTGATATCCAAATCCTTCCCCTTCCAAACCTTAGACCCTTCCTTTATCATGAGATGTGATATCCAACTCCTTCCCATTCCAATCCGGAGACTCTTCCAATATCATGAGATGTGATATCTCAATGCTTCTAATATCAAACTTGAGACCCTCCCTATAGCATGAGATGTGATATCCAAGTCCTTCCCATTCCAATCCTGAGACCCTTCCTATAGCATGAGATGTGATATCTCAATGCTTCTAATACCAAACCTGAGACCCTTCCTATAACATGAGATGGGAATATCCAACTCCTTCCCATTCCAATCCTGAGACCCTTCCGATAGCAGAGATGTGATATCTCACTGCTTATACCAAACCTGAGACCCTTCCTATAGCATGAGATGTGATATCCAACTCCTTCCCATTCCAATCCTAAGACACTTCCTATAGCATGAGATGTGATATCTCACTGCTTATACCAAACCTGAGACCCTTCCTATAGCATGAGATGTGATATCCAACTCCTTCCCATTCCAATCCTGAGACCCTTCCTATAGCATGAGATGTGATATCTCAATGCTTCTAATATCAAACTTGAGACCCTCCCTATAGCATGAGATGTGATACCCAAGTCCTTCCCATTCCAATCCTGAGACCCTTCCTACAGCATGCGATGTGATGTCTCAATGCTTCTAATACCAAACCTGAGACTCTTACTATAACATGAGATGGGATATCCAACTCCTTCCCATTCCAATCGTGAGACCCTTCCGATAGCAGAGATGTGATATCTCAATGCTTATACCAAACCTAAGACCCTTCCTATGGCATGAGATGTCATATACAACTCCTTCCCATTCCAATCCTGAGACCCTTCCTATAGCATGAGATGTGATATCTCAATGCTTATACCAAACCTGAGACCCTTCCTATAGCATGAGATGTGATATCCAACTCCTTCCCATTCCAATCCTGAGACCCTTCCTATAGCATGAGATGTGATGTCTCAATGCTTCTAATACCAAACCTGAGATCCTTCCTATAACATGAGATGTGATATCCAACTCCTTCCCATTCCAATCCCGAGACCCTTCCTATAGCATGAGATGTGATATCTCAATGCTTATACCAAACCTGAGACCCTTCCTATAGCATGAGATGTGATATCCAACTCCTTCCCATTCCAATCCTGAGACTCTTCCTATAGCATGAGATGTGATATCTCAATGCCTCTAATACCAAACCTGAGATCCTTCCTCTAACATGAAATGTGATATCCAACTCCTTCCCTTTACAAACCTGAGAGCCTACCTATAGCATGAGATGTGATATCCAAGTTCTTCCCATTCCAATCCTTAGACCCTTCCTACAGCATGCAATATGATATCTCAATGATTATAATAACAAACCTGAGACCCGTCCTATAACATGAGATGGGATATCCAACTCCTTCCCATTCCAATCCTGAGACACTTCCGATAGCAGAGATGTGATATCTCAATGCTTATACCAAACCTGAGACCCTTCCTATAACATGAGATGTGATATCCAACTCCTTCCCGGTCCAAACCTGAGACCCTTCATATAGCATATGTGATATCCAACTCCTTCCCATTCCAAACATGAGACCCTTCCTATAGCAAGAGTGTAATATCCAACTCCTTCCCATTCCAATCCTGAGACCATTCCTATAGCATGAGATATGATATCTCAATGCTTCTAATTCCAAACCTGAGATCCTTCCTATGACATGAGATGTGATATCCAATTCCTCCCCATTCCAAACCTGAGAACCTTCCTACAGCATGCGATGTGATATCTCAATGCTTCTAATACCAAACCCGAGACCAGTCCTATAACATGAGATTGGATATCCAACTCCTTCCCCTTCCAAACCTGAGACTCTTCCTATAGCATGAGATGTGATATCCAACTTCTTCCCATTCCAATCCTGAGACCCTTCCTATAACATGAGAGATGTGATGTCTCAATGCTTCTAATACCAAACCTGAGATCTTTCCTATAACATGAGATGTGATATCCAACTCCTTCCCATTCCAATCCTGAGACCCTTCCTATAGCATGAGATGTGATATCTCAATGCTTATACCAAACCTGAGACCCTTCCTATAGCTTGAGATGTGATATCCAACTCCTTCCCATTCCAATCCTGAGACCCTTCCTATAGCATGAGATGTGATATCTCAAGGCCTCTAATACCAAACCTGAGATCCTTCCTCTAACATGAAATGTGATATCCAACTCCTTCCCCTTCCAAACCTGAGAGCCTTCCTATAACATGAAATGTGATATCCAATTCCTTCCCATTCCAACCTGAGACCCTTCCTATAGCATGAGATGGGATATCCAACTCCTTCCAAATCCAATACTGATACCCTTCCGATAGCATGAGATGTGATATCCCAATGCTTCTACGAAACCTGAGACCCATACTATGGCATGAGATGTGATATCAAACTCCTTCCCATTCCAATCCTGAGACCCTACCTATAGCTTGAGATGTGATATCCAACTCCTTCCCATTCCAATTCTGAGACCCTTCCTATACCATGAGACTTGATATCTCAATGCTTCTAATACCAAACCTGAGACCCGTCCTATAACATGAGATGTGATATCCAAATCTTTCCCCTTCCAAACCTTAGACCCTTCCTTTATCATGAGATGTGATATCCAATTCCTTCCCATTCCAATCCTGAGACCCTTCCGATATCATGAGATTTGTTATCTCAATGCTTCTAATATCAAACTTGAGACCCTCCCTATAACATGAGATGTGACATCCAAGTCCTCCCCATTCCAATCCTGAGACCCTTCCTATAGCATGAGATGTGATATCTCAATGCTTCTAATACCAAACCTGAGACCCTTCCTATAACATGATTTGGGATATCCAACTCCTTCCCATTCCAATCCTGAGACCCTTCCGATAGCAGAGATGTGATATCTCAATGCTTATACCAAACCTGAGACCCTTCCTATGGCCTGAGATGTCATATGCAACTCCTTCCCATTCCAATCCTGAGACCCTTCCTATAGCATGAGATGTGATATCTCAATGCCTCTAATACCAAACCTGAAATCCTTCCCCTAACATGAAATGTGATATCCAACTCCTTCCCTTTCCAAACCTGAGAGCCTACCTATAGCATGAGATGTGATATCCAAGAACTTCCCATTCCAATCCTTAAACCCTTCCTACATCATACAATATGATATCTCAATGATTCTAATAACAAACCTGAGACCCGTCCTATAACATGAGATGTGATATCCAACTCCTTCCCATTCCAATCCTGAGACACTTCCGATAGCAGAGATGTGATATCTCAATGCTTATTCCAAACCTGAGACCCTTCCTATAGCATGAGATGTGATATCCAACTCCTTCCCTTTCCAAACCTGAGACCCTTCCTATAGCATATGTGATATCCAACTCCTTCCCATTCCAAACATGAGACCCTTCCTATAGCAAGAATGTAATATCCAACTCCTTCCCATTCCAATCCTCAGACCCTTCCTACAGCATGCGATGTGATATCTCAATGCTTCTAATACCAAACCTGAGACCCGTCCTATAACATGAGATGGGATATCCAACTCCTTCCCGTTCCAAACCTGAGACCCTTCCTATAGCATGAGATGTGATATCCAACTCCTTCCCATCCCAATCCTGAGACACTTCCGATTGCAGAGATGTGATATCTCAATGCTTATACCAAACCTGAGACTCTTCCTATAACATGAGATGTGATATCCAACTCCTTCCCGTTCCAAACCTGAGACCCTTCCTATAGCATAAGATGTGATATCCAACTCCTTCCCATTCCAATCCTTAGACCCTTCCTACAGCATGCAATATGATATCTCAATGATTCTAATAACAAACCTGAGACCCGTCCTATAACATGAGATGGGATATCCAACTCCTTCCCATTCCAATCCTGAGACACTTCCGATAGCAGAGATGTGATATCTCAATGCTTATACCAAACCTGAGACCCTTCCTATAACATGAGATGTGATATCCAACTCCTTCCCGGTCCAAACCTGAGACCCTTCCTATAGCATATGTGATATCCAACTCCTTCCCATTCCAAACATGAGACCCTTCCTATAGCAAGAGTGTAATATCCAACTCCTTCCCATTCCAATCCTGAGACCATTCCTATAGCATGAGATGTGATATCTCAATGCTTCTAATACCAAACCTGAGATCCTTCCTATGACATGAGATGTGATATCCAATTCCTCCCCATTCCAAACCTGAGAACCTTCCTACAGCATGCGATGTGATATCTCAATGCTTCTAATACCAAACCCGAGACCAGTCCTATAACATGAGATTGGATATCCAACTCCTTCCCCTTCCAAACCTGAGACTCTTCCTATAGCATGAGATGTGATATCCAACTTCTTCCCATTCCAATCCTGAGACCCTTCCTATAGCATGAGATGTGATATCTCAATGCCTCTAATACCAAACCTGAGATCCTTCCTCTAACATGAAATGTGATATCCAACTCCTTCCCTTTCCAAACCTGAGAGCCTACCTATAGCATGAGATGTGATATCCAAGTCCTTCCCATTCCAACCTGAGACCCTTCCTATAGCATGAGATGGGATATCCAACTCCTTCCAAATCCAATACTGATACCCTTCCGATAGCATGAGATGTGATATCCCAATGCTTCTACCAAACCTGAGACCCATACTATGGCATGAGATGTGATATCTCAAGGCCTCTAATACCAAACCTGAGATCCTTCCTCTAACATGAAATGTGATATCCAACTCCTTCCCCTTCCAAACCTGAGAGCCTTCCTATAACATGAAATGTGATATCCAATTCCTTCCCATTCCAACCTGAGACCCTTCCTATAGCATGAGATGGGATATCCAACTCCTTCCAAATCCAATACTGATACCCTTCCGATAGCATGAGATGTGATATCCCAATGCTTCTACCAAACCTGAGACCCATACTATGGCATGAGATGTGATATCAAACTCCTTCCCATTCCAATCCTGAGACCCTACCTATAGCTTGAGATGTGATATCCAACTCCTTCCCATTCCAATTCTGAGACCCTTCCTATACCATGAGACTTGATATCTCAATGCTTCTAATACCAAACCTGAGACCCGTCCTATAACATGAGATGTGATATCCAAATCCATCCCCTTCCAAACCTTAGACCCTTCCTTTATCATGAGATGTGATATCCAACTCCTTCCCATTCCAATCCTGAGACCCTTCCTATAGCATGAGATGTGATATCTCAATGCCTCTAATACCAAACCTGAAATCCTTCCTCTAACATGAAATGTGATATCCAACTCCTTCCCTTTCCAAACCTGAGAGCCTACCTATAGCATGAGATGTGATATCCAAGACCTTCCCATTCCAATCCTTAGACCCTTCCTACAGCATACAATATGATATCTCAATGATTCTAATAACAAACCTGAGACCCGTCCTATAACATGAGATGTGATATCCAACTCCTTCCCATTCCAATCCTGAGACACTTCCGATAGCAGAGATGTGATATCTCAATGCTTATTCCAAACCTGAGACCCTTCCTATAGCATGAGATGTGATATCCAACTCCTTCCCGTTCCAAACCTGAGACCCTTCCTATAGCATATGTGATATCCAACTCCTTCCCATTCCAAACATGAGACCCTTCCTATAGCAAGAATGTAATATCCAACTCCTTCCCATTCCAATCCTGAGACCCTTCCTACAGCATGCGATGTGATATCTCAATGCTTCTAATACCAAACCTGAGACCCGTCCTATAACATGAGATGGGATATCCAACTCCTTCCCGTTCCAAACCTGAGACCCTTCCTATAGCATGAGATGTGATACCCAACTCCTTCCCATCCCAATCCTGAGACACTTCCGATTGCAGAGATGTGATATCTCAATGCTTATACCAAACCTGAGACTCTTCCTATAACATGAGATGTGATATCCAAATCCTTCCCGTTCCAAACCTGAGACCCTTCCTATAGCATAAGATGTGATATCCAACTCCTTCCCATTCCAATCCTGAGACCCTTCCGATAGCATGAGATGTGATATCTCAATGCTTCTAATACCAAACCTGAGATACTTCTTATAACATATGATGTGATATCCAAATCCTTCCCCTTCCAAACCTGAGACCCTCCCTTTAGCATGAAATGTGATATCCAACTCCTTCCCATTCCAATCCTGAGACCCTTATGATAGCATGAGATGTGATATCTCAATGCCTCTAATACCAAACCTGAGATACTTCCGATAGCATGAGATGTGATATCTCAATGCTTCTAATACCAAACCTGAGATCCTTCCTATAACATGAGATGTGATATCCAAATCCTTCCCCTTCCAAACCTGAGACCCTCCCTTTAGCATGAGATGTGATATCCAACTCCTTCCCATTCCAATCCTGAGACCCTTCTGATAGCATGAGATGTGATATCTCAATGCCTCTAATACCAAACCTGAGATCCTACCTCTAACATGAAATATGATATCCAACTACTTCCCTTTCCAAACCTGAGATCCTGCCTATAGCATGAGATGTGATATCCAAGTCCTTCCCATTCCAATCCTGAGACCCTTCCTATAGCATGAGATGTGATATCTCAATGCTTATACCAAACCTGAGACCCTTCCTATGGCATGAGATGCCATATACAACTCCTTCCCATTCCAATCCTGAGACCCTGCTTATAGCATGAGATGTGATATCTCAATGCTTCTAATGCCAAACCTGAGATCTTTCCTATAACATGAGATGTGATATCCAACTCCTTCCCATTCCAATCCTGAGACCATTCCTATAGCATGAGATGTGATATCTCAATGCTTATACCAAACCTGAGACCCTTCCTATAGCTTGAGATGTGATATCCAACTCCATCCCATTCCAATACTGAGACCCTTCCTATAGCATGAGATGTGATATCTCAATGCCTCTAATACCAAACCTGAGATCCTTCCTCTAACATGAAATGTGATATCCAAATCCTTCCCCTTCCAAACCTGAGAGCCTTCCTATAGCATGAGATATGATATCCAAGTCCTTTCCATTCCAATCCTGAGACCCTTCCTATAACATGAGATGTGATATCCAACTCCTTCCCATTCCAACCTGAGACCCTTCCTATAGCATGAGATGGGATATCCAACTCCTTCCAAATCCAATCCTGATACCCTTCCGATAGCATGAGATGTGATATCCCAATGCTTCTACCAAACCTGAGACCCATACTATGGCATGAGATGTGATATCAAACTGCTTCCAATTCTAACCTGAGACCCTTCCTATAGCATGAGATGGGATATCCAACTCCTTCCAAATCCAATCCTGAAATCCTTCCGATAGCATGAGATGTGATATCCCAATGCTTCTACCAAACCTGAGACCCATACTATGGCATGAGATGTGATATCCAACTCCTTCCCATTCCAATTCTGAGACTCTTCTGATAGCATGAGATGTGATATCTCAATGCCTCTAATACCAAACCTGAGATCCTACCTCTAACATGAAATGTGATATCCAACTCTTTCCCGTTGCAAACCTGAGAGCCTTCCTATAGCATGAGATGTGATATCCAAGTCCTTCCCATTCCAATCCTGAGACCCTTCCTATAACATGAGATGTGATATCCAACTCCTTCCCATTCCAACCTGAGACCCTTCCTATAGCATGAGATGGGATATCCAACTCCTTCCAAATCCAATCCTGATACCCTTCCGATAGCATGAGATGTGATATCCCAATGCTTCTACCAAACCTGAGACCCATACTATGGCATGAGATGTGATATCAAACTCCTTCCCATTCCAATCCTGTGACCCTTCCTATAGCTTGAGATGTGATATCCAACTCCTTCCCATTCCAATTCTGAGACCCTTCCTATACAATGAGACTTGATATCTCAATGCTTCTAATACCAAACCTGAGAGCCGTCCTATAACATGAGATGTGATATCCAAATCCTTCCCCTTCCAAACCTTAGACCCTTCCTTTATCATGAGATGTGATATCCAACTCCTTCCCATTCCAATCCGGAGACTCTTCCGATATCATGAGATGTGATATCTCAATGCTTCTAATATCAAACTTGAGACCCTCCCTATAGCATGAGATGTGATATCCAAGTCCTTCCCATTCCAATCCTGAGACCCTTCCTATAGCATGAGATGTGATATCTCAATGCTTCTAATACCAAACCTGAGACCCTTCCTGTAACATGAGATGGGAATATCCAACTCCTTCCCATTCCAATCCTGAAACCCTTCCGATAGCAGAGATGTGATATCTCACTGCTTATACCAAACCTGAGACCCTTCCTATAGCATGAGATGTGATATCCAACTCCTTCCCATTCCAATCCTAAGACACTTCCTATAGCATGAGATGTGATATCTCACTGCTTATACCAAACCTGAGACCCTTCCTATAGCATGAGATGTGATATCCAACTCCTTCCCATTCCAATCCTGAGACCCTTCCTATAGCATGAGATGTGATATCTCAATGCTTCTAATATCAAACTTGAGACCCTCCCTATAGCATGAGATGTGATACCCAAGTCCTTCCCATTCCAATCCTGAGACCCTTCCTACAGCATGCGATGTGATGTCTCAATGCTTCTAATACCAAACCTGAGACTCTTCCTATAACATGAGATGGGATATCCAACTCCTTCCCATTCCAATCGTGAGACCCTTCCGATAGCAGAGATGTGATATCTCAATGCTTATACCAAACCTAAGACCCTTCCTATGGCATGAGATGTCATATACAGCTCCTTCCCATTCCAATCCTGAGACCCTTCCTATAGCATGAGATGTGATATCTCAATGCTTATACCAAACCTGAGACCCTTCCTATAGCATGAGATGTGATATCCAACTCCTTCCCATTCCAATCCTGAGACCCTTCCTATAGCATGAGATGTGATGTCTCAATGCTTCTAATACCAAACCTGAGATCCTTCCTATAACATGAGATGTGATATCCAACTCCTTCCCATTCCAATCCTGAGACTCTTCCTATAGCATGAGATGTGATATCTCAATGCCTCTAATACCAAACCTGAGATCCTTCCTCTAACATGAAATGTGATATCCAACTCCTTCCCTTTACAAACCTGAGAGCCTACCTATAGCATGAGATGTGATATCCAAGTTCTTCCCATTCCAATCCTTAGACCCTTCCTACAGCATGCAATATGATATCTCAATGATTCTAATAACAAACCTGAGACCCGTCCTATAACATGAGATGGGATATCCAACTCCTTCCCATTCCAATCCTGAGACACTTCCGATAGCAGAGATGTGATATCTCAATGCTTATACCAAACCTGAGACCCTTCCTATAACATGAGATGTGATATCCAACTCCTTCCCGGTCCAAACCTGAGACCCTTCATATAGCATATGTGATATCCAACTCCTTCCCATTCCAAACATGAGACCCTTCCTATAGCAAGAGTGTAATATCCAACTCCTTCCCATTCCAATCCTGAGACCATTCCTATAGCATGAGATGTGATATCTCAATGCTTCTAATACCAAACCTGAGATCCTTCCTATGACATGAGATGTGATATCCAATTCCTCCCCATTCCAAACCTGAGAACCTTCCTACAGCATGCGATGTGATATCTCAATGCTTCTAATACCAAACCCGAGACCAGTCCTATAACATGAGATTGGATATCCAACTCCTTCCCCTTCCAAACCTGAGACTCTTCCTATAGCATGAGATGTGATATCCAACTTCTTCCCATTCCAATCCTGAGACCCTTCCTATAACATGAGAGATGTGATGTCTCAATGCTTCTAATACCAAACCTGAGATCTTTCCTATAACATGAGATGTGATATCCAACTCCTTCCCATTCCAATCCTGAGACCCTTCCTATAGCATGAGATGTGATATCTCAATGCTTATACCAAACCTGAGACCCTTCCTATAGCTTGAGATGTGATATCCAACTCCTTCCCATTCCAATCCTGAGACCCTTCCTATAGCATGAGATGTGATATCTCAAGGCCTCTAATACCAAACCTGAGATCCTTCCTCTAACATGAAATGTGATATCCAACTCCTTCCCCTTCCAAACCTGAGAGCCTTCCTATAACATGAAATGTGATATCCAATTCCTTCCCATTCCAACCTGAGACCCTTCCTATAGCATGAGATGGGATATCCAACTCCTTCCAAATCCAATACTGATACCCTTCCGATAGCATGAGATGTGATATCCCAATGCTTCTACGAAACCTGAGACCCATACTATGGCATGAGATGTGATATCAAACTCCTTCCCATTCCAATCCTGAGACCCTACCTATAGCTTGAGATGTGATATCCAACTCCTTCCCATTCCAATTCTGAGACCCTTCCTATACCATGAGACTTGATATCTCAATGCTTCTAATACCAAACCTGAGACCCGTCCTATAACATGAGATGTGATATCCAAATCTTTCCCCTTCCAAACCTTAGACCCTTCCTTTATCATGAGATGTGATATCCAATTCCTTCCCATTCCAATCCTGAGACCCTTCCGATATCATGAGATTTGTTATCTCAATGCTTCTAATATCAAACTTGAGACCCTCCCTATAACATGAGATGTGACATCCAAGTCCTCCCCATTCCAATCCTGAGACCCTTCCTATAGCATGAGATGTGATATCTCAATGCTTCTAATACCAAACCTGAGACCCTTCCTATAACATGATTTGGGATATCCAACTCCTTCCCATTCCAATCCTGAGACCCTTCCGATAGCAGAGATGTGATATCTCAATGCTTATACCAAACCTGAGACCCTTCCTATGGCCTGAGATGTCATATGCAACTCCTTCCCATTCCAATCCTGAGACCCTTCCTATAGCATGAGATGTGATATCTCAATGCCTCTAATACCAAACCTGAAATCCTTCCCCTAACATGAAATGTGATATCCAACTCCTTCCCTTTCCAAACCTGAGAGCCTACCTATAGCATGAGATGTGATATCCAAGACCTTCCCATTCCAATCCTTAAACCCTTCCTACATCATACAATATGATATCTCAATGATTCTAATAACAAACCTGAGACCCGTCCTATAACATGAGATGTGATATCCAACTCCTTCCCATTCCAATCCTGAGACACTTCCGATAGCAGAGATGTGATATCTCAATGCTTATTCCAAACCTGAGACCCTTCCTATAGCATGAGATGTGATATCCAACTCCTTCCCTTTCCAAACCTGAGACCCTTCCTATAGCATATGTGATATCCAACTCCTTCCCATTCCAAACATGAGACCCTTCCTATAGCAAGAATGTAATATCCAACTCCTTCCCATTCCAATCCTCAGACCCTTCCTACAGCATGCGATGTGATATCTCAATGCTTCTAATACCAAACCTGAGACCCGTCCTATAACATGAGATGGGATATCCAACTCCTTCCCGTTCCAAACCTGAGACCCTTCCTATAGCATGAGATGTGATATCCAACTCCTTCCCATCCCAATCCTGAGACACTTCCGATTGCAGAGATGTGATATCTCAATGCTTATACCAAACCTGAGACTCTTCCTATAACATGAGATGTGATATCCAACTCCTTCCCGTTCCAAACCTGAGACCCTTCCTATAGCATAAGATGTGATATCCAACTCCTTCCCATTCCAATCCTTTAACCCCTTCCTACAGCATGCAATATGATATCTCAATGATTCTAATAACAAACCTGAGACCCGTCCTATAACATGAGATGGGATATCCAACTCCTTCCCATTCCAATCCTGAGACACTTCCGATAGCAGAGATGTGATATCTCAATGCTTATACCAAACCTGAGACCCTTCCTATAACATGAGATGTGATATCCAACTCCTTCCCGGTCCAAACCTGAGACCCTTCCTATAGCATATGTGATATCCAACTCCTTCCCATTCCAAACATGAGACCCTTCCTATAGCAAGAGTGTAATATCCAACTCCTTCCCATTCCAATCCTGAGACCATTCCTATAGCATGAGATGTGATATCTCAATGCTTCTAATACCAAACCTGAGATCCTTCCTATGACATGAGATGTGATATCCAATTCCTCCCCATTCCAAACCTGAGAACCTTCCTACAGCATGCGATGTGATATCTCAATGCTTCTAATACCAAACCCGAGACCAGTCCTATAACATGAGATTGGATATCCAACTCCTTCCCCTTCCAAACCTGAGACTCTTCCTATAGCATGAGATGTGATATCCAACTTCTTCCCATTCCAATCCTGAGACCCTTCCTATAACATGAGATGTGATGTCTCAATGCTTCTAATACCAAACCTGAGATCTTTCCTATAACATGAGATGTGATATCCAACTCCTTCCCATTCCAATCCTGAGACCCTGAGACCCTATGAGATGTGATATCTCAATGCTTATACCAAACCTGAGACCCTTCCTATAGCTTGAGATGTGATATCCAACTCCTTCCCATTCCAATCCTGAGACCCTTCCTATAGCATGAGATGTGATATCTCAAGGCCTCTAATACCAAACCTGAGATCCTTCCTCTAACATGAAATGTGATATCCAACTCCTTCCCCTTCCAAACCTGAGAGCCTTCCTATAACATGAAATGTGATATCCAATTCCTTCCCATTCCAACCTGAGACCCTTCCTATAGCATGATATGGGATATCCAACTCCTTCCAAATCCAATACTGATACCCTTCCGATAGCATGAGATGTGATATCCCAATGCTTCTACCAAACCTGAGACCCATACTATGGCATGAGATGTGATATCAAACTCCTTCCCATTCCAATCCTGAGACCCTACCTATAGCTTGAGATGTGATATCCAACTCCTTCCCATTCCAATTCTGAGACCCTTCCTATACCATGAGACTTGATATCTCAATGCTTCTAATACCAAACCTGAGACCCGTCCTATAACATGAGATGTGATATCCAAATCCATCCCCTTCCAAACCTTAGACCCTTCCTTTAACATGAGATGTGATATCCAATTCCTTCCCATTCCAATCCTGAGACCCTTCCGATATCATGAGATTTGTTATCTCAATGCTTCTAATATCAAACTTGAGACCCTCCCTATAACATGAGATGTGACATCCAAGTCCTCCCCATTCCAATCCTGAGACCCTTCCTATAGCATGAGATGTGATATCTCAATGCTTCTAATACCAAACCTGAGACCCTTCCTATAACATGATTTGGGATATCCAACTCCTTCCCATTCCAATCCTGAGACCCTTCCGATAGCAGAGATGTGATATCTCAATGCTTATACCAAACCTGAGACCCTTCCTATGGCCTGAGATGTCATATGCAACTCCTTCCCATTCCAATCCTGAGACCCTTCCTATAGCATGAGATGTGATATCTCAATGCCTCTAATACCAAACCTGAAATCCTTCCTCTAACATGAAATGTGATATCCAACTCCTTCCCTTTCCAAACCTGAGAGCCTACCTATAGCATGAGATGTGATATCCAAGACCTTCCCATTCCAATCCTTAGACCCTTCCTACAGCATACAATATGATATCTCAATGATTCTAATAACAAACCTGAGACCCGTCCTATAACATGAGATGTGATATCCAACTCCTTCCCATTCCAATCCTGAGACACTCCGATAGCAGAGATGTGATATCTCAATGCTTATTCCAAACCTGAGACCCTTCCTATAGCATGAGATGTGATATCCAACTCCTTCCCGTTCCAAACCTGAGACCCTTCCTATAGCATATGTGATATCCAACTCCTTCCCATTCCAAACATGAGACCCTTCCTATAGCAAGAATGTAATATCCAACTCCTTCCCATTCCAATCCTCAGACCCTTCCTACAGCATGCGATGTGATATCTCAATGCTTCTAATACCAAACCTGAGACCCGTCCTATAACATGAGATGGGATATCCAACTCCTTCCCGTTCCAAACCTGAGACCCTTCCTATAGCATGAGATGTGATATCCAACTCCTTCCCATCCCAATCCTGAGACACTTCCGATTGCAGAGATGTGATATCTCAATGCTTATACCAAACCTGAGACTCTTCCTATAACATGAGATGTGATATCCAACTCCTTCCCGTTCCAAACCTGAGACCCTTCCTATAGCATAAGATGTGATATCCAACTCCTTCCCATTCCAATCCTGAGACCCTTCCGATAGCATGAGATGTGATATCTCAATGCTTCTAATACCAAACCTGAGATCCTTCTTATAACATGTGATGTGATATCCAAATCCTTCCCCTTCCAAACCTGAGACCCTCCCTTTAGCATGAAATGTGATATCCAACTCCTTCCCATTCCAATCCTGAGACCCTTATGATAGCATGAGATGTGATATCTCAATGCCTCTAATACCAAACCTGAGATACTTCCGATAGCATGAGATGTGATATCTCAATGCTTCTAATACCAAACCTGAGATCCTTCCTATAACATGAGATGTGATATCCAAATCCTTCCCCTTCCAAACCTGAGACCCTCCCTTTAGCATGAGATGTGATATCCAACTCCTTCCCATTCCAATCCTGAGACCCTTCTGATAGCATGAGATGTGATATCTCAATGCCTCTAATACCAAACCTGAGATCCTACCTCTAACATGAAATATGATATCCAACTCCTTCCCTTTCCAAACCTGAGATCCTGCCTATAGCATGAGATGTGATATCCAAGTCCTTCCCATTCCAATCCTGAGACCCTTCCTATAGCATGAGATGCCATATACAACTCCTTCCCATTCCAATCCTGAGACCCTGCTTATAGCATGAGATGTGATATCTCAATGCTTCTAATACCAAACCTGAGATCTTTCCTATAACATGAGATGTGATATCCATCTCCTTCCCATTCCAATCCTGAGACCATTCCTATAGCATGAGATGTGATATCTCAATTCTTATACCCAACCTGAGACCCTTCCTATAGCTTGAGATGTGATATCCAACTCCTTCCCATTCCAATCCTGAGACCCTTCCTATAGCATGAGATGTGATATCTCAATGCCTCTAATACCAAACCTGAGATCCTTCCTCTAACATGAAATGTGATATCCAACTCCTTCCCCTTCCAAACCTGAGAGCCTTCCTTTAGCATGAGATATGATATCCAAGTCCTTTCCATTCCAATCCTGAGACCCTTCCTATAACATGAGATGTGATATCCAACTCCTTCCCATTCCAACCTGAGACCCTTCCTATAGCATGAGATGGGATATCCAACTCCTTCCAAATCCAATCCTGATACCCTTCCGATAGCATGAGATG
Organism: Ambystoma mexicanum; assembly: GCF_040938575.1. Taxonomy (NCBI): domain Eukaryota; kingdom Metazoa; phylum Chordata; class Amphibia; order Caudata; family Ambystomatidae; genus Ambystoma; species Ambystoma mexicanum. The sequence goes on along the minus strand of NW_027182466.1, from coordinate 12,028,280 downwards.
TGATATCCCAATGCTTCTACCAAACCTGAGACCCATACTATGGCATGAGATGTGATATCAAACTCCTTCCCATTCCAACCTGAGACCCTTCCTATAGCATGAGATGGGATATCCAACTCCTTCCAAATCCAATCCTGAAATCCTTCCGATAGCATGAGATGTGATATCCCAATGCTTCTACCAAACCTGAGACCCATACTATGGCATGAGATGTGATATCCAACTCCTTCCCATTCCAATTCTGAGACTCTTCTGATAGCATGAGATGTGATATATCAATGCCTCTAATACCAAACGTGAGATCCTACCTCTAACATGAAATGTGATATCCAACTCTTTCCCGTTGCAAACCTGAGAGCCTTTCTATAGCATGAGATGTGATATCCAAGTCCTTCCCATTCCAATCCTGAGACCCTTCCTATAACATGAGATGTGATATCCAACTCCTTCCCATTCCAACCTGAGACCCTTCCTATAGCATGAGATGGGATATCCAACTCCTTCCAAATCCAATCCTGATACCCTTCCGATAGCATGAGATGTGATATCCCAATGCTTCTACCAAACCTGAGACCCATACTATGGCATGAGATGTGATATCAAACTCCTTCCCATTCCAATCCTGTGACCCTTCCTATAGCTTGAGATGTGATATCCAACTCCTTCCCATTCCAATTCTGAGACCCTTCCTATACAACGAGACTTGATATCTCAATGCTTCTAATACCAAACCTGAGACCCGTCCTATAACATGAGATGTGATATCCAAATCCTTCCCCTTCCAAACCTTAGACCCTTCCTTTATCATGAGATGTGATATCCAACTCCTTCCCATTCCAATCCTGAGACTCTTCCGATATCATGAGATGTGATATCTCAATGCTTCTAATATCAAACTTGAGACCCTCCCTATAGCATGAGATGTGATATCCAAGTCCTTCCCATTCCAATCCTGAGACCCTTCTTATAGCATGAGATGTGATATCTCAATGCTTCTAATACCAAACCTGAGACCCTTCCTATAACATGAGATGGGAATATCCAACTCCTTCCCATTCCAATCCTGAGACCCTTCCGATAGCAGAGATGTGATATCTCAATGCTTATACCAAACCTGAGATCCTTCCTATAACATGAGATGTGATATCCAACTCCTTCCCATTCCAATCCTGAGACACTTCCTATAGCATGAGATGTGATATCTCACTGCTTATACCAAACCTGAGACCCTTCCTATAGCATGAGATGTGATATCCAACTCCTTCCCATTCCAATCCTGAGACCCTTTCTATAGCATGAGATGTGATATCTCAATGCTTCTAATATCAAACTTGTGACCCTCCCTATAGCATGAGATGTGATACCCAAGTCCTTCCCATTCCAATCCTGAGACCCTTCCTACAACATGCGATGTGATGTCTCAATGCTTCTAATACCAAACCTGAGACTCTTCCTATAACATGAGATGGGATATCCAACTCCTTCCCATTCCAATCCTGAGACCCTTCCGATAGCAGAGATGTGATATCTCAATGCTTATACCAAACCTAAGACCCTTCCTATGGCATGAGATGTCATATACAACTCCTTCCCATTCCAATCCTGAGACCCTTCCTATAGCATGAGATGTGATATCTCAATGCTTATACCAAACCTGAGACCCTTCCTATAGCATGAGATGTGATATCCAACTCCTTCCCATTCCAATCCTGAGACCCTTCCTATAGCATGAGATGTGATGTCTCAATGCTTCTAATACCAAACCTGAGATCCTTCCTATAACATGAGATGTGATATCCAACTCCTTCCCATTCCAATCCCGAGACCCTTCCTATAGCATGAGATGTGATATCTCATTGCTTATACCAAACCTGAGACCCTTCCTATAGCATGAAATGTGATATCCAACTCCTTCCCATTCCAATCCTGAGACTCTTCCTATAGCATGAGATGTGATATCTCAATGCCTCTAATACCAAACCTGAGATCCTTCCTCTAACATGAAATGTGATATCCAACTCCTTCCCTTTACAAACCTGAGAGCCTACCTATTGCATGAGATGTGATATCCAAGTCCTTCCCATTCCAATCCTTAGACCCTTCCTACAGCATGCAATATGATATCTCAATGATTCTAATAACAAACCTGAGACCCGTCCTATAACATGAGATGGGATATCCAACTCCTTCCCATTCCAATCCTGAGACACTTCCGATAGCAGAGATGTGATATCTCAATGCTTATACCAAACCTGAGACCCTTCCTATAACATGAGATGTGATATCCAACTCCTTCCCGGTCCAAACCTGAGACCCTTCCTATAGCATATGTGATATCCAACTCCTTCCCATTCCAAACATGAGACCCTTCCTATAGCAAGAGTGTAATATCCAACTCCTTCCCATTCCAATCCTGAGACCATTCCTATAGCATGAGATGTGATATCTCAATGCTTCTAATACCAAACCTGAGATCCTTCCTATGACATGAGATGTGATATCCAATTCCTCCCCATTCCAAACCTGAGAACCTTCCTACAGCATGCGATGTGATATCTCAATGCTTCTAATACCAAACCCGAGACCAGTCCTATAACATGAGATTGGATATCCAACTCCATCCCCTTCCAAACCTGAGACTCTTCCTATAGCATGAGATGTGATATCCAACTTCTTCCCATTCCAATCCTGAGACCCTTCCTATAACATGAGATGTGATGTCTCAATGCTTCTAATACCAAACCTGAGATCTTTCCTATAACATGAGATGTGATATCCAACTCCTTCCCATTCCAATCCTGAGACCCTTCCTATAGCATGAGATGTGATATCTCAATGCTTATACCAAACCTGAGACCCTTCCTATAGCTTGAGATGTGATATCCAACTCCTTCCAATTCCAATCCTGAGACCCTTCCTATAGCATGAGATGTGATATCTCAAGGCCTCTAATACCAAACCTGAGATCCTTCCTCTAACATGAAATGGGATATCCAACTCCTTCCCCTTCCAAACCTGAGAGCCTTCCTATAACATGAAATGTGATATCCAATTCCTTCCCATTCCAACCTGAGACCCTTCCTATAGCATGAGATGGGATATCCAACTCCTTCCAAATCCAATACTGATACCCTTCCGATAGCATGAGATGTGATATCCCAATGCTTCTACCAAACCTGAGACCCATACTATGGCATGAGATGTGATATCAAACTCCTTACTATTCCAATCCTGAGACCCTACCTATAGCTTGAGATGTGATATCCAACTCCTCCCCATTCCAATTCTGAGACCCTTCCTATACCATGAGACTTGATATCTCAATGCTTCTAATACCAAACCTGAGACCCGTCCTATAACATGAGATGTGATATCCAAATCCTTCCCCTTCCAAACCTTAGACCCTTCCTTTATCATGAGATGTGATATCCAATTCCTTCCCATTCCAATCCTGAGACCCTACCGATATCATGAGATTTGTTATCTCAATGCTTCTAATATCAAACTTGAGACCCTCCCTATAACATGAGATGTGACATCCAAGTCCTCCCCATTCCAATCCTGAGACCCTTCCTATAGCATGAGATGTGATATCTCAATGCTTTTAATACCAAACCTGAGACCCTTCCTATAACATGATTTGGGATATCCAACTCCTTCCCATTCCAATCCTGAGACCCTTCCGATAGCAGAGATGTGATATCTCAATGCTTATACCAAACCTGAGACCCTTCCTATGGCCTGAGATGTCATATGCAACTCCTTCCCATTCCAATCCTGAGACCCTTCCTATAGCATTAGATGTGATATCTCAATGCTTATACCAAATCTGAGACCCTTCCTATAGCATGAGATGTGATATCCAACTTCTTCCCATTCCAATCCTGAGACCCTTCCTATAGCATGAGATGTGATGTCTCAATTCTTCTAATACCAAACCTGAGATCCTTCCTATAACATGAGATGTGATATCCAACTCCTTCCCATTCCAATCCTGAGACCCTTATGATAGCATGAGATGTGATATCTCAATGCTTCTATTACCAAACCTGAGATCCTTCCTATAACATGAGATGTGATTTCCAAATCCTTCCACTTCCAAACCTGAGACCCTCCCTTTAGCATGAGATGTGATATCCAACTCCTTCCCATTCCAATCCTGAGACCCGTCTGATAGCATGAGATGTGATATTTCAATGCCTCTAATACCAAACCTGAGATCCTACCTCTAACATGAAATGTGATATCCATCTCGTTCCCTTTCCAAACCTGAGACCCTGCCTATAGCATGAGATGTGATATCCAAGTCCTTCCCATTCCAATCCTGAGACCCTTCCTATAGCATGTGATGTGATATCTCAATGCTTATACCAAATCTGAGACCCTTCCTATAGCATGAGATGTGATATTCAACTCCTTCCCATTCCAATCCTGAGACCCTTCCTATAGCATGAGATGTGATGTCTCAATGCTTCTAATACCAAACCTGAGATCCTTCCTATAACATGAGATGTGATATCCAACTCCTTCCCATTCCAATCCTGAGACCCTTATGATAGCATGAGATGTGATATCTCAATGCCTCTAATACCAAACCTGAGATACTTCCGATAGCATGAGATGTGATATCTCAATGCTTCTAATACCAAACCTGAGATCCTTCCTATAACATGAGATGTGATTTCCAAATCCTTCCCCTTCCAAACCTGAGAAACTCCCTTTAGCATGAGATGTGATATCCAACTCCTTCCCATTCCAATCCTGAGACCCATCTGATAGCATGAGATGTGATATTTCAATGCCTCTAATACCAAACCTGAGATCCTACCTCTAACATGAAATGTGATATCCATCTCCTTCCCTTTCCAAACCTGAGACCCTGCCTATAGCATGAGATGTGATATCCAAGTCCTTTCCATTCCAATCCTGAGACCCTTCCTATAGCATGTGATGTGATATCTCAATGCTTATACCAAACCTGAGACCCTTCCTATGGCATGAGATGTGATATCCAACTCCTTCCCATTCCAATCCTGAGACCCTTCCTATAGCATGAGATGTGATATCTCAATGCTTCTAATATCAAACTTGAGACCCTCCCTATAGCATGAGATGTGATACCCAAGTCCTTCCCATTCCAATCCTGAGACACTTCCTATAGCATGAGATGTGATATCCAACTGCTTCCCATTCCAATCCTGAGACCCTTCCTATGGCCTGAGATGTCATATCCAACTCCTTCCCATTCCAATCCTGAGACCCTTCCTATAGCATTAGATGTGATATCTCAATGCTTATACCAAATCTGAGACCCTTCCTATAGCATGAGATGTGATGTCTCAATTCTTCTAATACCAAACCTGAGATCCTTCCTATAACATGAGATGTGATATCCAACTCCTTCCCATTCCAATCCTGAGACCCTTATGATAGCATGAGATGTGATATCTCAATGCTTCTATTACCAAACCTGAGATCCTTCCTATAACATGAGATGTGATTTCAAAATCCTTCCACTTCCAAACCTGAGACCCTCCCTTTAGCATGAGATGTGATATCCAACTCCTTCCCATTCCAATCCTGAGACCCTTCTGATAGCATGAGATGTGATATTTCAATGCCTCTAATACCAAACCTGAGATCCTACCTCTAACATGAAATGTGATATCCATCTCCTTCCCTTTCCAAACCTGAGACCCTGCCTATAGCATGAGATGTGATATCCAAGTCCTTCCCATTCCAATCCTGAGACCCTTCCTATAGCATGTGATGTGATATCTCAATGCTTATACCAAATCTGAGACCCTTCCTATAGCATGAGATGTGATATCCAACTCCTTCCCATTCCAATCCTGAGACCCTTCCTATAGCATGAGATGTGATGTCTCAATGCTTCTAATACCAAACCTGAGATCCTTCCTATAACATGAGATGTGATATCCAACTCCTTCCCATTCCAATCCTGAGACCCTTATGATAGCATGAGATGTGATATCTCAATGCCTCTAATACCAAACCTGAGATACTTCCGATAGCATGAGATGTGATATCTCAATGCTTCTAATACCAAACCTGAGATCCTTCCTATAACATGAGATGTGATTTCCAAATCCTTCCCCTTCCAAACCTGAGACCCTCCCTTTAGCATGAGATGTGATATCCAACTCCTTCCCATTCCAATCCTGAGACCCATCTGATAGCATGAGATGTGATATTTCAATGCCTCTAATACCAAACCTGAGATCCTACCTCTAACATGAAATGTGATATCCATCTCCTTCCCTTTCCAAACCTGAGACCCTGCCTATAGCATGAGATGTGATATCCAAGTCCTTTCCATTCCAATCCTGAGACCCTTCCTATAGCATGTGATGTGATATCTCAATGCTCATACCAAACCTGAGACCCTTCCTATGGCATGAGATGTCATATACAACTCCTTCCCATTCCAATCCTGAGACCCTTCCTATAGCATGAGATGTGATATCTCAATGCTTATACCAAACCTGAGACCCTTCCTATAGCATGAGATGTGATATCCAACTTCTTCCCATTCCAATCCTGAGACCCTTCCTATAACATGAGATGTGATGTCGCAATGCTTCTAATACCAAACCTGAGATCTTTCCTATAACATGAGATGTGATATCCAACTCCTTCCCATTCCAATCCTGAGACCCTTCCTATAGCATGAGATGTGATATCACAATGCTTATACCAAACCTGAGACCGTTCCTATAGCTTGAGATGTGATATCCAACTCCTTCCCATTCCAATCCTGAGACCCTTCCTATAGCATGAGATGTGATATCTCAAGGCCTCTAATACCAAACCTGAGATCGTTCCTCTAACATGAAATGTGATATCCAACTCCTTCCCCTTCCAAACCTGAGAGCCTTCCTATAACATGAGATGTGACATCCAAGTCCTCCCCATTCCAATCCTGAGACCCTTCCTATAGCATGAGATGTGATATCTCAATGCTTCTAATACCAAACCTGAGACCCTTCCTATAACATGATTTGGGATATCCAACTCCTTCCCATTCCAATCCTGAGACCCTTCCGATAGCAGAGATGTGATATCTCAATGCTTATACCAAACCTGAGAGCCTTCCTATGGCCTGAGATGTCATATGCAACTCCTTCCCATTCCAATCCTGAGACCCTTCCTATAGCATTAGATGTGATATCTCAATGCTTATACCAAATCTGAGACCCTTCCTATAGCATGAGATGTGATATCCAACTTCTTCCCATTCCAATCCTGAGACCCTTCCTATAGCATGAGATGTGATGTCTCAATTCTTCTAATACCAAACCTGAGATCCTTCCTATAACATGAGATGTGATATCCAACTCCTTCCCATTCCAATCCTGAGACCCTTATGATAGCATGAGATGTGATATCTCAATGCCTCTAATACCAAACCTGAGATACTTCTGATAGCATGAGATGTGGTATCTCAATGCTTCTAATACCAAACCTGAGATCCTTCCTATAACATGAGATGTGATTTCCAAATCCTTCCACTTCCAAACCTGAGACCCTACCTTTAGCATGAGATGTGATATCCAACTCCTTCCCATTCCAATCCTGAGACCCTTCTGATAGCATGAGATGTGATATTTCAATGCCTCTAATACCAAACCTGAGATCCTACCTCTAACATGAAATGTGATATCCATCTCCTTCCCTTTCCAAACCTGAGACCCTGCCTATAGCATGAGATGTGATATCCAAGTCCTTCCCATTCCAATCCTGAGACCCTTCCTATAGCATGTGATGTGATATCTCAATGCTTAGTCCAAACCTGAGACCCTTCCTATGGCATGAGATGTCATATACAACTCCTTCCCATTCCAATCCTGAGACCCTTCCTATAGCATGAGATGTGATATCTCAATGCTTATACCAAACCTGAGGCCCTTCCTATAGCATGAGATGTGATATCCAACTTCTTCCCATTCCAATCCTGAGACCCTTCCTATAACATGAGATGTGATGTCTCAATGCTTCTAATACCAAACCTGAGACCCTTCCTATAACATGAGATGGGATATCCAACTCCTTCCCATTCCAATCCTGAGACCCTTCCGATAGCAGAGATGTGATATCTCAATGCTTTTACCAAACCTGAGACCCTTCCTATGGCCTGAGATGTCATATACAACTCCTTCCCATTCCAATCCTGAGACCCTTCCTATAGCATGAGATGTGATATCTCAATGCTTATACCAAATCTGAGACCCTTCCTATAGCATGAGATGTGATATCCAACTCCTTCCCATTCCAATCCTGAGACCCTTCCTATAGCATGAGATGTGATGTCTCAAGGCCTCTAATACCAAACCTGAGATCGTTCCTCTAACATGAAATGTGATATCCAACTCCTTCCCCTTGCAAACCAGAGAGCCTTCCTATAACATGAGATGTGATATCCAACTCCTTCCCATTCCAATCCTGAGACCCTTATGATAGCATGAGATGTGATATCTCAATACCTCTAATACCAAACCTGAGATACTTACGATAGCATGAGATGTGATATCTCAATGCTTCTAATACCAAACCTGAGATCCTTCCTATAACATGAGATGTGATTTCCAAATCCTTCCCCTTCCAAACCTGAGACCCTCCCTTTAGCATGAGATGTGATATCCAACTCCTTCCCATTCCAATCCTGAGACCCTTCTGATAGCATGAGATGTGATATTTCAATGCCTCTAATACCAAACCTGAGATCCTACCTCGAACATGAAATGTGATATCCATCTCCTTCCCTTTCCAAACCTGAGACCCTGCCTATAGCATGAGATGTGATATCCAAGTGCTTTCCATTCCAATCCTGAGACCCTTCCTATAGCATGTGATGTGATATCTCAATGCTTATACCAAACCTGAGACCCTTCCTATGGCATGAGATGTCATATACAACTCCTTCCCATTCCAAACCTGAGACCCTTCCTATAGCATGAGATGTGATATCTCAATGCTTATACCAAACCTGAGACCCTTCTTATAGCATGAGATGTGATATCCAACTTCTTCCCATTCCAATCCTGAGACCCTTCCTATAACATGAGATGTGATGTCGCAATGCTTCTAATACCAAACCTGAGATCTTTCCTATAACATGAGATGTGATATCCAACTCCTTCCCATTCCAATCCTGAGACCCTTCCTATAGCATGAGATGTGATATCACAATGCTTATACCAAACCTGAGACCGTCCCTTTAGCTTGAGATGTGATATCCAACTCCTTCCCATTCCAATCCTGAGACCCTTCCTATAGCATGAGATGTGATATCTCAAGGCCTCTAATACCAAACCTGAGATCGTTCCTCTAACATGAAATGTGATATCCAACTCCTTCCCCTTCCAAACCTGAGAGCCTTCCTATAGCATGAGATATGATAGCCAAGTCCTTCCAATTCCAATCCTGAGACCCTTCCTATAACATGAAATGTGATATCCAACTCCTTCCCATTCCAACCTGAGACCCTTCCTATAGCATGAGATGGGATATCTCAATGCTTCTAATACCAAACCTGAGACTCTTCCTATAACATGAGATGGGATATCCAACTCATTCCCATTCCAATCCTGAGACCCTTCCGATAGCAGAGATGTGATATCTCAATGCTTATACCAAACCTGAGACCCTTCCTATGGCCTGAGATGTCATATACAACTCCTTCCCATTCCAATCCTGAGACCCTTCCTATAGCATGAGATGTGATATCTCAATGCTTATACCAAATCTGAGACCCTTCCTATAGCATGAGATGTGATATCCAACTCCTTCCCATTCCAATCCTGAGACCCTTCCTATAGCATGAGATGTGATGTCTCAATGCTTCTAATACCAAACCTGAGATCCTTCCTATAACATGAGATGTGATATCCAACTCCTTCCCATTCCAATCCTGAGACCCTTATGATAGCATGAGATGTGATATCTCAATGCCTCTAATACCAAACCTGAGATACTTCCGATAGCATGAGATGTGATATCTCAATGCTTCTAATACCAAACCTGAGATCCTTCCTATAACATGAGATGTGATTTCCAAATCCTCCCCCTTCCAAACCTGAGACCCTCCCTTTAGCATGAGATGTGATATCCAACTCCTTCCCATTCCAATCCTGAGACCCTTCTGATAGCATGAGATGTGATATCTCAATGCCTCTAATTCCAAACCTGAGATCCTACCTCTAACATGAAATGTGATATCCATCTCCTTCCCTTTCCAAACCTGAGACCCTGCCTATAGCATGAGATGTGATATCCAAGTCCTTCCCATTCCAATCCTGAGACCCTTCCCATAGCATTTGATGTGATATCTCAATGCTTATACCAAACCTGAGACCCTTCCTATGGCATGAGATGTCATATACAACTCCTTCCCATTCCAATCCTGAGACCCTTCCTATAGCATGAGATGTGATATCTCAATGCTTATACCAAACCTGAGACCCTTCCTATAGCATGAGATGTGATATCCAACTTCTTCCCATTCCAATCCTGAGACCCTTCCTATAACATGAGATGTGATGTCTCAATGCTTCTAATACCAAACCTGAGATCTTTCCTATAACATGAGATGTGATATCCAACTCCTTCCCATTCCAATCCTGAGACCCTTCCTATAGCATGAGATGTGATATCTCAAGGCCTCTAATACCAAACCTGAGATCCTTCCTCTAACATGAAATGTGATATCCAACTCTTTCCCCTTCCAAACCTGAGAGCCTTCCTATAGCATGAGATATGATATCCAAATCCTTCCCATTCCAATCCTGAGACCCTTCCTATAACATGAAATGTGATATCCTACTCCTTCCCATTCCATCCTGGGACCCTTCCTATATCATGAGATGGGATATCTCAATGCTTCTAATACCAAACCTGAGACCCTTCCTATAACATGAGATGGGAATATCCAACTCCTTCCCATTCCAATCCTGAGACCCTTCCGATAGCAGAGATGTGATATCTCAATGCTTATACCAAACCTGAGATCCTTCCTATAACATGAGATGTGATATCCAACTCCTTCCCATTCCAATCCTGAGACACTTCCTATAGCATGAGATGTGATATCTCAATGCTTATACCAAATCTGAGACCCTTCCTATAGAATGAGATGTGATATCCAACTCCTTCCCATTCCAATCCTGAGACCCTTCCTATAGCATGAGATTTGATATCTCAAGGCCTCTAATACCAAACCTGAGATCCTTCCTCTAACATGAAATGTGATATCCAACTCTTTCCCCTTCCAAACCTGAGAGCCCTCCTATAGCATGAGATATGATAGCCAAGTCCTTCCAATTCCAATCCTGAGACCCTTCCTATAACATGAAATGTGATATCCAACTCCTTCCCATTCCAACCTGAGACCCTTCCTATAGCATGAGATGGGATATCTCAATGCTTCTAATACCAAACCTGAGACTCTTCCTATAACATGAGATGGGATATCCAACTCATTCCCATTCCAATCCTGAGACCCTTCCGATAGCAGAGATGTGATATCTCAATGCTTATACCAAACCTGAGACCCTTCCTATGGCCTGAGATGTCATATACAACTCCTTCCCATTCCAATCCTGAGACCCTTCCTATAGCATGAGATGTGATATCTCAATGCTTATACCAAATCTGAGACCCTTCCTATAGCATGAGATGTGATATCCAACTCCTTCCCATTCCAATCCTGAGACCCTTCCTATAGCATGAGATGTGATGTCTCAATGCTTCTAATACCAAACCTGAGATCCTTCCTATAACATGAGATGTGATATCCAACTCCTTCCCATTCCAATCCTGAGACCCTTATGATAGCATGAGATGTGATATCTCAATGCCTCTAATACCAAACCTGAGATACTTCCGATAGCATGAGATGTGATATCTCAATGCTTCTAATACCAAACCTGAGATCCTTCCTATAACATGAGATGTGATTTCCAAATCCTCCCCCTTCCAAACCTGAGACCCTCCCTTTAGCATGAGATGTGATATCCAACTCCTTCCCATTCCAATCCTGAGACCCTTCTGATAGCATGAGATGTGATATCTCAATGCCTCTAATTCCAAACCTGAGATCCTACCTCTAACATGAAATGTGATATCCATCTCCTTCCCTTTCCAAACCTGAGACCTTGCCTATAGCATGAGATGTGATATCCAAGTCCTTCCCATTCCAATCCTGAGACCCTTCCTATAGCATGTGATGTGATATCTCAATGCTTATACCAAACCTGAGACCCTTCCTATGGCATGAGATGTCATATACAACTCCTTCCCATTCCAATCCTGAGACCCTTCCTATAGCATGAGATGTGATATCTCAATGCTTATACCAAACCTGAGACCCTTCCTATAGCATGAGATGTGATATCCAACTTCTTCCCATTCCAATCCTGAGACCCTTCCTATAACATGAGATGTGATGTCTCAATGCTTCTAATACCAAACCTGAGATCTTTCCTATAACATGAGATGTGATATCCAACTCCTTCCCATTCCAATCCTGAGACCCTTCCTATAGCATGAGATGTGATATCTCAAGGCCTCTAATACCAAACCTGAGATCCTTCCTCTAACATGAAATGTGATATCCAACTCTTTCCCCTTCCAAACCTGAGAGCCTTCCTATAGCATGAGATATGATATCCAAATCCTTCCCATTCCAATCCTGAGACCCTTCCTATAACATGAAATGTGATATCCTACTCCTTCCCTTTCCATCCTGGGACCCTTCCTATATCATGAGATGGGATATCTCAATGCTTCTAATACCAAACCTGAGACCCTTCCTATAACATGAGATGGGAATATCCAACTCCTTCCCATTCCAATCCTGAGACCCTTCCGATAGCAGAGATGTGATATCTCAATGCTTATACCAAACCTGAGATCCTTCCTATAACATGAGATGTGATATCCAACTCCTTCCCATTCCAATCCTGAGACACTTCCTATAGCATGAGATGTGATATCTCACTGCTTATACCAAACCTGAGACCCTTCCTATAGAATGAGATGTGATATCCAACTCCTTCCCATTCCAATCCTGAGACCATTCCTATAGCATGAGATGTGATATCTCAATGCTTCTAATATCAAACTTGAGACCCTCCCTATAGCATGAGATGTGATACCCAAGTCCTTCCCATTCCAATCCTGAGACACTTCCTATAGCATGAGATGTGATATCTCAATGCTTCTAATACCAAACCTGAGACTCTTCCTATAACATGAGATGGGATATCCAACTCCTTCCCATTCCAATCCTGAGACCCTTCCAATAGCAGAGATGTGATATCTCGATGCTTATACCAAATCTGAGACCCTTCCTATAGCATGAGATGTAATATCCAACTCCTTCCCATTCCAATCCTAAGGCCCTTCCTTTAGCATGAGATGTGATATCCAACTCCTTCCCATTCCAATCCTGAGACCCTTCTGATAGCATGAGATGTGATATCTCAATGCCTCTAATTCCAAACCTGAGATCCTACCTCTAACATGAAATGTGATATCCATCTCCTTCCCTTTCCAAACCTGAGACCCTGCCTATAGCATGAGATGTGATATCCAAGTCCTTCCCATTCCAATCCTGAGACCCTTCCTATAGCATGTGATGTGATATCTCAATGCTTATACCAAACCTGAGACCCTTCCTATGGCATGAGATGTCATATACAACTCCTTCCCATTCCAATCCTGAGACCCTTCCTATAGCATGAGATGTGATATCTCAATGCTTATACCAAACCTGAGACCCTTCCTATAGCATGAGATGTGATATCCAACTTCTTCCCATTCCAATCCTGAGACCCTTCCTATAACATGAGATGTGATGTCTCAATGCTTCTAATACCAAACCTGAGATCTTTCCTATAACATGAGATGTGATATCCAACTCCTTCCCATTCCAATCTTGAGACCCTTCCTATAGCATGAGATGTGATATCTCAAGGCCTCTAATACCAAACCTGAGATCCTTCCTCTAACATGAAATGTGATATCCAACTCTTTCCCCTTCCAAACCTGAGAGCCTTCCTATAGCATGAGATATGATATCCAAATCCTTCCCATTCCAATCCTGAGACCCTTCCTATAACATGAAATGTGATATCCTACTCCTTCCCATTCCATCCTGGGACCCTTCCTATATCATGAGATGGGATATCTCAATGCTTCTAATACCAAACCTGAGACCCTTCCTATAACATGAGATGGGAATATCCAACTCCTTCCCATTCCAATCCTGAGACCCTTCCGATAGCAGAGACGTGATATCTCAATGCTTATACCAAACCTGAGATCCTTCCTATAACATGAGATGTGATATCCAACTCCTTCCCATTCCAATCCTGAGACACTTCCTATAGCATGAGATGTGATATCTCAATGCTTATACCAAATCTGAGACCCTTCCTATAGCATGAGATGTGATATCCAACTCCTTCCCATTCCAATCCTGAGACCCTTCCTATAGTATGAGATTTGATATCTCAAGGCCTCTAATACCAAACCTGAGATCCTTCCTCTAACATGAAATGTGATATCCAACTCTTTCCCCTTCCAAACCTGAGAGCCTTCCTATAGCATGAGATATGATAGCCAAGTCCTTCCAATTCCAATCCTGAGACCCTTCCTATAACATGAAATGTGATATCCAACTCCTTCCCATTCCAACCTGAGACCCTTCCTATAGCATGAGATGGGATAGCTCAATGCTTCTAATACCAAACCTGAGACTCTTCCTATAACATGAGATGGGATATCCAACTCATTCCCATTCCAATCCTGAGACCCTTCCGATAGCAGAGATGTGATATCTCAATGCTTATACCAAACCTGAGACCCTTCCTATGGCCTGAGATGTCATATACAACTCCTTCCCATTCCAATCCTAAGACCCTTCCTATAGCATGAGATGTGATATCTCAATGCTTATACCAAATCTGAGACCCTTCCTATAGCATGAGATGTGATATCCAACTCCTTCCCATTCCAATCCTGAGACCCTTCCTATAGCATGAGATGTGATGTCTCAATGCTTCTAATACCAAACCTGAGATCCTTCCTATAACATGAGATGTGATATCCAACTCCTTCCCATTCCAATCCTGAGACCCTTATGATAGCATGAGATGTGATATCTCAATGCCTCTAATACCAAACCTGAGATACTTCCGATAGCATGAGATGTGATATCTCAATGCTTCTAATACCAAACCTGAGATCCTTCCTATAACATGAGATGTGATTTCCAAATCCTCCCCCTTCCAAACCTGAGACCCTCCCTTTAGCATGAGATGTGATATCCAACTCCTTCCCATTCCAATCCTGAGACCCTTCTGATAGCATGAGATGTGATATCTCAATGCCTCTAATTCCAAACCTGAGATCCTACCTCTAACATGAAATGTGATATCCATCTCCTTCCCTTTCCAAACCTGAGACCCTGCCTATAGCATGAGATGTGATATCCAAGTCCTTCCCATTCCAATCCTGAGACCCTTCCTATAGCATGTGATGTGATATCTCAATGCTTATACCAAACCCGAGACCCTTCCTATGGCATGAGATGTCATATACAACTCCTTCCCATTCCAATCCTGAGACCCTTCCTATAGCATGAGATGTGATATCTCAATGCTTATACCAAACCTGAGACCCTTCCTATAGCATGAGATGTGATATCCAACTTCTTCCCATTCCAATCCTGAGACCCTTCCTATAACATGAGATGTGATGTCTCAATGCTTCTAATACCAAACCTGAGATCTTTCCTATAACATGAGATGTGATATCCAACTCCTTCCCATTCCAATCCTGAGACCCTTCCTATAGCATGAGATGTGATATCTCAAGGCCTCTAATACCAAACCTGAGATCCTTCCTCTAACATGAAATGTGATATCCAACTCTTTCCCCTTCCAAACCTGAGAGCCTTCCTATAGCATGAGATATGATATCCAAATCCTTCCCATTCCAATCCTGAGACCCTTCCTATAACATGAAATGTGATATCCTACTCCTTCCCATTCCATCCTGGGACCCTTCCTATATCATGAGATGGGATATCTCAATGCTTCTAATACCAAACCTGAGACCCTTCCTATAACATGAGATGGGAATATCCAACTCCTTCCCATTCCAATCCTGAGACCCTTCCGATAGCAGAGATGTGATATCTCAATGCTTATACCAAACCTGAGATCCTTCCTATAACATGAGATGTGATATCCAACTCCTTCCCATTCCAATCCTGAGACACTTCCTATAGCATGAGATGTGATATCTCAATGCTTATACCAAATCTGAGACCCTTCCTATAGCATGAGATGTGATATCCAACTCCTTCCCATTCCAATCCTGAGACCCTTCCTATAGTATGAGATTTGATATCTCAAGGCCTCTAATAACAAACCTGAGATCCTTCCTCTAACATGAAATGTGATATCCAACTCTTTCCCCTTCCAAACCTGAGAGCCTTCCTATAGCATGAGATATGATAGCCAAGTCCTTCCAATTCCAATCCTGAGACCCTTCCTATAACATGAAATGTGATATCCAACTCCTTCCCATTCCAACCTGAGACCCTTCCTATAGCATGAGATGGGATATCTCAATGCTTCTAATACCAAACCTGAGACTCTTCCTATAACATGAGATGGGATATCCAACTCATTCCCATTCCAATCCTGAGACCCTTCCGATAGCAGAGATGTGATATCTCAATGCTTATACCAAACCTGAGACCCTTCCTATGGCCTGAGATGTCATATACAACTCCTTCCCATTCCAATCCTAAGACCCTTCCTATAGCATGAGATGTGATATCTCAATGCTTATACCAAATCTGAGACCCTTCCTATAGCATGAGATGTGATATCCAACTCCTTCCCATTCCAATCCTGAGACCCTTCCTATAGCATGAGATGTGATGTCTCAATGCTTCTAATACCAAACCTGAGATCCTTCCTATAACATGAGATGTGATATCCAACTCCTTCCCATTCCAATCCTGAGACCCTTATGATAGCATGAGATGTGATATCTCAATGCCTCTAATACCAAACCTGAGATACTTCCGATAGCATGAGATGTGATATCTCAATGCTTCTAATACCAAACCTGAGATCCTTCCTATAACATGAGATGTGATTTCCAAATCCTCCCCCTTCCAAACCTGAGACCCTCCCTTTAGCATGAGATGTGATATCCAACTCCTTCCCATTCCAATCCTGAGACCCTTCTGATAGCATGAGATGTGATATCTCAATGCCTCTAATTCCAAACCTGAGATCCTACCTCTAACATGAAATGTGATATCCATCTCCTTCCCTTTCCAAACCTGAGACCCTGCCTATAGCATGAGATGTGATATCCAAGTCCTTCCCATTCCAATCCTGAGACCCTTCCTATAGCATGTGATGTGATATCTCAATGCTTATACCAAACCTGAGACCCTTCCTATGGCATGAGATGTCATATACAACTCCTTCCCATTCCAATCCTGAGACCCTTCCTATAGCATGAGATGTGATATCTCAATGCTTATACCAAACCTGAGACCCTTCCTATAGCATGAGATGTGATATCCAACTTCTTCCCATTCCAATCCTGAGACCCTTCCTATAACATGAGATGTGATGTCTCAATGCTTCTAATACCAAACCTGAGATCTTTCCTATAACATGAGATGTGATATCCAACTCCTTCCCATTCCAATCCTGAGACCCTTCCTATAGCATGAGATGTGATATCTCAAGGCCTCTAATACCAAACCTGAGATCCTTCCTCTAACATGAAATGTGATATCCAACTCTTTCCCCTTCCAAACCTGAGAGCCTTCCTATAGCATGAGATATGATATCCAAATCCTTCCCATTCCAATCCTGAGACCCTTCCTATAACATGAAATGTGATATCCTACTCCTTCCCATTCCATCCTGGGACCCTTCCTATATCATGAGATGGGATATCTCAATGCTTCTAATACCAAACCTGAGACCCTTCCTATAACATGAGATGGGAATATCCAACTCCTTCCCATTCCAATCCTGAGACCCTTCCGATAGCAGAGATGTGATATCTCAATGCTTATACCAAACCTGAGATCCTTCCTATAACATGAGATGTGATATCCAACTCCTTCCCATTCCAATCCTGAGACACTTCCTATAGCATGAGATGTGATATCTCACTGCTTATACCAATCCTGAGACCCTTCCTATAGAATGAGATGTGATATCCAACTCCTTCCCATTCCAATCCTGAGACCATTCCTATAGCATGAGATGTGATATCTCAATGCTTCTAATATCAGACTTGAGACCCTCCCTATAGCATGAGATGTGATACCCAAGTCCTTCCCATTCCAATCCTGAGACACTTCCTATAGCATGAGATGTGATATCTCAATGCTTCTAATACCAAACCTGAGACTCTTCCTATAACATGAGATGGGATATCCAACTCCTTCCCATTCCAATCCTGAGACCCTTCCAATAGCAGAGATGTGATATCTCGATGCTTATACCAAATCTGAGACCCTTCCTATAGCATGAGATGTGATATCCAACTCCTTCCCATTCCAATCCTAAGGCCCTTCCTATAGCATGAGATGTGATGTCTCAATGCTTCTAATACCAAACCTGAGATCCTTCCTATAACATGAGATGTGATATCCAACTCCTTCCCATTCCAATCCTGAGACCCTTCCTATAGCATGAGATGTGATGTCTCAATGCTTCTAATACCAAACCTGAGAACCTTCCTACAGCATGCGATGGGATATCTCAATGCTTCTAATACCAAACCTGAGACCAGTCCTATAACATGAGATTGGATATCCAACTCCTTCCCCTTCCAAACCTGAGACCCTTCCTATAGCATGAGATGTGATATCCAACTTCTTCCCATTCCAATCCTGAGACCCTTCCTATAACATGAGATGTAATATCCAACTCCTTCCCATTCCAGTCCTGAGACCCTTCCTATAGCATGAGATGTGCTATCTCAATGCTTATACCAAACCTGAGACCCTTCCTAAAGCTTGAGATGTGATATCCAACTCCTTCCCATTCCAATCCTGAGACCCTTCCTATAGCATGATATGTGATATCTCAATGCCTCTAATACCAAACCTGAGACCCTTCCTATAGCATGAGATGTGATATCCAACGTCTTCCCATTCCAATCCTGAGACCCTTCCTATAACATGAGATGTAATATCCAACTCCTTCCCATTCCAATCCTGAGACCCTTCCTATAGCATGAGATGTGCTATCTCAATGCTTATACCAAACCTGAGACCCTTCCTAAAGCTTGAGATGTGATATCCAACTCCTTCCCATTCCAATCCTGAGACCCTTCCTATAGCATGATATGTGATGTCTCAATGCTTCTAATACCAAACCTGAGATCTTTCCTATAACATGAGATGTAATATCCAACTCCTTCCCATTCCAATCCTGAGACCCTTCCTATAGCATGAGATGTGCTATCTCAATGCTTATACCAAACCTGAGACCCTTCCTAAAGCTTGAGATGTGATATCCAACTCCTTCCCATTCCAATCCTGAGACCCTTCCTATAGCATGATATGTGATATCTCAATGCCTCTAATACCAAACCTGAGATCCTTCCTCTAACATGAAATGTGATATCGAACTCCTTCCCTTTCCAAACCTGAGAGCCTACCTATAGCATGAGATGTGATATCCAAGTCCTTCCCATTCCAATCCTTAGACCCTTCCTACAGCATGCAATATGATATCTCAATGATTCTAATAACAAACCTGAGACCCGTCCTATAACATGAGATGTGATATCCAACTCCTTCCCGTTTCAAACCTGAGACCCTTCCTATAACATGAGATGTGATATCCAACTCCTTCCCGTTTCAAACCTGAGACCCTTCCTATAGCATATGTGATATCCAACTCCTTCCCATTCCAAACATGAGACCCTTCCTATAGCAAGAATGTAATATCCAACTCCTTCCCATTCCAATCCTGAGACCATTCCTATAGCATGAGATGTGATATCTCAATGCTTCTAATACCAAACCTGAGATCCTTCCTATGACATGAGATGTGATATCCAATTCCTCCCCATTCCAAACCTGAGAACCTTCCTACAGCATGCGATGTGATATCTCAATGCTTCTAATACCAAACCTGAGACCAGTCCTATAACATGAGATTGGATATCCAACTCCTTCCCCTTCCAAACATGAGACCCTTCCTATAGCATGAGATGTGATATCCAACTTCTTCCCATTCCAATCCTGAGACCCTTCCTATAACATGAGATGTGATGTCTCAATGCTTCTAATACCAAACCTGAGATCTTTCCTATAACATGAGATGTGATATCCAACTCCTTCCCATTCCAATCCTGAGACCCTTCCTATAGCATGAGATGTGCTATCTCAATGCTTATACCAAACCTGAGACCCTTCCTAAAGCTTGAGATGTGATATCCAACTCCTTCCCATTCCAATCCTGAGACCCTTCCTATAACATGAAATGTGATATCCAACTCCTTCCCATTCCAACCTGAGACCCTTCCCATAGCATGAGATGGGATATCCAACTCCTTCCAAATCCAATACTGATACCCTTCCAATAGCATGAGATGTGATATCCCAATGCTTCTACCAAACCTGAGAACCATACTATGGCATGAGATGTGATATCAAACTCCTTCCCATTCCAATCCTGAGACTCTTCCTATAGCTTGAGATGTGATATCCGAAATCCTTCCCATTCCAATTCTGAGACCCTTCATATACCATGAGACTTGATATCTCAATGCTTCTAATACCAAACCTGAGACCCGTCCTATAACATGAGATGTGATATCAAACTCCTTCCCATTCCAATCCTGAGACTCTTCCTATAGCTTGAGATGTGATATCCGAAATCCTTCCCATTCCAATTCTGAGACCCTTCCTATACCATGAGACTTGATATCTCAATGCTTCTAATACCAAACCTGAGACCCTTCCTTTATCATGAGATGTGATATCCAACTCCTTCCCATTCCAATCCTGAGACCCTTCCGATATCATGAGATTTGTTATCTCAATGCTTCTAATATCAAAATTGAGACCCGCCTATAACATGAGATGTGATATCCAAATCTTTCCCCTTCCAAACCTTAGACCCTTCCTTTATCATGAGATGGGATATCCAACTCCTTCCCATTCCAATCCTGAGACCCTTCCGATAGCAGAGATGTGATATCTCAATGCTTATACCAATCCTGAGACCCTTCCTATGGCCTGAGATGTCATATACAACTCCTTCCCAATCCAATCCTGAGACCCTTCCTATAGCATGAGATGTGATATCTCAATGCTTATACCAAATCTGAGACCCTTCCTATAGCATGAGATGTGATATCCAACTCCTTCCCATTCCAATCCTGAGACCCTTCCTATAGCATGAGATGTGATGTCTCAATGCTTCTAATACCAAACCTGAGATCCTTCCTATAACATGAGATGTGATATCCAACTCCTTCCCATTCCAATCCTGAGACCCTTCCTATAGCATGAGATGTGATGTCTCAATGCTTCTAATACCAAACCTGAGAACCTTCCTACAGCATGCGATGTGTTATCTCAATGCTTCTAATACCAAACCTGAGACCAGTCCTATAACATGAGATTGGATATCCAACTCCTTCCCCTTCCAAACCTGAGACCCTTCCTATAGCATGAGATGTGATATCCAACTTCTTCCCATTCCAATCCTGAGACCCTTCCTATAACATGAGATGTGATGTCTCAATGCTTCTAATACCAAACCTGAGATCTTTCCTATAACATGAGATGTAATATCCAACTCCTTCCCATTCCAATCCTGAGACCCTTCCTATAGCATGAGATGTGCTATCTCAATGCTTATACCAAACCTGAGACCCTTCCTAAAGCTTGAGATGTGATATCCAACTCCTTCCCATTCCAATCCTGAGACCCTTCCTATAGCATGAGATGTGATATCTCAATGCTTCTAATATCAAACTTGAGACCCTTCCTATAGCATGAGATGTGATATCCAACTCCTTCCCATTCCAATCCTGAGACCCTTCCTATAGCATGAGATGTGATGTCTCAATGCTTCTAATACCAAACCTGAGATCCTTCCTATAACATGAGATGTGATATCCAACTCCTTCCCATTCTAATCCCGAGACCCTTCCTATAGCATGAGATGTGATATCTCGATGCTTATACCAAACCTGAGACCCTTCCTATAGCATGAGATGTGATATCCAACTCCTTCCCATTCCAATCCTGAGACCCTTCCTATAGCATGAGATGTGATATCTCAATGCCTCTAATACCAAACCTGAGATCCTTCCTCTAACATGAAATGTGATATCCAACTCCTTCCCTTTCCAAACCTGAGAGCCTACCTATAGCATGAGATGTGATATCCAAGTCCTTCCCATTCCAATCCTTAGACCCTTCCTACAGCATGCAATATGATATCTCAATGATTCTAATAACAAATCTGAGACCCATCCTATAACATGAGATGGGATATCCAACTCCTTCCTATTCCAATCCTGAGACACTTCCGATAGCAGAGATGTGATATCTCAATGCTTATACCAAACCTGAGACCCTTCCTATAACATGAGATGTGATATCCAACTCCTTCCCGGTCCAAACCTGAGACCCTTCCTATAGCATATGTGATATCCAACTCCTTCCCATTCCAAACATGAGACCCTTCCTATAGCAAGAATGTAATATCCAACTCCTTCCCATTCCAATCCTGAGACCATTCCTATAGCATGCGATGTGATATCTCAATGCATCTAATACCAAACCCGAGACCAGTCCTATAACATGAGATTGGATATCCAACTCCTTCCCCTTCCAAACCTGAGACCCTTCCTATAGCATGAGATGTGATATCCAACTTCTTCCCATTCCACTCCTGAGACCCTTCCTATAACATGAGATGTGATGTCTCAATGCTTCTAATACCAAACCTGAGATCTTTCCTATAACATGAGATGTGATATCCAACTCCTTCCCATTCCAATCCTGAGACCCTTCCTATAGCATGAGATGTGATATCTCAATGCTTATACCAAACCTGAGACCCTTCCTATAGCTTGAGATGTGATATCCAACTCCTTCTCATTCCAATCCTGAGACCCTTCCTATAGCATGAGATGTGATATCTCAAGGCCTCTAATACCAAACCTGAGATTCTTCCTCTAACATGAAATGTGATATCCAACTCCTTCCCCTTCCAAACCTGAGAGCCTTCCTATAGCATGAGATATGATATCCAAGTCCTTCCCATCCAATCCTGAGACCCTTCCGATATCATGAGATTTGTTATCTCAATGCTTCTAATATCAAACTTGAGACCCTCCCTATAGCATGAGATGTGACATCCAAGTCCTCCCCATTCCAATCCTGAGACTCTTCCTATAGCATGAGATGTGATATCTCAATGCTTCTAATACCAAACCTGAGACCCTTCCTATAACATGAAATGTGATATCCAACTCCTTCCCATTCCAACCTGAGACCCTTCCTATAGCATGAGATGGGATATCCAATTCCTTCCAAATCCAATACTGATACCCTTCCGATAGCATGAGATGTGATATCCCAATGCTTCTACCAAACCTGAGACCCATACTATGGCATGAGATGTGATATCAAACTCCTTCCCATTCCAATCCTGAGACCCTACCTATAGCTTGAGATGTGATATCCAACTCCTTCCCATTCCAATTCTGAGACCCTTCCTATACCATGAGTCTTGATATCTCAATGCTTCTAATACAAAACCTGAGACCCGTCCTATAACATGAGATGTGATATCCAAATCCTTCCCCTTCCAAACCTTAGACCCTTCCTTTATCATGAGATGTGATATCCAATTCCTTCCCATTCCAATCCTGAGACCCTTCCGATATCATGAGATTTGTTATCTCAATGCTTCTAATATCAAACTTGAGACCCTCCCTATAGCATGAGATGTGACATCCAAGTCCTCCCCATTCCAATCCTGAGACTCTTCCTATAGCATGAGATGTGATATCTCAATGCTTCTAATACCAAACCTGAGACCCTTCCTATAACATGAGATGGGATATCCAACTCCTTCCCATTCCAATCCTGAGACCCTTCCGATAGCAGAGATGTGATATCTCAATGCTTATACCAAACCTGAGACCCTTCCTATGGCCTGATTTGTCATATACAACTCCTTCCCATTCCAATCCTGAGACCCTTCCTATAGCATGAGATGTGATATCTCAATGCTTATACCAAATCCGAGACCCTTCCTATAGCATGAGATGTGATATCCAACTCCTTCCCATTCCAATCCTGAGACCCTTCCTATAGCATGAGATGTGATGTCTCAATGCTTCTAATACCAAACCTGAGATCCTTCTGATAGCATGAGATGTGATATCTCAATGCTTCTAGTACCAAACCTGAGATCCTTCCTATAACATGAGATGTGATTTCCAAATCCTTCCACTTCCAAACCTGAGACACTCCCTTTAGCATGAGATGTGATATCCAACTCCTTCCCATTCCAATCCTGAGACCCTTCTGATAGCATGAGATGTGATATTTCAATGCCTCTAATACCAAACCTGAGATCCTACCTCTAACATGAAATGTGATATCCATCTCCTTCCCTTTCCAAACCTGAGACCCTGCCTATAGCATGAGATGTGATATCAAAAGTCCTTCCCATTCCAATCCTGAGACCCTTCCTATAGCATGTGATGTGATATCTCAATGCTTATACCAAACCTGAGACCCTTCCTATGGCATGAGATGTCATATACAACTCCTTCCCATTCCAATCCTGAGACCCTTCCTATAGCATGAGATGTGATATCTCAATGCTTATACCAAACCTGAGACCCTTCCTATAGCATGAGATGTGATATCCAACTTCTTCCCATTCCAATCCTGAGACCCTTCCTATAACATGAGATGTGATGTCTCAATGCTTCTAATACCAAACCTGAGACCCTTCCTATAACATGAGATGGGATATCCAACTCCTTCCCATTCCAATCCTGAGACCCTTCCTATAGCAGAGATGTGATATCTCAATGCTTATACCAAACCTGAGACCCTTCCTATGGCCTGAGATGACATATACAACTCCTTCCCATTCCAATCCTGAGACCGTTCCTATAGCATGAGATGTGATATCTCAATGCTTATACCAAATCTGAGACCCTTCCTATAGCATGAGATGTGATATCCAACTCCTTCCCATTCCAATCCTGAGACCCTTCCTATAGCATGAGATGTGATGTCTCAATGCTTCTAATACCAAACCTGAGATCCTTCCTATAACATGAGATGTGATATCCAACTCCTTCCCATTCCAATCCTGAGACCCTTAAGATAGCATGAGATGTGATATCTCAATGCCGCTAATACCAAACCTGAGATACTTCCGATAGCATGAGATGTGATATCTCAATGCTTCTAATACCAAACCTGAGATCCTTCCTATAACATGAGATGTGATTTCCAAATCCTTCCCCTTCCAAACCTGAGACCCTCCCTTTAGCATGAGATGTGATATCCAACTCCTTCCCATTCCAATCCTGAGACCCTTCTGATAGCATGAGATGTGATATTTCAATGCCTCTAATACCAAACCTGAGATCCTACCTCTAACATGAAATGTGATATCCATCTCCTTCCCTTTCCAAACCTGAGACCCTGCCTATAGCATGAGATGTGATATCCAAGTCCTTCCCATTACAATCCTGAGACCCTTCCTATAGCATGTGATGTGATATCTCAATGCTTATACCAAACCTGAGACCCTTCCTATGGCATGAGATGTCATATACAACTCCTTCCCATTCCAATCCTGAGACCCTTCCTATAGCATGAGATGTGATATCTCAATGCTTATACCAAACCTGAGACCCTTCCTATAGCATGAGATGTGATATCCAACTTCTTCCCATTCCAATCCTGAGACCCTTCCTAAAACATGAGATGTGATGTCTCAATGCTTCTAATACCAAACCTGAGATCTTTCCTATAACATGATATGTGATATCCAACTCCTTCCCATTCCAATCCTGAGACCCTTCCTATAGCATGAGATGTGATGTCTCAATGCTTCTAATACCAAACCTGAGATCCTTCCTATAACATGAGATGTGATATCCAACTCCTTCCCATTCCAATCCTGAGACCCTTCCTATAGCATGAGATGTGATGTCTCAATGCTTCTAATACCAAACCTGAGAACCTTCCTACAGCATGCGATGTGTTATCTCAATGCTTCTAATACCAAACCTGAGACCAGTCCTATAACATGAGATTGGATATCCAACTCCTTCCCCTTCCAAACCTGAGACCCTTCCTATAGCATGAGATGTGATATCCAACTTCTTCCCATTCCAATCCTGAGACCCTTCCTATAACATGAGATGTGATGTCTCAATGCTTCTAATACCAAACCTGAGATCTTTCCTATAACATGAGATGTAATATCCAACTCCTTCCCATTCCAATCCTGAGACCCTTCCTATAGCATGAGATGTGCTATCTCAATGCTTATACCAAACCTGAGACCCTTCCTAAAGCTTGAGATGTGATATCCAACTCCTTCCCATTCCAATCCTGAGACCCTTCCTATAGCATGAGATGTGATATCTCAATGCTTCTAATATCAAACTTGAGACCCTTCCTATAGCATGAGATGTGATATCCAACTCCTTCCCATTCCAATCCTGAGACCCTTCCTATAGCATGAGATGTGATGTCTCAATGCTTCTAATACCAAACCTGAGATCCTTCCTATAACATGAGATGTGATATCCAACTCCTTCCCATTCTAATCCCGAGACCCTTCCTATAGCATGAGATGTGATATCTCGATGCTTATACCAAACCTGAGACCCTTCCTATAGCATGAGATGTGATATCCAACTCCTTCCCATTCCAATCCTGAGACCCTTCCTATAGCATGAGATGTGATATCTCAATGCCTCTAATACCAAACCTGAGATCCTTCCTCTAACATGAAATGTGATATCCAACTCCTTCCCTTTCCAAACCTGAGAGCCTACCTATAGCATGAGATGTGATATCCAAGTCCTTCCCATTCCAATCCTTAGACCCTTCCTACAGCATGCAATATGATATCTCAATGATTCTAATAACAAATCTGAGACCCATCCTATAACATGAGATGGGATATCCAACTCCTTCCTATTCCAATCCTGAGACACTTCCGATAGCAGAGATGTGATATCTCAATGCTTATACCAAACCTGAGACCCTTCCTATAACATGAGATGTGATATCCAACTCCTTCCCGGTCCAAACCTGAGACCCTTCCTATAGCATATGTGATATCCAACTCCTTCCCATTCCAAACATGAGACCCTTCCTATAGCAAGAATGTAATATCCAACTCCTTCCCATTCCAATCCTGAGACCATTCCTATAGCATGCGATGTGATATCTCAATGCATCTAATACCAAACCCGAGACCAGTCCTATAACATGAGATTGGATATCCAACTCCTTCCCCTTCCAAACCTGAGACCCTTCCTATAGCATGAGATGTGATATCCAACTTCTTCCCATTCCACTCCTGAGACCCTTCCTATAACATGAGATGTGATGTCTCAATGCTTCTAATACCAAACCTGAGATCTTTCCTATAACATGAGATGTGATATCCAACTCCTTCCCATTCCAATCCTGAGACCCTTCCTATAGCATGAGATGTGATATCTCAATGCTTATACCAAACCTGAGACCCTTCCTATAGCTTGAGATGTGATATCCAACTCCTTCTCATTCCAATCCTGAGACCCTTCCTATAGCATGAGATGTGATATCTCAAGGCCTCTAATACCAAACCTGAGATTCTTCCTCTAACATGAAATGTGATATCCAACTCCTTCCCCTTCCAAACCTGAGAGCCTTCCTATAGCATGAGATATGATATCCAAGTCCTTCCCATCCAATCCTGAGACCCTTCCGATATCATGAGATTTGTTATCTCAATGCTTCTAATATCAAACTTGAGACCCTCCCTATAGCATGAGATGTGACATCCAAGTCCTCCCCATTCCAATCCTGAGACTCTTCCTATAGCATGAGATGTGATATCTCAATGCTTCTAATACCAAACCTGAGACCCTTCCTATAACATGAAATGTGATATCCAACTCCTTCCCATTCCAACCTGAGACCCTTCCTATAGCATGAGATGGGATATCCAATTCCTTCCAAATCCAATACTGATACCCTTCCGATAGCATGAGATGTGATATCCCAATGCTTCTACCAAACCTGAGACCCATACTATGGCATGAGATGTGATATCAAACTCCTTCCCATTCCAATCCTGAGACCCTACCTATAGCTTGAGATGTGATATCCAACTCCTTCCCATTCCAATTCTGAGACCCTTCCTATACCATGAGTCTTGATATCTCAATGCTTCTAATACAAAACCTGAGACCCGTCCTATAACATGAGATGTGATATCCAAATCCTTCCCCTTCCAAACCTTAGACCCTTCCTTTATCATGAGATGTGATATCCAATTCCTTCCCATTCCAATCCTGAGACCCTTCCGATATCATGAGATTTGTTATCTCAATGCTTCTAATATCAAACTTGAGACCCTCCCTATAGCATGAGATGTGACATCCAAGTCCTCCCCATTCCAATCCTGAGACTCTTCCTATAGCATGAGATGTGATATCTCAATGCTTCTAATACCAAACCTGAGACCCTTCCTATAACATGAGATGGGATATCCAACTCCTTCCCATTCCAATCCTGAGACCCTTCCGATAGCAGAGATGTGATATCTCAATGCTTATACCAAACCTGAGACCCTTCCTATGGCCTGATTTGTCATATACAACTCCTTCCCATTCCAATCCTGAGACCCTTCCTATAGCATGAGATGTGATATCTCAATGCTTATACCAAATCCGAGACCCTTCCTATAGCATGAGATGTGATATCCAACTCCTTCCCATTCCAATCCTGAGACCCTTCCTATAGCATGAGATGTGATGTCTCAATGCTTCTAATACCAAACCTGAGATCCTTCTGATAGCATGAGATGTGATATCTCAATGCTTCTAGTACCAAACCTGAGATCCTTCCTATAACATGAGATGTGATTTCCAAATCCTTCCACTTCCAAACCTGAGACACTCCCTTTAGCATGAGATGTGATATCCAACTCCTTCCCATTCCAATCCTGAGACCCTTCTGATAGCATGAGATGTGATATTTCAATGCCTCTAATACCAAACCTGAGATCCTACCTCTAACATGAAATGTGATATCCATCTCCTTCCCTTTCCAAACCTGAGACCCTGCCTATAGCATGAGATGTGATATCAAAAGTCCTTCCCATTCCAATCCTGAGACCCTTCCTATAGCATGTGATGTGATATCTCAATGCTTATACCAAACCTGAGACCCTTCCTATGGCATGAGATGTCATATACAACTCCTTCCCATTCCAATCCTGAGACCCTTCCTATAGCATGAGATGTGATATCTCAATGCTTATACCAAACCTGAGACCCTTCCTATAGCATGAGATGTGATATCCAACTTCTTCCCATTCCAATCCTGAGACCCTTCCTATAACATGAGATGTGATGTCTCAATGCTTCTAATACCAAACCTGAGACCCTTCCTATAACATGAGATGGGATATCCAACTCCTTCCCATTCCAATCCTGAGACCCTTCCTATAGCAGAGATGTGATATCTCAATGCTTATACCAAACCTGAGACCCTTCCTATGGCCTGAGATGACATATACAACTCCTTCCCATTCCAATCCTGAGACCGTTCCTATAGCATGAGATGTGATATCTCAATGCTTATACCAAATCTGAGACCCTTCCTATAGCATGAGATGTGATATCCAACTCCTTCCCATTCCAATCCTGAGACCCTTCCTATAGCATGAGATGTGATGTCTCAATGCTTCTAATACCAAACCTGAGATCCTTCCTATAACATGAGATGTGATATCCAACTCCTTCCCATTCCAATCCTGAGACCCTTAAGATAGCATGAGATGTGATATCTCAATGCCGCTAATACCAAACCTGAGATACTTCCGATAGCATGAGATGTGATATCTCAATGCTTCTAATACCAAACCTGAGATCCTTCCTATAACATGAGATGTGATTTCCAAATCCTTCCCCTTCCAAACCTGAGACCCTCCCTTTAGCATGAGATGTGATATCCAACTCCTTCCCATTCCAATCCTGAGACCCTTCTGATAGCATGAGATGTGATATTTCAATGCCTCTAATACCAAACCTGAGATCCTACCTCTAACATGAAATGTGATATCCATCTCCTTCCCTTTCCAAACCTGAGACCCTGCCTATAGCATGAGATGTGATATCCAAGTCCTTCCCATTACAATCCTGAGACCCTTCCTATAGCATGTGATGTGATATCTCAATGCTTATACCAAACCTGAGACCCTTCCTATGGCATGAGATGTCATATACAACTCCTTCCCATTCCAATCCTGAGACCCTTCCTATAGCATGAGATGTGATATCTCAATGCTTATACCAAACCTGAGACCCTTCCTATAGCATGAGATGTGATATCCAACTTCTTCCCATTCCAATCCTGAGACCCTTCCTAAAACATGAGATGTGATGTCTCAATGCTTCTAATACCAAACCTGAGATCTTTCCTATAACATGATATGTGATATCCAACTCCTTCCCATTCCAATCCTGAGACCCTTCCTATAGCATGAGATGTGATATCTCAAGGCCTCTAATACCAAACCTGAGATCGTTCCTCTAACATGAAATGTGATATCCAACTCCTTCCCCTTCCAAACCTGAGAGCCTTCCTATAGCATGAGATATGATAGCCAAGTCCTTCCAATTCCAATCCTGGGACCCTTCCTATAACATGAAATGTGATATCCAACTCCTTCCCATTCCAACCTGAGACCCTTCCTATAGCATGAGATGGGATATCTCAATGCTTCTAATACCAAACCTGAGACTCTTCCTATAACATGAGATGGGATATCCAACTCCTTCCCATTCCAATCCTGAGACCCTTCCGATAGTAGAGATGTGATATCTCAATGCTTATACCAAACCTGAGACCCTTCCTATGGCCTGAGATGTGATATCCAACTGCTTCCCATTCCAATCCTGAGACCCTTCCTATAGCATGAGATGTGATATCTCAATGCTTATACCAAATCTGAGACCCTTCCTATAGCATGAGATGTGATATCCAACTCCTTCCCATTCCAATCCTGAGACCCTTCCTATAGCATGAGATGTGATGTCTCAATGCTTCTAATACCAAACCTGAGATCCTTCCTATAACATGAGATGTGATATCCAACTCCTTCCGATTCCAATCCTGAGACCCTTATGATAGCATGAGATGTGATATCTCAATGCTTCTAATACCAAACCTGAGATCCTTCCTATAACATGAGATGTGATTTCCAAATCCTTCCCCTTCCAAACCTGAGACCCTCCCTTTAGCATGAGATGTGATATCCAACTCCTTCCCATTCCAATCCTGAGACCCTTCTGATAGCATGAGATGTGATATCTCAATGCCTCTAATTCCAAACCTGAGATCCTACCTCTAACATGAAATGTGATATCCATCTCCTTCCCTTTCCAAACCTGAGACCCTGTCTATAACATGAGATGTCATATACAACTCCTTCCCATTCCAATCCTGAGACCCTTCCTATAGCACGAGATGTGATATCTCAATGCTTATACCAAACCTGAGACCCTTCCTATAGCATGAGATGTGATATCCAACTCCTTCCCATTCCAATCCTGAGACCCTTCCTTTAGCATGAGATGTGATATCCAACTCCTTCCCATTCCAATCCTGAGACCCTTCCTATAGCCTGAGATGTGATGTCTCAATGCCTCTAATACCAAACCTGAGATCCTTCCTCTAACATGAAATGTGATATCCAACTCCTTCCCTTTCCAAACCTGAGAGCCTATCTATAGCATGAGATGTGATATCCAAGTCCTTCCCATTCCAATCCTGAGACACTTCCGATAGCAGAGATGTGATATCTCAATGCTTATACCAAACCTGAGACCCTTCCTATAACATGAGATGTGATATCCAACTCCTTCCCGTTCCAAACCTGAGACCCTTCCTTTAGCATGAGATGTGATATCCAGCTCCTTCCCATTCCAATCCTGAGACACTTCCGATAGCATGAGATGTGATATCTCAATGCTTCTAATATCAAAACTGAGACACTCCCTATAGCATGATATGTGATATCTAAGTCCTTCCCATTCCAATCCTGAGACCCTTCCTATAGCATGAGATGTGATATCTCAATGCTTCTACCAAACCTGAGACCCTTCCTTTAGCATGAGATGTGATAACCAACTCCTTCCCATTCCAATCCTGAGACCCTTCCTATAGCATGAGATGTGATATCTCAATACTTCTAATACCAAACCTGAGATCCTTCCGATAACATGAGATGTGATATCCAAATCCTTCCCCTTCCAAACCTGAGACCCTCCCTTTAGCATGAGATGTGATATCCAACTCCTTCCCATTCCAATCCTGAGACCCTTCTGATAGCATGAGATGTGATATCTCAATGCTTCTATACCAAACCTGAGATCCTTCCGATAGCATGAGATGTGATATCTGAATGCTTCTAATACCAAACCTGAGATCCTTCCTATAACATGAGATGTGATATCCAAATCCTTCCCCTTCCAAACCTGAGACCCTCCCTTTAGCATGAGATGTGATATCCAACTCCTTCCCATTCCAATCCTGAGACCCTTCCGATATCATGAGATTTGTTATCTCAATGCTTCTAATATCAAACTTGAGACCCTCCCTATAGCATGAGATGTGACATCCAAGTCCTCCCCATTCCAATCCTGAGACTCTTCCTATAGCATGAGATGTGATATCTCAATGCTTCTAATACCAAACCTGAGACCCTTCCTATAACATGAGATGGGATATCCAACTCCTTCCCATTCCAATCCTGAGACCCTTCCGATAGCAGAGATGTGATATCTCAATGCATATACCAAACCTGAGACCCTTCCTATGGCCTGATTTGTCATATACAACTCCTTCCCATTCCAATCCTGAGACCCTTCCTATAGCATGAGATGTGATATCTCAATGCTTGTACCAAATCCGAGACCCTTCCTATAGCATGAGATGTGATGTCTCAATGCTTCTAATACCAAACCTGAGATCCTTCTGATAGCATGAGATGTGATATCTCAATGCTTCTAGTACCAAACCTGAGATCCTTCCTATAACATGAGATGTGATTTCCAAATCCTTCCACTTCCAAACCTGAGACACTCCCTTTAGCATGAGATGTGATATCCAACTCCTTTCCATTCCAATCCTGAGACCCTTCTGATAGCATGAGATGTGATATTTCAATGCCTCTAATACCAAACCTGAGATCCTACCTCTAACATGAAATGTGATATCCATCTCCTTCCCTTTCCAAACCTGAGACCCTGCCTATAGCATGAGATGTGATATCAAAAGTCCTTCCCATTCCAATCCTGAGACCCTTCCTATAGCATGTGATGTGATATCTCAATGCTTATACCAAACCTGAGACCCTTCCTATGGCATGAGATGTCATATACAACTCCTTCCCATTCCAATCCTGAGACCCTTCCTATAGCATGAGATGTGATATCTCAATGCTTATACCAAACCTGAGACCCTTCCTATATCATGAGATGTGATATCCAACTTCTTCCCATTCCAATCCTGAGACCCTTCCTATAACATGAGATGTGATGTCTCAATGCTTCTAATACCAAACCTGAGACCCTTCCTATAACATGAGATGGGATATCCAACTCCTTCCCATTCCAATCCTGTGACCCTTCCGATAGCAGAGATGTGATATCTCAATGCTTATACCAAACCTGAGACCCTTCCTATGGCCTGAGATGTCATATACAACTCCTTCCCATTCCAATCCTGAGACCGTTCCTATAGCATGAGATGTGATATCTCAATGCTTATACCAAATCTGAGACCCTTCCCATAGCATGAGATGTGATATCCAACTCCTTCCCATTCCAATCCTGAGACCCTTCCTATAGCATGAGATGTGATGTCTCAATGCTTCTAATACCAAACCTGAGATCCTTCCTATAACATGAGATGTGATATCCAACTCCTTCCCATTCCAATCCTGAGACCCTTATGATAGCATGAGATGTGATATCTCAATGCCTCTGATAACAAACCTGAGATACTTCTGATAGCATGAGATGTGATATCTCAATGCTTCTAATACCAAACCTGAGATCCTTCCTATAACATGAGATGTGATTTCCAAATCCTTCCCCTTCCAAACCTGAGACCCTCCCTTTAGCATGAGATGTGATATCCAACTCCTTCCCATTCCAATCCTGAGACCCTTCTGATAGCATGAGATGTGATATTTCAATGCCTCTAATACCAAACCTGAGATCCTACCTCTAACATGAAATGTGATATCCATCTCCTTCCCTTTCCAAACCTGAGACCCTGCCTATAGCATGAGATGTGATATCCAAGTCCTTCCCATTACAATCCTGAGACCCTTCCTATAGCATGTGATGTGATATCTCAATGCTTATACCAAACCTGAGACCCTTCCTATGGCATGAGATGTCATATACAACTCCTTCCCATTCCAATCCTGAGACCCTTCCTATAGCATGAGATGTGATATCTCAATGCTTATACCAAACCTGAGACCCTTCCTATAGCATGAGATGTGATATCCAACTTCTTCCCATTCCAATCCTGAGACCATTCCTATAACATGAGATGTGATGTCTCAATGCTTCTAATACCAAACCTGAGATCTTTCCTATAACATGAGATGTGATATCCAACTCCTTCCCATTCCAATCCTGAGACCCTTCCTATAGCATGAGATGTGATATCTCAAGGCCTCTAATACCAAACCTGAGATCGTGCCTCTAAAATGAAATGTGATATCCAACTCCTTCCCCTTCCAAACCTGAGAGCCTTCCTATAGCATGAGCTATGATAGCCAAGTCCTTCCAATTCCAATCCTGAGACCCTTCCTATAACATGAAATGTGATATCCAACTCCTTCCCATTCCAACCTGAGACCCTTCCTATAGCATGAGATTGGATATCTCAATGCTTCTAATACCAAACCTGAGACTCTTCCTATAACATGAGATGGGATATCCAACTCCTTCCCATTCCAATCCTGAGACCCTTCCGATAGCAGAGATGTGATATCTCAATGCTTATACCAAACCTGAGACCCTTCCTATGGCCTGAGATGTGATATCCAACTGCTTCCCATTCCAATCCTGAGACCCTTCCTATAGCATGAGATGTGATATCTCAATGCTTATACCAAATCTGAGACCCTTCCTATAGCATGAGATGTGATATCCAACTCCTTCCCATTCCAATCCTGAGACCCTTCCTATAGCATGAGATGTGATGTCTCAATGCTTCTAATACCAAACCTGAGATCCTTCCTATAACATGAGATGTGATATCCAACTCCTTCCGATTCCAATCCTGAGACCCTTATGATAGCATGAGATGTGATATCTCAATGATTCTAATACCAAACCTGAGATCCTTCCTATAACATGAGATGTGATTTCCAAATCCTTCCCCTACCAAACCTGAGACCCTCCCTTTAGCATGAGATGTGATATCCAACTCCTTCCCATTCCAATCCTGAGACCCTTCTGATAGCATGAGATGTGATATCTCAATGCCTCTAATTCCAAACCTGAGATCCTACCTCTAACATGAAATGTGATATCCATCTCCTTCCCTTTCCAAACCTGAGACCCTGTCTATAGCATGAGATGTCATATACAAATCCTTCCCATTCCAATCCTGAGACCCTTCCTATAGCACGAGATGTGATATCTCAATGCTTATACCAAACCTGAGACCCTTCCTATAGCATGAGATGTGATATCCAACTCCTTCCCATTCCAATCCTGAGACCCTTCCTTTAGCATGAGATGTGATATCCAACTCCTTCCCATTCCAATCCTGAGACCCTTCCTATAGCCTGAGATGTGATATCTCAATGCCTCTAATACCAAACCTGAGATCCTTCCTCTAACATGAAATGTGATATCCAACTCCTTCCCTTTCCAAACCTGAGAGCCTATCTATAGCATGAGATGTGATATCCAAGTCCTTCCCATTCCAATCCTGAGACACTTCCGATAGCAGAGATGTGATATCTCAATGCTTATACCAAACCTGAGACCCTTCTTATAGCATGAGATGTGATATCCAACTTCTTCCCATTCCAATCCTGAGACCCTTCCTATAACATGAGATGTGATGTCGCAATGCTTCTAATACCAAACCTGAGATCTTTCCTATAACATGAGATGTGATATCCAACTCCTTCCCATTCCAATCCTGAGACCCTTCCTATAGCATGAGATGTGATATCACAATGCTTATACCAAACCTGAGACCGTCCCTTTAGCTTGAGATGTGATATCCAACTCCTTCCCATTCCAATCCTGAGACCCTTCCTATAGCATGAGATGTGATATCTCAAGGCCTCTAATACCAAACCTGAGATCGTTCCTCTAACATGAAATGTGATATCCAACTCCTTCCCCTTCCAAACCTGAGAGCCTTCCTATAGCATGAGATATGATAGCCAAGTCCTTCCAATTCCAATCCTGAGACCCTTCCTATAACATGAAATGTGATATCCAACTCCTTCCCATTCCAACCTGAGACCCTTCCTATAGCATGAGATGGGATATCTCAATGCTTCTAATACCAAACCTGAGACTCTTCCTATAACATGAGATGGGATATCCAACTCATTCCCATTCCAATCCTGAGACCCTTCCGATAGCAGAGATGTGATATCTCAATGCTTATACCAAACCTGAGACCCTTCCTATGGCCTGAGATGTCATATATAACTCCTTCCCATTCCAATCCTGAGACCCTTCCTATAGCATGAGATGTGATATCTCAATGCTTATACCAAATCTGAGACCCTTCCTATAGCATGAGATGTGATATCCAACTCCTTCCCATTCCAATCCTGAGACCCTTCCTATAGCATGAGATGTGATGTCTCAATGCTTCTAATACCAAACCTGAGATCCTTCCTATAACATGAGATGTGATATCCAACTCCTTCCCATTCCAATCCTGAGACCCTTATGATAGCATGAGATGTGATATCTCAATGCCTCTAATACCAAACCTGAGATACTTCCGATAGCATGAGATGTGATATCTCAATGCTTCTAATACCAAACCTGAGATCCTTCCTATAACATGAGATGTGATTTCCAAATCCTCCCCCTTCCAAACCTGAGACCCTCCCTTTAGCATGAGATGTGATATCCAACTCCTTCCCATTCCAATCCTGAGACCCTTCTGATAGCATGAGATGTGATATCTCAATGCCTCTAATTCCAAACCTGAGATCCTACCTCTAACATGAAATGTGATATCCATCTCCTTCCCTTTCCAAACCTGAGACCCTGCCTATAGCATGAGATGTGATATCCAAGTCCTTCCCATTCCAATCCTGAGACCCTTCCTATAGCATGTGATGTGATATCTCAATGCTTATACCAAACCTGAGACCCTTCCTATGGCATGAGATGTCATATACAACTCCTTCCCATTCCAATCCTGAGACCCTTCCTATAGCATGAGATGTGATATCTCAATGCTTATACCAAACCTGAGACCCTTCCTATAGCATGAGATGTGATATCCAACTTCTTCCCATTCCAATCCTGAGACCCTTCCTATAACATGAGATGTGATGTCTCAATGCTTCTAATACCAAACCTGAGATCTTTCCTATAGCATGAGATGTGATATCCAACTCCTTCCCATTCCAATCCTGAGACCCTTCCTATAGCATGAGATGTGATATCTCAAGGCCTCTAATACCAAACCTGAGATCCTTCCTCTAACATGAAATGTGATATCCAACTCTTTCCCCTCCCAAACCTGAGAGCCTTCCTATAGCATGAGATATGATATCCAAATCCTTCCCATTCCAATCCTGAGACCCTTCCTATAACATGAAATGTGATATCCTACTCCTTCCCATTCCATCCTGGGACCCTTCCTATATCATGAGATGGGATATCTCAATGCTTCTAATACCAAACCTGAGACCCTTCCTATAACATGAGATGGGAATATCCAACTCCTTCCCATTCCAATCCTGAGACCCTTCCGATAGCAGAGATGTGATATCTCAATGCTTATACCAAATCTGAGACCCTTTTCCTATAGCATGAGATGTGATATCCAACTCCTTCCCATT
Source organism: Ambystoma mexicanum (assembly GCF_040938575.1). Taxonomy (NCBI): domain Eukaryota; kingdom Metazoa; phylum Chordata; class Amphibia; order Caudata; family Ambystomatidae; genus Ambystoma; species Ambystoma mexicanum. The sequence continues at coordinate 11,989,830 of NW_027182466.1, read as the reverse complement.
CCAATCCTGAGACCCTTCCTATAGCATGAGATGTGATATCTCAAGGCCTCTAATACCAAACCTGAGATCCTTCCTCTAACATGAAATGTGATATCCAACTCTTTCCCCTTCCAAACCTGAGAGCCTTCCTATAGCATGAGATATTTTATTTATTTATTTTATTTGCATTTGTTAAGCGCACTTGCAGCCCATGAGGCATCTAGGCGCTGTTACAGAGGAAACACAGATTTTTTTTGTCTTAGTTACGTATTTATAACGCGCTTAAACACTCGGAGGTTTCTAAGCGCGGACCCGGGGATCGAACCTGTTGTTGCTTTGTGTCGTCTTGCTTCCAAGACGCGCACGCTGCCGCTGTGCTATCCTCCCGGGACATCCTATAATATGATAGCCAAGTCCTTCCAATTCCAATCCTGAGACCCTTCCGATAGCAGAGATGTGATATCTCAATGCTTATACCAAACCTGAGACCCTTCCTATGGCCTGAGATGTCATATACAACTCCTTCCCATTCCAATCCTGAGACCCTTTCTTTAGCATGAGATGTGATATCTCAATGCTTATACCAAATCTGAGACCCTTCCTATAGCATGAGATGTGATATCCAATTCCTTCCCATTCCAATCCTGAGACCCTTCCTATAGCATGAGATGTGATATCTCAATGCTTATACCAAACCTGAGAGCCTACCTATAGCATGAGGTGTGATATCCAAGTCCATCCCATTCCAATCCTTAGACCCTTCCTACAGCATGCGATGTGATATCTCAATGATTCTAATACCAAACCAGAGACTCTTCCTATAACATGAGATGGGATATCCAACTCCTTCCCGTTCCAAACCTGAGACACTAACTATAGCATATGTGATATCCAACTGCTTCCCATTCCAAACATGAGACCCTTCCTATAGCAAGAAAGTAATATCCAACTCCTACCCATTCCAATCCTGAGACCCTTCCTATAGCAAGAGATGTGATATCCAAATCCTTCCCATTCCAATCCTGAGACCCTTCCTATAACATGAGATGTGATATCCAACTCCTTCCCATTCAAATCCTGAGACCCTTCCTATAGCATGAGAAGGGATATCCAACTCCTTCCCAATCCAATCCTGAGACCCTTCCGATAGCAGAAACGTGATATCTCAATGCTTCTACCAAACCTGAGACCCTTCCTTTAGCATGAGATGTGATATCCAAATCCTTCACATTCCAATCCTGAGACCCTTCCTATAGCATGAGATGTGATATCTCAATGCTTCTAATACCAAACCTGAGATTCTTCCTATAACATGAGATGTGATTTCCAAATCCTCCCCCTTCCAAACCTGAGACCCTCCCTTTAGCATGAGATGTGATATCCAACTCCTTCCCATTCCAATCCTGAGACCCTTCTGATAGCATGAGATGTGATATCTCAATGCCTCTAATTCCAAACCTGAGATCCTACCTCTAACATGAAATGTGATATCCATCTCCTTCCCTTTCCAAACCTGAGACCCTGCCTATACCATGAGATGTGATATCCAAGTCCTTCCCATTCCAATCCTGAGACCCTTCCTATAGCATGTGATGTGATATCTCAATGCTTATACCAAACCTGAGACCCTTCCTATGGCATGAGATGTCATATACAACTCCTTCCCATTCCAATCCTGAGACCCTTCCTATAGCATGAGATGTGATATCTCAATGCTTATACCAAACCTGAGACCCTTCCTATAGCATGAGATGTGATATCCAACTTCTTCCCATTCCAATCCTGAGACCCTTCCTATAAGATGAGATGTGATGTCTCAATGCTTCTAATACCAAACCTGAGATCTTTCCTATAACATGAGATGTGATATCCAACTCCTTCCCATTCCAATCCTGAGACCCTTCCTATAGCATGAGATGTGATATCTTAAGGCCTCTAATACCAAACCTGAGATCCTTCCTCTAACATGAAATGTGATATCCAACTCTTTCCCCTCCCAAACCTGAGAGCCTTCCTATAGCATGAGATATGATATCCAAATCCTTCCCATTCCAATCCTGAGACCCTTCCTATAACATGAAATGTGATATCCTACTCCTTCCCATTCCATCCTGGGACCCTTCCTATATCATGAGATGGGAATATCCAACTCCTTCCCATTCCAATCCTGAGACCCTTCCGATAGCAGAGATGTGATATCTCAATGCTTATACCAAACCTGAGATCCTTCCTATAACATGAGATGTGATATCCAACTCCTTCCCATTCCAATCCTGAGACACTTCCTATAGCATGAGATGTGATATCTCAATGCTTATACCAAATCTGAGACCCTTCCTATAGCATGAGATGTGATATCCAACTCCTTCCCATTCCAATCCTGAGACCCTTCTCAAGGCCTCTAATACCAAACCTGAGATCCTTCCTCTAACATGAAATGTGATATCCAACTCTTTCCCCTTCCAAACCTGAGAGCCTTCCTATAGCATGAGATATTTTATTTATTTATTTTATTTGCATTTGTTGAGCGCACTTGCAGCCCATGAGGCATCGAGGCGCTGTTACAGAGGAAACACAGATTTTTTTTGTCTTAGTTACGTATTTATAACGCGCTTAAACACTCGGAGGTTTCTAAGCGCGGACCCGGGGATCGAACCTGTTGTTGCTTTGTGTCGTCTTGCTTCCAAGACGCGCACGCTGCCGCTGTGCTATCCTCCCGGGACATCCTATAATATGATAGCCAAGTCCTTCCAATTCCAATCCTGAGACCCTTCCGATAGCAGAGATGTGATATCTCAATGCTTATACCAAACCTGAGACCCTTCCTATGGCCTGAGATGTCATATACAACTCCTTCCCATTCCAATCCTGAGACCCTTTCTTTAGCATGAGATGTGATATCTCAATGCTTATACCAAATCTGAGACCCTTCCTATAGCATGAGATGTGATATCCAATTCCTTCCCATTCCAATCCTGAGACCCTTCCTATAGCATGAGATGTGATATCTCAATGCTTATACCAAACCTGAGAGCCTACCTATAGCATGAGATGTGATATCCAAGTCCATCCCATTCCAATCCTTAGACCCTTCCTACAGCATGGGATGTGATATCTCAATGATTCTAATACCAAACCAGAGACTCTTCCTATAACATGAGATGGGATATCCAACTCCTTCCCGTTCCAAACCTGAGACACTAACTATAGCATATGTGATATACAACTGCTTCCCATTCCAAACATGAGACCCTTCCTATAGCAAGAAAGTAATATCCAACTCCTACCCATTCCATTCCTGAGACCCTTCCTATAGCAAGAGATGTGATATCCAAATCCTTCCCATTCCAATCCTGAGACCCTTCCTATAACATGAGATGTGATATCCAACTCCTTCCCATTCAAATCCTGAGACCCTTCCTATAGCATGAGAAGGGATATCCAACTCCTTCCCAATCCAATCCTGAGACCCTTCCGATAGCAGAAACGTGATATCTCAATGCTTCTACCAAACCTGAGACCCTTCCTTTAGCATGAGATGTGATATCCAAATCCTTCACATTCCAATCCTGAGACCCTTCCTATAGCATGAGATGTGATATCTCAATGCTTCTAATACCAAACCTGAGATTCTTCCTATAACATGAGATGTGATATCCAATTCCTTCCCATTCCAAACCTGAGACCCTTCCTATTGGATGAGATGTGATATCCAACTCCTTCCCATTCCAACCCTGAGACCCTTCCTATAGCATGAGATGTGATGTCTCAATGCATCTAATACCAAACCTGAGATCCTTCCTATAACATGAGATGTGATATCCAACTCCTTCCATTCCAATCCTGAGACCCGTCCTATAGCATGAGATGTGATATCTCAATGCTTATACCAAACCTGAGACCCTTCCTATAGCATGAGATGTGATATCCAACTCCTTCCATTCCAATCCTGAGACCCGTCCTATAGCATGAGATGTGATATCTCAATGCTTCTAATACCAAACCTGAGATCCTTCCTCTAACATGAAATGTGATATCCAACTCCTTCCCTTTCCAAACCTGAGACCCTTCCTTTAGCATGAGATGTGATATCTCAATGCTTATACCAAATCTGAGACCCTTCCTATAGCATGAGATGTGATATCCAAATCCTTCCCATTCCAATCCTGAGACCCTTCCTATAGCATGAGATGTGATACCTCAATGCTTATACCAAACCTGAGAGCCTACCTATAGCATGAGATGTGATGTCCAAGTCCATCCCATTCCAATCCTTAGACCCTTCCAACAGCATGCGATGTGATATCTCAATGATTCTAATACCAAACCAGAGACTCTTCCTATAACATGAGATGGGATATCCAACTCCTTCCCATTCCAATCCTGAGCCGCTTCCGATAGCAGAGATGTGATATCTCAATGCTTATACCAAACCTGAGACCCTTCCTATAACATGAGATGTGATATCCAACTCCTTCCCGTTCCAAACCTGAGACACTAACTATAGCATATGTGATATCCAACTCCTACCCATTCCAATCCTGAGACCCTTCCTATAGCAAGAGATGTGATATCCAAATCCTTCCCATTCCAATCCTGAGACCCTTCCTATAACATGAGATGTGATATCCAACTCCTTACCATTCCAACCTGAGACACTTCCTATAGCATGAGAAGGGATATCCAACTCCTTCCCAATCCAATCCTGAGACCCTTCCGATAGCAGAGATGTGATATCTCAATGCTTATACCAAACCTGAGACCCTTCCTATGGCATGAGATGTGATATCCAACTCCTTGCCATTCAAATCCTGAGACCCTTCCTATAGCATGAGAAGGGATATCCAACTCCTTCCCAATCCAATCCTGAGACCCTTCCGATAGCAGAGACGTGATATCTCAATGCTTCTACCAAACCTGAGACCCTTCCTTTAGCATGAGATGTGATATCCAAATCCTTCACATTCCAATCCTGAGACCCTTCCTATAGCATGAGATGTGATATCTCAATGCTTCTAATACCAAACCTGAGATCCTTCCTATAACATGAGATGTGATATCCAATTCCTTCCCATTCCAAACCTGAGACCCTTCCTATTGGATGAGATGTGATATCCAACTCCTTCCCATTCCAACCCTGAGACCCTTCCTACAGCATGAGATGTGATGTCTCAATGCTTCTAATACCAAACCTGAGATCCTTCCTATAACATGAGATGTGATATCCAACTCCTTCCATTCCAATCCTGAGACCCATCCTATAGCATGAGATGTGATATCTCAATGCTTATACCAAATCTGAGACCCTTCCTATAGCATGAGATGTGATATCCAAGTCCTTCCCATTCCAACCCTTAGACCCTTCCTACAGCATGCAATATGATATATCAATGATTCTAATAACAAACCTGAGACCCGTCCTATAACATGAGATGGGATATCCAACTCCTTCCCATTCCAATCCTGAGACACTTCCGATAGCAGAGATGTGATATCTCAATGCTTATACCAAACCTGAGAACCTTCCTATAACATGAGATGTGATATCCAAATCCTTCCCGTTCCAAACCTGAGACCCTTCCTTTAGCATGAGATGTGATATCCAGCTCCTTCCCATTCCAATCCTGAGACCCTTCCTATAGCATGAGATGTGATATCTCAATGCTTCTAATACCAAACCTGAGATCCTTCCTCTAACATGAAATGTGATATCCAACTCCTTCCCTTTCCAAACCTAAGAGCCTATCTATAGCATGAGATGTGATATCCAAGTCCATCCCATTCCAATCCTTAGACCCTTCCTACAGCATGCGATGTGATATCTCAATGATTCTAATACCAAACCAGAGACTCGTCCTATAACATGAGATGGGATATCCAACTCCTTCCCATTCCAATCCTGAGCCACTTCCGATAGCAGAGATGAGATATCTCAATGCTTATACCAAACCTGAGACCCTTCCTATAACATGAGATGTGATATCCAACTCCTTCCCGTTCCAAACCTGAGACACTAACTATAGCATATGTGATATCCAACTCCTTCCCATTCCAAACATGAGACCCTTCCTATAGCAAGAAAGTAATATCCAACTCCTACCCATTCCAATCCTGAGACCCTTCCTATAGCAAGAGATGTGATATCCAAATCCTTCCCATTCCAATCCTGAGACCCTTCCTATAACATGAGATGTGATATCCAACTCCTTCCCATTCCAACCTGAGACACTTCCTATAGCATGAGAAGGGATATCCAACTCCTTCCCAATCCAATCCTGAGACCCTTCCGATAGCAGAGATGTGATATCTCAATGCTTATACCAAACCTGAGACCCTTCCTATAGCATGAGAAGGGATATCCAACTCCTTCCCAATCCAATCCTGAGACCCTTCCGATAGCAGAGACGTGATATCTCAATGCTTCTACCAAACCTGAGACCCTTCCTTTAGCATGAGATGTGATATCCAAATCCTTCACATTCCAATCCGGAGACCCTTCCTATAGCATGAGAAGGGATATCTCAATGCTTCTAATACCAAACCTGAGATCCTTCCTATAACATGAGATGTGATATCCAATTCCTTCCCATTCCAATCCTGAGACCCTTCCGATAGCAGAGATGTGATATCTCAATGCTTATACCAAACCTGAGACCCTTCCTATGGCCTGAGATGTCATATACAACTCCTTCCCATTCCAATCCTGAGACCCTTCCTATAGCATGAGATGTGATATCTCAATGCTTATACCAAATCTGAGACCCTTCCTATAGCATGAGATGTGATATCCAACTCCTTCCCATTCCAATCCTGAGACCCTTCCTATAGCATGAGATGTGATGTCTCAATGCTTCTAATACCAAACCTGAGATCCTTCCTATAACATCAGATGTGATATCCAACTCCTTCCCATTCCAATCCTGAGACCCTTATGAAAGCATGAGATGTGATATCTCAATGCTTCTAATACCAAACCTGAGATCCTTCCTATAACATGAGATGTGATTTCCAAATCCTTCCCCTTCCAAACCTGAGACCCTCCCTTTAGCATGAGATGTGATATCCAACTCCTTCCCATTCCAATCCTGAGACCCTTCTGATAGCATGAGATGTGATATCTCAATGCCTCTAATACCAAACCTGAGATCCTACCTCTAACATGAAATGTGATATCCATCTCATTCCCTTTCCAAACCTGAGACCCTGCCTATAGCATGAGATGTGATATCCAAGTCCTTCCCATTCCAATCCTGAGACCCTTCCTATAGCATGTGATGTGATATCTCAATGCCTATACCAAACCTGAGACCCTTCCTATGGCATGAGATGTCATATACAACTCCTTCCCATTCCAATCCTGAGACCCTTCCTATAGCATGAGATGTAATATCTCAATGCTTATACCAAACCTGAGACCCTTCCTATAGCATGAGATGTGATATCCAACTTCTTCCCATTCCAATCCTGAGACCCTTCCTATAACATGAGATGTGATGTCTCAATGCTTCTAATACCAAACCTGAGATCTTTCCTATAACATGAGATGTGATATCCAACTCCTTCCCATTCCAATCCTGAGACCCTTCCTATAGCATGAGATGTGATATCACAATGCTTATACCAAACCTGAGACCGTTCCTATAGCTTGAGATGTGATATCCAACTCCTTCCCATTCCAATCCTGAGACCCTTCCTATAGCATGAGATGTGATATCTCAAGGCCTCTAATACCAAACCTGAGATCCTTCCTCTAACATGAAATGTGATATCCAACTCCTTCCCCTTCCAAACCTGAGAGCTTTCCTATAGCATGGGATATGATATCCAAGTCCTTCCCATTCCAATCCTGAGACCCTTCCTATATCATGAGATGGGATATCTCAATGCTTCTAATACCAAACCTGAGACTCTTCCTATAACATGAGATGGGATATCCAACTCCTTCCCATTCCAATCCTAAGACCCTTTCGATAGCAGAGATGTGATATCTCAATGCTTATACCAAACCTGAGACCCTTCCTACGGCATGAGATGTCATATACAACTCCTTCCCATTCCAATCCTGAGACCCTTCCTATAGCACGAGATGTGATATCTCAATGCTTATACCAAACCTGAGACCCTTCCTCTAGCATGAGATGTGATATCCAACTCCTTCCCATTCCAATCCTGAGACCCTTCCTATAGCCTGAGATCTGATATCTCAATGCCTCTAATACCAAACCTGAGATCCTTCCTCTAACATGAAATGTGATATCCAACTCCTTCCCTTTCCAAACCTGAGAGCCTATCTATAGCATGAGATGTGATATCCAAGTCCTTCCCATTCCAATCCTGAGACACTTCCGATAGCAGAGATGTGATATCTCAATGCTTATACCAAACCTGAGACCCTTCCTATAAAATGAGATGTGATATCCAACTCCTTCCCGTTCCAAACCTGAGATCCTTCCTTTAGCATGAGATGTGATATCCAGCTCCTTCCCATTCCAATCCTGAGACCCTTCTGATAGCATGAGATGTGATATCTCAATGCTTCTAATATCAAAACTGAGACCCTCCCTATAGCATGATATGTGATATCTAAGTCCTTCCCATTCCAATCCTGAGACCCTTCCTATAGCATGAGATGTGATATCTCAATGCTTATACCAAATGTGAGACCCTTCCTATAGCATGAGATGTGATATCCAACTCCTTCCCATTCCAATCCTGAGACCCTTCCTATAGCATGAGATGTGATGTCTCAATGCTTCTAATACCAAACCTGAGATCCTTCCTATAACATGAGATGTGATATCCAACTCCTTCCCATTCCAATCCTGAGACCCTTCCTATAGCATGAGATGTGATGTCTCAATGCTTCTAATGCCAAACCTGAGAACCTTCCTACAGCATGCGATGTGATATCTCAATGCTTCTAATACCAAACCTGAGACCAGTCCTATAACATGAGATTGGATATCCAACTCCTTCCCCTTCCAAACCTGAGACCCTTCCTATAGCATGAGATGTGATATCCAACTTCTTCCCATTCCAATCCTGAGACCCTTCCTATAACATGAGATGTGATGTCTCAATGCTTCTAATACCAAACCTGAGATCTTTCCTATAACATGAGATGTGATATCCAACTCCTTCCCATTCCAATCCTGAGACCCTTCCTATAGCATGAGATGTGCTATCGCAATGGTTATACCAAACCTGAGACCCTTCCTAAAGCTTGAGATGTGATATCCAACTCCTTCCCATTCCAATCCTGACACCCTTCCTATAGCATGAGATGTGATATCTCAAGGCCTCTAATACCAAACCTGAGATCCTTCCTCTAACATGAAATGTGATATCCAACTCCTTCCCCTTCCAAACCTGAGAGCCTTCCTATAGCATGAGATATGATATCCAAGTCCTTCCCATTCCAATCCTGAGACCCTTCCTATAACATGAAATGTGATATCCAACTCCTTCCCATTCCAACCTGAGACCCTTCCTATAGCATGAGATGGGATATCCAACTCCTTCGAAATCCAATACTGATACCCTTCCAATAGCATGAATTGTGATATCCCAATGCTTCTACCAAACCTGAGACCCATACTATGGCATGAGATGTGATATCAAACTCATTCCCATTCCAATCCTGAGACTCTTCCTATAGCTTGAGATGTGATATCCAACTCCTTCCCATTCCAATTCTGAGACCCTTCCTATGCCATGAGACTTGATATCTCAATGCTTCTAATACCAAACCTGAGACCCGTCCTATAACATGAGATGTGATATCCAAATCTTTCCCCTTCCAAACCTTAGACCCTTCCTTTATCATGAGATGTGATATCCAACTCCTTCCCATTCCAATCCTGAGACCCTTCCGATATCATGAGATTTGTTATCTCAATGCTTCTAATATCAAACTTGAGACCCTCCCTATAGCATGAGATGTGACATCCAAGTCCTCCCCATTCCAATCCTGAGACCCTTCCTATAGCATGAGATGTGATATCTCAATGCTTCTAATACCAAACCTGAGACCCTTCCTATAACATGAGATGTCATATGCAACTCCTTCCCAATCCAATCCTGAGACCCTTCCTATAGCATGAGATGTGATATCTCAATGCTTATACCAAATCTGAGACCCTTCCTATAGCATGAGATGTGATATCCAACTCCTTCCCATTCCAATCCTGAGACCCTTCCTATAGCATGAGATGTGATGTCTCAATGCTTCTAATACCAAACCTGCGATCCTTCCAATAACATGAGATGTGATATCCAACTCCTTCCCATTCCAATCCTGAGACCCTTATGATAGCATGAGATGTGATATCTCAATGCCTCTAATACCAAACCTGAGATACTTCCGATAGCATGAGATGTGATATCTCAATGCTTCTAATACCAAACCTGAGATCCTTCCTATAACATGAGATGTGATTTCCAAATCCTTCCCCTTCCAAACCTGAGACCCTCCATTTAGCATGAGATGTGATATACAACTCCTTCCCATTCCAATCCTGAGACCCTTCTGATAGCATGAGATGTGATATCTCAATGCCTCTAATACCAAACCTGAGATCCTATCTCTAACATGAAATGTGAAATCCATCTCCTTCCCTTTCCAAACCTGAGGCCCTGCCTATAGCATGAGATGTGATATCCAAGTCCTTCCCATTCCAATCCTGAGAGGAAGGATCTCAGGTTTGGTATTAGAAGCATTGAGACATCACATCTCATGCTATAGGAAGGGTCTCAGGGTTGGAATGGGAAGGAGTTGGATATCACATCTCATCCAATAGGAAGGGTCTCAGGTTTGGAATGGGAAGGAATTGGATATCACATCTCATGTTATAGGAAGGATCTCAGGTTTGGTATGAGAAGCATTGAGATATCACATCTCATGCTATAGGAAGGGTCTCAGGATTGGAATGTGAAGGATTTGGATATCACATCTCATGCTAAAGGAAGGGTCTCAGGTATGGTAGAAGCATTGAGATATCACGTCTCTGCTATCGGAAGGGTCTCAGGATTGGATTGGGAAGGCGTTGGATATCCCTTCTCATGCTATAGGAAGGGTCTCAGGATTTGAATGGGAAGGAGTTGGATATCACATCTCATGTTATAGGAAGGGTCTCAGGATTGGAATGGGAAGGATTTGGATATCACATCTCTTGCTTTAGGAAGGGTCTCAGGATTGGAATGGGTAGGAGTTGGATATTACTTTCTTGCTATAGGAAGGGTCTCATGTTTGGAATGGGAAGCAGTTGGATATCACATCTCATGTTATAGGAAGGGTCTCAGGTTTGGTATAAGCATTGAGATATCACATCTCTGCTATCGGAAGCGGCTCAGGATTGGAATGGGAAGGAGTTGGATATCCCATCTCATGTTATAGGAAGAGTCTCTGGTTTGGTATTAGAATCATTGAGATATCACATTGCATGCTGTAGGAAGGGTCTAAGGATTGGAATGGGATGGACGTGGATATCACATCTCATGCTATAGGTAGGCTCTCAGGTTTGGTATAAGCATTGAGATATCACATCTCATGCTATAGGAAGGGTCTCAGGATTGGAATGGGAAGGAATTGGATATCACATCTCATGCTGTAGGAAGGGTCTCAGATTTGGTATAAGCATTGAGATATCACATCTCATGCTAAAGGAAGGGTCTCAGGATTGGAATGGGAAGGAGTTGTATATGACATCTCAGGCCATAGGAAGGGTCTCAGGTTTGGTATAAGCATTGAGATATCACATCTCTGCTATCGGAAGGGTCTCAGGATTGGAATGGGAAGGAGTTGGATATCCCATCTCATGTTATAGGAATGGTCTCAGGTTTGGTATTAGAAGCATAGAGATATCACATCTCATGCTATAGGAAGGGTCTCAGGATTGGAATGGGAAGGACTTGGATGTCACATCTCATGCTGTAGGGAGGGTCTCAAGTTTGATATTAGAAGCATTGAGATAACAAATCTCATGATATCGGAAGGGTCTAAGGTTTGGAAGGGGAAGGATTTGGATATCACATCTCATGTTATAGGACGGGTCTCAGGTTTGGTATTAGAAGCATTGAGATATCAAGTCTCATGGTATAAGAAGGGTCTCAGAATTGGAATGGGAAGGAGTTGGATATCACACCTCAAGCTATAGGAAGGGTCTCAGGATTGGAATGGGAAGGAGTTTGATATCACATCTCATGCCATAGTATGGGTCTCAGGTTTGGTAGAAGCATTGGGATATCACATCTCATGCTATCGGAAGGGTATCAGTATTGGATTTGGAAGAAGTTGGATATCCCATCTCATGCTATAGGAAGGGTCTCAGGTTGGAATGGGAAGGAGTTGGATATCACATTTCATGTTATAGGAAGGGTCTCAGGATTGGAATGGGAAGGACTTGGATATCATATCTCATGCTATAGGAAGGCTCTCAGGTTTGGAAGGGGAAGGAGTTGGATATCACATTTCATGTTAGAGGAAGGATCTCAGGTTTGGTATAAGCATTGAGATATCACATCTCATGCTATAGGAAGGGTCTCAGGATTGGAATGGGAAGGAGTTGGATATCACATCTCATGTTATAGGAAATATCTCAGGTTTGGTATTAGAAGCATTGAGACATCACATCTCATGTTATAGGAAGGGTCTCAGGATTGGAATGGGAAGAAGTTGGATATCACATCTCATGCTATAGGAAGGGTCTCAGGTTTGGTATAAGCATTGAGATATCACATCTCATGCTATAGGAAGGGTCTCAGGATTGGAATGGGAAGGACTTGTATATGACATCTCATGCCATAGGAAGGGTCTCAGGTTTGGTATAAGCATTGAGATATCACATCACATGCTATAGGAAGGGCCTCAGGATTGGAATGGGAAGGACTTGGATATCACATCTCATGCTATAGGCAGGGCCTCAGGTTTGGAAAGGGAAGGAGATGGATATCACATTTCATGTTAGAGATAGGATCTCAGGTTTGGTATTAGAGGCATTGAGATATCACATCTCATGCTATCAGAAGGGTCTCAGGATTGGAATGGGAAGGAGTTGTATATCACATCTCATGCTAAATGGAGGGTCACAGGTTTGGAAGGGGAAGGATTTGGAAATCACATCTCATGTTATAGGAAGGATCTCAGGTTTGGTATTAGAAGCATTGAGATATCACATCTCATGCTATCGGAAGTATCTCAGGTTTGGTATTAGAGGCATTGAGATATCACATCTCATGCTATCATAAGGGTCTCAGGATTGGAATGGGAAGGAGTTGGATATCACATCTCATGTTATTGGAAGGATCGCAGGTTTGGTATTAGAAGCATTGAGATATCACATCTCATGCTATAGGAAGGGTCTCAGGATTGGAATGGGGAGGACTTGGATGTCACATCTCATGCTATAGGGAGGGTCTCAAGTTTGATATTAGAAGCATTGAGATAACAAATCTCATGATATCGGAAGGGTCTCAGGATTGGAATGGGAAGGAGTTGGATATCACATCTCATGATACAGGAAGGGGCTAAGGTTTGGAAGGGGAAAGATTTGGATATCACATCTCATGTTATAGGACGGGTCTCAGGTTTGGTATTAGAAGCATTGAGATATCAAGTCTCGTGGCATAGGAAGGGTCTCAGAATTGGAATGGGAAGGAGTTGGATATCACATCTCAAGCTATAGGAAGAGTCTCAGGATTGGAATGGGAATGAGTTTGATATCACATCTCATGCCATAGTATGGGTCTCAGGTTTGGTAGAAGCATTGGGATATCACAATTCATGCTATTGGAAGGGTATCAGTATTGGATTTCGAAGGAGTTGGATATCCCATCTCATGCTATAGGAAGGGTCTCAGGTTGGAATGGGAAGGAGTTGGATATCACATTTCATGTTATAGGAAGGGTCTCAGGATTGGAATGGGAAGGACTTGGATATCATATCTCATGCTATAGGAAGGCTCTCAGGTTTGGAAGGGGAAGGAGTTGGATATCACATTTCATGTTAGAGGAAGGATCTCAGGTTTGGTATTAGAGGCCTTGAGATATCACATCTCATGCTATAGGAAGGGTCTCAGGATTGGAATGGGAAGGAGTTGGATATCACATCTCAAGCTTTAGGAAGGGTCTCAGGTTTGGTATAAGCATTGAGATAGCACATCTCATGCTATAGGAAGGGTCTCAGGATTGGAATGGGAAGGAGTTGGATATCACATCTCATGTTATAGGAAGGATCTCAGGTTTGGTATTAGAAACATTGAGACATCACATCTCATGCTATAGGAAGGGTCTCAGGATTGGAATGGGAAGGAGTTGGATATCACATCTCATGCTATAGGAAGGGTCTCAGATTTGGTATAAGCATTGAGATATCACATCTCTGCTATCGGAAGGGTCTCAGGATTGGAATGGGAAGGAGTTGGATATCCCATCTCATGCTATAGGGAGGGTCTCAATTTTGATATTAGAAGCATTGAGATAACAAATCTCATGATATCGGAAGGGTCTCAGGATTGGAATGAGAAGGAGTTGGATATCACATCTCATGATAAAGGAAGGGTCTAAGGTTTGGAAGGGGAAAGATTTGGATATCACATCTCATGTTATAGGACGGGTCTCAGGTTTGGTATTAGAAGCATTGAGATATCAAGTCTCATGGTATAGGAAGGGTCTCAGAATTGGAATGGGAAGGAGTTGGATATCACATCTCATGCCATAGTATGGTTCTCAGGTTTGATAGAAGCATTGGGATATCACATCTCATGCTATTGGAAGGGTATCAGTATTGGATTTGGAAGGAGTTGGATATCCCATCTCATGCTATAGGAAGGGTCTCAGGTTGGAATGGGAAGGAGTTGGATATCACATTTCATGTTATAGGAAGGGTCTCAGGATTGGAATGGGAAGGACTTGGATATCATATCTCATGCTATAGGAAGGCTCTCAGGTTTGGAAGGAGAAGGAGTTGGATATCACATTTCATGTTAGAGGAAGGATCTCAGGTTTGGTATTAGAGGCCTTGAGATATCACATCTCATGCTATAGGAAGGGTCTCAGGTTGGAATGGGAAGGAGTTGGATATCACATTTCATGTTATAGGAAGGGTCTCAGGATTGGAATGGGAAGGAGTTGGATATCACATCTCAAGCTTTAGGTGGGTCTCAGGTTTGGTATAAGCATTGAGATAGCACATCTCATGCTATAGGAAGGGTCTCAGGATTGGAATGGGAAGGAGTTGGATATCACATCTCATGTTATAGGAAAGATCTCAGGTTTGGGATTAGAAGCATTGAGACATCACATCTCATGTTATAGGAAGGGTCTCAGGATTGGAATGGGAAGAAGTTGAAAATCACATCTCATGCTATTGAAAGGGTCTCAGGTTTGCAAGGGGAAAGAATTGTATATCCAATCTCATGTTATAGGACTGGTCTCAGGTTTGGTATTAGAAGCATTGAGATATCACATCGCATGCTGTAGGAAGGTTCTCAGGTTTGGAATGGGGAGGAATTGGATATCACATCTCATGTCATAGGAAGGATCTCAGGTTTGGTATTAGAAGCATTGAGATATCACATCTCATGCTATAGGAATGGTCTCAGGATTGGAATGGGAAGGAGTTGGATATTACATTCCTGCTATAGGAAGGGTCTCATGTTTGGAATGGGAATGTGTTGGATATCACATATGCTATAGGAAGGGTCTCAGGTTTGGAACGGGAAGGAGTTGGATATCACATCTCATGTTATAGGAAGGGTCTCAGGTTTGGTATAAGCATTGAGATATCACATCTCTGCTATCGGAAGTGTCTCAGGATTGGAATGGGAAGGTGTTGGATATCCCATCTCATGTTATAGGACGGGTCTCAGGTTTGGTATTAGAATCATTGAGATATCATATTGCATGCTGTAGGAAGGGTCTAAGGATTGGAATGGGAAGCAGTTGGATATCCCATCTCATGTTATAGGAAGAGTCTCAAGTTTGGTATTAGAAGCATTTAGATATCACATCTCATGCTATAGGAAGTGTCTCAGGATTGGAATGGGAAGGAGTTGGATATCACATTTCATGTTAGAGGAAGGATCTCAGGTTTGGTATTAGAGGAATTGAGATATCACATCTCATGCTATAGGAAGGGTCTCAGGATTGGAATGGGAAGGAGTTGGATATCACATCTCATGCTATAGGAAGGGTCTCAGGTTTGGTATAAGCATTGAGATATCACATCTCATGCTATAGGAAGGGTCTCAGGATTGGAATGGGAAGGAGTTGGATATCACATCTCATGGTATAGGAAGGATCTCAGGTTTGGTATTAGAAGCATTGAGACATCACATCTCATGCTATCGGAAGGGTCTCAGGATTGGAATGGGAAGGACTTGGATATCACATCTCATGCTATAGGGAGGGTCTCAAGTTTGATATTAGAAGCATTGAGATATCATATCTCATGCTATAGGAAGGGTCTCAGGATTGGAATGGGAAGGAGTTGGATATCACATCTCATGCTATAGGAAGGGTCTCAGGTTTGGTATAAGCAGTGAGATATCACATCTCATGCTATAGCAAGTGTCTCAGGATTGGAATGGGAAGGAGTTGGATATCACATCTCATGTTATAGGAAGGATCTCAGGTTTGGTATAAGCATTGAGATATCACATCTCTACTATCGGAAGGGTCTCAGGATTGGAATGGGAAGGAGTTGGATATTCCCATCTCATGTTATAGGAAGGGTCTCAGGTTTGGTATTAGAAGCATTGAGATATCACATCTCATGCTATAGAAAGGGTCTCAGGATTGGAATGGGAAGGACTTGGATATCACATCTCATGCTATAAGGAGGGTCTCAAGTTTGATATTAGAAGCATTGAGATATCACATCTCATGATATCGGAAGGGTCTCAAGGATGGAATGGGAAGGAGTTGGATATCACATCTCATGATAAAGGAAGTGTCTAAGGTTTGGAAGGGGAAGGAGTTTGATATCACATCTCATGCCATAGTATGGGTCTCAGGTTTGGTAGAAGCATTGGGATATCACATCTCATGCTATCGGAAGGGTATCAGGATTGGATTTGGAAGGAGTTGGATATCCCATCTCATGCTATAGGAAGGGCCTCAGGTTGGAATGGGAAGGAGTTGGATATCACATCTCATGTTATAGGAAGGGTCTCAGGATTGGAATTAGAAGGACTTGGATATCACATCTCATGCTATAGGAAGGCTCTCAGGTTTGGAAGGGGAAAGAGTTGGATATCACATTTCATGTTAGAGGTAGGATCTCAGGTTTGGTATTAGAGGCATTGAGATATCACATCTCATGCTATCAGAAGAGTCTCAGGATTGGAATGGGAAGGAGTTGGATATCACATCTCATGCTAAAGGGAGGGTCTCAGGTTTGGAAGGGGAAGGATTTGGATATCACATCTCATGTTATAGGAAGGATCTCAGGTTTGGTATTAGAAGCATTGAGATATCACATCTCATGCTATCGGAAGGATCTCAGGTTTGGTATAGAAGCATTGAGATATCACATCTCATGCTATCAGAAGGTTCTCAGGATTGGAATGGGAAGGAGTTGGATATCACATCTCATGCTAAAGGGAGGGTCTCAGGTTTGGAAGGGGAAGGATTTGGATATCATATCTCATGTTATCAGAAGGATCTCAGGTTTGGTATTAGAAGTATTGAGATATCACATCTCATGCTATAGGAAGGGTCTCAGGATTGGAATGGGAAGGAGCTGGATATCACATCTCATGCTAAAGGAAGGGTCTCAGGTTTGGAACGGGAAGGAGTTGGATATCACATCTCATGTTATAGGAAGGGTCTCAGGTTTGGTATAAGCATTGAGATATCACATCTCTGCTATCGGAAGTGTCTCAGTATTGGAATGGGAAGGACTTGGATATCACATCTCATGCTATAGATAGGCTCTCAGGTTTGGAAAGGGAAGGAGTTGGATATCACATGTCATGTTAGAGGAAGGATCTCAGGTTTGGTATTAGAGGCATTGAGATATCAGATCTCAGGCTATAGGAAGGGTCTCAGGATTGGAATGGGAAGGAGTTGGATATCACATCTCATGCTAGAGGAAGGGTCTCAGGTTTGGTATAAGCATTGAGATATCACATCTCGTGCTATAGGAAGGGTCTCAGGATTGGAATGGGAAGGAGTTGTATATGACATCTCATGCCGCAGGAAGGGTCTCAGGTTTGGCATAAGCATTGAGATATCACATCTCTGCTATCGAAAGGGTCTTAGGATTGGAATGGGAAGGAGTTGGATATCCCATCTCATGTTATAGGAAGAGTCTCAGGTTTGGTATTAGAAGCATTGAGATATCCCATCTCATGATATAGGAAGGGTCTCAGTTTGGAATGGGAAGGAGTTGGATATCACATTTCATGTTATAGGAAGGGTCTCAGGATTGGAATGGGAAGGACTTGGATATCATATCCCATGCTATAGGAAGGCTCTAAGGTTTGGAAGGGGAAGGAGTTGGATATCACATTTCATGTTAGAGGAAGGATCTCAGGTTTGGTATTAGAGGCCTTGAGATATCACATCTCATGCTATAGGAAGGGTCTCAGGATTGGAATGGGAAGGAGTTGGTTATCACATCTCAAGCTATAGGAACGGTCTCAGGTTTGGTATAAGCATTGTGATATCACATCTCATGCTATAGGAAGGGTCTCAGGATTGGAATGGGAAGGAGTTGGATATCACATCTCATGTTATAGGAAAGATCTCAGGTTTGGTATTAGAAGCATTGAGACATCACATCTCATGTTATAGGAAGGGTCTCAGGATTGGAATGGGAAGAAGTTGGATATCACATCTCATGCTATAGGAAGGGTCTCAGGTTTGGTATAAGCATTGAGATATTACATCTCATGCTATAGGAAGGGTCTCAGGATTGGAATGGGAAGGAGTTGTATATGACATCTCATGCTATAGGAAGGGTCTCAGGTTTGGTATAAGCATTGAGATATCACATCACATGCTATAGGAAGGGTCTCAGGATTGGAATGGGAAGGACTTGGATATCACATCTCATGCTATAGGCAGGGTCTCAGGTTTGGAAAGGGAATGAGATGGATATCACATTTCATGTTAGAGGTAGGATCTCAGGTTTGGTATTAGAGGCATTGAGATATCACATCTCATGCTATCAGAAGGGTCTCAGGATTGGAATGGGAAGGAGTTGGATATCACATCTCATGCTAAAGGGAGGGTCTCAGGTTTGGAAGGGGAAGGATTTGGAAATCACATCTCATGTTATAGGAAGGATCTCAGGTTTGGTATTAGAAGCATTGAGATATCACATCTCATGCTTTCATAGGGGTCTCAGGATTGGAATGGGAAGGAGTTGGATATCACATCTGATGTTATAGGAAGGATCTCAGGTTTGGTATTAGAAGCATTGAGACATCACATCTCATGCTATAGGAAGGGTCTCAGGATTGGAATGGGAAGGAGTTGGATATCACATCTCATGCTATAGGAAGGGTCTCAGATTTGGTATAAGCATTGAGATATCACATCTCATGCTATAGGAAGGGTCTCAGGATTGGAATGGGAAGGAGTTGTATATGACATCTCAGGCCATAGGAAGGGTCTCAGGTTTGGTATAAGCATTGAGATATCACATCTCTGCTATCGGAAGGGTCTCAGGATTGGAATGGGAAGGAATTGGATATCACATCTCATGTTATAGGAAGGATCTCAGGTTTGGTATTAGAAGCATTGAGATATCCCTTCTCATGCTATAGGAAGGGTCTCAGGATTGGAATGTGAAGGATTTGGATATCACATCTCATGCTAAAGGAAGGGTCTCAGGTTTGGTAGAAGCATTGAGATATCACGTCTCTGCTATCGGAAGGGTCTCAGGATTGGATTGGGAAGGAGTTGGATATCCCTTCTCATGCTATAGGAAGGGTCTCAGGTTTGGTATAAGCATTGAGATATCACATCTCTGCTATCGGAAGGGTCTCAGGATTGGATTGGGAAGGAGTTGGATATCCCTTCTCATGCTATAGGAAGTGTCTTAGGTTGGAATGGGAAGGAGTTGGATATCACATCTCATGTTATAGGAAGGGTCTCAGGATTGGAATGGGAAGGATTTGGATATCACATCTCTTGCTATAGGAAGGGTCTCAGGATTGGAATGGGTAGGAGTTGGATATTACTTTCTTGCTATAGGAAGGGTCTCATGTTTGGAATGGGAAGGAGTTGGATATCACATATGCTATAGTTAGTGTCTCAGGTTTGGAACGGGAAGGAGTTGGATATCACATCTCATGTTACAGGAAGGGTCTCAGGTTTGGTATAAGCATTGAGATATCACATCTCTGCTATCGGAAGTGGCTCAGGATTGGAATGGGAAGGAGTTGGATATCCCATCTCATGTTATAGGACGAGTCTCTGGTTTGGTATTAGAATCATTGAGATATCACATCGCATGCTGTAGGAAGGGTCTAAGGATTGGAATGGGATGGACTTGGATATCACATCTCATGCTATAGATAGGCTCTTAGGTTTGGAAAGGGAAGGAGTTGGATATCACATTTCATGTTAGAGGAAGGATCTCAGGTTTGGTATTAGAAGCATTGAGATATCAAATCTCATGCTATAGGAAGGGTCTCAGGATTGGAATGGGAAGGAGCTGGATATCACATCTCATGCTAAAGGAAGGGTCTCAGGTTTGGAACGGGAAGGATTAGGATATCACATCTCATGTTATAGGAACGGTCTCAGGTTTGGTATAAGCATTGAGATATCACATCTCTGCTATCGGAAGTGTCTCAGGATTGGAATGGGAAGGAGTTGGATATCCCATCTCATGTTATAGGACGGGTCTCAGGTTTGTTATTAGAATCATTGAGATATCATATTGCATGCTGTAGGAAGGGTCTAAGGGTTGGAATGGGAAGGACTTGGATATCACATCTCATGCTATAGATAGGCTCCTAGGTTTGGAAAGGGAAGGAGTTGGATATCACATTTCATGTTAGAGGAAGGATCTCAGGTTTGGTATTAGAAGCATTGAGATATCACATCTCATGCTATAGGAAGGGTCTCAGGATTGGAATGGGAAGTAGTTGGATATCACATCTCATGCTATAGGAAGGGTCTCATGTTTGGTATAAGCATTGAGATATCACATCTCATGCTATAGGACGGGTCTCAGGATTGGAATGGAAGGAGTTGGATATCACATCTCATGTTATAGTAAGGATCTCAGGTTTGGTATTAGAAGCATTGAGACATCACATCTCATGCTGTAGGAAGGGTCTCAGGGTTGGAATGGGAAGGAGTTGGATATCACATCTCATCCAATAGGAAGGGTCTCAGGTTTGGAATGGGAAGGAATTGGATATCACATCTCATGTTATAGGAAGGATCTCAGGTTTGGTATTAGAAGCATTGAGATATCACATCTCATGCTATAGGAAGGGTCTCAGGATTGGAATGTGAAGGATTTGGATATCACATCTCATGCTAAAGGAAGGGTCTCAGGTTTGGTAGAAGCATTGAGATATCACGTCTCTGCTATCGGAAGGGTCTCAGGATTGGATTGGGAAGGAGTTGGATATCCCTTCTCATGCTATAGGAAGGGTCTCAGGATTTGAATTGCAAGGAGTTGGATATCACATCTCATGCCATAGGAAGGGTCTCAGGTTTGGTATAAGCATTGAGATATCACATCTCTGCTATCGGAAGGGTCTCAGGATTGGATTGGGAAGGAGTTGGATATCCCTTCTCATGCTATAGGAAGTGTCTCAGGTTGGAATGGTAAGGAGTTGGATATCACATCTCATGTTATAGGAAGGGTCTCAGGATTGGAATGGGAAGGATTTGGATATCACATCTCTTGCTATAGGAAGGGTCTCAGGATTGGAATGGGTAGGAGTTGGATATTACTTTCTTGCTATAGGAAGGGTCTCATGTTTGGAATGGGAAGGAGTTGGATATCACATATGCTATAGTTAGTGTCTCAGGTTTGGAACGGGAAGGAGTTGGATATCACATCTCATGTTATAGGAAGGGTCTCAGGTTTGGTATAAGCATTGAGATATCACATCTCTGCTATCGGAAGCGGCTCAGGATTGGAATGGGAAGGAGTTGGATATCCCATCTCATGTTATAGGAAGAGTCTCTGGTTTGGTATTAGAATCATTGAGATATCACATCGCATGCTGTTGGAAGGGTCTAAGGATTGGAATGGGATGGACTTGGATATCACATCTCATGCTATAGGTAGGCTCTCAGGTTTGGTATAAGCATTGAGATGTCACATCTCATGCTATAGGAAGGGTCTCAGGATTGGAATGGGAAGGATTTGGATATCACATCTCATGCTATAGGAAGGGTCTCAGATTTGGTATAAGCATTGAGATATCACATCTCATGCTAAAGGAAGGGTCTCAGGTTTGGAAAGGGAAGGAGTTGGATATCACATTTCATGTTAGAGGAAGGATCTCAGGTTTGGTATTAGAAGCATTGAGATATCACATCTCATGCTATAGGACGGGTCTCAGGATTGGAATGGAAGGAGTTGGATATCACATCTCATGCTATAGGAAGGGTCTCAGGATTGGTATAAGCATTGAGATATCACATCTCATGCTATAGGACGGGTCTCAGGATTGGAATGGAAGGAGTTGGATATCACATCTCATGTTATAGGAAGGATCTCAGGTTTGGTATTAGATGCATTGAGACATCACATCTCATGCTATAGGAAGGGTCTCAGGGTTGGAATGGGAAGGAGTTGGATATCACATCTCATCCAATAGGAAGGGTCTCAGGTTTGGAATGGGAAGGAATTGGATATCACATCTCATGTTATAGGAAGAATCTCAGGTTTGGTATTAGAAGCATTGAGATATCACATCTCATGCTATAGGAAGGGTCTCAGGATTGGAATGTGAAGGATTTGGATATCACATCTCATGCTAAAGGAAGGGTCTCAGGTTTGGTAGAAGCATTGAGATATCACGTTTCTGCTATCGGAAGGGTCTCAGGATTGGATTGGGAAGGAGTTGGATATCCCTTCTCATGCTATAGGAAGGGTCTCAGGATTTGAATGGGAAGGAGTTGGATATCACATCTCATGTTATAGGAAGGGTCTCAGGATTGGAATGGGAAGGATTTGGATATCACATCTCTTGCTATAGGAAGGGTCTCAGGATTGGAATGGGTAGGAGTTGGATATTACTTTCTTGCTATAGGAAGGGTCTCATGTTTGGAATGGGAAGCAGTTGGATATCACATATGCTATAGTTAGTGTCTCAGGTTTGGAACGGGAAGGAGTTGGATATCCCATCTCATGTTATAGGAAGAGTCTCTGGTTTGGTATTAGAATCATTGAGATATCACATTGCATGTTGTAGGAAGGGTCTAAGGATTGGAATGGGATGGACTTGGATATCACATCTCATGCTATAGGTAGGCTCTCAGGTTTGGTATAAGCATTGAGATATCACATCTCATGCTATAGGAAGGGTCTCAGGATTGGAATGGGAAGGAATTGGATATCACATCTCATGCTATAGGAAGGGTCTCAGATTTGGTATAAGCATTGAGATATCACATCTCATGCTAAAGAAAGGGTCTCAGGATTGGAATGGGAAGGAGTTGTATATGACATCTCAGGCCATAGGAAGGGTCTCAGGTTTGGTATAAGCATTGAGATATCACATCTCTGCTATCGGAAGGGTCTCAGGATTGGAATGGGAAGGAGTTGGATATCCCATCTCATGTTATAGGAATGGTCTCAGGTTTGGTATTAGAAGCATAGAGATATCACATCTCATGCTATAGGAAGGGTCTCAGGATTGGAATGGGAAGGACTTGGATGTCACATCTCATGCTATAGGGAGGGTCTCAAGTTTGATATTAGAAGCATTGAGATAACAAATCTCATGATATCGGAAGGGTCTCAGGATTGGAATGGGAAGGAGTTGGATATCACATCTCATGATAAAGGAAGGGTCTAAGGTTTGGAAGGGGAAGGATTTGGATATCACATCTCATGTTATAGGACGGGTCTCAGTTTTGGTATTAGAAGCATTGAGATATCAAGTCTCATGGTATAAGAAGGGTCTCAGAATTGGAATGGGAAGGAGTTGGATATCACACCTCAAGCTATAGGAAGGGTCTCAGGATTGGAATGGGAAGGAGTTTGATATCACATCTCATGCCATAGTATGGGTCTCAGGTTTGGTAGAAGCATTGGGATATCACATCTCATGCTATCGGAAGGGTATCAGTATTGGATTTGGAAGAAGTTGGATATCCCATCTCATGCTATAGGAAGGGTCTCAGGTTGGAATGGGAAGGAGTTGGATATCACATTTCATGTTATAGGAAGGGTCTCAGGATTGGAATGGGAAGGACTTGGATATCATATCTCATGCTATAGGAAGGCTCTCAGGTTTGGAAGGGGAAGGAATTGGATATCACATCTCAAGCTATAGGAAGGGTCTCAGGATTGGAATGGGAAGGAGTTGGATATCACATCTCAAGCTATAGGAAGGGTCTCAGGTTTGGTATAAGCATTGAGATATCACATCTCATGCTATAGGAAGGGTCTCAGGATTGGAATGGGAAGGAGTTGGATATCACATCTCATGTTATAGGAAATATCTCAGGTTTGGTATTAGAAGCATTGAGACATCACATCTCATGTTATAGGAAGGGTCTCAGGATTGGAATGGGAAGAAGTTGGATATCACATCTCATGCTATAGGAAGGGTCTCAGGTTTGGTATAAGCATTGAGATATCACATCTCATGCTATAGGAAGGGTCTCAGGATTGGAACGGGAAGGAGTTGTATATGACATCTCATGCCATAGGAAGGGTCTCAGGTTTGGTATAAGCATTGAGATATCACATCACATGCTATAGGAAGGGTCTCAGGATTGGAATGGGAAGGACTTGGATATCACATCTCATGCTATAGGCAGGGCCTCAGGTTTGGAAAGGGAAGGAGATGGATATCACATTTCATGTTAGAGATAGGATCTCAGGTTTGGTATTAGAGGCATTGAGATATCACATCTCATGCTATCAGAAGGGTCTCAGGATTGGAATGGGAAGGAGTTGTATATCACATCTCATGCTAAATGGAGGGTCTCAGGTTTGGAAGGGGAAGGATTTGGAAATCACATCTCATGTTATAGGAAGGATCTCAGGTTTGGTATTAGAAGCATTGAGATATCACATCTCATGCTATCGGAAGTATCTCAGGTTTGGTATTAGATGCATTGAGATATCACATCTCATGCTATCATAAGGGTCTCAGGATTGGAATGGGAAGGAGTTGGATATCACATCTCATGTTATTGGAAGGATCTCAGGTTTGGTATTAGAAGCATTGAGACATCACATCTCATGCTATAGGAAGGGTCTCAGGATTGGAATGGGAAGGAGTTGAATATCACATCTCATGCTATAGGAAGGGTCTCAGATTTGGTATAAGCATTGAGATATCACATCTCATGCTATAGGAAGGGTCTCAGGATTGGATTGGGAAGGAGTTGTATATGACATCTCATGTTATAGGAAGCGTCTCAGGTTTGGTATTAGAAGCATTGAGATATCACATCTCATGCTATAGGAAGGGTCTCAGGATTGGAATGGGGAGGACTTGGATGTCACATCTCATGCTATAGGGAGGGTCTCAAGTTTGATATTAGAAGCATTGAGATAACAAATCTCATGATATCGGAAGGGTCTCAGGATTGGAATGGGAAGGAGTTGGATATCACATCTCATGATAAAGGAAGGGTCTAAGGTTTGGAAGGGGAAAGATTTGGATATCACATCTCATGTTATAGGACGGGTCTCAGGTTTGGTATTAGAAGCATTGAGATATCAAGTCTCATGGCATAGGAAGGGTCTCAGAATTGGAATGGGAAGGAGTTGGATATCACATCTCAAGCTATAGGAAGAGTCTCAGGATTGGAATGGGAATGAGTTTGATATCACATCTCATGCCATAGTATGGGTCTCAGGTTTGGTAGAAGCATTGGGATATCACATCTCATGCTATTGGAAGGGTATCAGTATTGGATTTGGAAGGAGTTGGATATCCCATCTCATGCTATAGGAAGGGTCTCAGGTTGGAATGGGAAGGAGTTGGATATCACATTTCATGTTATAGGAAGGGTCTCAGGATTGGAATGGGAAGGACTTGGATATCATATCTCATGCTATAGGAAGGGTCTCAGGATTGGAATGGGAAGGAGTTGGATATCACATCTCATGTTATAGGAAATATCTCAGGTTTGGTATTAGAAGCATTGAGACATCACATCTCATGTTATAGGAAGGGTCTCAGGATTGGAATGGGAAGAAGTTGGATATCACATCTCATGCTATAGGAAGGGTCTCAGGTTTGGTATAAGCATTGAGATATCACATCTCATGCTATAGGAAGGGTCTCAGGATTGGAACGGGAAGGAGTTGTATATGACATCTCATGCCATAGGAAGGGTCTCAGGTTTGGTATAAGCATTGAGATATCACATCACATGCTATAGGAAGGGTCTCAGGATTGGAATGGGAAGGACTTGGATATCACATCTCATGCTATAGGCAGGGCCTCAGGTTTGGAAAGGGAAGGAGATGGATATCACATTTCATGTTAGAGATAGGATCTCAGGTTTGGTATTAGAGGCATTGAGATATCACATCTCATGCTATCAGAAGGGTCTCAGGATTGGAATGGGAAGGAGTTGTATATCACATCTCATGCTAAATGGAGGGTCTCAGGTTTGGAAGGGGAAGGATTTGGAAATCACATCTCATGTTATAGGAAGGATCTCAGGTTTGGTATTAGAAGCATTGAGATATCACATCTCATGCTATCGGAAGTATCTCAGGTTTGGTATTAGATGCATTGAGATATCACATCTCATGCTATCATAAGGGTCTCAGGATTGGAATGGGAAGGAGTTGGATATCACATCTCATGTTATTGGAAGGATCTCAGGTTTGGTATTAGAAGCATTGAGACATCACATCTCATGCTATAGGAAGGGTCTCAGGATTGGAATGGGAAGGAGTTGAATATCACATCTCATGCTATAGGAAGGGTCTCAGATTTGGTATAAGCATTGAGATATCACATCTCATGCTATAGGAAGGGTCTCAGGATTGGATTGGGAAGGAGTTGTAAATGACATCTCATGTTATAGGAAGCGTCTCAGGTTTGGTATTAGAAGCATTGAGATATCACATCTCATGCTATAGGAAGGGTCTCAGGATTGGAATGGGGAGGACTTGGATGTCACATCTCATGCTATAGGGAGGGTCTCAAGTTTGATATTAGAAGCATTGAGATAACAAATCTCATGATATCGGAAGGGTCTCAGGATTGGAATGGGAAGGAGTTGGATA
Organism: Ambystoma mexicanum; assembly: GCF_040938575.1. Lineage (NCBI taxonomy): Eukaryota > Metazoa > Chordata > Amphibia > Caudata > Ambystomatidae > Ambystoma > Ambystoma mexicanum. Next base: position 11,962,442 of record NW_027182466.1, on the reverse strand, counting down.
TCACATCTCATGATAAAGGAAGGGTCTAAGGTTTGGAAGGGGAAAGATTTGGATATCACATCTCATGTTATAGGACGGGTCTCAGGTTTGGTATTAGAAGCATTGAGATATCAAGTCTCATGGCATAGGAAGGGTCTCAGAATTGGAATGGGAAGGAGTTGGATATCACATCTCAAGCTATAGGAAGAGTCTCAGGATTGGAATGGGAATGAGTTTGATATCACATCTCATGCCATAGTATGGGTCTCAGGTTTGGTAGAAGCATTGGGATATCACATCTCATGCTATTGGAAGGGTATCAGTATTGGATTTGGAAGGAGTTGGATATCCCATCTCATGCTATAGGAAGGGTCTCAGGTTGGAATGGGAAGGAGTTGGATATCACATTTCATGTTATAGGAAGGGTCTCAGGATTGGAATGGGAAGGACTTGGATATCATATCTCATGCTATAGGAAGGCTCTCAGGTTTGGAAGGGGAAGGAGTTGGATATCACATTTCATGTTAGAGGAAGGATCTCAGGTTTGGTATTAGAGGCCTTGAGATATCACATCTCATGCAATAGGAAGGGTCTCAGGATTGGAATGGGAAGGAGTTGGATATCACATCTCAAGCTTTAGGAAGGGTCTCAGGTTTGGTATAAGCATTGAGATAGCACATCTCATGCTATAGGAAGGGTCTCAGGATTGGAATGGGAAGGAGTTGGATATCACATCTCATGTTATAGGAAAGATCTCAGGTTTGGTATTAGAAGCATTGAGACATCACATCTCATGTTATAGGAATGGTCTCAGGATTGGAATGGGAAGAAGTTGGATATCACATCTCATGCTATAGGAAGGGTCTCAGGTTTGGAAGGGGAAGGAGTTGGATATCCAATCTCATGTTATAGGACTGGTCTCAGGTTTGGTATTAGAAGCATTGAGATATCACATCGCATGCTGTAGGAAGGTTCTCAGGTTTGGTATTAGAAGCATTGAGACATCACATCTCATGCTATAGGAAGGGTCTCAGGATTGGAATGGGAAGGAGTTGGATATCACATCTCATGTTATAGGAAGGATCTCAGGTTTGGTATTAGAAGCATTGAGACATCACATCTCATGCTATAGGAAGGGTCTCAGGATTGGAATGGGAAGGAGTTGGATATCACATCTCATGCTATAGGAAGGGTCTCACATTTGGTATAAGCATTGAGATATCACATCTCATGCTATAGGAAGGGTCTCAGGATTGGATTGGGAAGGAGTTGTATATGACATCTCAGGCCATAGGAAGGGTCTCAGGATTGGTATAAGCATTGAGATATCACATCTCTGCTATCGGAAGGGTCTCAGGATTGGAATGGGAAGGAGTTGGATATCCCATCTCATGTTATAGGAAGGGTCTCAGGTTTGGTATTAGAAGCATTGAGACATCACATCTCATGCTATAGGAAGGGTCTCAGGATTGGAATGGGGAGGACTTGGATGTCACATCTCATGCTATAGGGAGGGTCTCAAGTTTGATATTAGAAGCATTGAGATAACAAATCTCATGATATCGGAAGGGTCTCAGGATTGGAATGGGAAGGAGTTAGATATCACATCTCATGATAAAGGAAGGGTCTAAGGTTTGGAAGGGGAAAGATTTGGATATCACATCTCATGTTATAGGACGGGTCTCAGGTTTGGTATTAGAAGCATTGAGATATCAAGTCTCATGGCATAGGAAGGGTCTCAGAATTGGAATGTGAAGGAGTTGGATATCACATCTCAAGCTATAGGAAGAGTCTCAGGATTGGAAGGGGAAGGAGTTGGATATCCAATCTCATGTTATAGGACTGGTCTCAGGTTTGGTATTAGAAGCATTGAGATATCACATCGCATGCTGTAGGAAGGTTCTCAGGTTTGGTATTAGAAGCATTGAGACATCACATCTCATGCTATAGGAAGGGTCTCAGGATTGGAATGGGAAGGAGTTGGATATCACATCTCATGTTATAGGAAGGATCTCAGGTTTGGTATTAGAAGCATTGAGACATCACATCTCATGCTATAGGAAGGGTCTCAGGATTGGAATGGGAAGGAGTTGGATATCACATCTCATGCTATAGGAAGGGTCTCACATTTGGTATAAGCATTGAGATATCACATCTCATGCTATAGGAAGGGTCTCAGGATTGGATTGGGAAGGAGTTGTATATGACATCTCAGGCCATAGGAAGGGTCTCAGGATTGGTATAAGCATTGAGATATCACATCTCTGCTATCGGAAGGGTCTCAGGATTGGAATGGGAAGGAGTTGGATATCCCATCTCATGTTATAGGAAGGGTCTCAGGTTTGGTATTAGAAGCATTGAGATATCACATCTCATGCTATAGGAAGGTCTCAGGATTGGAATGGGGAGGACTTGGATGTCACATCTCATGCTATAGGGAGGGTCTCAAGTTTGATATTAGAAGCATTGAGATAACAAATCTTATGATATCGGAAGGGTCTCAGGATTGGAATGGGAAGGAGTTGGATATCACATCTCATGATAAAGGAAGGGTCTAAGGTTTGGAAGGGGAAAGATTTGGATATCACATCTCATGTTATAGGACGGGTCTCAGGTTTGGTATTAGAAGCATTGAGATATCAAGTCTCATGGCATAGGAAGGGTCTCAGAATTGGAATGTGAAGGAGTTGGATATCACATCTCAAGCTATAGGAAGAGTCTCAGGATTGGAATGGGAAGGAGTTTGATATCACATCTCATGCCATAGTATGGGTCTCAGGTTTGGTAGAAGCATTGGGATATCACATCTCATGCTATTGGAAGGGTATCAGTATTGGATTTGGAAGGAGTTGGATATCCCATCTCATGCTATAGGAAGGGTCTCAGGTTGGAATGGGAAGGAGTTGGATATCACATTTCATGTTATAGGAAGGGTCTCAGGATTGGAATGGGAAGGACTTGGATATCATATCTCATGCTATAGGAAGGCTCTCAGGTTTGGAAGGGGAAGGAGTTGGATATCACATTTCATGTTAGAGGAAGGATCTCAGGTTTGGTATTAGAGGCCTTGAGATATCACATCTCATGCTATAGGAAGGGTCTCAGGATTGGAATGGGAAGGAGTTGGATATCACATCTCAAGCTTTGGAAGGGGTCTCAGCTTTGGTATAAGCATTGAGATAGCACATCTCATGCTATAGGAAGGGTCTCAGGATTGGAATGGGAAGGAGTTGGATATCACATCTCATGTTATAGGAAGGATCTCAGGTTTGGTATTAGAAGCATTGAGACATCACATCTCATGCTATAGGAAGGGTCTCAGGATTGGAATGGGAAGGAGTTGGATATCACATCTCATGCTATAGGAAGGGTCTCAGATTTGGTATAAGCATTGAGATATCACATCTCTGCTATCGGAAGGGTCTCAGGATTGGAATGGGAAGGAGTTGGATATCCCATCTCATGCTATAGGGAGGGTCTCAATTTTGATATTAGAAGCATTGAGATAACAAATCTCATGATATCGGAAGGGTCTCAGGATTGGAATGGGAAGGAGTTGGATATCACATCTCATGATAAAGGAAGGGTCTAAGGTTTGGAAGGGGAAAGATTTGGATATCACATCTCATGTTATAGGACGGGTCTCAGGTTTGGTATTAGAAGCATTGAGATATCAAGTCTCATGGTATAGGAAGGGTCTCAGAATTGGAATGGGAAGGAGTTGGATATCACATCTCAAGCTATAGGAAGAGTCTCAGGATTGGAATGGGAAGGAGTTTGATATCACATCTCATGCCATAGTATGGTTCTCAGGTTTGATAGAAGCATTGGGATATCACATCTCATGCTATTGGAAGGGTATCAGTATTGGATTTGGAAGGAGTTGGATATCCCATCTCATGCTATAGGAAGGGTCTCAGGTTGGAATGGGAAGGAGTTGGATATCACATTTCATGTTATAGGAAGGGTCTCAGGATTGGAATGGGAAGGACTTGGATATCATATCTCATGCTATAGGAAGGCTCTCAGGTTTGGAAGGAGAAGGAGTTGGATATCACATTTCATGTTAGAGGAAGGATCTCAGGTTTGGTATTAGAGGCCTTGAGATATCACATCTCATGCTATAGGAAGGGTCTCAGGTTGGAATGGGAATATCTCACTGCTTATACCAAACCTGAGACCCTTCCTATAGCATGAGATGTGATATCCAACTCCTTCCCATTCCAATCCTGAGACCCTTCCTTTAGCATGAGATGTGATATCCAGCTCCTTCCCATTCCAATCCTGAGACCCTTCTGATAGCATGAGATGTGATATCTCAATGCTTCTAATATCAAAACTGAGACCCTCCCTATAGCATGAGATGTGATATCCAACTCCTTCCCATTCCAATCCTGAGACCCTTCCTTTAGCATGAGATGTGATATCCAGCTCCTTCCCATTCCAATCCTGAGACCCTTCCTATAGCATGAGATGTGATATCTCAATGCTTCTACCAAACCTGAGACCCTTCCTTTAGCATGAGATGTGATAACCAACTCCTTCCCATTCCAATCCTGAGACCCTTCCTATAGCATGAGATGTGATATCTCAATACTTCTAATACCAAACCTGAGATCCTTCTGATAACATGAGATATGATATCCAAATCCTTCCCCTTCCAAACCTGAGACCCTCCCTTTAGCATGAGATGTGATATCCAACTCCTTCCCATTCCAATCCTGAGAACCTTCTGATAGCATGAGATGTGATATCTCAATGCTTCTATACCAAACCTGAGATCCTTCCGATAGCATGAGATGTGATATCTCAATGCTTCTAATACCAAACCTGAGATCCTTCCTATAACATGAGATGTGATATCCAAATCCTTCCCCTTCCAAACCTGAGACCCTCCCTTTAGCATGAGATGTGATATCCAACTCCTTCCCATTCCAATCCTGAGAACCTTCTGATAGCATGAGATGTGATATCTCAATGCTTCTATACCAAACCTGAGATCCTTCCGATAGCATGAGATGTGATATCTCAATGCTTCTAATACCAAACCTGAGATCCTACCTCTAACATGAAATGTGATATCCAACTCTTTCCCCTTCCAAACCTGAGAGCCTTCCTATAGCATGAGATGTGATATCCAAGTCCTTCTAATTCCAATCCTGAGACCCTTCCTATAACATGAGATGTGATATCCAACTCCTTCCCATTCCAACCTAAACCCTTCCTATAGCATGAGATGGGATATCCAACTCCTTCCAAATCCAATCCTGATACCCTTCCGATAGCATGAGATGTGATATCCCAATGCTTCTACCAAACCTGAGACCCATACTATGGCATGAGATGTGATATCAAACTCCTTCCCCTTCCAAACCTTAGACACTTCCTTTATCATGAGATGTGATATCCAACTCCTTCCCATTCCATCCTTGAGACCCTTCCGATATCATGAGATGTGATATCTCAATGCTTCTAATATCAAACTTGAGACCCTCCTTATAGCATGAGATGTGATATCCAAGTCCTTCCCATTCCAATCCTGAGACCCTTCCTATAGCATGATATGTGATATCTCAATGCTTCTAATACCAAACCTGAGACCCTTCCTATAACATGAGATGGGAATATCCAACTCCTTCCCATTCCAATCCTGAGACCCTTCCGATAGTAGAGATGTGATATCTCAATGCTTATACCAAACCTGAGATCCTTCCTATAACATGAGATGTGATATCCAACTCCTTCCCATTCCAATCCTGAGACACTTCCTATAGCATGAGATGTGATATCTCACTGCTTATACCAAACCTGAGACCCTTCCTATAGCATGAGATGTGATATCCAACTCCTTCCCATTCCAATCCTGAGACCCTTCCTATAGCATGAGATATGATATCTCAATGCTTCTAATATCAAACTTGAGACCCTCCCTATAGCATGAGATGTGATATCCAAGTCCTTCCCATTCCAATCCTGAGACCCTTCCGATAGCATGAGATGTGATGTCTCAATGCTTCTAATATCAAACCTGAGATCCTTCCTATAACATGAGATGTGATATCCAACTCCTTCCCATTCCAATCCTGAGACCCTTCCTATAGCATGAGATGTGATATCTCAATGCTTATACCAAACCTGAGACCCTTCCTATAGCATGAGATGTGATATCCAACTCCTTCCCATTCCAATCCTGAGACCCTTCCTATAGCATGAGATGTGATATCTCAATGCCTCTAATACCAAACCTGAGATCCTTCCTCTAACATGAAATGTGATATCCAACTCCTTCCCATTCCAATCCTGAGACACTTCCTATAGCATGAGATGTGATATCTAAATGCTTCTAATACCAAACTTGAGACTCTTCCTATAACATGAGATGGGATATCCAACTCCTTCCCATTCCAATCCTTAGACCCTTCCTACAGCATGCAATATGATATCTCAATGATTCTAATAACAAACCTGAGACCCGTCCTATAACATGAGATGGGATATCCAACACCTTCCCATTCCAATCCTGAGACACTTCCGATAGCAGAGATGTGATATCTCAATGCTTATACCAAACCTGAGACCCTTCCTATAACATGAGATGTGATATCCAACTCCTTCCCGTTCCAAACCTGAGACCCTTCCTATAGCATATGTGATATCCAACACATTCCCATTCCAAACATGAGACCCTTCCTATAGCAGGAATGTAATATCCAACTCCTTCCCATTCCAATCCTGAGACCATTCCTATAGCATGAGATGTGATATCTCAATGCTTCTAATACCAAACCTGAGATCCTTCCTATGACATGAGATGTGATATCCAATTCCTCCCCATTCCAAACCTGAGAACCTTCCTACAGCATGCAATGTGATATCTCAATGCTTCTAATACCAAACCTGAGACCAGTCCTATAACATGAGATTGGATATCCAACTCCTTCCCCTTCCAAACCTGAGACCCTTCCTATAGCATGAGATGTGATATCCAACTTCTTCCCATTCCAATCCTGAGACCCTTCCTATAACATGAGATGTGATGTCTCAATGCTTCTAATACCAAACCTGAGATCTTTCCTATAACATGAGATGTGATATCCAACTCCTTCCCATTCCAATCCTGAGACCCTTCCTATAGCATGAGATGTGCTATCTCAATGCTTATACCAAACCTGAGACCCTTCCTAAAGCTTGAGATGTGATATCCAACTCCTTCCCATTCCAATCCTGAGACCCTTCCTATAACATGAAATGTGATATCCAACTCCTTCCCATTCCAACCTGAGACCCTTCTTATAGCATGAGATGTGATATCTCAAGGCCTCTAATACCAAACCTGAGATCCTTCCTCTAACATGAAATGTGATATCCAACTCCTTCTCCTTCCAAACCTGAGAGCCTTCCTATAGCATGAGATATGATATCCAAGTCCTTCCCATTCCAATCCTGAGACCCTTCCTATAACATGAAATGTGATATCCAACTCCTTCCCATTCCAACCTGAGACCCTTCCTATAGCATGAGATGGGATATCCAACTCCTTCCAAATCCAATACTGATACCCTTCCAATAGCATGAGATGTGATATCCCAATGCTTCTATCAAACCTGAGAACCATACTATGGCATGAGATGTGATATCAAACTCCTTCCCATTCCAATCCTGAGACTCTTCCTATAGCTTGAGATGTGATATCCAACTCCTTCCCATTCCAATTCTGAGACCCTTCCTATACCATGAGACTTGATATCTCAATGCTTCTAATACCAAACCTGAGACCCGTCCTATAACATGAGATGTGATATCCAAATCTTTCCCCTTCCAAACCTTAGACCCTTCCTTTATCATGAGATGTGATATCCAACTCCTTCCCATTCCAATCCTGAGACCCTTCCGATATCATGAGATTTGTTATCTCAATGCTTCTAATATCAAAATTGAGACCCTCCCTATAGCATGAGATGGGATATCCAACTCCTTCCCATTCCAATCCTGAGACCCTTCCGATAGCAGAGATGTGATATCTCAATGCTTATACCAAATCTGAGACCCTTCCTATAGCATGAGATGTGATATCCAACTCCTTCCCATTCCAATCCTGAGACCCTTCCTATAGCATGAGATGTGATGTCTCAATGCTTCTAATACCAAACCTGAGATCCTTCCTATAACATGAGATGTGATATCCAACTCCTTCCCATTCCAATCCTGAGACCCTTCCTATAGCATGAGATGTGCTATCTCAATGCTTATACCAAACCTGAGACCCTTCCTAAAGCTTGAGATGTGATATCCAACTCCTTCCCATTCCAATCCTGAGACCCTTCCTATAGCATGAGATGTGATATCTCAAGGCCTCTAATACCATACCTGAGATCCTTCCTCTAACATGAAATGTGATATCCAACTCCTTCCCCTTCCAAACCTGAGAGCCTTCCTATAGCATGAGATATGATATCCAAGTCCTTCCCATTCCAATCCTGAGACCCTTCCTATAACATGAAATGTGATATCCAACTCCTTCCCATTCCAACCTGAGACCCTTCCTATAACATGAAATGTGATATCCAACTCCTTCCAAATCCAATACTGATACCCTTCCAATAGCATGAAATGTGATATCCCAATGCTTCTACCAAACCTGAGACCCATACTATGGCATGAGAGGTGATATCAAACTCCTTCCAATTCCAATCCTGAGACTCTTCCTATAGCTTGAGATGTGATATCCAACTCCTTCACATTCCAATTCTGAGACCCTTCCTATGCCATGAGACTTGATATCTCAATGCTTCTAATACCAAACCTGAGACCCGTCCTATAACATGAGATGTGATATCCAAATCTTTCCCCTTCCAAACCTTAGACCCTTCCTTTATCATGAGATGTGATATCCAACTCCTTCCCATTCCAATCCTGAGACCCTTCCGATATCATGAGATTTGTTATCTCAATGCTTCTAATATCAAACTTGAGACACTCCCTATAGCATGAGATGTGACATCCAAGTCCTCCCCATTCCAATCCTGAGACCCTTCCTATAGCATGAGATGTGATATCTCAATGCTTCTAATACCAAACCTGAGACCCTTCCTATAACATGAGATGGGATATCCAACTCCTTCCCATTCCAATCCTGAGACCCTTCCGATAGCAGAGATGTGATATCTCAATGCTTATACCAATCCTGAGACCCTTCCTATGGCCTGAGATGTCATATACAACTCCTTCCCAATCCAATCCTGAGACCCTTCCTATAGCATGAGATGTGATATCTCAATGCTTATACCAAATGTGAGACCCTTCCTATAGCATGAGATGTGATATCCAACTCCTTCCCATTCCAATCCTGAGACCCTTCCTATAGCATGAGATGTGATGTCTCAATGCTTCTAATACCAAACCTGAGATCCTTCCTATAACATGAGATGTGATATCCAACTCCTTCCCATTCCAATCCTGAGACCCTTCCTATAGCATGAGATGTGATGTCTCAATGCTTCTAATACCAAACCTGAGAACCTTCCTACAGCATGCGATGTGATATCTCAATGCTTCTAATACCAAACCTGAGACCAGTCCTATAACATGAGATTGGATATCCAACTCCTTCCCCTTCCAAACCTGAGACCCTTCCTATAGCATGAGATGTGATATCCAACTTCTTCCCATTCCAATCCTGAGACCCTTCCTATAACATGAGATGTGATGTCTCAATGCTTCTAATACCAAACCTGAGATCTTTCCTATAACATGAGATGTGATATCCAACTCCTTCCCATTCCAATCCTGAGACCCTTCCTATAGCATGCGATGTGCTATCGCAATGCTTATACCAAACCTGAGACCCTTCCTAAAGCTTGAGATGTGATATCCAACTCCTTCCCATTCCAATCCTGACACCCTTCCTATAGCATGAGATGTGATATCTCAAGGCCTCTAATACCAAACCTGAGATCCTTCCTCTAACATGAAATGTGATATCCAACTCCTTCCCCTTCCAAACCTGAGAGCCTTCCTATAGCATGAGATATGATATCCAAGTCCTTCCCATTCCAATCCTGAGACCCTTCCTATAACATGAAATGTGATATCCAACTCCTTCCCATTCCAACCTGAGACCCTTCCTATAGCATGAGATGGGATATCCAACTCCTTCCAAATCCAATACTGATACCCTTCCAATAGCATGAGATGTGATATCCCAATGCTTCTACCAAACCTGAGACCCATACTATGGCATGAGATGTGATATAAAACTCATTCCCATTCCAATCCTGAGACTCTTCCTATAGCTTGAGATGTGATATCCAACTCCTTCCCATTCCAATTCTGAGACCCTTCCTATGCCATGAGACTTGATATCTCAATGCTTCTAATACCAAACCTGAGACCCGTCCTATAACATGAGATGTGATATCCAAATCTTTCCCCTTCCAAACCTTAGACCCTTCCTTTATCATGAGATGTGATATCCAACTCCTTCCCATTCCAATCCTGAGACCCTTCCGATATCATGAGATTTGTTATCTCAATGCTTCTAATATCAAACTTGAGACCCTCCCTATAGCATGAGATGTGACATCCAAGTCCTCCCCATTCCAATCCTGAGACCCTTCCTATAGCATGAGATGTGATATCTCAATGCTTCTAATACCAAACCTGAGACCCTTCCTATAACATGAGATGTCATATACAACTCCTTCCCAATCCAATCCTGAGACCCTTCCTATAGCATGAGATGTGATATCTCAATGCTTATACCAAATCTGAGACCCTTCCTATAGCATGAGATGTGATATTCAACTCCTTCCCATTCCAATCCTGAGACCCTTCCTATAGCATGAGATGTGATGTCTCAATGCTTCTAATACCAAACCTGAGATCCTTCCAATAACATGAGATGTGATATCCAACTCCTTCCCATTCCAATCCTGAGACCCTTATGATAGCATGAGATGTGATATCTCAATGCCTCTAATACCAAACCTGAGATACTTCCGATAGCATGAGATGTGATATCTCAATGCTTCTAATACCAAACCTGAGATCCTTCCTATAACATGAGATGTGATTTCCAAATCCTTGCCCTTCCAAACCTGAGACCCTCCATTTAGCATGAGATGTGATATACAACTCCTTCCCATTCCAATCCTGAGACCCTTCTGATAGCATGAGATGTGATATCTCAATGCCTCTAATACCAAACCTGAGATCCTATCTCTAACATGAAATGTGATATCCATCTCCTTCCCTTTCCAAACCTGAGGCCCTGCCTATAGCATGAGATGTGATATCCAAGTCCTTCCCATTCCAATCCTGAGACCCTTCCTATAGCATGTGATGTGATATCTCAATGCTTATACCAAACCTGAGACCCTTCCTATGGCATGAGATGTCATATACAACTCCTTCCCGTTCCAATCCTGAGACCCTTCCTATAGCATGAGATGTGATATCTCAATGCTTATACCAAACCTGAGACCTTTCCTATAGCATGAGATGTGATATCCAACCTCTTCCCATTCCAATCCTGAGACCCTTCCTATAACATGAGATGTGATGTCTCAATGCTTCTAATACCAAACCTGAGATATTTCCTATAACATGAGATGTGATATCCAACTCCTTCCCATTCCAATCCTGAGACCCTTCCTATAGCATGAGATGTGATATCTCAATGCTTATACCAAACCTGAGACCCTTCCTATAGCTTGAGATGTGATATCCAACTCCTTCCCATTCCAATCCTGAGACCCTTCCTATAGCTTGAGATGTGATATCCAACTCCTTCCCCTTCCAAACCTGAGAGCCTTCCTATAGCATGAGATATGATATCCAAGTCCTTCCCATTCCAATCCTGAGACCCTTCCTATAACATGAAATGTGATATCCAACTCCTTCCCATTCCAACCTGAGACCCTTCCTATAGCAAGAGATGGGATATCCAACTTCTTCCAAATCCAATACTGATACCCTTCCGATAGCATGAGATGTGATATCCCAATGCTTCTACCAAACCTGAGACCCATACTATGGCATGAGATGTGATATCAAACTCCTTCCCATTCCAATCCTGAGACACTTCCTATAGCTTGAGGTGTGATATCCAACTCCTTCCCATTCCAATTCTGAGACCCTTCTTATACCATGAGACTTGATATCTCAATGCTTCTAATACCAAAACTGAGACCCGTCCTATAACATGAGATGTGATATCCAAATCCTTCCCCTTCCAAACCTTAGACCCTTCCTTTATCATGAGATGTGATATCCAACTCCTTCCCATTCCAATCCTGAGACCCTTCCGATATCATGAGATTTGTTATCTCAATGCTTCTAATATCAAACTTGAGACCCTCCCTATAGCATGAGATGTGACATCCAAGTCCTTCCCATTCCAATCCTGAGACCCTTCCTATAGCATGAGATGTGATATCTCTATGCTTCTAATACCAAACCTGAGACCATTCCTATAACATGAGATGGGATATCTAACTCCTTCCCATTCCAATCCTGAGACCCTTCCGATAGCAGAGATGTGATATCTCAATGCTTATACCAAACCTGAGACCCTTCCTATGGCCTGAGATGTCATATACAACTCCTTCCCATTCCAATCCTGAGACCCTTTCTTTAGCATGAGATGTGATATCTCAATGCTTATACCAAATCTGAGACCCTTCCTATAGCATGAGATGTGATATCCAATTCCTTCCCATTCCAATCCTGAGACCCTTCCTATAGCATGAGATGTGATATCTCAATGCTTATACCAAACCTGAGAGCCTACCTATAGCATGAGATGTGATATCCAAGTCCATCCCATTCCAATCCTTAGACCCTTCCTACAGCATGCGATGTGATATCTCAATGATTCTAATACCAAACCAGAGACTCTTCCTATAACATGAGATGGGATATCCAACTCCTTCCCGTTCCAAACCTGAGACACTAACTATAGCATATGTGATATCCAACTGCTTCCCATTCCAAACATGAGACCCTTCCTATAGCAAGAAAGTAATATCCAACTCCTACCCATTCCAATCCTGAGACCCTTCCTATAGCAAGAGATGTGATATCCAAATCCTTCCCATTCCAATCCTGAGACCCTTCCTATAACATGAGATGTGATATCCAACTCCTTCCCATTCAAATCCTGAGACCCTTCCTATAGCATGAGAAGGGATATCCAACTCCTTCCCAATCCAATCCTGAGACCCTTCCGATAGCAGAAACGTGATATCTCAATGCTTCTACCAAACCTGAGACCCTTCCTTTAGCATGAGATGTGATATCCAAATCCTTCACATTCCAATCCTGAGACCCTTCCTATAGCATGAGATGTGATATCTCAATGCTTCTAATACCAAACCTGAGATTCTTCCTATAACATGAGATGTGATATCCAAGTCCTTCCCATTCCAAACCTGAGACCCTTCCTATTGGATGAGATGTGATATCCAACTCCTTCCCATTCCAACCCTGAGACCCTTCCTATAGCATGAGATGTGATGTCTCAATGCATCTAATACCAAACCTGAGATCCTTCCTATAACATGAGATGTGATATCCAACTCCTTCCATTCCAATCCTGAGACCCGTCCTATAGCATGAGATGTGATATCTCAATGCTTATACCAAACCTGAGACCCTTCCTATAGCATGAGATGTGATATCCAACTCCTTCCATTCCAATCCTGAGACCCGTCCTATAGCATGAGATGTGATATCTCAATGCTTCTAATACCAAACCTGAGATCCTTCCTCTAACATGAAATGTGATATCCAACTCCTTCCCTTTCCAAACCTGAGACCCTTCCTTTAGCATGAGATGTGATATCTCAATGCTTATACCAAATCTGAGACCCTTCCTATAGCATGAGATGTGATATCCAAATCCTTCCCATTCCAATCCTGAGACCCTTCCTATAGCATGAGATGTGATATCTCAATGCTTATACCAAACCTGAGAGCCTACCTATAGCATGAGATGTGATATCCAAGTCCATCCCATTCCAATCCTTAGACCCTTCCAACAGCATGCGATGTGATATCTCAATGATTCTAATACCAAACCAGAGACTCTTCCTATAACATGAGATGGGATATCCAACTCCTTCCCATTCCAATCCTGAGCCGCTTCCGATAGCAGAGGTGTGATATCTCAATGCTTATACCAAACCTGAGACCCTTCCTATAACATGAGATGTGATATCCAACTCCTTCCCGTTCCAAACCTGAGACACTAACTATAGCATATGTGATATCCAACTCCTTCCCATTCCAAACATGAGACCCTTCCTATAGCAAGAAAGTAATATCCAACTCCTACCCATTCCAATCCTGAGACCCTTCCTATAGCAAGAGATGTGATATCCAAATCCTTCCCATTCCAATCCTGAGACCCTTCCTATAACATGAGATGTGATATCCAACTCCTTACCATTCCAACCTGAGACACTTCCTATAGCATGAGAAGGGATATCCAACTCCTTCCCAATCCAATCCTGAGACCCTTCCGATAGCAGAGATGTGATATCTCAATGCTTATACCAAACCTGAGACCCTTCCTATGGCATGAGATGTGATATCCAACTCCTTGCAATTCAAATCCTGAGACCCTTCCTATAGCATGAGAAGGGATATCCAACTCCTTCCCAATCCAATCCTGAGACCCTTCCGATAGCAGAGACGTGATATCTCAATGCTTCTACCAAACCTGAGACCCTTCCTTTAGCATGAGATGTGATATCCAAATACTTCACATTCCAATCCTGAGACCCTTCCTATAGCATGAGATGTGATATCTCAATGCTTCTAATACCAAACCTGAGATCCTTCCTATAACATGAGATGTGATATCCAATTCCTTCCCATTCCAAACCTGAGACCCTTCCTATTGGATGAGATGTGATATCCAACTCCTTCCCATTCCAACCCTGAGACCCTTCCTACAGCATGAGATGTGATGTCTCAATGCTTCTAATACCAAACCTGAGATACTTACTATAACATGAGATGTGATATCCAACTCCTTCCATTCCAATCCTGAGACCCGTCCTATAGCATGAGATGTGATATCTCAATGCTTATACCAAACCTGAGACCCTTCCTATAGCATGAGATGTGATATCCAACTACTTCCCATTCCAATCCTGAGACCCTTCCTATAGCATGAGATGTGATATCTCAATGCTTCTAATACCAAACCTGAGATCCTTCCTCTAACATGAAATGAGATATCCAACTCCTTCCCTTTCCAAACCTAGGAGCCTATCTATAGCATGAGATGTGATATCCAAGTCCTTCCCATTCCAACCCTTAGACCCTTCCTACAGCATGCAATATGATATCTCAATGATTCTAATAACAAACCTGAGACCCGTCCTATAACATGAGATGGGATATCCAACTCCTTCCCATTCCAATCCTGAGACACTTCCGATAGCAGAGATGTGATATCTCAATGCTTATACCAAACCTGAGACCCTTCCTATAACATGAGATGTGATATCCAACTCCTTCCCATTCCAATAGGTAGGCTCTCAGGTTTGGTATAAGCATTGAGATATCACATCTCATGCTATAGGAAGGGTCTCAGGATTGGAATGGGAAGGATTTGGATATCACATCTCATGCTATAGGAAGGGTCTCAGATTTGGTATAAGCATTGAGATATCACATCTCATGCTAAAGGAAGGGTCTCAGGTTTGGAAAGGGAAGGAGTTGGATATCACATTTCATGTTAGAGGAAGGATCTCAGGTTTGGTATTAGAAGCATTGAAATATCACATCTCATGCTATAGGACGGGTCTCAGGATTGGAATGGAAGGAGTTGGATATCACATCTCATGCTATAGGAAGGGTCTCAGGTTTGGTATAAGCATTGAGATATCACATCTCATGCTATAGGACGGGTCTCAGGATTGGAATGGAAGGAGTTGGATATCACATCTCATGTTATAGGAAGGATCTCAGGTTTGGTATTAGATGCATTGAGACATCACATCTCATGCTATAGGAAGGGTCTCAGGGTTGGAATGGGAAGGAGTTGGATATCACATCTCATCCAATAGGAAGGGTCTCAGGTTTGGAATGGGAAGGAATTGGATATCACATCTCATGTTATAGGAAGAATCTCAGGTTTGGTATTAGAAGCATTGAGATATCACATCTCATGCTATAGGAAGGGTCTCAGGATTGGAATGTGAAGGATTTGGATATCACATCTTATGCTAAAGGAAGGGTCTCAGGTTTGGTAGAAGCATTGAGATATCACGTTTCTGCTATCGAAAGGGTCTCAGGATTGGATTGGGAAGGAGTTGGATATCCCTTCTCATGCTATAGGAAGGGTCTCAGGATTTGAATGGGAAGGAGTTGGATATCACATCTCATGTTATAGGAAGGGTCTCAGGATTGGAATGGGTAGGAGTTGGATATTACTTTCTTGCTATAGGAAGGGTCTCATGTTTGGAATGGGAAGCAGTTGGATATCACATATGCTATAGTTAGTGTCTCAGGTTTGGAACGGGAAGGAGTTGGATATCCCATCTCATGTTATAGGAAGAGTCTCTGGTTTGGTATTAGAATCATTGAGATATCACATCGCATGCTGTAGGAAGGGTCTAAGGATTGGAATGGGATGGACTTGG
This sequence comes from Ambystoma mexicanum, assembly GCF_040938575.1. Classification (NCBI taxonomy): domain Eukaryota; kingdom Metazoa; phylum Chordata; class Amphibia; order Caudata; family Ambystomatidae; genus Ambystoma; species Ambystoma mexicanum. The sequence continues at coordinate 11,945,808 of NW_027182466.1, read as the reverse complement.
ATATCACATCTCATGCTATAGGTAGGCTCTCAGGTTTGGTATAAGCATTGAGATATCACATCTCATGCTATAGGAAGGGTCTCAGGATTGGAATGGGAAGGAATTGGATATCACATCTCATGCTATAGGAAGGGTCTCAGATTTGGTATAAGCATTGAGATATCACATCTCATGCTAAAGAAAGGGTCTCAGGATTGGAATGGGAAGGAGTTGTATATGACATCTCAGGCCATAGGAAGGGTCTCAGGTTTGGTATAAGCATTGAGATATCACATCTCTGCTATCGGAAGGGTCTCAGGATTGGAATGGGAAGGAGTTGGATATCCCATCTCATGTTATAGGAATGGTCTCAGGTTTGGTATTAGAAGCATAGAGATATCACATCTCATGCTATAGGAAGGGTCTCAGGATTGGAATGGGAAGGACTTGGATGTCACATCTCATGCTATAGGGAGGGTCTCAAGTTTGATATTAGAAGCATTGAGAGAACAAATCTCATGATATCGGAAGGGTCTCAGGATTGGAATGGGAAGGAGTTGGATATCACATCTCATGATAAAGGAAGGGTCTAAGGTTTGGAAGGGGAAGGATTTGGATATCACATCTCATGTTATAGGACGGGTCTCAGTTTTGGTATTAGAAGCATTGAGATATCAAGTCTCATGGTATAAGAAGGGTCTCAGAATTGGAATGGGAAGGAGTTGGATATCACACCTCAAGCTATGGGAAGGGTCTCAGGATTGGAATGGGAAGGAGTTTGATATCACATCTCATGCCATAGTATGGGTCTCAGGTTTGGTAGAAGCATTGGGATATCACATCTCATGCTATCGGAAGGGTATCAGTATTGGATTTGGAAGAAGTTGGATATCCCATCTCATGCTATAGGAAGGGTCTCAGGTTGGAATGGGAAGGAGTTGGATATCACATTTCATGTTATAGGAAGGGTCTCAGGATTGGAATGGGTAGGACTTGGATATCATATCTCATGCTATAGGAAGGCTCTCAGGTTTGGAAGGGGAAGGAGTTGGATATCACATCTCAAGCTATAGGAAGGGTCTCAGGATTGGAACGGGAAGGAGTTGGATATCACATCTCAAGCTATAGGAAGGGTCTCAGGTTTGGTATAAGCATTGAGATATCACATCTCATGCTATAGGAAGGGTCTCAGGATTGGAATGGGAAGGAGTTGGATATCTCATCTCATGTTATAGGAAATATCTCAGGTTTGGTATTAGATGCATTGAGACATCACATCTCATGTTATAGGAAGGGTCTCAGGATTGGAATGGGAAGAAGTTGGATATCACATCTCATGCTATAGGAAAGGTCTCAGGTTTGGTATAAGCATTGAGATATCACATCTCATGCTATAGGAAGGGTCTCAGGATTGGAACGGGAAGGAGTTGTATATGACATCTCATGCCATAGGAAGGGTCTCAGGTTTGGTATAAGCATTGAGATATCACATCACATGCTATAGGAAGGGTCTCAGGATTGGAATGGGAAGGACTTGGATATCACATCTCATGCTATAGGCAGGGCCTCAGGTTTGGAAAGGGAAGGAGATGGATATCACATTTCATGTTAGAGATAGGATCTCAGGTTTGGTATTAGAGGCATTGAGATATCACATCTCATGCTATCAGAAGGGTCTCAGGATTGGAATGGGAAGGAGTTGTACATCACATCTCATGCTAAATGGAGGGTCTCAGGTTTGGAAGGGGAAGGATTTGGAAATCACATCTCATGTTATAGGAAGGATCTCAGGTTTGGTATTAGAAGCATTGAGATATCACATCTCATGCTATCGGAAGTATCTCAGGTTTGGTATTAGAGGCATTGAGATATCACATCTCATGCTATCATAAGGGTCTCAGGATTGGAATGGGAAGGAGTTGGATATCACATCTCATGATATTGGAAGGATCTCAGGTTTGGTATTAGAAGCATTGAGACATCACATCTCATGCTATAGGAAGGGTCTCAGGATTGGAATGGGAAGGAGTTGAATATCACATCTCATGCTATAGGAAGGGTCTCAGATTTGGTATAAGCATTGAGATATCACATCTCATGCTATAGGAAGGGTCTCAGGATTGGATTGGGAAGGAGTTGTATATGACATCTCATGTTATAGGAAGGGTCTCAGGTTTGGTATTAGAAGCATTGAGATATCACATCTCATGCTATAGGAAGGGTCACAGGATTGGAATGGGGAGGACTTGGATGTCACATCTCATGCTATAGGGAGGGTCTCAAGTTTGATATTAGAAGCATTGAGATAACAAATCTCATGATATCGGAAGGGTCTCAGGATTGGAATGGGAAGGAGTTGGATATCACATCTCATGGCATAGGAAGGGTCTCAGAATTGGAATGGGAAGGAGTTGGATATCACATCTCAAGCTATAGGAAGAGTCTCAGGATTGGAATGGGAATGAGTTTGATAATACATCTCATGCCATAGTATGGGTCTCAGGTTTGGTAGAAGCATTGGGATATCACATCTCATGCTATTGGAAGGGTATCAGTATTGGATTTGGAAGGAGTTGGATATCCCATCTCATGCTATAGGAAGGGTCTCAGGTTGGAATGGGAAGGAGTTGGATATCACATTTCATGTTATAGGAAGGGTTTCAGGATTGGAATGGGAAGGACTTGGATATCATATCTCATGCTATAGGAAGGCTCTCAGGTTTGGAAGGGGAAGGAGTTGGATATCACATTTCATGTTAGAGGAAGGATCTCAGGTTTGGTATTAGAGGCCTTGAGATATCACATCTCATGCTATAGGAAGGGTCTCAGGATTGGAATGGGAAGGAGTTGGATATCACATCTCAAGCTTTAGGAAGGGTCTCAGGTTTGGTATAAGCATTGAGATAACACATCTCATGCTATAGGAAGGGTCTCAGGATTGGAATGGGAAGGAGTTGGATATCACATCTCATATTATAGGAAAGATCTCAGGTTTGGTATTAGAAGCATTGAGACATCACATCTCATGTTATAGGAAGGGTCTCAGGATTGGAATGGGAAGAAGTTGGATATCACATCTCATGCTATAGGAAGGGTCTCAGGTTTGGAAGGGGAAGGAGTTGGATATCCAATCTCATGTTATAGGACTGGTCTCAGGTTTGGTATTAGAAGCTTTGAGATATCACATCGCATGCTGTAGGAAGGTTCTCAGGTTTGGTATTAGAAGCATTGAGACATCACATCTCATGCTATAGGAAGGGTCTCAGGATTGGAATGGGAAGGAGTTGGATATCACATCTCATGTTATAGGAAGGATCTCAGATTTGGTATTAGAAGCATTGAGACATCACATCTCATGCTATAGGAAGGGTCTCAGGATTGGAATGGGAAGGAGTTGGATATCACATCTCATACTATAGGAAGGGTCTCACATTTGGTATAAGCATTGAGATATCACATCTCATGCTATAGGAAGGGTCTCAGGATTGGATTGGGAAGGAGTTGTATATGACATCTCAGGCCATAGGGAGGGTCTCAGGATTGGTATAAGCATTGAGATATCACATCTCTGCTATCGGAAGGGTCTCAGGATTGGAATGGGAAGGAGTTGGATATCCAATCTCATGTTATAGGAAGGGTCTCAGGTTTGGTATTAGAAGCATTGAGATATCACATCTCATGCTATAGGAAGGGTCTCAGGATTGGAATGGGGAGGACTTGGATGTCACATCTCATGCTATAGGGAGGGTCTCAAGTTTGATATTAGAAGCATTGAGATAACAAATCTCATGATATCGGAAGGGTCTCAGGATTGGAATGGGAAGGAGTTGGATATCACATCTCATGATAAAGGAAGGGTCTAAGGTTTGGAAGGGGAAAGATTTGGATATCACATCTCATGTTATAGGACGGGTCTCAGGTTTGGTATTAGAAGCATTGAGATATCAAGTCTCATGGCATAGGAAGGGTCTCAGAATTGGAATGGGAAGGAGTTGGATATCACATCTCAAGCTATAGGAAGAGTCTTAGGATTGGAATGGGAATGAGTTTGATATCACATCTCATGCCATAGTATGGGTCTCAGGTTTGGTAGAAGCATTGAGATATCACAATTCATGCTATTGGAAGGGTATCAGTATTGGATTTCGAAGGAGTTGGATATCCCATCTCATGCTATAGGAAGGGTCTCAGGTTGGAATGGGAAGGAGTTGGATAACACATTTCATGTTATAGGAAGGGTCTCAGGATTGGAATGGGAAGGACTTGGATATCATATCTCATGCTATAGGAAGGCTCTCAGGTTTGGAAGGGGAAGGAGTTGGATATCACATTTCATGTTTGAGGAAGGATCTCAGGTTTGGTATTAGAGGCCTTGAGATATCACATCTCATGCTATAGGAAGGGTGTCAGGATTGGAATGGGAAGGAGTTGGATATCACATCTCAAGCTTTAGGAAGGGTCTCAGGTTTGGTATAAGCATTGCGATAGCACATCTCATGCTATAGGAAGGGTCTCAGGATTGGAATGGGAAGGAGTTGGATATCACATCTCATGTTATAGGAAAGATCTCAGGTTTGGTATTAGAAGCATTGAGACATCACATCTCATGTTATAGGAAGGGTCTCAGGATTGGAATGGGAAGAAGTTGGATATCACATCTCATGCTATAGGAAGGGTCTCTGGTTTGGAAGGGGAAGGAGTTGGATATCCAATCTCATGTTATAGGACTGGTCTCAGGTTTGGTATTAGAAGCATTGAGATATCACATCGCATGCTGTAGGAAGGTTCTCAGGTTTGGTATTAGAAGCATTGAGACATCACATCTCATGCTATAGGAAGGGTCTCAGGATTGGAATGGGAAGGAGTTGGATATCACATCTCATGCTATAGGAAGGGTCTCACATTTGGTATAAGCATTGAGATATCACATCTCATGCTATAGGAAGGGTCTCAGGATTGTATTGGGAAGGAGTTGTATATGACATCTCAGGCCATAGGAAGGGTCTCAGGATTGGTATAAGCATTGAGATATCACATCTCTGCTATCGGAAGGGTCTCAGGATTGGAATGGGAAGGAGTTGGATATCCCATCTCATGTTATAGGAAGGGTCTCAGGTTTGGTATTAGAAGCATTGAGATATCACATCTCATGCTATAGGAAGGGTCTCAGGATTGGAATGGGAAGGACTTGGATGTCACATCTCATGCTATAGGGAGTGTCTCAAGTTTGATATTAGAAGCATTGAGATAACAAATCTCATGATATCGGAAGGGTCTCAGGATTGGAATGGGAAGGAGTTGGATATCACATCTCATGATAAAGGAAGAGTCTAAGGTTTGGAAGGGGAAAGATTTGGATATCACATCTCATGTTATAGGACGGGTCTCAGGTTTGGTATTAGAAGCATTGAGATATCAAGTCTCATGGCATAGGAAGGGTCTCAGAATTGGAATGTGAAGGAGTTGGATATCACATCTCAAGCTATAGGAAGAGTCTCAGGATTGGAATGGGAAGGAGTTTGATATCACCTCTCATGCCATAGTATGGGTCTCAGGTTTGGTAGAAGCATTGGGATATCACATTTCATGCTATTGGAAGGGTATCAGTATTGGATTTGGAAGGAGTTGGATATCACATTTCATGTTATAGGAAGGATCTCAGGTTGGAATGGGAAGGAGTTGGATATCACATTTCATGTTATAGGAAGGGTCTCAGGATTGGAATGGGAAGGACTTGGATATCATATCTCATGCTATAGGAAGGCTCTCAGGTTTGGAAGGGGAAGGAGTTGGATATCACATTTCATGTTAGAGGAAGGATCTCAGGTTTGGTATTAGAGGCCTTGAGATATCACATCTCATGCTATAGGAAGGGTCTCAGGATTGGAATGGGAAGGAGTTGGATATCACATCTCAAGCTTTAGGAAGGGTCTCAGGTTTGGTATAAGCATTGAGATAGCACATCTCATGCTATAGGAAGGGTCTCAGGATTGGAATGGGAAGGAGTTGGATATCACATCTCATGTTATAGGAAGGATCTCAGGTTTGGTATTAGAAGCATTGAGACATCACATCTCATGCTATAGGAAGGGTCTCAGGATTGGAATGGGAAGGAGTTGGATATCACATCTCATGCTATAGGAAGGGTCTCAGATTTGGTATAAGCATTGAGATATCACATCTCTGCTATCGGAAGGGTCTCAGGATTGGAATGGGAAGGAGTTGGATATCCCATCTCATGCTATAGGGAGGGTCTCAATTTTGATATTAGAAGCATTGAGATAACAAATCTCATGATATCGGAAGGGTCTCAGGATTGGAATGGGAAGGAGTTGGATATCACATCTCATGATAAAGGAAGGGTCTAAGGTTTGGAAGGGGAAAGATTTGGATATCACATCTCATGTTATAGGACGGGTCTCAGGTTTGGTATTAGAAGCATTGAGATATCAAGTCTCATGGTATAGGAAGGGTCTCAGAATTGGAATGGGAAGGAGTTGGATATCACATCTCAAGCTATAGGAAGAGTCTCAGGATTGGAATGGGAAGGAGTTTGATATCACATCTCATGCCATAGTATGGTTCTCAGGTTTGATAGAAGCATTGGGATATCACATCTCATGCTATTGGAAGGGTATCAGTATTGGATTTGGAAGGAGTTGGATATCCCATCTCATGCTATAGGAAGGGTCTCAGGTTGGAATGGGAAGGAGTTGGATATCACATTTCATGTTATAGGAAGGGTCTCAGGATTGGAATGGGAAGGACTTGTATATCATATCTCATGCTATAGGAAGGCTCTCAGGTTTGGAAGGAGAAGGAGTTGGATATCACATTTCATGTTAGAGGAAGGATCTCAGGTTTGGTATTAGAGGCCTTGAGATATCACATCTCATGCTATAGGAAGGGTCTCAGGTTGGAATGGGAAGGAGTTGGATATCACATTTCATGTTATAGGAAGGGTCTCAGGATTGGAATGGGAAGGAGTTGGATATCACATCTCAAGCTTTAGGAAGGGTCTCAGGTTTGGTATAAGCATTGAGATAGCACATCTCATGCTATAGGAAGGGTCTCAGGATTGGAATGGGAAGGAGTTGGATATCACATCTCATGTTATAGGAAAGATCTCAGGTTTGGTATTAGAAGCATTGAGACATCACATCTCATGTTATAGGAAGGGTCTCAGGATTGGAATGGGAAGAAGTTGGATATCACATCTCATGCTATAGGAAGGGTCTCAGGTTTGGAAGGGGAAGGAGTTGGATATCCAATCTCATGTTATAGGACTGGTCTCAGGTTTGGTATTAGAAGCATTGAGATATCACATCGCATGCTGTAGGAAGGTTCTCAGGTTTGGAATGGGGAGGAATTGGATATCACATCTCATGTCATAGGAAGGATCTCAGGTTTGGTATTAGAAGCATTGAGATATCACATCTCATGCTATAGGAATGGTCTCAGGATTGGAATGGGAAGGAGTTGGATATTACATTCCTGCTATAGGAAGGGTCTCATGTTTGGAATGGGAATGTGTTGGATATCACATATGCTATAGGAAGGGTCTCAGGTTTGGAACGGGAAGGAGTTGGATATCACATCTCATGTTATAGGAAGGGTCTCAGGTTTGGTATAAGCATTGAGATATCACATCTCTGCTATCGGAAGTGTCTCAGGATTGGAATGGGAAGGTGTTGGACGGGTCTCAGGTTTGTTATTAGAATCATTGAGATATCATATTGCATGCTGTAGGAAGGGTCTAAGGATTGGAATGGGAAGGAGTTGGATATCCCATCTCATGTTATAGGAAGAGTCTCAAGTTTGGTATTAGAAGCATTTAGATATCACATCTCATGCTATAGGAAGTGTCTCAGGATTGGAATGGGAAGGAGTTGGATATCACATTTCATGTTAGAGGAAGGATCTCAGGTTTGGTATTAGAGGCATTGAGATATCACATCTCATGCTATAGGAAGGGTCTCAGGATTGGAATGGGAAGGAGTTGGATATCACATCTCATGCTATAGGAAGGGTCTCAGGTTTGGTATAAGCATTGAGATATCACATATCATGCTATAGGAAGGGTCTCAGGATTGGAATGGGAAGGAGTTGGATATCACATCTCATGTTATAGGAAGGATCTCAGGTTTGGTATTAGAAGCATTGAGACATCACATCTCATGCTATCGGAAGGGTCTCAGGATTGGAATGGGAAGGACTTGGATATCACATCTCATGCTATAGGAAGGGTCTCAAGTTTGATATTAGAAGCATTGAGATATCATATCTCATGCTATAGGAAGGGTCTCAGGATTGGAATGGGAAGGAGTTGGATATCACATCTCATGCTATAGGAAGGGTCTCAGGTTTGGTATAAGCAGTGAGATATCACATCTCATGCTATAGGAAGTGTCTCAGGATTGGAATGGGAAGGAGTTGGATATCACATCTCATGTTATAGGAAGGATCTCAGGTTTGGTATAAGCATTGAGATATCACATCTCTACTATCGGAAGGGTCTCAGGATTGGAATGGGAAGGAGTTGGATATTCCCATCTCATGTTATAGGAAGGGTCTCAGGTTTGGTATTAGAAGCATTGAGATATCACATCTCATGCTATAGGAAGGGTCTCAGGATTGGAATGGGAAGGACTTGGATATCACATCTCATGCTATAAGGAGGGTCTCAAGTTTGATATTAGAAGCATTGAGATATCACATCTCATGATATCGGAATGGTCTCAAGGATGGAATGGGAAGGAGTTGGATATCACATCTCATGATAAAGGAAGTGTCTAAGGTTTGGAAGGGGAAGGAGTTTGATATCACATCTCATGCCATAGTATGGGTCTCAGGTTTGGTAGAAGCATTGGGATATCACATCTCATGCTATCGGAAGGGTATCAGGATTGGATTTGGAAGGAGTTGGATATCCCATCTCATGCTATAGGAAGGGTCTCAGGTTGGAATGGGAAGGAGTTGGATATCACATCTCATGTTATAGGAAGGGTCTCAGGATTGGAATTAGAAGGACTTGGATATCACATCTCATGCTATAGGAAGGCTCTCAGGGTTGGAAGGGGAAAGAGTTGGATATCACATTTCATGTTAGAGGTAGGATCTCAGGTTTGGTATTAGAAGCATTGAGATATCACATCTCATGCTATCGGAAGGATCTCAGGTTTGGTATAGAAGCATTGAGATATCACATCTCATGCTATCAGAAGGTTCTCAGGATTGGAATGGGAAGGAGTTGGATATCACATCTCATGCTAAAGGGAGGGTCTCAGGTTTGGAAGGGGAAGGATTTGGATATCACATCTCATGTTATAGGAAGGATCTCAGGTTTGGTATTAGAAGCATTGAGATATCACATCTCATGCTATCGGAAGGATCTCAGGTTTGGTATAGAAGCATTGAGATATCACATCTCATGCTATCAGAAGGTTCTCAGGATTGGAATGGGAAGGAGTTGGATATCACATCTCATGCTAAAGGGAGGGTCTCGGGTTTGGAAGGGGAAGGATTTGGATATCATATCTCATGTTATCAGAAGGATCTCAGGTTTGGTATTAGAAGTATTGAGATATCACATCTCATGCTATAGGAAGGGTCTCAGGATTGGAATGGGAAGGAGTTGGTTATCACATCTCATGCTAAAGGAAGGGTCTCAGGTTTGGTAGAAGCATTGAGATATCACATCTCATGCTATAGGAAGGGTCTCAGGATTGGAATGGGAAGGACTTAGATATCACATATCATGCTATAGGGAGGGTCTCAGTTTTGATATTAGAAGCATTGAGATATCACATCTTATGCTATCAGAAGGGTCTCAGGATTGGAATGGGAAGGAGCTGGATATCACATCTCATGCTAAAGGAAGGGTCTCAGGATTGGAATGGGAAGGAGTTGGATATCACATCTCATGCTATAGGAAGGGTCTCAGGTTTGGTATAAGCAGTGAGATATTCCCATTCCAACCTGAGACCCTTCCTATAGCATGAGATGTGATATCTCAAGGCCTCTAATACCAAACCTGAGATCCTTCCTCTAACATGAAATGTGATATCCAACTCCTTCTCCTTCCAAACCTGAGAGCCTTCCTATAGCATGAGATATGATATCCAAGTCCTTCCCATTCCAATCCTGAGACCCTTCCTATAACATGAAATGTGATATCCAACTCCTTCCCATTCCAACCTGAGACCCTTCCTATAGCATGAGATGGGATATCCAACTCCTTCCAAATCCAATACTGATACCCTTCCAATAGCATGAGATGTGATATCTCAATGCTTCTATCAAACCTGAGAACCATACTATGGCATGAGATGTGATATCAAACTCCTTCCCATTCCAATCCTGAGACTCTTCCTATAGCTTGAGATGTGATATCCAACTCCTTCCCATTCCAATTCTGAGACCCTTCCTATACCATGAGACTTGATATCTCAATGCTTCTAATACCAAACCTGAGACCCGTCCTATAACATGAGATGTGATATCCAAATCTTTCCCCTTCCAAACCTTAGACCCTTCCTTTATCATGAGATGTGATATCCAACTCCTTCCCATTCCAATCCTGAGACCTTTCCGATATCATGAGATTTGTTATCTCAATGCTTCTAATATCAAAATTGAGACCCTCCCTATAGCATGAGATGGGATATCCAACTCCTTCCCATTCCAATCCTGAGACCCTTCCGATAGCAGAGATGTGATATCTCAATGCTTATACCAAATCTGAGACCCTTCCTATAGCATGAGATGTGATATCCAACTCCTTCCCATTCCAATCCTGAGACCCTTCCTGTAGCATGAGATGTGATGTCTCAATGCTTCTAATACCAAACCTGAGATCCTTCCTATAACATGAGATGTGATATCCAACTCCTTCCCATTCCAATCCTGAGACCCTTCCTATAGCATGAGATGTGCTATCTCAATGCTTATACCAAACCTGAGACCCTTCCTAAAGCTTGAGATGTGATATCCAACTCCTTCCCATTCCAATCCTGAGACCCTTCCTATAGCATGAGATGTGATATCTCAAGGCCTCTAATACCAAACCTGAGATCCTTCCTCTAACATGAAATGTGATATCCAACTCCTTCTCCTTCCAAACCTGAGAGCCTTCCTATAGCATGAGATATGATATCCAAGTCCTTCCCATTCCAATCCTGAGACCCTTCCTATAACATGAAATGTGATATCCAACTCCTTCCCATTCCAACCTGAGACCCTTCCTATAGCATGAGATGGGATATCCAACTCCTTCCAAATCCAATACTGATACCCGTCCAATAGCATGAGATGTGATATCCCAATGCTTCTACCAAACCTGAGACCCATACTATGGCATGAGATGTGATATCAAACTCCTTCCCATTCCAATCCTGAGACTCTTCCTATAGCTTGAGATGTGATATCCAACTCCTTCACATTCCAATTCTGAGACCCTTCCTATGCCATGAGACTTGATATCTCAATGCTTCTAATACCAAACCTGAGACCCGTCCTATAACATGAGATGTGATATCCAAATCTTTCCCCTTCCAAACCTTAGACCCTTCCTTTATCATGAGATGTGATATCCAACTCCTTCCCATTCCAATCCTGAGACCCTTCCGATATCATGAGATTTGTTATCTCAATGCTTCTAATATCAAACTTGAGACCCTCCCTATAGCATGAGATGTGACATCCAAGTCCTCCCCATTCCAATCCTGAGACCCTTCCTATAGCATGAGATGTGATATCTCAATGCTTCTAATACCAAACCTGAGACCCTTCCTATAACATGAGATGGGATATCCAACTCCTTCCCATTCCAATCCTGAGACCCTTCCGATAGCAGAGATGTGATATCTCAATGCTTATACCAATCCTGAGACCCTTCCTATGGCCTGAGATGTCATATACAACTCCTTCCCAATCCAATCCTGAGACCCTTCCTATAGCATGAGATGTGATATCTCAATGCTTATACCAAATGTGAGACCCTTCCTATAGCATGAGATGTGATATCCAACTCCTTCCCATTCCAATCCTGAGACCCTTCCTATAGCATGAGATGTGATGTCTCAATGCTTCTAATACCAAACCTGAGATCCTTCCTATAACATGAGATGTGATATCCAACTCCTTCCCATTCCAATCCTGAGACCCTTCCTATAGCATGAGATGTGATGTCTCAATGCTTCTAATACCAAACCTGAGAACCTTCCTACAGCATGCGATGTGATATCTCAATGCTTCTAATACCAAACCTGAGACCAGTCCTATAACATGAGATTGGATATCCAACTCCTTCCCCTTCCAAACCTGAGACCCTTCCTATAGCATGAGATGTGATATCCAACTTCTTCCCATTCCAATCCTGAGACCCTTCCTATAACATGAGATGTGATGTCTCAATGCTTCTAATACCAAACCTGAGATCTTTCCTATAACATGAGATGTGATATCCAACTCCTTCCCATTCCAATCCTGAGACCCTTCCTATAGCATGAGATGTGCTATCTCAATGCTTATACCAAACCTGAGACCCTTCCTAAAGCTTGAGATGTGATATCCAACTCCTTCCCATTCCAATCCTGAGAAACTTCCTATAGCATGAGATGTGATATCTCAAGGCCTCTAATACCAAACCTGAGATCCTTCCTCTAACATGAAATGTGATATCCAACTCCTTCCCCTTCCAAACCTGAGAGCCTTCCTATAGCATGAGATATGATATCCAAGTCCTTCCCATTCCAATCCTGAGACCCTTCCTATAACATGAAATGTGATATCCAACTCCTTCCCATTCCAACCTGAGACCCTTCCTATAGCATGAGATGGGATATCCAACTCCTTCCAAATCCAATACTGATACCCTTCCAATAGCATGAGATGTGATATCCCAATGCTTCTACCAAACCTGAGACCCATACTATGGCATGAGATGTGATATCAAACTCATTCCCATTCCAATCCTGAGACTCTTCCTATAGCTTGAGATGTGATATCCAACTCCTTCCCATTCCAATTCTGAGACCCTTCCTATGCCATGAGACTTGATATCTCAATGCTTCTAATACCAAACCTGAGACCCGTCCTATAACATGAGATGTGATATCCAAATCTTTCCCCTTCCAAACCTTAGACCCTTCCTTTATCATGAGATGTGATATCCAACTCCTTCCCATTCCAATCCTGAGACCCTTCCGATATCATGAGATTTGTTATCTCAATGCTTCTAATATCAAACTTGAGACCCTCCCTATAGCATGAGATGTGACATCCAAGTCCTCCCCATTCCAATCCTGAGACCCTTCCTATAGCATGAGATGTGATATCTCAATGCTTCTAATACCAAACCTGAGACCCTTCCTATAACATGAGATGTCATATACAACTCCTTCCCAATCCAATCCTGAGACCCTTCCTATAGCATGAGATGTGATATCTCAATGCTTATACCAAATCTGAGACCCTTCCTATAGCATGAGATGTGATATTCAACTCCTTCCCATTCCAATCCTGAGACCCTTCCTATAGCATGAGATGTGATGTCTCAATGCTTCTAATACCAAACCTGAGATCCTTCCAATAACATGAGATGTGATATCCAACTCCTTCCCATTCCAATCCTGAGACCCTTATGATAGCATGAGATGTGATATCTCAATGCCTCTAATACCAAACCTGAGATACTTCCGATAGCATGAGATGTGATATCTCAATGCTTCTAATACCAAACCTGAGATCCTTCCTATAACATGAGATGTGATTTCCAAATCCTTCCCCTTCCAAACCTGAGACCCTCCATTTAGCATGAGATGTGATATACAACTCCTTCCCATTCCAATCCTGAGACCCTTCTGATAGCATGAGATGTGATATCTCAATGCCTCTAATACCAAACCTGAGATCCTATCTCTAACATGAAATGTGATATCCATCTCCTTCCCTTTCCAAACCTGAGGCCCTGCCTATAGCATGAGATGTGATATCCAAGTCCTTCCCATTCCAATCCTGAGACCCTTCCTATAGCATGTGATGTGATATCTCAATGCTTATACCAAACCTGAGACCCTTCCTATGGCATGAGATGTCATATACAACTCCTTCCCGTTCCAATCCTGAGACCCTTCCTATAGCATGAGATGTGATATCTCAATGCTTATACCAAACCTGAGACCCTTCCTATAGCATGAGATGTGATATCCAACTTCTTCCCATTCCAATCCTGAGACCCTTCCTATAACATGAGATGTGATGTCTCAATGCTTCTAATACCAAACCTGAGATATTTCCTATAACATGAGATGTGATATCCAACTCCTTCCCATTCCAATCCTGAGACCCTTCGTATAGCATGAGATGTGATATCTCAATGCTTATACCAAACCTGAGACCCTTCCTATAGCTTGAGATGTGATATCCAACTCCTTCCCATTCCAATCCTGAGACCCTTCCTATAGCTTGAGATGTGATATCCAATTCCTTCCCCTTCGAAACCTGAGAGCCTTCCTATAGCATGAGATATGATATCCAAGTCCTTCCCATTCCAATCCTGAGACCCTTCCTATAACATGAAATGTGATATCCAACTCCTTCCCATTCCAACCTGAGACCCTTCCTATAGCATGAGATGGGATATCCAACTTCTTCCAAATCCAATACTGATACCCTTCCGATAGCATGAGATGTGATATCCCAATGCTTATACCAAACCTGAGACCCATACTATGGCATGAGATGTGATATCAAACTCCTTCCCATTCCAATCCTGAGACCCTTCCTATAGCTTGAGGTGTGATATCCAACTCCTTCCCATTCCAATTCTGAGACCCTTCTTATACCATGAGACTTGATATCTCAATGCTTCTAATACCAAAACTGAGACCCGTCCTATAACATGAGATGTGATATCCAAATCCTTCCCCTTCCAAACCTTAGACCCTTCCTTTATCATGAGATGTGATATCCAACTCCTTCCCATTCCAATCCTGAGACCCTTCCGATATCATGAGATTTGTTATCTCAATGCTTCTAATATCAAACTTGAGACCCTCCCTATAGCATGAGATGTGACATCCAAGTCCTTCCCATTCCAATCCTGAGACCCTTCCTATAGCATGAGATGTGATATCTCTATGCTTCTAATACCAAACCTGAGACCATTCCTATAACATGAGATGGGATATCCAACTCCTTCCCATTCCAATCCTGAGACCCTTCCGATAGCAGAGATGTGATATCTCAATGCTTATACCAAACCTGAGACCCTTCCTATGGCCTGAGATGTCATATACAACTCCTTCCCATTCCAATCCTGAGACCCTTCCTATAGCATGAGATGTGATATCTCAATGCTTATACCAAACCTGAGAGCCTACCTATAGCATGAGATGTGATATCCAAGTCCATCCCATTCCAATCCTTAGACCCTTCCTACAGCATGCGATGTGATATCTCAATGATTCTAATACCAAACCAGAGACTCTTCCTATAACATGAGATGGGATATCCAACCCCTTCCCGTTCCAAACCTGAGACACTAACTATAGCATATGTGATATCCAACTGCTTCCCATTCCAAACATGAGACCCTTCCTATAGCAAGAAAGTAATATCCAACTCCTACCCATTCCAATCCTGAGACCCTTCCTATAGCAAGAGATGTGATATCCAAATCCTTCCCATTCCAATCCTGAGACCCTTCCTATAACATGAGATGTGATATCCAACTCCTTCCCATTCAAATCCTGAGACCCTTCCTATAGCATGAGAAGGGATATCCAACTCCTTCCCAATCCAATCCTGAGACCCTTCCGATAGCAGAAACGTGATATCTCAATGCTTCTACCAAACCTGAGACCCTTCCTTTAGCATGAGATGTGATATCCAAATCCTTCACATTCCAATCCTGAGACCCTTCCTATAGCATGAGATGTGATATCTCAATGCTTCTAATACCAAACCTGAGATTCTTCCTATAACATGAGATGTGATATCCAATTCCTTCCCATTCCAAACCTGAGACCCTTCCTATTGGATGAGATGTGATATCCAACTCCTTCCCATTCCAACCCTGAGACCCTTCCTATAGCATGAGATGTGATGTCTCAATGCATCTAATACCAAACCTGAGATCCTTCCTATAACATGAGATGTGATATCCAACTCCTTCCATTCCAATCCTGAGACCCGTCCTATAGCATGAGATGTGATATCTCAATGCTTATACCAAACCTGAGACCCTTCCTATAGCATGAGATGTGATATCCAACTCCTTCCATTCCAATCCTGAGACCCGTCCTATAGCATGAGATGTGATATCTCAATGCTTCTAATACCAAACCTGAGATCCTTCCTCTAACATGAAATGTGATATCCAACTCCTTCCCTTTCCAAACCTGAGACCCTTCCTTTAGCATGAGATGTGATATCTCAATGCTTATACCAAATCTGAGACCCTTCCTATAGCATGAGATGTGATATCCAAATCCTTCCCATTCCAATCCTGAGACCCTTCCTATAGCATGAGATGTGATATCTCAATGCTTATACCAAACCTGAGAGCCTACCTATAGCATGAGATGTGATATCCAAGTCCATCCCATTCCAATCCTTAGACCCTTCCAACAGCATGCGATGTGATATCTCAATGATTCTAATACCAAACCAGAGACTCTTCCTATAACATGAGATGGGATATCCAACTCCTTCCCATTCCAATCCTGAGCCGCTTCCGATAGCAGAGATGTGATATCTCAATGCTTATACCAAACCTGAGACCCTTCCTATAACATGAGATGTGATATCCAACTCCTTCCCGTTCCAAACCTGAGACACTAACTATAGCATATGTGATATCCAACTCCTTCCCATTCCAAACATGAGACCCTTCCTATAGCAAGAAAGTAATATCCAACCCCTACCCATTCCAATCCTGAGACCCTTCCTATAGCAAGAGATGTGATATCCAAATCCTTCCCATTCCAATCCTGAGACCCTTCCTATAACATGAGATGTGATATCCAACTCCTTACCATTCCAACCTGAGACACTTCCTATAGCATGAGAAGGGATATCCAAATCCTTCCCAATCCAATCCTGAGACCCTTCCGATAGCAGAGATGTGATATCTCAATGCTTATACCAAACCTGAGACCCTTCCTATGGCATGAGATGTGATATCCAACTCCTTGCAATTCAAATCCTGAGACCCTTCCTATAGCATGAGAAGGGATATCCAACTCCTTCCCAATCCAATCCTGAGACCCTTCCGATAGCAGAGACGTGATATCTCAATGCTTCTACCAAACCTGAGACCCTTCCTTTAGCATGAGATGTGATATCCAAATCCTTCACATTCCAATCCTGAGACCCTTCCTATAGCATGAGATGTGATATCTTAATGCTTCTAATACCAAACCTGAGATCCTTCCTATAACATGAGATGTGATATCCAATTCCTTCCCATTCCAAACCTGAGACCCTTCCTATTGGATGAGATGTGATATCCAACTCCTTCCCATTCCAACCCTGAGACCCTTCCTACAGCATGAGATGTGATGTCTCAATGCTTCTAATACCAAACCTGAGATCCTTACTATAACATGAGATGTGATATCCAACTCCTTCCATTCCAATCCTGAGACCCGTCCTATAGCATGAGATGTGATATCTCAATGCTTATACCAAACCTGAGACCCTTCCTATAGCATGAGATGTGATATCCAACTACTTCCCATTCCAATCCTGAGACCCGTCCTATAGCATGAGATGTGATATCTCAATGCTTCTTATACCAAACCTGAGATCCTTCCTCTAACATGAAATGTGATATCCAACTCCTTCCCTTTCCAAACCTAGGAGCCTATCTATAGCATGAGATGTGATATCCAAGTCCTTCCCATTCCAACCCTTAGACCCTTCCTACAGCATGCAATATGATATCTCAATGATTCTAATAACAAACCTGAGACCCGTCCTATAACATGAGATGGGATATCCAACTCCTTCCCATTCCAATCCTGAGACACTTCCGATAGCAGAGATGTGATATCTCAATGCTTATACCAAACCTGAGACCCTTCCTATAACATGAGATGTGATATCCAAATCCTTCCCGTTCCAAACCTGAGACCCTTCCTTTAGCATGAGATGTGATATCCAGCTCCTTCCCATTCCAATCCTGAGACCCTTCCTATAGCATGAGATGTGATATCTCAATGCTTCTAATACCAAACCTGAGATCCTTCCTCTAACATGAAATGTGATATCCAACTCCTTCCCTTTCCAAACCTAAGAGCCTATCTATAGCATGAGATGTGATATCCAAGTCCATCCCATTCCAATCCTTAGACCCTTCCTACAGCATGCGATGTGATATCTCAATGATTCTAATACCAAACCAGAGACTCGTCCTATAACATGAGATGGGATATCCAACTCCTTCCCATTCCAATCCTGAGCCACTTCCGATAGCAGAGATGTGATATCTCAATGCTTATACCAAACCTGAGACCCTTCCTATAACATGAGATGTGATATCCAACTCCTTCCCGTTCCAAACCTGAGACACTAACTATAGCATATGTGATATCCAACTCCTTCCCATTCCAAACATGAGACCCTTCCTATAGCAAGAAAGTAATATCCAACTCCTACCCATTCCAATCCTGAGACCCTTCCTATAGCAAGAGATGTGATATCCAAATCCTTCCCATTCCAATCCTGAGACCCTTCCTATAACATGAGATGTGATATCCAACTCCTTCCCATTCCAACCTGAGACACTTCCTATAGCATGAGAAGGGATATCCAACTCCTTCCCAATCCAATCCTGAGACCCTTCCGATAGCAGAGATGTGATATCTCAATGCTTATACCAAACCTGAGACCCTTCCTATAGCATGAGAAGGGATATCCAACTCCTTCCCAATCCAATCCTGAGACCCTTCCGATAGCAGAGACGTGATATCTCAATGCTTCTACCAAACCTGATACCCTTCCTTTAGCATGAGATGTGATATCCAAATCCTTCACATTCCAATCCTGAGACCCTTCCTATAGCATGAGAAGGGATATCTCAATGCTTCTAATACCAAACCTGAGATCCTTCCTATAACATGAGATGTGATATCCAATTCCTTCCCATTCCAATCCTGAGACCCTTCCGATAGCAGAGATGTGATATCTCAATGCTTATACCAAACCTGAGACCCTTCCTATGGCCTGAGATGTCATATACAACTCCTTCCCATTCCAATCCTGAGACCCTTCCTATAGCATGAGATGTGATATCTCAATGCTTATACCAAATCTGAGACCCTTCCTATAGCATGAGATGTTATATCCAACTCCTTCCCATTCCAATCCTGAGACCCTTCCTATAGCATGAGATGTGATGTCTCAATGCTTCTAATACCAAACCTGAGATCCTTCCTATAACATCAGATGTGATATCCAACTCCTTCCCATTCCAATCCTGAGACCCTTATGAAAGCATGAGATGTGATATCTCAATGCTTCTAATACCAAACCTGAGATGCTTCCTATAACATGAGATGTGATTTCCAAATCCTTCCCCTTCCAAACCTGAGACCCTCCCTTTAGCATGAGATGTGATATCCAACTCCTTCCCATTCCAATCCTGAGACCCTTCTGATAGCATGAGATGTGATATCTCAATGCCTCTAATACCAAACCTGAGATCCTACCTCTAACATGAAATGTGATATCCATCTCATTCCCTTTCCAAACCTGAGACCCTGCCTATAGCATGAGATGTGATATCCAAGTCCTTCCCATTCCAATCCTGAGACCCTTCCTATAGCATGTGATGTGATATCTCAATGCTTATACCAAACCTGAGACCCTTCCTATAGCATGAGATGTCATATACAACTCCTTCCCATTCCAATCCTGAGACCCTTCCTATAGCATGAGATGTAATATCTCAATGCTTATACCAAACCTGAGACCCTTCCTATAGCATGAGATGTGATATCCAACTTCTTCCCATTCCAATCCTGAGACCCTTCCTATAACATGAGATGTGATGTCTCAATGCTTCTAATACCAAACCTGAGATCTTTCCTATAACATGAGATGTGATATCCAACTCCTTCCCATTCCAATCCTGAGACCCTTCCTATAGCATGAGATGTGATATCACAATGCTTATACCAAACCTGAGACCGTTCCTATAGCTTGAGATGTGATAACCAACTCCTTCCCATTCCAATCCTGAGACCCTTCCTATAGCATGAGATGTGATATCTCAAGGCCTCTAATACCAAACCTGAGATCCTTCCTCTAACATGAAATGTGATATCCAACTCCTTCCCCTTCCAAACCTGAGAGCCTTCCTATAGCATGGGATATGATATCCAAGTCCTTCCCATTCCAATCCTGAGACCCTTCCTATAACATGAAATGTGATATCCAACTCCTTCCCATTCCAAACTGAGACCCTTCCTATATCATGAGATGGGATATCTCAATGCTTCTAATACCAAACCTGAGACTCTTCCTATAACATGAGATGGGATATCCAACTCCTTCCCATTCCAATCCTAAGACCCTTTCGATAGCAGAGATGTGATATCTCAATGCTTATGCCAAACCTGAGACCCTTCCTACGGCATGAGATGTCATATACAACTCCTTCCCATTCCAATCCTGAGACCCTTCCTATAGCACGAGATGTGATATCTCAATGCTTATACCAAACCTGAGACCCTTCCTCTAGCATGAGATGTGATATCCAACTCCTTCCCATTCCAATCCTGAGACCCTTCCTATAGCCTGAGATCTGATATCTCAATGCCTCTAATACCAAACCTGAGATCCTTCCTCTAACATGAAATGTGATATCCAACTCCTTCCCTTTCCAAACCTGAGAGCCTATCTATAGCATGAGATGTGATATCCAAGTCCTTCCCATTCCAATCCTGAGACACTTCCGATAGCAGAGATGTGATATCTCAATGCTTATACCAAACCTGAGACCCTTCCTATAACATGAGATGTGATATCCAACTCCTTCCCGTTCCAAACCTGAGACCCTTCCTTTAGCATGAGATGTGATATCCAGCTCCTTCCCATTCCAATCCTGAGACCCTTCCTATAGCATGAGATGTGATATCTCAATACTTCTAATACCAAACCTGAGATCCTTCTGATAACATGAGATGTGATATCCAACTCCTTCCCATTCCAATCCTGAGAACCTTCTGATAGCATGAGAAGTGATATCTCAATGCTTCTATACCAAACCTGAGATCCTTCCGATAGCATGAGATGTGATATCTCAATGCTTCTAATACCAAACCTGAGATCCTTCCTATAACATGAGATGTGATATCCAAATCCTTCCCCTTCCAAACCTGAGACCCTCCCTTTAGCATGAGATGTGATATCCAACTCCTTCCCATTCCAATCCTGAGACTCTTCTGATAGCATGAGATGTGATATCTCAATGCCTCTAATACCAAACCTGAGATCCTACCTCTAACATGAAATGTGATATCCAACTCTTTCCCCTTCCAAACCTGAGAGCCTTCCTATAGCATGAGATGTGATATCCAAGTCCTTCTAATTCCAATCCTGAGACCCTTCCTATAACATGAGATGTGATATCCAACTCCTTCCCATTCCAACCTGAGACCCTTCCTATAGCATGAGATGGGATATCCAACTCCTTCCAAATCCAATCCTGATACCCTTCCGATAGCATGAGATGTGATATCCCAATGCTTCTACCAAACCTGAGACCCATACTATGGCATGAGATGTGATATCAAACTCCTTCCCCTTCCAAACCTTAGACACTTCCTTTATCATGAGATGTGATATCCAACTCCTTCCCATTCCATCCTTGAGACCCTTCCGATATCATGAGATGTGATATCTCAATGCTTCTAATATCAAACTTGAGACCCTCCTTATAGCATGAGATGTGATATCCAAGTCCTTCCCATTCCAATCCTGAGACCCTTTCTATAGCATGAGATGTGATATCTCAATGCTTCTAATACCAAACCTGAGACCCTTCCTATAACATGAGATGGGAATATCCAACTCCTTCCCATTCCAATCCTGAGACCCTTCCGATAGTAGAGATGTGATATCTCAATGCTTATACCAAACCTGAGATCCTTCCTATAACATGAGATGTGATATCCAACTCCTTCCCATTCCAATCCTGAGACACTTCCTATAGCATGAGATGTGATATCTCACTGCTTATACCAAACCTGAGACCCTTCCTATAGCATGAGATGTGATATCCAACTCCTTCCCATTCCAATCCTGAGACCCTTCCTATAGCATGAGATATGATATCTCAATGCTTCTAATATCAAACTTGAGACCCTCCCTATAGCATGAGATGTGATATCCAAGTCCTTCCCATTCCAATCCTGAGACCCTTCCGATAGCATGAGATGTGATGTCTCAATGCTTCTAATACCAAACCTGAGATCCTTCCTATAACATGAGATGTGATATCCAACTCCTTCCCATTCCAATCCTGAGACCCTTCCTATAGCATGAGATGTGATATTTCTATGCTTATGCCAAACCTGAGACCCTTCCTATAGCATGAGATGTGATATCCAACTCCTTCCCATTCCAATCCTGAGACCCTTCCTATAGCATGAGATGTGATATCTCAATGCCTCTAATACCAAACCTGAGATCCTTCCTCTAACATGAAATGTGATATCCAACTCCTTCCCATTCCAATCCTGAGACACTTCCTATAGCATGAGATGTGATATCTAAATGCTTCTAATACCAAACTTGAGACTCTTCCTATAACATGAGATGGGATATCCAACTCCTTCCCATTCCAATCCTTAGACCCTTCCTACAGCATGCAATATGATATCTCAATGATTCTAATAACAAACCTGAGACCCGTCCTATAACATGAGATGGGATATCCAACACCTTCCCATTCCAATCCTGAGACACTTCCGATAGCAGAGAAGGGATATCTCAATGCTTATACCAAACCTGAGACCCTTCCTATAACATGAGATGTGATATCCAACTCCTTCCCGTTCCAAACCTGAGACCCTTCCTATAGCATATGTGATATCCAACACATTCCCATTCCAAACATGAGACCCTTCCTATAGCAGGAATGTAATATCCAACTCCTTCCCATTCCAATCCTGAGACCATTCCTATAGCATGAGATGTGATATCTCAATGCTTATACCAAACCTGAGACCCTTCCTATAGCATGAGATGTGATATCCAACTACTTCCCATTCCAATCCTGAGACCCTTCCTATAGCATGAGATGTGATATCTCAATGCTTCTAATACCAAACCTGAGATCCTTCCTCTAACATGAAATGTGATATCCAACTCCTTCCCTTTCCAAACCTAGGAGCCTATCTATAGCATGAGATGTGATATCCAAGTCCTTCCCATTCCAACCCTTAGACCCTTCCTACAGCATGCAATATGATATCTCAATGATTCTAATAACAAACCTGAGACCCGTCCTATAACATGAGATGGGATATCCAACTCCTTCCCATTCCAATCCTGAGACCCTTCCGATAGCAGAGATGTGATATCTCAATGCTTATACCAAACCTGAGACCCTTCCTATGGCCTGAGATGTCATATACAACTCCTTCCCATTCCAATCCTGAGACCCTTTCTTTAGCATGAGATGTGATATCTCAATGCTTATACCAAATCTGAGACCCTTCCTATAGCATGAGATGTGATATCCAATTCCTTCCCATTCCAATCCTGAGACCCTTCCTATAGCATGAGATGTGATATCTCAATGCTTATACCAAACCTGAGAGCCTACCTATAGCATGAGATGTGATATCCAAGTCCATCCCATTCCAATCCTTAGACCCTTCCTACAGCATGCGATGTGATATCTCAATGATTCTAATACCAAACCAGAGACTCTTCCTATAACATGAGATGGGATATCCAACCCCTTCCCGTTCCAAACCTGAGACACTAACTATAGCATATGTGATATCCAACTGCTTCCCATTCCAAACATGAGACCCTTCCTATAGCAAGAAAGTAATATCCAACTCCTACCCATTCCAATCCTGAGACCCTTCCTATAGCAAGAGATGTGATATCCAAATCCTTCCCATTCCAATCCTGAGACCCTTCCTATAACATGAGATGTGATATCCAACTCCTTCCCATTCAAATCCTGAGACCCTTCCTATAGCATGAGAAGGGATATCCAACTCCTTCCCAATCCAATCCTGAGACCCTTCCGATAGCAGAAACGTGATATCTCAATGCTTCTACCAAACCTGAGACCCTTCCTTTAGCATGAGATGTGATATCCAAATCCTTCACATTCCAATCCTGAGACCCTTCCTATAGCATGAGATGTGATATCTCAATGCTTCTAATACCAAACCTGAGATTCTTCCTATAACATGAGATGTGATATCCAATTCCTTCCCATTCCAAACCTGAGACCCTTCCTATTGGATGAGATGTGATATCCAACTCCTTCCCATTCCAACCCTGAGACCCTTCCTATAGCATGAGATGTGATGTCTCAATGCATCTAATACCAAACCTGAGATCCTTCCTATAACATGAGATGTGATATCCAATTTCTTCCATTCCAATCCTGAGACCCGTCCTATAGCATGAGATGTGATATCTCAATGCTTATACCAAACCTGAGACCCTTCCTATAGCATGAGATGTGATATCCAACTCCTTCCATTCCAAACCTGAGACCCGTCCTATAGCATGAGATGTGATATCTCAATGCTTCTAATACCAAACCTGAGATCCTTCCTCTAACATGAAATGTGATATCCAACTCCTTCCCTTTCCAAACCTGAGACCCTTCCTTTAGCATGAGATGTGATATCTCAATGCTTATACCAAATCTGAGACCCTTCCTATAGCATGAGATGTGATATCCAAATCCTTCCCATTCCAATCCTGAGACCCTTCCTATAGCATGAGATGTGATATCTCAATGCTTATACCAAACCTGAGAGCCTACCTATAGCATGAGATGTGATATCCAAGTCCATCCCATTCCAATCCTTAGACCCTTCCAACAGCATGCGATGTGATATCTCAATGATTCTAATACCAAACCAGAGACTCTTCCTATAACATGAGATGGGATATCCAACTCCTTCCCATTCCAATCCTGAGCCGCTTCCGATAGCAGAGATGTGATATCTCAATGCTTATACCAAACCTGAGACCCTTCCTATAACATGAGATGTGATATCCAACTCCTTCCCGTTCCAAACCTGAGACACTAACTATAGCATATGTGATATCCAACTCCTTCCCATTCCAAACATGAGACCCTTCCTATAGCAAGAAAGTAATATCCAACCCCTACCCATTCCAATCCTGAGACCCTTCCTATAGCAAGAGATGTGATATCCAAATCCTTCCCATTCCAATCCTGAGACCCTTCCTATAACATGAGATGTGATATCCAACTCCTTACCATTCCAACCTGAGACACTTCCTATAGCATGAGAAGGGATATCCAAATCCTTCCCAATCCAATCCTGAGACCCTTCCGATAGCAGAGATTTGATATCTCAATGCTTATACCAAACCTGAGACCCTTCCTATGGCATGAGATGTGATATCCAACTCCTTGCAATTCAAATCCTGAGACCCTTCCTATAGCATGAGAAGGGATATCCAACTCCTTCCCAATCCAATCCTGAGACCCTTCCGATAGCAGAGACGTGATATCTCAATGCTTCTACCAAACCTGAGACCCTTCCTTTAGCATGAGATGTGATATCCAAATCCTTCACATTCCAATCCTGAGACCCTTCCTATAGCATGAGATGTGATATCTTAATGCTTCTAATACCAAACCTGAGATCCTTCCTATAACATGAGATGTGATATCCAATTCCTTCCCATTCCAAACCTGAGACCCTTCCTATTGGATGAGATGTGATATCCAACTCCTTCCCATTCCAACCCTGAGACCCTTCCTACAGCATGAGATGTGATGTCTCAATGCTTCTAATACCAAACCTGAGATCCTTACTATAACATGAGATGTGATATCCAACTCCTTCCATTCCAATCCTGAGACCCGTCCTATAGCATGAGATGTGATATCTCAATGCTTATACCAAACCTGAGACCCTTCCTATAGCATGAGATGTGATATCCAACTACTTCCCATTCCAATCCTGAGACCCTTCCTATAGCATGAGATGTGATATCTCAATGCTTCTAATACCAAACCTGAGATCCTTCCTCTAACATGAAATGTGATATCCAACTCCTTCCCTTTCCAAACCTAGGAGCCTATCTATAGCATGAGATGTGATATCCAAGTCCTTCCCATTCCAACCCTTAGACCCTTCCTACAGCATGCAATATGATATCTCAATGATTCTAATAACAAACCTGAGACCCGTCCTATAACATGAGATGGGATATCCAACTCCTTCCCATTCCAATCCTGAGACACTTCCGATAGCAGAGATGTGATATCTCAATGCTTATACCAAACCTGAGACCCTTCCTATAACATGAGATGTGATATCCAAATCCTTCCCGTTCCAAACCTGAGACCCTTCCTTTAGCATGAGATGTGATATCCAGCTCCTTCCCATTCCAATCCTGAGACCCTTCCTATAGCATGAGATGTGATATCTCAATGCTTCTAATACCAAACCTGAGATCCTTCCTCTAACATGAAATGTGATATCCAACTCCTTCCCTTTCCAAACCTAAGAGCCTATCTATAGCATGAGATGTGATATCCAAGTCCATCCCATTCCAATCCTTAGACCCTTCCTACAGCATGCGATGTGATATCTCAATGATTCTAATACCAAACCAGAGACTCGTCCTATAACATGAGATGGGATATCCAACTCCTTCCCATTCCAATCCTGAGCCACTTCCGATAGCAGAGATGTGATATCTCAATGCTTATACCAAACCTGAGACCCTTCCTATAACATGAGATGTGATATCCAACTCCTTCCCGTTCCAAACCTGAGACACTAACTATAGCATATGTGATATCCAACTCCTTCCCATTCCAAACATGAGACCCTTCCTATAGCAAGAAAGTAATATCCAACTCCTACCCATTCCAATCCTGAGACCCTTCCTATAGCAAGAGATGTGATATCCAAATCCTTCCCATTCCAATCCTGAGACCCTTCCTATAACATGAGATGTGATATCCAACTCCTTCCCATTCCAACCTGAGACACTTCCTATAGCATGAGAAGGGATATCCAACTCCTTCCCAATCCAATCCTGAGACCCTTCCGATAGCAGAGATGTGATATCTCAATGCTTATACCAAACCTGAGACCCTTCCTATATCATGAGAAGGGATATCCAACTCCTTCCCAATCCAATCCTGAGACCCTTCCGATAGCAGAGACGTGATATCTCAATGCTTCTACCAAACCTGAGACCCTTCCTTTAGCATGAGATGTGATATCCAAATCCTTCACATTCCAATCCTGAGACCCTTCCTATAGCATGAGAAGGGATATCTCAATGCTTCTAATACCAAACCTGAGATCCTTCCTATAACATGAGATGTGATATCCAATTCCTTCCCATTCCAATCCTGAGACCCTTCCGATAGCAGAGATGTGATATCTCAATGCTTATACCAAACCTGAGACCCTTCCTATGGCCTGAGATGTCATATACAACTCCTTCCCATTCCAATCCTGAGACCCTTCCTATAGCATGAGATGTGATATCTCAATGCTTATACCAAATCTGAGACCCTTCCTATAGCATGAGATGTTATATCCAACTCCTTCCCATTCCAATCCTGAGACCCTTCCTATAGCATGAGATGTGATGTCTCAATGCTTCTAATACCAAACCTGAGATCCTTCCTATAACATCAGATGTGATATCCAACTCCTTCCCATTCCAATCCTGAGACCCTTATGAAAGCATGAGATGTGATATCTCAATGCTTCTAATACCAAACCTGAGATCCTTCCTATAACATGAGATGTGATTTCCAAATCCTTCCCCTTCCAAACCTGAGACCCTCCCTTTAGCATGAGATGTGATATCCAACTCCTTCCCATTCCAATCCTGAGACCCTTCTGATAGCATGAGATGTGATATCTCAATGCCTCTAATACCAAACCTGAGATCCTACCTCTAACATGAAATGTGATATCCATCTCATTCCCTTTCCAAACCTGAGACCCTGCCTATAGCATGAGATGTGATATCCAAGTCCTTCCCATTCCAATCCTGAGACCCTTCCTATAGCATGTGATGTGATATCTCAATGCTTATACCAAACCTGAGACCCTTCCTATAGCATGAGATGTCATATACAACTCCTTCCCATTCCAATCCTGAGACCCTTCCTATAGCATGAGATGTAATATCTCAATGCTTATACCAAACCTGAGACCCTTCCTATAGCATGAGATGTGATATCCAACTTCTTCCCATTCCAATCCTGAGACCCTTCCTATAACATGAGATGTGATGTCTCAATGCTTCTAATACCAAACCTGAGATCTTTCCTATAACATGAGATGTGATATCCAACTCCTTCCCATTCCAATCCTGAGACCCTTCCTATAGCATGAGATGTGATATCACAATGCTTATACCAAACCTGAGACCGTTCCTATAGCTTGAGATGTGATAACCAACTCCTTCCCATTCCAATCCTGAGACCCTTCCTATAGCATGAGATGTGATATCTCAAGGCCTCTAATACCAAACCTGAGATCCTTCCTCTAACATGAAATGTGATATCCAACTCCTTCCCCTTCCAAACCTGAGAGCCTTCCTATAGCATGGGATATGATATCCAAGTCCTTCCCATTCCAATCCTGAGACCCTTCCTATAACATGAAATGTGATATCCAACTCCTTCCCATTCCAAACTGAGACCCTTCCTATATCATGAGATGGGATATCTCAATGCTTCTAATACCAAACCTGAGACTCTTCCTATAACATGAATGGGATATCCAACTCCTTCCCATTCCAATCCTAAGACCCTTTCGATAGCAGAGATGTGATATCTCAATGCTTATGCCAAACCTGAGACCCTTCCTACGGCATGAGATGTCATATACAACTCCTTCCCATTCCAATCCTGAGACCCTTCCTATAGCACGAGATGTGATATCTCAATGCTTATACCAAACCTGAGACCCTTCCTCTAGCATGAGATGTGATATCCAACTCCTTCCCATTCCAATCCTGAGACCCTTCCTATAGCCTGAGATCTGATATCTCAATGCCTCTAATACCAAACCTGAGATCCTTCCTCTAACATGAAATGTGATATCCAACTCCTTCCCTTTCCAAACCTGAGAGCCTATCTATAGCATGAGATGTGATATCCAAGTCCTTCCCATTCCAATCCTGAGACACTTCCGATAGCAGAGATGTGATATCTCAATGCTTATACCAAACCTGAGACCCTTCCTATAACATGAGATGTGATATCCAACTCCTTCCCGTTCCAAACCTGAGACCCTTCCTTTAGCATGAGATGTGATATCCAGCTCCTTCCCATTCCAATCCTGAGACCCTTCCTATAGCATGAGATGTGATATCTCAATACTTCTAATACCAAACCTGAGATCCTTCTGATAACATGAGATGTGATATCCAACTCCTTCCCATTCCAATCCTGAGAACCTTCTGATAGCATGAGAAGTGATATCTCAATGCTTCTATACCAAACCTGAGATCCTTCCGATAGCATGAGATGTGATATCTCAATGCTTCTAATACCAAACCTGAGATCCTTCCTATAACATGAGATGTGATATCCAAATCCTTCCCCTTCCAAACCTGAGACCCTCCCTTTAGCATGAGATGTGATATCCAACTCCTTCCCATTCCAATCCTGAGACTCTTCTGATAGCATGAGATGTGATATCTCAATGCCTCTAATACCAAACCTGAGATCCTACCTCTAACATGAAATGTGATATCCAACTCTTTCCCCTTCCAAACCTGAGAGCCTTCCTATAGCATGAGATGTGATATCCAAGTCCTTCTAATTCCAATCCTGAGACCCTTCCTATAACATGAGATGTGATATCCAACTCCTTCCCATTCCAACCTGAGACCCTTCCTATAGCATGAGATGGGATATCCAACTCCTTCCAAATCCAATCCTGATACCCTTCCGATAGCATGAGATGTGATATCCCAATGCTTCTACCAAACCTGAGACCCATACTATGGCATGAGATGTGATATCAAACTCCTTCCCCTTCCCAACCTTAGACACTTCCTTTATCATGAGATGTGATATCCAACTCCTTCCCATTCCATCCTTGAGACCCTTCCGATATCATGAGATGTGATATCTCAATGCTTCTAATATCAAACTTGAGACCCTCCTTATAGCATGAGATGTGATATCCAAGTCCTTCCCATTCCAATCCTGAGACCCTTTCTATAGCATGAGATGTGATATCTCAATGCTTCTAATACCAAACCTGAGACCCTTCCTATAACATGAGATGGGAATATCCAACTCCTTCCCATTCCAATCCCGAGACCCTTCCGATAGTAGAGATGTGATATCTCAATGCTTATACCAAACCTGAGATCCTTCCTATAACATGAGATGTGATATCCAACTCCTTCCCATTCCAATCCTGAGACACTTCCTATAGCATGAGATGTGATATCTCACTGCTTATACCAAACCTGAGACCCTTCCTATAGCATGAGATGTGATATCCAACTCCTTCCCATTCCAATCCTGAGACCCTTCCTATAGCATGAGATATGATATCTCAATGCTTCTAATATCAAACTTGAGACCCTCCCTATAGCATGAGATGTGATATCCAAGTCCTTCCCATTCCAATCCTGAGACCCTTCCGATAGCATGAGATGTGATGTCTCAATGCTTCTAATACCAAACCTGAGATCCTTCCTATAACATGAGATGTGATATCCAACTCCTTCCCATTCCAATCCTGAGACCCTTCCTATAGCATGAGATGTGATATTTCTATGCTTATGCCAAACCTGAGACCCTTCCTATAGCATGAGATGTGATATCCAACTCCTTCCCATTCCAATCCTGAGACCCTTCCTATAGCATGAGATGTGATATCTCAATGCCTCTAATACCAAACCTGAGATCCTTCCTCTAACATGAAATGTGATATCCAACTCCTTCCCATTCCAATCCTGAGACACTTCCTATAGCATGAGATGTGATATCTCAATGCTTCTAATACCAAACCTGAGATCCTTCCTCTAACATGAGATGGGATATCCAACTCCTTCCCATTCCAATCCTTAGACCCTTCCTACAGCATGCAATATGATATCTCAATGATTCTAATAACAAACCTGAGACCCGTCCTATAACATGAGATGGGATATCCAACTCCTTCCCATTCCAATCCTGAGACACTTCCGATAGCAGAGATGTGATATCTCAATGCTTATACCAAACCTGAGACCCTTCCTATAACATGAGATGTGATATCCAAATCCTTCCCGTTCCAAACCTGAGACCCTTCCTTTAGCATGAGATGTGATATCCAGCTCCTTCCCATTCCAATCCTGAGACCCTTCCTATAGCATGAGATGTGATATCTCAATGCTTCTAATACCAAACCTGAGATCCTTCCTCTAACATGAAATGTGATATCCAACTCCTTCCCTTTCCAAACCTAAGAGCCTATCTATAGCATGAGATGTGATATCCAAGTCCATCCCATTCCAATCCTTAGACCCTTCCTACAGCATGCGATGTGATATCTCAATGATTCTAATACCAAACCAGAGACTCGTCCTATAACATGAGATGGGATATCCAACTCCTTCCCATTCCAATCCTGAGCCACTTCCGATAGCAGAGATGTGATATCTCAATGCTTATACCAAACCTGAGACCCTTCCTATAACATGAGATGTGATATCCAACTCCTTCCCGTTCCAAACCTGAGACACTAACTATAGCATATGTGATATCCAACGCCTTCCCATTCCAAACATGAGACCCTTCCTATAGCAAGAAAGTAATATCCAACTCCTACCCATTCCAATCCTGAGACCCTTCCTATAGCAAGAGATGTGATATCCAAATCCTTCCCATTCCAATCCTGAGACCCTTCCTATAACATGAGATGTGATATCCAACTCCTTCCCATTCCAACCTGAGACACTTCCTATAGCATGAGAAGGGATATCCAACTCCTTCCCAATCCAATCCTGAGACCCTTCCGATAGCAGAGATGTGATATCTCAATGCTTATACCAAACCTGAGACCCTTCCTATAGCATGAGAAGGGATATCCAACTCCTTCCCAATCCAATCCTGAGACCCTTCCGATAGCAGAGACGTGATATCTCAATGCTTCTACCAAACCTGAGACCCTTCCTTTAGCATGAGATGTGATATCCAAATCCTTCACATTCCAATCCTGAGACCCTTCCTATAGCATGAGAAGGGATATCTCAATGCTTCTAATACCAAACCTGAGATCCTTCCTATAACATGAGATGTGATATCCAATTCCTTCCCATTCCAATCCTGAGACCCTTCCGATAGCAGAGATGTGATATCTCAATGCTTATACCAAACCTGAGACCCTTCCTATGGCCTGAGATGTCATATACAACTCCTTCCCATTCCAATCCTGAGACCCTTCCTATAGCATGAGATGTGATATCTCAATGCTTATACCAAATCTGAGACCCTTCCTATAGCATGAGATGTTATATCCAACTCCTTCCCATTCCAATCCTGAGACCCTTCCTATAGCATGAGATGTGATGTCTCAATGCTTCTAATACCAAACCAGAGATCCTTCCTATAACATCAGATGTGATATCCAACTCCTTCCCATTCCAATCCTGAGACCCTTATGAAAGCATGAGATGTGATATCTCAATGCTTCTAATACCAAACCTGAGATCCTTCCTATAACATGAGATGTGATTTCCAAATCCTTCCCCTTCCAAACCTGAGACCCTCCCTTTAGCATGAGATGTGATATCCAACTCCTTCCCATTCCAATCCTGAGACCCTTCTGATAGCATGAGATGTGATATCTCAATGCCTCTAATACCAAACCTGAGATCCTACCTCTAACATGAAATGTGATATCCATCTCATTCCCTTTCCAAACCTGAGACCCTGCCTATAGCATGAGATGTGATATCCAAGTCCTTCCCATTCCAATCCTGAGACCCTTCCTATAGCATGTGATGTGATATCTCAATGCTTATACCAAACCTGAGACCCTTCCTATAGCATGAGATGTCATATACAACTCCTTCCCATTCCAATCCTGAGACCCTTCCTATAGCATGAGATGTAATATCTCAATGCTTATACCAAACCTGAGACCCTTCCTATAGCATGAGATGTGATATCCAACTTCTTCCCATTCCAATCCTGAGACCCTTCCTATAACATGAGATGTGATGTCTCAATGCTTCTAATACCAAACCTGAGATCTTTCCTATAACATGAGATGTGATATCCAACTCCTTCCCATTCCAATCCTGAGACCCTTCCTATAGCATGAGATGTGATATCACAATGCTTATACCAAACCTGAGACCGTTCCTATAGCTTGAGATGTGATAACCAACTCCTTCCCATTCCAATCCTGAGACCCTTCCTATAGCATGAGATGTGATATCTCAAGGCCTCTAATACCAAACCTGAGATCCTTCCTCTAACATGAAATGTGATATCCAACTCCTTCCCCTTCCAAACCTGAGAGCCTTCCTATAGCATGGGATATGATATCCAAGTCCTTCCCATTCCAATCCTGAGACCCTTCCTATAACATGAAATGTGATATCCAACTCCTTCCCATTCCAAACTGAGACCCTTCCTATATCATGAGATGGGATATCTCAATGCTTCTAATACCAAACCTGAGAATCTTCCTATAACATGAGATGGGATATCCAACTCCTTCCCATTCCAATCCTAAGACCCTTTCGATAGCAGAGATGTGATATCTCAATGCTTATGCCAAACCTGAGACCCTTCCTACGGCATGAGATGTCATATACAACTCCTTCCCATTCCAATCCTGAGACCCTTCCTATAGCACGAGATGTGATATCTCAATGCTTATACCAAACCTGAGACCCTTCCTCTAGCATGAGATGTGATATCCAACTCCTTCCCATTCCAATCCTGAGACCCTTCCTATAGCCTGAGATCTGATATCTCAATGCCTCTAATACCAAACCTGAGATCCTTCCTCTAACATGAAATGTGATATCCAACTCCTTCCCTTTCCAAACCTGAGAGCCTATCTATAGCATGAGATGTGATATCCAAGTCCTTCCCATTCCAATCCTGAGACACTTCCGATAGCAGAGATGTGATATCTCAATGCTTATACCAAACCTGAGACCCTTCCTATAACATGAGATGTGATATCCAACTCCTTCCCGTTCCAAACCTGAGACCCTTCCTTTAGCATGAGATGTGATATCCAGCTCCTTCCCATTCCAATCCTGAGACCCTTCCTATAGCATGAGATGTGATATCTCAATACTTCTAATACCAAACCTGAGATCCTTCTGATAACATGAAATATGATATCCAAATCCTCCCCCTTCCAAACCTGAGACCCTCCCTTTAGCATGAGATGTGATATCCAACTCCTTCCCATTCCAATCCTGAGAACCTTCTGATAGCATGAGAAGTGATATCTCAATGCTTCTATACCAAACCTGAGATCCTTCCGATAGCATGAGATGTGATATCTCAATGCTTCTAATACCAAACCTGAGATCCTTCCTATAACATGAGATGTGATATCCAAATCCTTCCCCTTCCAAACCTGAGACCCTCCCTTTAGCATGAGATGTGATATCCAACTCCTTCCCATTCCAATCCTGAGACTCTTCTGATAGCATGAGATGTGATATCTCAATGCCTCTAATACCAAACCTGAGATCCTACCTCTAACATGAAATGTGATATCCAACTCTTTCCCCTTCCAAACCTGAGAGCCTTCCTATAGCATGAGATGTGATATCCAAGTCCTTCTAATTCCAATCCTGAGACCCTTCCTATAACATGAGATGTGATATCCAACTCCTTCCCATTCCAACCTGAGACCCTTCCTATAGCATGAGATGGGATATCCAACTCCTTCCAAATCCAATCCTGATACCCTTCCGATAGCATGAGATGTGATATCCCAATGCTTCTACCAAACCTGAGACCCATACTATGGCATGAGATGTGATATCAAACTCCTTCCCCTTCCAAACCTTAGACACTTCCTTTATCATGAGATGTGATATCCAACTCCTTCCCATTCCATCCTTGAGACCCTTCCGATATCATGAGATGTGATATCTCAATGCTTTTAATATCAAACTTGAGACCCTCCTTATAGCATGAGATGTGATATCCAAGTCCTTCCCATTCCAATCCTGAGACCCTTTCTATAGCATGAGATGTGATATCTCAATGCTTCTAATACCAAACCTGAGACCCTTCCTATAACATGAGATGGGAATATCCAACTCCTTCCCATTCCAATCCTGAGACCCTTCCGATAGTAGATATGTGATATGTCAATGCTTATACCAAACCT